>NC_080571.1:156136803-156784303 GCF_030247185.1 Malaya genurostris
TATATATATATATATATATATATATATATATATATATATATATATATATATATATATATATATATATATATATATATATATATATATATATATATATATATATATATATATATATATATATATATATATATATATATATATATATATATATATATATATATATATATATTATATATATATATATATATATATATATATATATATATATATATATATATATATATATATATATATATATATATATATATATATATATATATATATATATATATATATCTATATATCGGATTTATTCACAATTTCTTTTCAAATTAATCTAAAAGATAAATCTAAGTCTGTTTTTAGCACGCCGAAAATAAATCTCAGTGAGTAAGGGGAATAGTTGCGGTATTGAACTGACCATTCGACCTGGATGAAGAGCAATAACCAAACAGAAAGAATGAAGAAAGCAATTTTTTTTTATTTAAAAGACATCTTTATTCAGGCCTATTTGCGTACAAGCTTTACGTGGCCGATTGAGCCGATTTTTTAAATAAAAAATTCTTTGTATTCGATCTCATTGTCACCCTTTTTCTAGGGGGTGAGGAGCTTCCATTTCCCTCCTGCGAGGATTGAGGGGCACTTTGTTCGTGGCTCGTCTCGTCGTCCATTGACGCATCGGTGGCATTGTTGATTTCCGTCTTCTTTTCGTTTTCCTTGTTATTCGCAGTCTTGATCTCGTTGCTAGTTACTGTAGAAGCGCCTTGTTGTACATTGGTTGCAGTTGCTGTTTGGTTAGATGGTGAAGGTGATTTTGAAACAGGAGCACTGCACTCACTAGTTTCCGTTGTTGAGCGGTTGTCCTTGTTTTTGTTTGTTTTGTTTGTTTTCGTAGTTTCAGTGCAATGTTTGCCGTAGTGTGCAGGTTGTTCACAAAACTGACATGTAACCAGTTGATTTTCATACGTAATCAGCGATTTACACGGATGTTTCCCGTCTTGATTAAAAATGATGTAAGATGGAATTGCTTTACGTAGTTGCATACGTACCACTCGCACGCCATTCCGGATACCCGGAAAAAAATTCCGCCATACTTCCCTTTCGATGGAAAGAACTTCACCGTACTGCGACATACCTTCCCGAACATACTCTTCGGTGCACTGCGGGGGAAGGTCATGCACGCGTACTTGTATGGCATTGTCCACCATGTGCACAGGAATTTTGTATTTAATGTTGTCACACTCAACGCTGTGCACCTCGTTGTTAACCGAAGCGAATGCAATTGCATCGCTTTCACGTTTAAACATAATGTACACACAGTTAGACGCCTTGTTGAATTGAATCTCAGTTACATTATTAGCGTCTAGTTGCATTCGTTCTTTAAGTAAGATTTCAATTTCATTTGCTGCTGGTCTAACTTTGCAACGCTTGAAATCTATACAAATTGAATTTGGCCTTGTTGGCCAAGTTTCAGGCTTTGTTAAATCGTATTTGACCATTCCGTACACTCTATTGTTCACTGCACTGTATTGTCTTTGTTTCTTTTGCTTCGACCGCAAACGATTTTCGACTGCGTTGGCTGAGATGCGAGCACGAACTGAAGAAAGCAATTACCAGAGGCAAATGAAGGAAAAACAAGCCGATGGATAGAGACAAGCAAAATGTTAACAGCATTCATGGTAAGATGAGCTAAAATATCGCATGGAAGCGAGTTGCAGAGCCAATGAAAAAAAAAACAAGTATAATAATTTGAGTAGAAACAAAAGGTTTACAGAAAAAGGACACCTGCAACAATCTTCCCATGCCTAACTCTAACGAAACGTTCTACCTTTACAGGATAAAAAAAAGCTAATAGTATGTTGATTGCCAAAGATAGATTAAATAGATAGAAAGAGTATACAAAAATAAAATGAAATAATAAAAAAACACGATCCTACAATTGTTAACGAAAATTAATTTGTATATAAACGCGGTGGAAACACTACATTATAGAAAGGTTATCAATTGAGTGTTAGGTACAAGTTACAGCTATGCGTATGCAAGTTTTTTATGAGATTATTTGTAAACAAAATCGTAGTCCTGCACAACGTATTCATCGCGGTCGTGCAAGAAGGAAGGATGTCGATAGCATAGCAAAGCTACCTAAGAGAATGAGAGGGTGTGGTCGAATGCGGTGGCAAGTCGAAGACAAAGGGAATCGTGGACCTATCAAGATGTCCGAAGTATGAATACAAGACCTAGTAAATCGGAAAAAGGTGTAAATTCGGTATTGGAAACCATGACAACGAATTGAAGTAAAACGCAGGCAACACAGTTAAAGATGATGAGCAGGTGCGCCACAACAGCCCAAAGTGCTATCCCATGTTTCACACGCAATAAGGCAAGAAGGAAGTAAACGCAGTTGACACCGTTAAAAATGATCTGCGCGGGGATGCCACAACAATACAAGGTGCTACCCCGTGGTTTTTGCTTAGTGGGCATCGTCAAAGCTCAACTGAATGCCATGAACAAGCACAAGCATTTAATGTTCATTGTTAAATCCAACACGATATAAAATAATACGGAGAAAGAAACCATGAAACGTCAACGAATCGGAGGATATTAAGAGAGATGTTTGATTATGAAAAACCAGGAGAGAAGAACGAGCTATTATGAAGGAAACGACACGCATTCAGAGTACGAAATTAGCAACCGTTCGATCACTCCACAGATAAGATAAAGACAAAAGCGACTACAAGGCGGAACTGGGACTGGAAGGTGTAGCATGATAATATTGACCCGACTAACCCAAACGAAATACTTTCCCACATTCCAGCATTCACACGATCTCTAACCAATCCTTCTCTGATCACATATCATAAACTAAAACCGAACATGCACTGAAATTCCAAACACCAATCCTTACATCTTTTATCCTTCAAGTACCATGCATCCAAATTAGTAACTGGTCGTAAAACACTTGACGATCGTTACATTTCCCAAGACTTCCCACACTATTTGCCTAGGCGACATTTTTTTCCCTTGCGTAATGTGCTATAGGTTCAATCGCCTTCTTTGCATTGATGCACCGATCGATACTCTCTCTCTCTCTTTCTCCTCTCTCCCGCTAATAATTTATTTAACGAAAGAATTGCAACTTGCTCCTCCGACATCTATGTACATTATATAACAGGCAGTAGGTTAGCTTAAGTCTGAAAACTTTTCAATATTAATTCAGTTCGTTGTGGTAAATATAGAATACTATGGAGAAAGGTCAATCAAAAGAAGAAACAAACCAATCCGGTGACACTAATATTCAGATTAATGAACATATTGAGCAGTCTACTACGAGTCACCAGGATCACGAGCTCAAATTGCAGATTATAATAGCAATTTTGACAATTTTACTTCTATTAAAATACATAAAATAATGAAAAAACGCTGGATCCAGAAAGGATTCAAATTAATTTGCACTAACACATTCATTCACTAACACATTAAATTACGAACGGCAATGCGAAAGTGGAAGTGATGATGTTGAACACATTTTTATACTGACAATTCAAGGCACTTTTTAGTGCCCCAGATTATCATTACGAGTTAATTAAACTTTCAATATTTCCTACCAAAAGATTCATCAAGATGGAAGTTAAAATAATTTTCACCGTCACTAACACATTCAATTACGAACGGCAATGCGAAAGTGGAAGTGATGATGTTGAACACATTTTTATACTAGTATGCAAATATGCCGTGCGAAACAGAGTTTGTTTATTTGTTAAAATAATCCATCTGACAATTAAAAGTCTTAATGAATAACACGAAGTACAACGAACAAACTTATAACAAGGATACACTTAATAATTTCTGTGAGAACTTGTGCGTCGGCTCACCAAATTCAAAGAGATGCTCAACTTTGGAAAATGCACGTATGCATGCTGTCATTGGTTCATGTTGTCCGAAAGTAGTACGATGAAATCTTGGTTGAAGTAGACTCGTCGAGCGTAGAGATCGCTGAGAAGCACGGAAGTCAAGAAGAGATAACAATTTTGGTGAATCAAAATTGTTATCTCGCCATTGATTACTTTAGCCACAAGTAACGCTTGCTGCATCTTTCTTCGTCGCTCTAAACATTCCAGGCCAATCAGACGACAGCGGTCAGGGTACGGTGGTAAATCCAGAAGGTTTTGCCATGGGAGGTGCCGCAGAGCCAACCGGACGTCTGTACACGTTCTATTCGTAAGTTCCAAACGAGTTGGTACGGGCTCCAAACCAAACACGCATTTTCGAGTAATGGACGCACCAACGAACAGTATAGCGCTTTTAGACAGTACGGGTCTTTGAAGTCTCGGCTAATTTTCGCTATGAAGCCGAGTTGTCGTGTTGCTTTGGAAATCAAAGTTGATCGGTGTTGGTTAAAGGTAAGCTTAGCATCCAGCAAAACCCCGAGGTCATTGACAACGTCGACTCTTCCAAGAGTTTGTCCATCGATTTGATAGTCGAATATTATGGGGTTGGTTTTGCGATGGAATGTTATAACTTGACATTTCACGATACTAATAATTGAAAAATTTCTTCTACACCAGCCAACGAAAATATTTAAAAGTTCCTGGAGACGAACACAGTCCTCAATAGACCGAACTGCCAGATACAGCTTCAGGTCATCAGCGTAAACCAGTCTGCATCCAACGCCAAGTAGTAAAGTAGCGTCGTTAAAGAACAGCACAAACAATAGTGGACCTAGGTTACTACCCTGAGGAACACCAGATTTATTCGTGAAAGGAGAAGAAATACACACGTAACTGCACACGTAGCACTCTGTCGCATAAATAAGAGCTCAGCCATTTAACAAACATTCTTTAAGCGCCTAGTCGGGATAATTTTGTTACAAGTATTTCACGATCTATTCGATCAAACGCTGCTTTCAGATCAGTATAAATTGCATCAATTTGAGATTTTTCTTCCATCCGAGTGATACAGGTAGATGTAAAATCCAACAGGTTCGTGTTCACCGATCGTCCAGGCATAAAACCATGCTGATCAGTAGAGATGTACGTTTTAGTTTTGGAAAGTACGACAGTGCTAACTACCAATTCAAAAAGCTTCGACGCTGCTGACAAACTGGTTATACCACGGTAACTTCGTACATTTAGGCGATCGCCACTTTTGAATACTGGGAACACATAAGACTGTTTCCAGATTGTCGGAAATACTCCTTGCTCGAACGACTTATTGAATATCACACACAAAGGATCAGTCAAGACGTGGACGCATCGACTATAAACTACTGCTGGAATACCATCAGGTCCAGTAGAGTATGACTTTTTCAACCTTTTTGCAGTAACGATCATATCCGAAGTGATTGCAAATGTGCTTAAATCCACTAGACTAACAGGAACGTCCATTGCGGCGGTTTCAGCCTGCGTGGCAGAGGCGGTACTGTTAGCAAAAACAGATGCGAAGAAACTTGCAAACAGTTCACAAGAATCAAATGAACAAGTGGATTCTACCCCATCAAAACGAACGTTTGGAGGAATTGACGAGCATTTTCGTTTCGAGTTGACGAAGCTCCAGAATTTTTTAGGGTTCCGTCGTAAGTCATTCTGCACTCGCATAACATAAGCTTTGTACAATCCGGTATTCAGTAAACGATATTCATCGCTAGACTTTTTGAATTTTTCTTAGTTTCAGTAGAACGCCAACGACGGTGTTTACGCTGCCATGAATTCCGTTCACGTTTCAGAGCTCGAAGACGAGAATTTGCCCACGGAGGAGAAATCGCACACTTTACAAAAGGCAAATTTAAGTTTAGCCACTCCCACAAAAGATCTCGAAACTGCACAGCCATATCATCCACAGGATCGAGCTCCTTGAGAGGTTCCCAATTAATGTTTCGAAGAAACTCAATCAAAATTAATTCTCCTGTAGTTTAATGCTCTCGGTTTATTCAAAGGAGAAGCACGACTAATATCTTCATCACAGTTAATTGAAAACGATATTGTCAAGGGAGGGTGATGAAGGTCAACGGGTAGCAGTGGAGCAGTACAATTATTTATATTCAATTGCTGCTCGGAAGGGCCAAAAACCAGACTGAGAACACGTCCGTTGTGATTCTTTTGTTTGTTTGCTTGGGAAAGGTTCAAATAGTCCATACCGTCGATCAAAGCGGTGCTAGCGGTGAGCTGAGAGAAACCCGAATTTATATTTCCATCGATTCCATCCGTCCACACAATGCGTGGTTGATTGAAATCACCACACACCAAGACAATATCATTAGGTGATGATTTACTGATTATCTCCGATACAGAACAAATGTGCGCATCAATAATACCAACGTCTTGACTTTTATCGGGAGGAATGTAAACAGCACAGATCTGCAGTTTTCTACCTCGCACGGTGGCACTAGCACACACTTGCTCTAGATAACGACCATTCACAGTTTCGATTAATGAGCACGAGTGCGCTTGTGAAACGGCGATCAAAACACCGCCAAAACTCCTTTTGTTACTATTTTCTGGACTCCTATCACAACGGAACACGTTAAATGAGTTTCCAAACAGTTGTAACGAGTTTATTCGGTCGTCAAGTCCAGTCTCCGTCAGAATGATGACGTCGTAACAGCAGTCATGCTGGAAAATATCAGTCATAGCCAGGAAAATATCATCAACCTTTGTCCTTAAACCTCGTACGTTTTGGTAATAGATCCAGATTTGATTATCGTTATCGCCATGCTGAAACGCGTTGTCATTAAGTGCTGAAATATCTGGATTTAAACAAAAATACTCGCCTCTGGTGGAAACTCTAGGGTTTCCACCGTCCGCAGTGCATCGCAATGGAATGTGCCTTCTTACGAACTGTTCGAGCTGGGGGGAGTCATTCGCCGGTCGAAGTTTTTTGGCTGGTTAATAAATTCCCGAAACAGTAATCCAACCGGCCAACACGATGGGTCCAGTGCCTTCGTTTTCATGTCAGGATTCAGTCCAATTTTATAGGACACAAATGACATGCCAGATACATCCTTGCCTTTTGGTACAAGCCGTACTAAGTTGATTGGATCATTCAAATCCAGGCAACGAGCGACGATTTTCTGGACGTCGCTGTCCGAGACTAACGGGCTCAACCCTGAAAGGTACAACCAGAACTTCTTCACGTTGGTACTAACAGAAGACACGGAAAGATCATTAAAATCGATCTGACTGGTTCCATGGTCGGATGGGGCTTGAATGGTAGTCGTTTCATCCACACGACGGCGTTTTGAGTTTCTAGGCCATGTGGGATTGTCCGGTTTAGGTCATTCGGGCTGGTTTACTGTTCCCGTTATATTAATGATTTTATCGATCATCAATATAGGCGCGAATGATTATTGATCATCAATATAGGCGCGAATGCTACGACCTTGAAGCTCCTCCCTGCATTTGGTGCATATCAGCATAATTTTGTCGAGAGCAAAAGCTTCCTTCAAACCCCTAGTGTTGATGCCGCAGCAGGTTTGGTTGATATGCAAAAAGGCATCGCAAAAACCACATCGCATGGGCTCGAGATCGTTGATCTCATTTTGGCACTCGCCGCATTGTTTTTTGTCCATTGCGTCTCTCTTCAAATTCGTAGCACACGCCGATGAATACCAAAGAACTTAACGAAGTCGATGAAGCTGCTGTCAGCGACGATAATGGATACGCACACAAACAGGCCTTATGCACGCGCGCTCTTTATTTTGCGCTGAGACAAATTAATTATCATTCTCATAAGACAACCACGCGCATGCGACGTACTTTTGCCGCTCTCAAGAGAACTTTTTGGCACATTTACGTACCGCACCAGAAACTGATGCACGCTTCGCTGTATAGTCTCACCGCATTCTGCCAAGAGCGAGGCTCAAACGCTCTCGTCGCATGAGATAGCGCGGCGCGCTCGTTTCATGCGATCTACGAGCGGTTTGTACGTTATTTTCATCCTCTTCATCTCTTCCTTTAGGATAGGACACAAGTCGCACGAACCGCTCTAGGTACGAAAAAATAATTATAACAGCAGCTTTTACTGTGGCTCACAAAGCACACAAGCTGCGTTCATAAAAAATCTCGTGCGCTGTCTCGTGAGACCAAAGCGCACGAGTCGCGCGCAGAAGAAAATGCGATGCTCTGAAATTTCAAGCAGTACATCCCGTTTCTATGTGCTCGCTACGCGTCTCGTACACGCTTTTGGTTTGCTCTTTTAGTCGGCGCTCACGCTCACAGGATATATATGCGACACACACATTTTCGGTGCGCTCTCGCTGTCGCATTTGTGCACGCATGAGCATTCGGAAGGCCTGCACACAAAGCAAGCAACCAATCACTTTTGGTAGAGTTTACTCGGGGTTTACCGGCACGTAAAACTTGGATCAGTTAGTGTACGGCGTACAATGTAGGGATAATGGCACAGGAACAAATCTCTTCAGTGGGCAATCTAATTCCGCTACGGCTAACACCAACACACCAGAGAATTAAAATTGTCCGTACAGTTCGAACCGGTGTCCACAACAGATTACCTTGGGTAGGGTCTGATTGAGGATCGGATCGATAGACAAATTTTTGTGGTTCTCTCGGCGGTGCTCCAGAACGGATGGACGAAGTTCGATAGCGACTCGGAACGCTGAAACGAACTATACTCGATGGCGACAGGCTCAAAAGCAGCAGCAATCGGAATTCTCACTCAAGCAGCGGATACCAAACCTCAAATGGTGTTCTTTCGGTGGCAGAAAAGAAATTCCAGGTTTAACTCTTTAATTTTATTTCGCGATGTTTACTGTACAATGGTTACAACAATAATGAATTTTAGTGCGTGAAACGATTTCTTATATACTATTTTTTAGTTCGACGTGTGCATTCATTCAGCAAGGATTAAGCCCCACCCCCTTTCAATACAACAACACGAATTGCGTGTTAGCAGAGAATGCTTGTATGGGGAGACTTTCCTGTGCGGACATGAATGGACATGATCAATGCGTGTGAATTTTAGGGAACAGATACAAGCTATTGGATTAAATTTGAGTTCAGTGGGGAATATGGGAGCGGGAATGTATGACAAAATATTCATTTTGGGAAAAGACAAGACCTTTATAATTATAATTTTTATAATTTATAATTATAGTTTTGATGTGGAACACATCTTTATTAGGGGTGCAAATCACAAACTACACGTAGAAATGTGGTCAGGTTTTAAACACTTACAGCTCAGTCAGTTTTGTATCAATTATTAATATTATTTCATCATTTGATAGGAAATATTTCTACGTATTGATTTGAATGTTCATAGCCATGTATTTTGAATTGTATATCATTGAAATGTTGATTAATAGCTAGCAGTGTCCTATTTTGTCTGCCAAAAATCTCCAGCATACCGGATTTCCCTGCCATAGTCGACGGTTTTGAAGGAGTAAGCGATGTATCAAAGAGAGAGCACCGCTCTGATTGGTCAATCGATGCAAAAGCGAAGCTGTTGGAAGCACGCGAATCTATAAATAGAAGCGAAATTAAAGCTAACGTTTCAGTCCTTCTCGTAGCAAGCTAGAGGTAGGTTGCTGCTAGACAGCAAGAGAAAAACGCCATAAAACGATTTGAAGCTTTAAAAGCTTGCTGTGCGTATTACATTTCTCTCCATTCTCTCTCGTAAATGTATAAAAAGACTCACGATGTGTCCGGGTGGCCAAGAAAGTTTTGATATTTTCGGTTACAAGTTTGATTACATCACATAAAATCCAATAAAGCTACCGCTTGTTTGACAGCCTTGCTGAGCCGATTTTATTCCTCTATCATGTTTCGTTACGTTACCAGGGAACTAAAATGGCGCCACCATACAAATCGACTAACCTTTACAAAAATAACTTTCCCTTCACTTTTATCGCGACAACATATATGTTTTTATGCACTAATCGCATCTAAATGAAATTATCTAGACATTGTCAGGATAGATTTTTGATCCATGCTTTTGAAGGCAAGATATTCAGTGAACAATTTGAAAGACGGCGTTTTCAGCTATGCAATTCTTCCTTCAGAAAAAAGACTTTCCCGACCGCTAAAGTCAAACAATCATTCTGAAATTTTCACAGAATAATCTAAACTAATCTTCTACGAGATTGTCAGTTGGGTTTTTTGATAGTCGTCACCGTTTCTGAGAAAATCAGATTTGAAGCGTGAAAATAGCCCTTTAAAACGCCCTAAAACACACTGGCCTCAGCCCTTAATTGGTATGCTCTGATCTTGTGTCATGCAAGCTCGGAATTCCTTGTTATGTCGTTTCCCCATGAGAAATTGACAACTACCTCTGGATAAATTTTGAGTGCTTAAGATTAATTTCTAATTTATATTAGATGAACTCGATTGATAATGAGAAACAGTTTATCGCTTCAACCGAAATCGCAGAATGGTAGAGAAACTTAACGCTAAAAAATTGCTTGCATAATAAACTTGAACACAAGCTTGGCGAAGAGAAGCTTAAATATCGAAATCGCAAGTATGTACAAACATATAATTGCATACATTTGGGATATTGGTGTAATTTCGTCGGTCATAAAACAAATGCAAATCAAGACAAATGATGTTCGGTGTTGGTTCGGATTGATTGAACTTTTTGATTGTAGATCATTAGAAATTTTGGTTGCCTTGTTCCACATCAACGGTTCGAACAACCCCATGGGGCTGATCCTTGTAGTTTTTTCCCTACATTATGCGTTTGGTATCGAACAGTTAGAACTCCACACGGAAATGCTTCCAAAACGTCTAGCCAAAACGAATCACAGGTAACCGCTTCCAAACAAGACGTATTTACCAAATTAACTTTAAAAAAACCCCTAGCACGAAACGAAAGGTGTATACAAAGTCAAACTTAACGAAATTATAAAAAATTACTGCCACGTATACAGATCAATATGTATTTTTTCGTGAATACTTTAGTATGCGGCCGAAAACAAAAATGAACAAATTGTTAGAACAAAGGTTTCCACTTGATTTGCGCATTCTACTTTCCAGGCGTATCAGAACTGGCTAAACTTAAAGCAATCTTAAATATTTATTTATCACAGTGATGTGGTCGTCCTCAAAAGGTTTGTTTTTTTTGTTCAACTCCTCGTCGTTGGCCATCAGCTGCAGATGGCGAGGGATGATTCTCGTTTTCTTGTTGTCATGGGCAGCGTTACCGGCCAATTCCAACACTTCGGCAGCCAAGTACTCTGTCACTGCCGCCAGATAGATCGGTGCACCGACACGCTCGGCGTAGTTTCCCTTCCGGAGCAGACGATGGATTCTGCCAACTGGGAAATGCAGACCAGCACGGTTCGAGCGGGACATTGCCTTGCCCTTAACTGTGCCTCCTGCGTGCGTGTTTCAGCGTAAAAAATCCATGAGATGCTGTTAACAGCTAGACAGTCAATTCAGTATTACTTTCTGTCGCTTTACTAACTCTCTCTTTTATGTCGTCTCACTGTTTCCCGTTCTTTGAACAGGAATAGGAATTTTGGCAAAGGGGACGTCCGTACACCGCTGCCAGTAGCAGGTATAAAACGAAATGTCATGTCAGAAATAGTATCATTTAAGTTAAACCAGCTACTCTGAACGCACGAGACACCATTAGCACGATGACACCGAAAACCAGTGGAAAGGCAGCCAAAAAGTCCAGCAAGGCCCATTTAAAGCACTTTTTAGTGCTTTTCAGACAATTCAAAGCACTTTTCAGTGCTAAAGATCATCATAAAGAATAAGTTGAATTTTGTCGCTTTCCTACCATTTGCTGAGCAACTGTTCCCGAAACAAGACACACACGAGAGCAACATCGAGGACCTCACGAAATCCAGTTCCAGCCGGGTCGGTACACAACAACTATATCACATCAGCAGGGATCGGTCGTCAGATCTTGTTGTATGTGACAATTCAAGGCACTTTTTAGTGCCCCAGATTATCATTAAGAGTTAATTAAACTTTCAATATTTCCTACCAAAAGATTAATTAAGATGGTAGTTAAAATAATTTGGAGTGTCACTAACACATTCAATTACGAACGGCATGGCGAAAGCGAAAGTGATGATGTTGAACACATCTTTATACTAGAATGGGGTCGTGTGAAAATATGCCATGCGAAACAGGCTTGCCATATATACAGATTAATCTGTATTACTATTACTATTATTATTATTATAATTTTTCCCTTTATGGGCTACCCTGGCCGAGGGGGGTGATTACAACGATCCGCACTTTCCATACCGGACGAACTAGGCTATGGTGCCCAAATGAACACTAGTAACGAAGGAGGAAACCGGCCTATCATTGATAGGTTCCCTCCAGCATGTAACCCATGCAACCGATTCCTTTACGGTTATCAATTTGCAACGAAAGATACGAATATCTTCTATTGCAAGTTCACCAGAGAGTTTGTCACTTGGGCAGGAAGTGTGTGCTTCATCCTGTAACCAGTCAATCATTCAGTCGTGCGTCTGTACCGCATTAGTATTTTGTCATCCTACCAACTGCTTCTGTGTCTTAAATGTCCTCGTCAATGAGACTTTGGAAAATTTTGCTTTGTATCCGCTTCGGTCTTGGCCCTGCTTTCCTATATAGTCTTTTATGTCTGAAGCGGTACAAACGATTATTACTTTAAAGTTACTAAAAATATGTAGATATGTTTGGTCTACTAACACTATCCATTCTAATCTGCTCTGATTGTTTCTATCTTTGTCGAAGTTACGTTACATTTCCTTTTCCATCGCTTTTTTGACTATGCCGGAGAAACCTGTTAATATCTCAAGTTGATAATTTATCAAGAATGAAGAAATAATAATAATTACTATAACAATAATAATATCACTAAGAAATAATAATAGTGACAATCACAACAATAATAATAACAATAATATTTATAATAATACAATAACAACAACAATAATAATAATGATAATAATAAAAGTAATAATAAAAACAAAAATATTGTGACTTACCAAAATTTAATATGTCATCAAATAAGTTATTACATGAAAATACCTATTTTTCGTCGTTTTACTTGGGCTCTTGATTTGTTTTCAATTTCCTTTTGGTATTCCTGTGGCACCCTAGGATTTTTCCACCCCATATCGTTTTTGTCTATAATCTTTTATTTTGATAGTTTCTCGAGATAAAAACAAAATAAAAATCAGGTGTTAGTAAGCTTATTAAATTATATAACGTAAAGATGCGCATTTAACACTAGATTGCCCAGGAAAGTCACAATATGTAAACAATGGAAGGATTGCTTAAAATTCTGTTAAATTTTTTAATTCTTTATTTAACGATATATGCATTTAGGCACATTACACTAGCTTTTATTTATTCTGTCACAGTTTTTATTATTGACTTTCTCTCTTCCAATCATTTTGACTGCTTTAGAGCAATTTAAGTCTAAACTAAGTTTTGGGTCTTTTAGTGTTGAGAACGCATCCAGGAAACAAGAACTATCTGTATTTCGTGAAGAAATACTAGGTGTGATTGGATGAAATGGTCCCCGTGAACCGTTCTCTTCCAGAAACACACATCTCACACTCTTAGTTAGAAGGTGACATATGTGTCCAAGTTGAAGAAATCTAAGTACGTTCAAACCTTTTTCGATTTGAGAGTGTATTCACACCTGATTAATCAGTTTCGCCGTCATTGCAATTTGTAAACATTACCGAGCCGGATCGGAAAGGTTTGAAAGTTCCTAAACGGTTCATAAGATATCAATTTACTCCTATTCCTGATAACAATAGTCCTCCTTTTAGAATTGAATTCACCAAGTTCAGGACGAATATGATATAATAATATTCATCCTAACTGGATTAAAATAATTCAAATTGACCTAATGACCTATTGTCAATTTCAAGCATTATTAGTCCTGTCCACTCCGTGATCGATCCAGACAACATAATAAATTTCATCTTTTACATTTATAAGCGAACGATCGATCTCAGTATGGTCCGACTTTGTCAATACGCGAAGTGTAAATTGACTCCCATCCGCCAAGCGGGGGTACGCGCCCTGTAGCTCATCATCCAAAGCCCAGGGTATTACTATTATTATTATTATTATTATCATTTTTATCATTATTATTATTATTATTATTATTATTATAATTATGATAATAATTATAATTATAATTATAATTATAATTATAATTATAATTATGATTATAATTATAATTATAATTATAATTATAATTATAATTATAATTATAATTATAATTATAATTATAATTATAATTATAATTATAATTATAATTATAATTATGATTATAATTATGATTATAATTATAATTATAATTATAATTATAATTATAATTATAATTATAATTATAATTATAATTTTAATTATTATTATTATTATCATTATTATTATTATTATTATTAATATTATTATTATTATTATTATTATTATTATTATTATTATTATTATTATTATTATTATTATTATTATTATTATTATTATTATTATTATTATTATTATTATTATTATTATTATCATTATTATTATTATTATTATTATTATTATTATTTATTCGAGTCAGCCCAGTGTCCCTATAAAGTACAGTATACGCTTGCTACGATAATTCTGAAGCGTTTTGTTAGTGATTTAGTGATCTTATTGGAGAAAAATCATTGGTATCAGAAGAAAACCAATCTAAGTAGTGTTCAATCGTGAAGTTTTGACGAAAGACTGTCGAAAATTGCGAAAATTCGACAAATGATTTGTGCGCCCCACGAGGATATATACAAAAGAATCAGTTGAATCCAACTGAATACGGTTTACTTCATAGCGCCATTGTTGACCGCTGCAGTGTTACAGGCCACACACCTGATTAGTGCGTGTTGCAGTATTTATCTGCATCAGTGAATATATCAAAAACTTATCTAGTTGCATTAGTGAATTTATCGGGATGCAAAATAAAAGCTATCGAAAAGTGTCTAAGAACGGCCAATAAACAGTGCAGGCCAGTACTGTACCAGAAAACAAAAGAAGTCGGTTATCGGCCTTCGTCCTTTCAGCCCATTCAATAGCACTGCTACTGCTACTGCTACTGATATACCACTGTGGGCAGTAGTGCGATAAATTGCCAAATAATCTATACGTGAAAGTTTTGTTGCATTTGAAACCGAATCAAACCAACTGTAAAAAAACATCCAACGTTAACCATAGCATGGGAGGCGCTTAATTTGCACACACATCAGGTAGGATCTAATCTTATTTTGCTCTCATCTGTGATTACTTGGGGTAGACAACAGGTGACTGTTTTCAATCAAATACAAAGACTTAAGTAAGCATGGCAGCCACTAGCAGCGGTGGTCCAGGAGGAACAAATGGTAGAAGACTCCCGGAGTTCATGGAGCCAACAATCAAGTTTGGGGAACTCACGTATCTTCAACTTGTTGGAAAAGATGAAACTCCGCTCCCAAAAAACCCTTTCCTCATCGGAAAATCAGTAGAATTGGCTGCTGGAGGTCCGATCGAAGGAGCTAGCACAGAAGCAAGAGTAACAAAATACACACTAAGAATACGTGATCCAGTCCAAGTTTCAAAGCTTTTAAAAATGACTCAGCTTTACGATGGCACCGAAGTGGTAGTTCAACCCCACCCAAATCTGAATGTGAGTGAATGCGTAATATCATGCTACGATATCATACATATGGAGGAAAAGGACATACTCGCCGGCCTACTAGGACAGGGAGTTGTGTTCGTTAAAAGAATAACGCGCAGTGAAGGAGAAAGTAGAAAAAATACACCCAAACTGATTCTCACGTTCTGTAAAACAACATATCCTGAATATATAAAAATTGGTCTTCTCAATATACCTACAAGCCCTTTCTTTCCGAATCCCTTGTTATGCTATAACTGTTTCAGTTATGGACACACCAAATTACGCTGCACTCAACCTAAGCGTTGCTTCAACTGTTCCAATGTGATGTAGTCAAACTTGTATCCGAAAATATCAAAACTTTTTACACATCTACGAGAGAGCATGGAGAGAAATGTAATACGCACAGCGAGCCACACGGTTTTACGCTAACAACTGGCCTCAACCCTTGAAGCTTCAAATCGTTTCATGGCACGTTTTTGTCTTGCTGTCTAGCAGCAACCTACCTCTAGCATGCTACGAGTAGGACTGAAACGCTAGTTTTAATTTCGCTTCTATTTATAGATTCGCGTGCTTCCAACAGCTTCGCTTTTGCATCGATTGACCAATCAGAGCGATGCTCTCTCTTTGATTCATCCGTTTCATGACTCTTACTCCTTCAAAACCGTCGTCTATTGCAGGGAAATCTGGTATGCCTGAGATTTTTGGCAGACAAAATAGGACACTGCTCGCTACTAATCAAAATTTCAATCATATATAAATGAAAATACGTGGGTTGGTAAATTCAAATCGAAACGTAGAAAAATTTCCTATCAAATGATGAAATAATATTAATAATTGATACAGAATAGACTGAGCTGTAAGTGTTTAAAACCTGACCACATTTCTACGTGTAGTTTTCCTTGAGTTTCTGATTTGCACCACTATATAGAAAATAAAGATGTGTTCCACATCAAAAGTAAACATTCGATCTCAAAACCATTCAATAGCGTTTAGGGAGACGGGAAGACCTTTCATTTGCAACTACGGTTCATAAGATATCAATTTACTCCTATTCCTGATAACAATAGTCCTCCTTTTAGAATTGAATTCACCAAGTTCAGGACGAATATGATATAATAATATTCATCCTAACTGGATTAAAATAATTCAAATTGACCTAATGACCTATTGTCAATTTCAAGCATTATTAGTCCTGTCCACTCCGTGATCGATCCAGACAACATAATAAATTTCATCTTTTACATTTATAAGCGAACGATCGATCTCAGTATGGTCCGACTTTGTCAATACGCGAAGTGTAAATTGACTCCCATCCGCCAAGCGGGGGTACGCGCCCTGTAGCTCATCATCCAAAGCCCAGGGTATTACTATTATTATTATTATTATTATTATCATTTTTATCATTATTATTATTATTATTATTATTATTATTATTATTATTATAATTATGATAATATTATTATGATGATTATTATAATAATAATAATAAAAATAATAGTATTAATAAAAATAGTAATCCTATTACGTATTTTATGCTGCTTAGCTTGACTTACATATGCAGAAGTAACAAAAACGCAGGTTCGTTTCGTTTGTTGGATTTCGTTTAATTGGTTTAATCGAAATAGAGCATGAGATAGTAAGTATAGGTTTAACTACGTTCAAAACTGTTCCAATTTGTAGGTCATATTTGTTGGTAGTAAACGAACCAACTTCGGCTATTCCGTTTATCTGAATCCGGTTTCGGAAGAATTGGAAATAGTGATCAAAACCTACAAAAAGGATCTCACTAACTTTTCTTGGAGATAGCCAAATCGATTTTCACAAACTTATAGGTTCAAAAGAAAAGTCTTACAGTTTCATAAGGAATTCCTTCATTTGTTGTGGGTACTACTTTCGGTTCCGGAACTACAGAGTAAACAGGTTTTATAAAGTTTGTGAGATTAGATCCGAACAAATTATCCTATTTCTATTCAATAAACAGTTGTTTTTGCGAATTTCACGATTATATTTATGATGTAATGAGTAATATGAGAAAGGCATCATTACACCACTAGGTGGATTAAAATAGGTTTTTTTATATATAAAAAATAGGTATAGAATTCGCTCCAACTTTAGAAAAATTTTCCGAGGCCCGGAGGGCCGAGTGTCATATACCAATCGATTTAGCTCGACGAACTGAGAAAATGTCCGTGTGTGTGTCTGTATGTGTGTTGTCAACTAAGAGGTCGAGATCTCAAAGATGGCTGGACCGATTTTGATCAAACTAGTTGCAAATAAAAGGTCTTCCCGTCTCCCTAAACGCTATTGAATGGTTTTGAGATCGAATGTTTACTTTTGATGTGGAACACATCTTTATTTTCTATATAGTGGTGCAAATCAGAAACTCAAGGAAAACTACACGTAGAAATGTGGTCAGGTTTTAAACACTTACAGCTCAGTCTATTCTGTATCAATTATTAATATTATTTCATCATTTGATAGGAAATTTTTCTACGTTTCGATTTGAATTTACCAACCCACGTATTTTCATTTATATATGATTGAAATTTTGATTAGTAGCGAGCAGTGTCCTATTTTGTCTGCCAAAAATCTCAGGCATACCAGATTTCCCTGCAATAGACGACGGTTTTGAAGGAGTAAGAGTCATGAAACGGATGAATCAAAGAGAGAGCATCGCTCTGATTGGTCAATCGATGCAAAAGCGAAGCTGTTGGAAGCACGCGAATCTATAAATAGAAGCGAAATTAAAACTAGCGTTTCAGTCCTACTCGTAGCATGCTAGAGGTAGGTTGCTGCTAGACAGCAAGACAAAAACGTGCCATGAAACGATTTGAAGCTTTAAGGGTTGAGGCCAGTTGTTAGCGTAAAACCGTGTGGCTCGCTGTGCGTATTACATTTCTCTCCATGCTCTCTCGTAGATGTGTAAAAAGTTTTGATATTTTCGGATACAAGTTTGACTACATCACATAAAATCCAATAAAGCTACCGCTTGTTTGGCAGCTTTGCTGAGCCGATTTTATTTCTCTCTCATGTTTCGTTACGTTACCAGGATACAAGAGCAGAAAAAAATGGTGCCGCCATAGAAATGGACTTACCATTACAAAAATAACATTCACTTAATTTTTATCGCGACAACATATATGTTTTATGCACTAATCGCATCTAAACTAAATTATCTAGTTGTTGCCGTTTTCAGCTATGCAATTCTTCCTTCAGAAAAAAAGACTTTCCCGACCACTAGAGTCAATGAATCATTCTGATATTTTCACAGAATAATCTAAACTAATTTTCTAAGAGATTGTCAGTTGGGTTTTTTGATATTTGTCACCGTTTCTGAAGAAAATCAGATTTGAAGCGTGAAAATAGCTCTTTAAAACGCCCTAAAACATGCTGGCCTCAGCCCTTAATTAGTATGCTCTGATCTTGTGTCATGCAAGCTCGGAATTCCATGTTATGTCGTTTCCCCATGAGAAATTGACAACTACCCCTGGATAAATTTTGAATACTTAAGATTAATTTCTAATTTATATTAGATGATCTCGATTGATAATGAGAAACAGTTTAGCTTCAACCGAAATCGCAGATCGCCCCTGGTCTTGTTTCTTGCCATTAGTGGGACTGCACAAATCAATATTATTGTCAATTAAAATGCCTCTAGTTTTTGTTTGACAGATTTGTCCTGTGCTACCGCTTGTGCGTAGGTTCCACTTTTCATGTTCTGCACTCGTTTTCGAGCTTCTGGAAAGGTGATATTGTTACGTATTTTTATTTCAATGATCTCGGTTTCTTGTTTGAATCGTGGGCATTGACGGCTAGTAGGTCGATGATCTCTTTGGCAATTGCGACAAAATGCTGGGTTGCAACATTCTTCAGTTTCATCATGTTCATTGGAACAGTTGAAGCAACGCTTAGGTTGAGTGCAGCGTAATTTGGTGTGTCCATAACTGAAACAGTTATAGCATAACAAGGGATTCGGAAAGAAAGGGCTTGTAGGTATATTGAGAAGACCAATTTTTATATATTCAGGATATGTTGTTTTACAGAACGTGAGAATCAGTTTGGGTGTATTTTTTCTACTTTCTCCTTCACTGCGCGTTATTCTTTTAACGAACACAACTCCCTGTCCTAGTAGGCCGGCGAGTATGTCCTTTTCCTCCATATGTATGATATCGTAGCATGATATTACGCATTCACTCACATTCAGATTTGGGTGGGGTTGAACTACCACTTCGGTGCCATCGTAAAGCTGAGTCATTTTTAAAAGCTTTGAAACTTGGACTGGATCACGTATTCTTAGTGTGTATTTTGTTCCTCTTGCTTCTGTGCTAGCTCCTTCGATCGGACCTCCAGCAGCCAATTCTACTGATTTTCCGATGAGGAAAGGGTTTTTTGGGAGCGGAGTTTCATCTTTTCCAACAAGTTGAAGATACGTGAGTTCCCCAAACTTGTTTGTTGGCTCCATGAACTCCGGGAGTCTTCTACCATTTGTTCCTCCTGGACCGCCGCTGCTAGTGGCTGCCATGCTTACTTAAGTCTTTGTATTTGATTGAAAACAGTCACCTGTTGTCTACCCCAAGTAATCACAGATGAGAGCAAAATAAGATTAGATCCTACCTGATGTGTGTGCAAATTAAGCGCCTCCCATGCTATGGTTAACGTTGGATGTTTTTTACAGTTGGTTTGATTCGGTTTCAAATGCAACAAAACTTTCACGTATAGATTATTTGGCAATTTATCGCACTACTGCCCACAGTGGTATATCAGTAGCAGTAGCAGTAGCAGTGCTATTGAATGGGCTGAATGGACGAAGGCCGATAACCGACTTCTTTTGTTTTCTGGTACAGTACTGGCCTGCACTGTTTATTGGCCGTTCTTAGACACTTTTCGATAGCTTTTATTTTGCATCCCGATAAATTCACTAATGCAACTAGATAAGTTTTTGATATATTCACTGATGCAGATAAATACTGCAACACGCACTAATCAGGTGTGTGGCCTGTAACACTGCAGCGGTCAACAATGGCGCTATGAAGTAAACCGTATTCAGTTGGATTCAACTGATTCTTTTGTATATATCCTCGTGGGGCGCACAAATCATTTGTCGAATTTTCGCAGTTTTCGACAGTTTTTCGTCAAAACTTCACGATTGAACACTACTTAGATTGGTTTTCTTCTGATACCAATGATTTTTCTCCAATAAGATCACTAAATCACTAACAAAACGCTTCAGAATTATCGTACCAAGCGTATACTGTACTTTATAGGGACACTGGGCAGCCTCGAATAAATAATAATAATAATAATAATAATAATAATAATAATAATAATAATAATAATAATAATAATAATAATAATGATAATAATAATAATAATAATAATAATAATAATAATAATAATAATAATAATAATAATAATAATAATAATAATAATAATAATAATAATATTAATAATAATAATAATAATAATAATAATAATAATAATAATACTAATAATAATAATAATAATAATAATAATAATAATAATAATAATAATTATAATTATAATTATAATTATAATTATTATTATTATTATTATTATTATTATTATTATTATTATTATTATTATTATTATTATTATTATTATTATTATTATTATTATTATTATTATTATTATTATTATTATTATTATTATTATTATTATTATTATTATTATTATTATTATTATTATTATTATTATTATTATTATTATTATTATTATTATTATTATTATTATTATTATTATTATTATTATTATTATTATTATTATTATTATTATTATTATTATTATTATTATTATTATTATTATTATTATTATTATTATTATTATTATTATTATTATTATTATTATTATTATTATTATTATTATTATTATTATTATTATTATTATTATTATTATTATTATTATTATTATTATTATTATTATTATTATTATTATTATTATTATTATTATTATTATTATTATTATTATTATTATTATTATTATTATTATTATTATTATTATTATTATTATTATTATTATTATTATTATTATTATTATTATTATTATTATTATTATTATTATTATTATTATTATTATTATTATTATTATTATTATTATTATTATTATTATTATTATTATTATTATTATTATTATTATTATTATTATTATTATTATTATTATTATTATTATTATTATTATTATTATTATTATTATTATTATTATTATTATTATTATTATTATTATTATTATTATTATTATTATTATTATTATTATTATTATTATTATTATTATTATTATTATTATTATTATTATTATTATTATTATTATTATTATTATTATTATTATTATTATTATTATTATTATTATTATTATTATTATTATTATTATTATTATTATTATTATTATTATTATTATTATTATTATTATTATTATTATTATTATTATTATTATTATTATTATTATTATTATTATTATTATTATTATTATTATTATTATTATTATTATTATTATTATTATTATTATTATTATTATTATTATTATTATTATTATTATTATTATTATTATTATTATTATTATTATTATTATTATTATTATTATTATCATTATTATTATTATTATTATTATTATTATTATTATTATTTATTCGAGGCTGCCCAGTGTCCCTATAAAGTACAGTATACGCTTGCTACGATTATTCTGAAGCGTTTTGTTAGTGATTTAGTGATCTTATTGGAGAAAAATCATTGGTATCAGAAGAAAACCAATCTAAGTAGTGTTCAATCGTGAAGTTTTGACGAAAAACTGTCGAAAACTGCGAAAATTCGACAAATGATTTGTGCGCCCCACGAGGATATATACAAAAGAATCAGTTGAATCCAACTGAATACGGTTTACTTCATAGCGCCATTGTTGACCGCTGCAGTGTTACAGGCCACACACCTGATTAGTGCGTGTTGCAGTATTTATCTGCATCAGTGAATATATCAAAAACTTATCTAGTTGCATTAGTGAATTTATCGGGATGCAAAATAAAAGCTATCGAAAAGTGTCTAAGAACGGCCAATAAACAGTGCAGGCCAGTACTGTACCAGAAAACAAAAGAAGTCGGTTATCGGCCTTCGTCCATTCAGCCCATTCAATAGCACTGCTACTGCTACTGCTACTGATATACCACTGTGGGCAGTAGTGCGATAAATTGCCAAATAATCTATACGTGAAAGTTTTGTTGCATTTGAAACCGAATCAAACCAACTGTAAAAAACATCCAACGTTAACCATAGCATGGGAGGCGCTTAATTTGCACACACATCAGGTAGGATCTAATCTTATGCTCTCATCTGTGATTACTTGGGGTAGACAACAGGTGACTGTTTTCAATCAAATACAAAGACTTAAGTAAGCATGGCAGCCACTAGCAGCGGCGGTCCAGGAGGAACAAATGGTAGAAGACTCCCGGAGTTCATGGAGCCAACAAACAAGTTTGGGGAACTCACGTATCTTCAACTTGTTGGAAAAGATGAAACTCCGCTCCCAAAAAACCCTTTCCTCATCGGAAAATCAGTAGAATTGGCTGCTGGAGGTCCGATCGAAGGAGCTAGCACAGAAGCAAGAGGAACAAAATACACACTAAGAATACGTGATCCAGTCCAAGTTTCAAAGCTTTTAAAAATGACTCAGCTTTACGATGGCACCGAAGTGGTAGTTCAACCCCACCCAAATCTGAATGTGAGTGAATGCGTAATATCATGCTACGATATCATACATATGGAGGAAAAGGACATACTCGCCGGCCTACTAGGACAGGGAGTTGTGTTCGTTAAAAGAATAACGCGCAGTGAAGGAGAAAGTAGAAAAAATACACCCAAACTGATTCTCACGTTCTGTAAAACAACATATCCTGAATATATAAAAATTGGTCTTCTCAATATACCTACAAGCCCTTTCTTTCCGAATCCCTTGTTATGCTATAACTGTTTCAGTTATGGACACACCAAATTACGCTGCACTCAACCTAAGCGTTGCTTCAACTGTTCCAATGAACATGATGAAACTGAAGAATGTTGCAACCCAGCATTTTGTCGCAATTGCCAAAGAGATCATCGACCTACTAGCCGTCAATGCCCACGATTCAAACAAGAAACCGAGATCATTGAAATAAAAATACGTAACAATATCACCTTTCCAGAAGCTCGAAAACGAGTGCAGAACATGAAAAGTGGAACCTACGCACAAGCGGTAGCACAGGACAAATCTGTCAAACAAAAACTAGAGGCATTTTAATTGACAATAATATTGATTTGTGCAGTCCCACTAATGGCAAGAAACAAGACCAGGGGCGATCTGCGATTTCGGTTGAAGCTAAACTGTTTCTCATTATCAATCGAGATCATCTAATATAAATTAGAAATTAATCTTAAGTATTCAAAATTTATCCAGGGGTAGTTGTCAATTTCTCATGGGGAAACGACATAACATGGAATTCCGAGCTTGCATGACACAAGATCAGAGCATACTAATTAAGGGCTGAGGCCAGCATGTTTTAGGGCGTTTTAAAGAGCTATTTTCACGCTTCAAATCTGATTTTCTTCAGAAACGGTGACAAATATCAAAAAACCCAACTGACAATCTCTTAGAAAATTAGTTTAGATTATTCTGTGAAAATATCAGAATGATTCATTGACTCTAGTGGTCGGGAAAGTCTTTTTACTGAAGGAAGAATTGCATAGCTGAAAACGGCAACAACTAGATAATTTAGTTTAGATGCGATTAGTGCATAAAACATATATGTTGTCGCGATAAAAATTAAGTGAATGTTATTTTTGTAATGGTAAGTCCATTTCTATGGCGGCACCATTTTTTTCTGCTCTTGTATCCTGGTAACGTAACGAAACATGAGAGAGAAATAAAATCGGCTCAGCAAAGCTGCCAAACAAGCGGTAGCTTTATTGGATTTTATGTGATGTAGTCAAACTTGTATCCGAAAATATCAAAACTTTTTACACATCTACGAGAGAGCATGGAGAGAAATGTAATACGCACAGCGAGCCACACGGTTTTACGCTAACAACTGGCCTCAACCCTTAAAGCTTCAAATCGTTTCATGGCACGTTTTTGTCTTGCTGTCTAGCAGCAACCTACCTCTAGCATGCTACGAGTAGGACTGAAACGCTAGTTTTAATTTCGCTTCTATTTATAGATTCGCGTGCTTCCAACAGCTTCGCTTTTGCATCGATTGACCAATCAGAGCGATGCTCTCTCTTTGATTCATCCGTTTCATGACTCTTACTCCTTCAAAACCGTCGTCTATTGCAGGGAAATCTGGTATGCCTGAGATTTTTGGCAGACAAAATAGGACACTGCTCGCTACTAATCAAAATTTCAATCATATATAAATGAAAATACGTGGGTTGGTAAATTCAAATCGAAACGTAGAAAAATTTCCTATCAAATGATGAAATAATATTAATAATTGATACAGAATAGACTGAGCTGTAAGTGTTTAAAACCTGACCACATTTCTACGTGTAGTTTTCCTTGAGTTTCTGATTTGCACCACTATATAGAAAATAAAGATGTGTTCCACATCAAAAGTAAACATTCGATCTCAAAACCATTCAATAGCGTTTAGGGAGACGGGAAGACCTTTCATTTGCAACTAGTTTGATCAAAATCGGTCCAGCCATCTTTGAGATCTCGACCTCTTAGTTGACAACACACATACAGACACACACACGGACATTTTCTCAGTTCGTCGAGCTAAATCGATTGGTATATGACACTCGGCCCTCCGGGCCTCGGAAAATTTTTCTAAAGTTGGAGCGAATTCTATACCTATTTTTTATATATAAAAAAACCTATTTTAATCCACCTAGTGGTGTAATGATGCCTTTCTCATATTACTCATTACATCATAAATATAATCGTGAAATTCGCAAAAACAACTGTTTATTGAATAGAAATAGGATAATTTGTTCGGATCTAATCTCACAAACTTTATAAAACCTGTTTACTCTGTAGTTCCGGAACCGAAAGTAGTACCCACAACAAATAAAGGAATTCCGTATGAAACTGTAAGACTTTTCTTTTGAACCTATAAGTTTGTGAAAATCGATTTGGCTATCTCCAAGAAAAGTTAGTGAGATCCTTTTTGTAGGTTTTGATCACTATTTCCAATTCTTCCGAAACCGGATTCAGATAAACGGAATAGCCGAAGTTGGTTCGTTTACTACCAACAAATATGACCTACAAATTGGAACAGTTTTGAACGTAGTTAAACCTATACTTACTATCTCATGCTCTATTTCGATTAAACCAATTAAACGAAATCCAACAAACGAAACGAACCTGCGTTTTTGTTACTTCTGCATATGTAAGTCAAGCTAAGCAGCATAAAATACGTAATAGGATTACTATTTTTATTAATACTATTATTTTTATTATTATTATTATTATAATTATTATTATTATTATTATTATTATGATTATTATTATTGTTATTGTTATTATTATTATTATTATTACTATTATTATTATTATTATTATTATTTTTATTGACATCACTACACAAGGTGTACAAAATAGAACAAAGCAAGCCTTGTTCGTTTTGTGTTTTCTTCTTCTTTCGGTGTTGTACATATTGTCACTCTATATGGCGATTTGAAAACTTTGACACTCATCGCCCTGCAACTGCGGAACCGGAAGTCGGATCCGGATGAAATTTCACAGTAGGTTTAAAGATAGTATGAACTTTAATTCAAATCAAGATTTGTGAAAATCGGTTCAAGCATCGCAGAGAAATCGGATCGAATTTAGTTTTAGGAGTTTTTCTTCTCCACTTTCGGTGCTCTCGGAACAGGAAAAGAGGGGATCAGTAGTACCGAATTAAGGTTTCATGCCCACAAACTAACAAGCTTTACAAACTAGAAGAATTTATCAGACAGTTTTGTGGGATTTGTACCTGTTTTTAACCATCGTTCGTGGAAAAATACTAATATAATTGGTAATTTTCCACTTATCACGCTCTAGTTCCGAAACCGGAAGTCGGATTCTGATAGTGCTTTACAAATTTTTAGAATATTATAAGACTTTCATTTGAATCTTAGTTTGCAAAAATCGGTTGAGTTCTTCCAGAGATAATTGAGTGTAAACTTTTTCTCAAATTTTCACATATTACCATATAACTCCGGAACCGGACTTCACATTCAAATCAAATTCAATAGCAAGCTATGGGACCATAATACCTTTTATTTGAATCTTAGCTTGTGAAAATCTGTTCAGCCATCTCTGAAAAAAGTGAGTGCATATTTTTTTCACTTTTTTGGTACATATCATCCTATATCTCCGGATCCGCAGTCGGATCGGAATGAAATTCAATAGCAGGCTATGGGACTATGAGACCTTTCATTTGAATCTTAGATTGTGAAAATCGGTTTAGCCATCTCTGAGAAAAGTGAGTGCATATTTTTGTTACATACACACACATACACACACACACACACACACACACACACACACACACACACACACACACACACACACACACACACACACGGACGAACGGACACACACACAGACATTTGCTCAGTTCGTCGAACTGAGTCGAATGGTATATAACATTCGGCCCTCCGGGCCTCGGTTAAAAAGTCGATTTTCACAGTGATTGCATAGCCTTTCTATATGAGAAAGGCAAAAAGGTAAAAACGTTAATAAACGCTTATTTTTAGCATTATGGTTTTCAACTATGAAACAAGAAATTACTTTAATATTTTCTCCTTAAAACACAGTGGAGTGGGAACAAAACATGAGTGTTCAAAATGTTTTTTTCGTTATATTTGCATAGATTATTGCTATGGCGTATTGAACTTCCGAGGTCTAAATATCATCATGCTTTAGTGAAAATCGCTGCATGGCTTTAATCGTGAAAATGATTATTCATAATCATGTGTGAATTTAATCAACGTCACTATAGTTATATTTCAAGAATGAGATATTTCCCATATTTTTTCTGCGAATTGGTTTGAAACGTGATTGTTGACAATCCTTTTGATAGTGTAGTGGAAGCTAAAAAAATCGTTTAATATTACATACAACTCTCCTTTGAATGTCGGTTGATTTCCTCTAACTCTGATAATGACTATAATATTATCTCTACGATTATATAGTTATATAGGTAATATTATAGTCATTATTCAGTATTGTCAATTTTTCATGAATACGTCATTCCCTTTTAAAGCACATGGTTATTCGTCATCAATAGCATTATCAAAATGTCGAGTATTGAAAATAATATCGCCTCATGAGAGAGCCACTAATCATTTTAATTGACAATAATATTGATTTGTGCAGTCCCACTAATGGCAAGAGACAAGACCAGGCATGACGTACATATCTCGATTCGACAAAATTTTATCGAATCGACCACGTTTCGTATTATGGTTCTCGATTCGAAGTCGATCATCGAGCTTCGCTCGACTTCACTCGAAGTAGTATTAGATTATCGAGAAGTTTTGGAATTATGGAACCAAAACAATTGAGGTCGTAATGGACTGAACTCGATAAGAAATGGTCGAAAGCCTTATTACTATCGACTATGAGTTTTCGAGTACGTTTCTTTTTTATTTAAAGGTAGTTATCGATAACATCACAGATTTTTATAAACATATTAGTATTGATAATCTTTATTCTAATGCATTGTGTTGTATATCATTATATATTTTGTGTGTTTGGCATATTATGGACAAGTCGAACTGTTCAAAATGCATATTAATTGAAAGCTGTCTTGATGAAAGATTCACAATACTGAATTATGACTATAATATTGCCTCGTGTAAGGGCTATGTGTCATGCAACAGTTTGAAAATATCACACTAATGAATTGAATTTCATGCACAGAAGTTACAGGAGCGTAGGGCGAAAGCAACAAATACAGCGTATACAGAAATAAGCGCTCATACGTTACGCAGGTAAATGTTGCGCTCTGTTATGTTTGGCATGTTATATACAAGTCGAACTGTTTAAAAAGCATATTAATTGAAAGCTGCCTGGTATTTACGTAAAATAACAAAAGTAAGTCGAAACTTCCGAAAAAAATAACAAAAGTAAGTCGAAACACCTTTAAAATATTTGGAATACGTCAAAAGCACCACAATCTCGTGTTATTAGCGTTTTTGACTCTTCAATAGTACCTAAATAGATTATGAATACTACAAAGAATGTGTTGCTTCTGGTATCTTGAAGCTAAAGCAATATCTCCTAATAAATATGCGAAAATACTACAATGAAAGCTGCAAAACCTAAAAGCCTTTGATTAAAACCACACATATGGATGACGTTAATTGCATTAGGCTTGCAACAATACATGAACAACACAAAAAAATAATAATTTCAAAAAATCATCTACAAATTGTGTACAAGACCACGCTTTAATAAATTCTTTACTTTTTCAAATAGAGTGGAAACGAATCTGCTTTTTGATTTAAGTTTCAGAAATGTGTTCATATTAATTTCGTGGCAACTTAAAACCACAGTATTACAAACATTTTTCTTCTTTTCAGTACTTGAACCGAATCAATGTAATCGAAAATACCCAAACAATAATTCGCAGTTTCATTTTGTTCATGATTGCAATGTGTATGGGTTTGTTTACCTATGTTTGTTATGACAATTCGAGCAGCGTCAGTCGAAATCTAGTACCACATTGTTAGAATCAAAAGCGATACGTAACACCACATTTCAGTCGAATCGACTTCAAAAATAATCATTTGAGCAACTCGATTCGAGATGCATAATGTCAGCCCAGAGCGGACACTCAAGTCAGCACATGAGTCAGCCCACGAGCTACTCCCCATTCCAGCACACGACTCGAATCGCAAGCTGGTTCTACGTTTCTTGTCGTATAAATTTTATATTGAATTCCCCTTTTTAATGATCTTACAACAGCTTTCCTTCGTGATTACCCTTATGACCAAATCTGACTAATGTAGTTGTTCTGTATTACCATAAAATACCTTTTAATTTACAGTGCATTATTAACTATCAAATATAAATAGAAACTATTAGATAGATTAATTGTTTGATATTCGAAAATTCAACATGGTGTCAGAAGTGAGTGTATCCGGCGTCATTGTTGAAATCGCGGATAGCCGAAAATGAAATTGAATTTATGTTTGATCGTGAGTCGCAGTGGCGACCATTTTAAAAAAGAAGGATGATCAAATAGAAAAGCTAATTGATGCAGCAAAAAAAAAGAGAAGACAAGATGGAACAGATGATGAACTACATACAACAACTTAAAAAACAAACCACCGAACACTTACAGGACAAACTGCAATTTACTCAGATAGAAACAAGACCACTACCACAAATTAGCGGTGTAACTACTCGTTCACGTAACAACTCTCCAGCATTAGTTGAAACAAAACGAGGAAGACCGAAAACTTCCAAACAGAAAACAGAGAAGTCTAACAGCCCACCACCAAAAAAAGCTACTCCAGCAACAAATAATAACGAGAGCTCAGATGACGACATAGATATTATGGAGACTCCCCCTAATCAACACCTTCGATAGATTCTACACTACTCATCGATTGGATCCCATAGGCAACGACCAACGCAAGAACACGGTTAACGACATTCGGTTTGGAGGATTGGAAAGTGTAGTACGTCCTCCAACGCAAGCACAGCAGGAAGAAAAAACCGTCCAGACCGCCATACCCCAACCTGTTGATGGTAATTTCAACCCTGTGACCGAAACTAATCCCAAAACATCTCTCACTACTGCACCACCCAGCGACAAACACAACAGTGCACGTAGAAATCAACACCTACTGAACGCAACCCGCAACCCAGCTATACGAAGCCATTCCCCAGTGCCAGTCACTGTCAAAGTTTGTGTCCCAAGTAGTAAAGCCTTTGCGACAGTGATTGGTACTGCGGGGCTGATACACCACAGGTCAGTCCCGTAATTGCCAATCAAGCTACAGATAATGCTGCTCGAAAATTTTCCGCAGGACTGACAGAAAATGTCGCCGAACATCATCTATCATTCCTTCCTAGAGGAAAATTCTGGAAAAGCACAAGCCCAGATGACCCCACATTCAACGCCTCGAAGAAACACATCAAGGAAACTACACAAAGTCTTACCCCAGTGCCGGCTACTGTCGTAGTTACTGAACACAATATCGCTTATGTCCGGACAGTGGTTGGCACTGTGGGACTAGACGTACCACAGGTCAGTCTAAATTCTCGTCACCCACTACGCGATACTGCTGAGATTTATCCAGTCACAGGTGTACCAGCAGAAGACCAGACGAATTACCGGTTTGGGGAAGAAGAGAAGAAAGTAGCTTCTCCACTTCATCTTGAAGGGATCGATCGGGGGGAAAAGGTCTGTCCCTATCCCCCGGATACACAGACCTTACAACTCCTCCCGACTATCCACCGGTAAACACTCCACCTCCACCAGCACCTACTGACCCAGAAGAACCATCAACATCATATGCGAAAAACTGGCATAGGGAAGAAGAGACGAAAGCTGCTCCCCCACTTCCGTACCTGGAAGGGTCTGTCCGGGAGGAAGAGGGCTATCCCTACCTACCAGATATACAGCCCTTACAATCCTCCTCCTGGTCCTCCGCCAGAGAATCACCATCGCAACAGCTAAGCAGCATCCTGAATCCATCACTAGGTCAACCTCCGGCACGAAATCCAACCGAATGTGTATCACGAACGCACAAAGAATCGCTCTCATCATCTTCATCGACAATAAGCACTCGTCGTGATAGCAAATGTTTTGCACTTCAATGGAACATCAGAGGTTTGCGAACCAACATATCTGAACTTAAACAACTGATCACAGATTACGAACCGAGCTTGATAGCTCTGCAGGAGACTAAAGTGAACAACCAAATGATATCAACAGACTTCATTGGAAAAAATTATACTCTTCTCGCCGAAACTGGAAGTTGTCGATATTGGCAACACGGAGTTGCTCTTGCAATTCGAGATGGAACACCATTCGAACGGATTAATGTCTGCAGTAACATCCAAGCAATCGTAGTAAGAGTGGAAAATCTAGGTCACTGTAGTCTCAGTATATCTCCCTCCTAATAATCAAGAAAGTCAAAACCAATTGAAAGACCTCCTAGAACAATTACCGCGCCCATTACTAATATTAGGGGACTTTAACGCACACCATATCTGCTGGGGGTCCAATAAATCGACTCGTCTAGGCTACTTCATCGCAGAGAAAACGCTTGCGGAAAACTTACTCATTCTCAACAATGGAACTTACACCCGAATCGACCCAGCTACTGGCATAACCTCAGCTATCGACCTGTCAATTTGTAGCCAAAGCATAGCATCTAAATTCATCTGGAAAACATTGCCAGATTCGCACGGTAGCGACCATCTACCCATGATCATATCTATGCCCGGTTTCGTACACGCCCAATCCAGAAAACGAAAATGGATCTACGACCAAGCAGACTGGGAAACTTACGAACAGTTGACCTCTAAAGCAATCCGACCAGGCATCGAAATGACACTTGAGTGTTTTGTCGACCAATTGATAACAGCAGAAAAAGCTACCATACCCCGCACTACTGGAAGAGTGGGACCCAAAGCGGTACCATGATGGTGTCCGAAAGTAAAAATGGCCATCAAAAATCGCAGAAAAGCCCTGAGATTACTACGACGTATCCAGGAAGGAGATCCACGTAAGCAAGATGCACTCCAAAAATTCCAGTAAGCGCGATCAACAGCAAGAAAAACAATTCTTAAAGCGAAACAACGCTTGGGAATATTTTGTTGCGAAAATATCGTCAAACTCCACGACAGCAGAAATGTGCCAAACAGTGAACACACTAAGAGGAAAACGTCAACATCGTCCTACTGTCATCAAACGACTCACAGGATACACAAATGGCGCGAAAGAAGTGGCTGAGGATTAGCGCAGCATTATTCTCAGATATCGGCAACTTCCAGCTACTCATCGCTATTCCAAAAACAGAAGAAAAAGGCCGAACAGAAACGGATAAACCATTCACTTGAATCCAATGAAATCTATAATTCAGATTTCACTCTCCAAGAGCTCCTGTGGGCCTTGGATAAAGGACGGAGTGACTCGACAGGACTCGATAGGATATCCAATGCTCCAAAGGCTTCCCGCTTCGGTAAAAATCTCTCTACTGGAACTCTTTAATAGAATATGGCGTTGTGGCGTTTTCCCATCCTGCTGGAGAACTGGAGTCATCGTGCCTATTTTGAAGTCGAACTCGGGTGACACAGGACCAGTGTCATTTCGACCAATAACATTGACAAACTGCATGGCTAAAGTTTTCGAACGAATGGTAAACAAACGACTGACAACGGAACTCGAATCTAATGGAAATCTCGATAACAGACAACATGCCTTCAGGTCAGGACGTGGTACTGACTCATACTTTGCAGACTTAGAGAGATATCTGCCCAATCGCAATGAACACTGTCTGATAGCATCTCTCGACTTGTCCAAAGCATACGACACTACATGGAGATATGGTATTTTAAGAACCCTACAGAAATGCAAGATCCGTGGGAGAATGGCGAATATGCTAAACAGTTTTCTATCAGATAGAACATTTCAAGTCAACGTGGAAAACTACCTATCTAGTAAATACCCGTTGGAGAATGGTGTCCCCCAGGGTTCAGTACTATCAGTTACCTTATTCCTTGTAGCAATGCAACCCATATTCCGAATAGTCCCAAACACCGTTAAGGTCCTGATATATGCTGACGACATCCTACTATTAGCTTGGGGAAAGAAAGAGCAACCACTCTATCGAAAACTGCAATCTGCAATAAAAGCCGTAGACAGATGGGCCAAAAGTGTTGGATCCTTTTTTTAGCTATGAAATCCAGCATCTTCTACTGTAGCCCAAATGTCCGTCGAGAGCCCAAGAAAGTCTTAAAGATAAACCAAATCCCTATACAGACACAGACACACCTGAAAATACTTGGTGTCACACTCGATCGATCACTCAAGTTTAAAATGCACTGCAAATTAACAAAAAAAAACATGCGAATCAAGATTGCACATCCTCAAAATGATCGGAGCCAGGCTACATCGTGCCCAACGTATATCCTTACTACAAATCGGTTCTGCCATTATCACATCGCGGCTTCTATATGGAATGGGGCTTGTCAGCAAAGGAGGAAACAATGTCATCAATAAACTCACACCTACATACAACAAGACAATAAGATTCGCATCAGGAGCATACGTTACCAGTCCAATCCCAGCCATCATGGCTGAAGCGGGCACCTTGCCGTTCAACTTCCTAGTCTCCCAAACTATTGCTCGAATAGCTATCAATATGCTCGAAAAAAAAACAGTAATAATGCTCCTCTCCCCTTGGTTAACCGCGTCTCTCAAAAACTAGTGGAAATGGTCGGGACTCCCCTCCCAGATATATGCATAAGAACGCGACCAGGTGATCGGAAATGGTACGATCCCAAACCCCGCATCCTATGGGACATCAAGAAGCTTGTAAAAGCAGGAGATCCCCCCGAAATCGTTCGTCCTGTGGTTCAGCAATTTCTTGCTGAGCGCTGTGATCGTACAACAGTTATCTACACCGATGGTTCTAAAGATAACAACTCAGTAGGTTCTGGCGTATTCGGAGAACACATCCAACAATCGATTGGTCTCCCGCCTCAATGTAGTGTTTTTTCGGCGGAGGCATACGCTATAAAAACAACACTCGCCCGATACCGTAAATGTAACAATATTCTGATTATGTCTGATTCAGCCAGTGTTTTATCGAATCTGGCACATCTCAGCATCCGTGGATTCAGAATATTGAAACCCTGATAGGTAATCACTCCATCCATCTCTGTTGGATTCCTGGTCACGCAGGAATACATGGCAATGAAGAGGCTGACCGACTAGCAAGAGAAGCTAAAACAACAACTACTTATATATTCCCATCCCGGGAATTGATGCCCTTCAACAAATCAAATACCTAATCAGACTCCAATGGTACAACCATTGGTCAACTGAAGTAAAACTCCGCAAAATTAAATTCGACACATCGAAATGGACCGACCGAGAAAATTCGAATGATCAACGAGTGCTGACGCGACTTCGGATAGGGCACACCCGACTCACACACGAATTTTTGCTCAAAAAAACGTCACCTCCTATTTGTGATTGCTGTGGAGTGATCGTGGATGTTCAACATATGATACTGCATTGTAGGAAATACGACGACTCCAGAAGAAAGAACAACATTGATTCAACAAGTTTACGAGTAGCGCTAAACAACGACAAAGTTAATGAGAACAAAATCTTACAATTTCTTCAAGAAACTAACTTACTTAAAAAACTATGAAAAGCTTTGACATCTAATGTAACGTGAATCTAAAAACAATTTGTTAACAAAATTATCTATTCTACGACATGAATGCATCCTGTTGATGTAAAGTGTCGATAATAAAAAACAACAACAACAATTATTATTATTATTATTATTATTATTATTACTATTATTATTATTATTATTATTATTATTATTATTATTATTATTATTATTATTATTATTATTATTATTATTATTATTATTATTATTATTATTATTATTATTATTATTAAAATTACTCTTGCATACCGAAGATCGTCGATACATTTCAGACCAGACCATTGCAATTGTCTCGTACTGAAATTTCGAGACGAATCAGATATCTTCGAACTTCATAGCTTCAATAAAAATAAACTACAAATTTGTCGTACCTAGTCTCTTATATTAGCAAATTAAAAAGGAATTGTTTCAAGTTTGAAATATATAGTTGTAGAATAGTAGCTGTTTGATGTAACTAATCTGTACTTTAATGTAAGTGCATCGCTTCAAACTCTATTAGTGACAAAGGGGAAAGCTTGCACAATTCATACAATCAATCAACTAACTGATATTCGGAAAAGTGATGGGAGCGTGCCAGTTTTTTTGTACTCACGACATCCAGTTATGTCTCTGACATTACCCACCAACCTTTTTACGTTGCTCGTGGCAGCCTATTTCAACATATTGCATCAGTCAGTGAAAACTGTACCACGGAGCGAGGAAAGCTTGTTCGGACAAGTTAATTCATTATGTACATAAGCGACACGATCGCGTGGCAATCGCATATATCCATAGCAATGAAAACATGTATATTGATTATATGTGGAAGTTAGTTAACCCAAGAATGCCCAGTATGGGTTATTTAGGACACCTTTACGTAAAAACGCCAGAAAAGAACATTTCGCATTTAAGAGTTAGCAATGAATTCCAGATATATGTAATTTTTGGTAAGGTAGCAATATTTTAAATATTAAAAGGGCCCTTTTTTAATTTATCGGGGCTTCTTAATTCTACTGTTGAGAGAATTTGTTCCGAAACACCGGAGCTCTTCGTTGCTTTTATCACTTTGTATCCCCTAGTCGATCTACTTCCTTGTCTGTAACGCAGGCGGGGAATCAGATTAACTACACGATCAGTATCGGTTTGTTACGCAGGGCGGTACTAACTGGACGAAGACTCCATTCCAAAGTCTATAGCGTGTAGCATTTGTTACGCAGGCGCTGCAAACTCTAGATTTAGAGGTGGCTTGTACCGCAGGACATTTCTAACTAGAACCTTGCTCGAACGTCGTAAGATCGCTGAACCGGCGGGCTTGGTGTTGATAGATGTTAGGTCAGGCACAGAGTTTATGTGCTTTAGGGCAGTTATTGTGTTATATTGTAAATCTATTGAAAAGAAGTAAATATATGTGTAGTGAATAAGTTCGAAAAAAAATCTTTTCGTTCATACTATAGATGACATTTCGTGGCATTATTTAAAATAAGCCTCTCGCCGCTCAGGATAGGTCGTGCAGCTTTCCGATCCGGTTCGGTGCCGGCACTGATGTTATGACACATTGCAATGACAACGAACTGGTTTGGACAGGTGTAAATACACTCTCAGATCGAGTGTATTTACAAATTGGACACAGATGCACCCTTCTAAATGAAAGTTTGAGATGTGTGTTTCTGGAATAGTACGGCTCACGTGGACCATTTCATACAATAACACCTAGTATTTCTATATGAAATATAAGTATTTCTTGTTACAGACAGCAATGTTGTCGATTGTAGACTACTTTGTAGTTTTCCTTTCCACAATAACTAATTTCTCTCTAACTCTAACTTAATTACTCTCAGCACGGTACAACTATTAATGAAATAACCAAAATATAGTTCTCAAGGGACTAGAAAACTGCTCATAGTCCTCAGCATATTGCAATGATTATGACAGAACGGATACTGCCCACTGATCTGTGGATGAAATTAAATATGCTAATCAAATCAAACATGATTGTGGGTATGCACGTGTGCATAGGTTGAAATGTGTATTAACTCAATATTTATATTTCCCCTATCCTTTGGACCAGAAAGGAGAATGGAATCATATCCCCTTTATCACCTCTGGGACGTGGACAACATCGTCCATAGTCTGCACACCTAGTAGTTTGATTGCATGTTAAATGTAGCTCTCTCTTAGATTGCGTTGTACTTTCTATAACACTCGTTACTTTCACTCAGTTTCTTACTAATGTTACACTCACTCATCAATTATCTTTCATACCCCACTATGAGGATGCAAAAAATATACAAAGATAGAAACAATCAGAGTAGGTTAGAAAAGTTAGTGTTAGTATATAACTTTTCGATATTATTTCAAGAGAATTAAAGTAACAATCGTATGTACCGCTTCAGACATAAAAGACTATATAGGAAAGCAGGGACAAGTCCAAAGCGGATACGAAATTCTCCGAAGTTTCATCAACGAAGACATTCAAAACACAGAAGCAGTTGGTAGGATGTCAAAATACCGATACGATACAGACGCACGACCCAATGATTGACTGGTTACCAGGTGAAGAAAATTACCTGCCCAAATGACACATTTTTTGGTTAACTTGCAATAGAAGATGCTCGTATCTATCGTTGTGAATTGGTCACCGTAACGGAATCTGTCGCTTGGGTTACGATGGTTTTCGTTTTTGTTGCTGGTGTATGTTACCATAGCCGCGTACGGATGGATTATATATATACATATAAATATATATATATATATATATATATATATATATATATATATATATATATATATATATATATATATATATATATATATATATATATATATATATATATATATATATATATATATATATATATATATATATAAATATATATATATATATATATATATATATATATATATATATATATATATATATATATATATATATATATATATATATATATATATATATATATATATATATATATATATATATATATATATATATATATATATTTATAACTATTGTGGTACAGTACAAAAATAGTACTTACTGTAACATAGCCTTTGTTTTTATGCTTGGATCATCTGGTCGAAAATGTTTGAATTGTTCTACATCTTTTTCTAAAGTTAAAAGTTGCTTCTGCAACCGATCCCGAAGACCAGGTAACGTATCTCGTATGTGATTCGTCAGCTGTTGATTCAAAACTTTTTGTAAATATGGTGTTCCCAATCGATCAGCGATGTGTCTGTAACTAGGATGGCTAAGGAAAAATTTTCTTTCAGCTCCCAAAGCTGCAGTTATATCTTTCCGACCCTCGATATCTTTTTGAGAACGATTAACTACTCCAATATAGCCTCGACGTAAGGGAAGCAGTTTATTTTCTAGTATATCTCGAGCATCAGTACCTTCGTCCATCAAATCTAATTTGGTTATAACTCCAATTGTTCTTACACCTTGAGGATCAACTTCTTTTGCTAGTTTAAGCGCGTCTGAATTAGCTAAATCCGTATTAGCTGGAGTGACCGCCAGAATGAGGCAGGTTTCTTTACGAATGAATTGAAATATCATACCTTTTATTTGATTCTCAATATCCGCTGGTTGATCTCCAATAGGCACTTTAGTTAGGCCTGGTAAATCAATCAATGTAAGGTTTAGCACTAGAGCAATAAAAATATTAAAAATATGATTTCAATGAAACCTTATCAACTTACCATGCGGCGAATAAACGCGGAGGTTAATTGGAATGTTAGATATACCCTTATTACTTCCTGTCAATCGATCTGTTTCTGCCTCAATCTCCTGCCGTATTTCATCGAAATTTGTAAATTTTTTGCCTTTTTGATGCAAAAATTCACCATACTCTGCAAAACATATTCTACGTTAAATCGACCAACTTGAACATTCCACGCAAAATCAGCCAACCAATTTTTTTTTCTAACTTTTTTTCGGTAAAGAGCCTTTTTTCAACATCCTGTACTGTAAAACCTAATAAAGATACAATAATTCGCCCAAGACATGAAATGTGCGCCTTTCCGTAGCTTTCATATAAGCGATTCCATAAAACAACCTTTATAGTTTGTCTAACGAAAAAAAGTTAAAAATTAAAAAACGAATAAAAAATATCAAACTTGGGCCTAATTGTTTTCCTTTTTTTTATTTGAAGAAGGATGCCATAGGGATTTAACTCAATCTTGGCAAAGATTCAGAGTGAAAATATTAATACTTTCGAAGCAATGAATTTTTCAATCACGACCCGCACGCACGAAGTGTACCGCAGCGCAACTCGCTCGAATACAGGCTTAACTTGTCGACACATGTCGCGCCACTGATCGAATCCTAACTTTGTCAGTTTATTGTTAGTAACGTTTCAGTTAAGACCGCGGTGTAAAAATGTATTAAAAAATCAAAAACATTCGTTGCGTCAAGTTTCTTCTTCTCTTCTTGAGAAATTCTATTTTTTGCAAGCAAATGATGTTTTGTGTGAACCGTGTAAAATTGTTTGACTTTAATTATTATTTCAGGGGAAAATGGTTTTTCTGTAAAATATGAATATTCATGATTTTTAATATAAAGACATCAAAAGTTTGATAAGAAAATTTCTTTTTACTTTTTGTTTCCGGAATCGCAATAAGTCTGTTTTCCCACGAGATTCCCTACATTGGTAACAAACTATCTTGATGTGTTCATCGTTTGCGCTGTCTTACGAATGCTCCAGTTTTTGGAAAAAAAATTCAACTTCTCATTCTCTCACATTTAGTTGCATCTTTTGCCTAAACATTTTGTTTCAATTCGGTAAAATAACCGAAAGGCAAAAATGGTTCATTCTAAAAAGGCAATCGATATTTTAAAATTTGTAATAAATGCAATGTTACAATGTAAGTATATGTAAGAATTATTTCTATATAGTCGCTGGATATAGGCACATTGTCATCATTGTCATCAGTCTCAGAGGATTCAGAATCTATGATCACTATTGCAAAAGCAGAATTTTCTCTCACAGCTGAATAGTGAAAATTGCATCATTTCGCAACTTTTCCAAAACTGTGTATCATCACTATTTTAATACTCACGAAAAAGCCCATTTGCCCATTGCGTTTTTTCAACCAAAATGGATATTATATGGCATTCCAATACATACACACGCCGGCAGCTCAGTCATCGCCGATGAGGAAAAAAACGTCCCGGATAGTCCCGGATTGGCCGTTCTGGCATAGTGCAAATAGACTTTGTCCTTTGCCCCAATTTTACTCGCTTTCTGCCTACACGGTGCAAACGAAACATTATTTGCTTGTTAAAAATTGAATTTATTAAGAAGAGACCTGACGCAATGAATGGTTTTTATTTTTGCTAACACGAGCCTTATTGCAGCAACGATTTTGAATTCATTTTTACATCGCGATCTATCAAAATTAGGATTCGATCAGTGGCGCGACATGTGTCGACATCAGGCCTTGCAAATTGAAGCAACGAATATTAACAAAAGGGTTTCACCATCTGTGCTATTCACACACATTCGTATGTCAGGTAGAATTCACAGCGCAACCCAAGCAAGAAGAGCTGCTTCGTTCATTCATTAGTTGATGAATTTGCCCGTTTGCTGAGACCTATGCTTCATGAGGTTAGCATTTGATGAATGGTTCTGATATTGTAGATGCCTATGAGGAAACTGTTTAAAGTATGTTTGAAATGTGATCAAATTTGGTCTTGGAATGCGAACATTTTGTTAAAAATGATTTCTGTAAACCTACACTTTAAAAATAAACCGTAAACATTGCCTATATGACTTTGCTTCGCGTCTTGTAGCACGCCGTGAGGCAAGGTTTTCTTTCTCGTACAATACTAACGAGAGCGAACCCTTCATTTCATTACATTGTCATGGATTGCTTAGTTCATGTGTTAACTGATACCGTTTTCGTTTTTGAACCTAGACGCGGGCTACTCTGACTCCGAGTAAAACGAACGTGGTAGGCGTCCTAAACAACAACTCATGAAAAAAAGAAAAAATAAACAAACTCGGCTGGATGCGTGGTGCGACCCGAGAAAATTTTCAGAGCGAAACTACGCGATTGGAGTCCGATCTAGAGCGACCTCAGGTTTCTAAAACAAACATATCAAACGTTGTTTGGACGACTCTGTGTCAGCTTTCGGGCTGCTCTGATCAATAAACGAAAACGGTATGAGACTGAGAGCACAGATAATTTACTTGGCAAGGGGAATTGGTCTGCTCAGTAGCATATACGCATCCAGTTTCTCTCTAATATAGGTCTCTTATTCAGCTATGTCAAGCAAAGTGTTCACAGTAGATGTTTTTTGTTGCTTCGTTCGTTTGAGGATTCACAATACAAGATCTGGTCGACATGTCATGAATTAAACCTGTATTCGAGCAAGTTGAGCTGCGGTACGCTCCTCGCGTGCGGGTCGTGATTGAAAAATTCATTGCTTCGAAAGTATTAATTTATCCACTCTGAAACTGTGTCAAGATTGAGTAAAATCCCCAAGGCTCCTTTTTTCAACAAAAATAAGAAAAAAGTAGGCCCAAGTTTGAATTTTTTTGCTCGTTTATTAATTTTTAACTTTCTTTAAACTGTACAAGTTGTTTTATGGAATCGCGTATTTGTAAGTTAAAGAGAAAACGCACATTTCACGCCTTGGACGAATTTTTGTATTTTTATTAGATGTTACAGTATAGGCTTCTGTAAAAAGGCTGTTTTTTTGCGCGAGACTTCACAAAATCGTATCTCGAAAATTCCACGTACCATATTGAAATAAAAAATACGTGTCTAATATAATCTAGTTTTGGGTGGCAGATTTCTGATTTTATATTTCATATTACATATATATATATATATATATATATATATATATATATATATATATATATATATATATATATATATATATATATATATATATATATATATATATATATATATATATATATATATATATATATATATATATATGTATATATATATATATATATATATATATATATATATATATATATATATATATATATATATATATATATATATATATATATATATATATATATATATATATATATATATATATATATATATACAAATATCTACAAATCAAAGCTCAGTTTAACCACCGTCAGTTGATCTCTTGAAGTAAAAAAATATCTCTTTCAATAGTGTGAGAGCGGCCTTAAAATGAGGTTTATTCGAATTGGATCAAGATCATCGATGAAAGACAAACCAGGTAGCTGAAATATCAATTACAGAATACGCATAAATTAATAGTTTCCTCCTTCAGATTTCATTTTTAATACTTTACTTTATTTATCATTCTATTCGTTCGAACTTACTCACTACCAACAGCGAAGACAATGAAGACTAGACTACTAGACTAGACTACTTGGCACTTGAAACTGAGCCAGCAAAACTTCAAATGACTAAGTACGATTATTCAACTGACGATGAATTCTGGTAGCTTCACTTAAAAATGGCAGCAAAAGTCATATGAATTTGTATCGATGTGCTGACGGTCAGTGACCATAAATTTCATTTTCATCTGATATCATTCGATTGAAAATGTAATTTTACTGCACTGATCAAGATTATGTTTTAAGTAAGACCAATTCAATCACGAGTAGTCAGTTAGTTTTGAGTTTCCTTCCAAATCAGTTAAACAGTGCCAAATTTCATGGTTGATTTAGTTTTTGCAAAGAATTCAGAGTCTATAATTCCGTCTAAGAATTTATGAAATTTCATTTCGTAGCATGTTTGCTCTAGTAAGTTATGTCCTAACAAGTCATTCTTTCCTTTTCGATCTATTTTAAGACGTTTGTATTAAAAATAGGTTCCATACGAATAAATATCCATTGTCAGTACCATAATTAGGAAATTATGAAAATCATGAACCGTGCCTTTTCATGAGATCATACCTATTATTAATAATATGATGGGTAAAATGATTTAAATCAAGAAAATTTTTATGGGTTTTGTTCACAAAATCATCAGTAATAGGCATCTCATAAGGTCTCATAAGAAGTAATGTTTCATGATTTTCATGATTTCTCAATCATGGTACCAGCAATGGATATGTATCCGTGTAATGGTCAAGCATTCCTTTTGATAAATGTCCCATGTAACGTTTCCGTTTGGCACGATAGTATCATTTTGGTTCCAAATAAAAAGTTTTGCAAGTAACATTAACTTTACGCCCTCTATATTTTTTACGTGAATGACATTGACAGCTGTCTAGTAACCCCATGTACACTAAGACAATTGGCAGATGATGGCGTGGTTTCAGTTACTGGACCCAAAACTATTGATCTGCAACAACCATTGCAAGATACCTTAGATAACTTGTCCGTTTGGGCTGTTCATCTGGGTATCGAATTCTCTGCGGAGAAAACAGAGCTGGTCGTCTTTTCAAGAAAGCATGATCCAACGCAGCCTCAGCTTCATATGATGGGAACTGATCCAACAGGTTTTGACTTTCAAATACCTCGGGGTGTGGTTTGATTCCAAATGCACGTGGGGAGGACACATTAGGTATCTGATAACAAAATGCCAACAAAGTGTAAATTTTCATCGAACAATAACAGGATCTTGGTGGGGTGCTCATCCGGAAGATGTAATAAAATTGCATCAGACAACGATACTTTCAGTGATGGAATATTTCAAATGATAGCTACAAAGCGTTTGCTTTCGTTCCGCTGCAAAATCTCATATTATCAAACTGGAGCGAATTCAGTATCGTTGTTTGCGAATTGCTTTAGGCTGCATGCACTCGACACATACAATGAGTCTTGAAGTTCTGGCGGGAGTTCTTCCATTGAAAGATCCTTTTTTCAGAGCTTTCATCGCGACTGCTAATAAGATGTGAGGTACTGAATCCCCTGGTTATTAACAACTACGAAAGGCTAGTTGACCAGTCGGTGTTGAACAGTCGTTCGCACCGCACGCATATAGCTCTTGGCTCCTGGAAATTTTTTCTGGCTACCTAGAGTTTCATTGATTCAAGGCTTCAGTCTTTTTCAAGGCTGCCTGAATCACTAACAGTCTTTTTAAAGACTAACAATTAGTCAGCCTTTCTCAAGGCTTTACAAAGAGTGATACTAGAGTGACTAAGTGATACAAAGAGTGATATTAGAGTGACTAAGTGATACAAAGAGTGATATTAGAGTGACTAAGAAATTAATCAGCCTTTTTAAGGCTAGCTATTCAAAGAAATATTATTCAAACATCAAAATTCAAAATTCCATTCATTTCAAAAATGCCTGCGTCCAACCGGAAAGGCAACAAGCCTAAGGCTAAAAATAATTTCAATACGGAATAAATCACAATCCGTTATTCAACATTTTTCTAATAACATTCACGATCTTATAGAATCTGAATGTAAAAATAAAAGACAACGGACGGATTTCCCTTCCGTTGATTCTATGCCGTCTAACAATATTTACGAGATACTTCCTGAATCTGATTGTAGCGACATAGAAGAAAATTCTTCAAAAATTCCCAAAATGGACGCTTGTCGTTCTGGGAAGAAACAACAATCCATGCCACCAGTGACGGTGATGATTTCCGACTTCAAAGCATTCCGTACTGAGCTTTCTACTTTTCTCCCGGAAATAAAAGTCTCATTTCAAATCGGACGAAGAGGAGTATGTCGAGTCTTGGTTGATGGATTGGTAGATTACGAACGTCTTATTCGATATTTGTCCGAGAAACTTCATACATTTTATTCATATGACATAAAATCAGACAGACCCTTCAAGGCTGTCTTGAAATGCTTATCAAATGATCAAAGTATTGATGAAATTAAAAATGAACTAAAAGAATTGCTTGGTTTTGCCCATTCCCAAGTAATACTTATGAAAAAAAGAGCGAATGGTACTTCTAAACCACGCTCTGGAATTTCCCATGAATTTACCTAATACACTTCAATCGAAGTGATGTAAACAATTTGAAAACTTTAGAAAAAGTACGCTCCATTTCCCACATTAAAATTCATTGGGAACATTATAAACGACATAATCGTATTGCAAACTTAACGCAATGTCGTCGTTGCCAAGGCTTCGGTCATGGAACCAAAAATTGTCATATGGATATACGGTGTTAGAATTGTGGTAAATCGCATTCGAAAGACGTTTGTCCAATGAATGAAACCACTGATAAATTTTCATGTTCAAATTGCAATGGAAATCATAAATCCAATTATTTTAAATGTTCTGTCAGGGAAAAAAATTTAAAAGCTCGTTCGCTTAGACAACAAGTCAAATCAACGACCTTAAATTTACAGAGCATACCTGAAAATCAAAAAACCGTTACAAATGCCACGCCTAATTCTTCTAAGGCACCTATTTCTTCGAATTTAAAACAAAAAACAGGTACGCCTGCCAATTCGTCTTCTAACGGAAATAATTTATTGACAGGCAGATCGACCTCGTCATCATCTTCTTCTAATGTCAGTTATGCTGGTATATTAGGTAGAAATCTACCACTTAATTCTTCTAATGTAAATAATCAAAACACAGGACCGCCTTGCAGTTCATCTTCTAACGAATACAATTTATTAATAGGTAGACCGGCCAAATCATCTTCTTCTAATGGTGTACCTACAAATATTCCTTCAATGCCATTCGCTTCTTTAAATGAAGTCGATTCAGGCGATATAACTGAAAATAAAATGATCTACCTACAAGATCAACTTTTTCAAATGATCATCCAAATGAATTCGACTTCATCACTTTTTGAAGCATTTCAAATCGGATGGAAATTTGCAAATAATATTATAATGAATTTAAAATTTAACAGTGATGTTAAATAATTATTTGAATATTTTAAATTGGAATGCTCGATCTTTTAAATCGAGTGAAGATGAATTTTATAATTTTCTCGAAGTTCATAAAATTCATATTGCTATTGTGACAGAAACTTTTCTTAAACCAAATGTCAAATTGAAAAATAATCCACATTATGTGGTTCATCGATTTGACAGGTTTACTGGAATGGGTGATGGGGTTGCCATTTTTGTCCAACGGCAAATTAAACATCGAATATTACCTTCTTTCAATACTAAAGTTATTGAAAGCTTGGGAATCGAAGTTGAAACCATTCATGGAATTTATTTCATCGCTGGAGCATATTTGCCATTCCAATGCACCAGCGAACAATTAAATTTCTTTAAAGGCGATTTGCAAAAACTCACAAGATATCGACCGAAATTTTTCGTAATAGGGGACTTAAATGCTAAACATGTCCAGTGGAATTGTAGGCAAAATAACAGTAATGGTAAAATACTTCATAATCAACTCTCAGCTGGTTACTTCACAGTTCTTCATCCCAGTAATCCGACTTGTTTCTCTTCCGTGAATAACCCGTCTACAATTGATCTGGCTCTAACGGATAAAAGCCACATTTGTAGTGAACCGATTACACATGCTGACTTTGACTCAGATCATCTTCCTGTAACATTCAGACTTTCCAACGAAGCTATAATTAATCCAATTAGTTCTATATTCAACTATCATAGAGCTAATTGGTTGAATTACAGATCTCACATTGAAGATCATGTGGATCATGAAACTATTTTAGAAAATTCTGCGGACACAGCAATTGATAATTTGAATCATTACATTATCGAAGCTAGAAATCTTTCAGTTCCCAAAGCTCCAATTAAATTAAATTCTCCTATCATCGATGACAATCTTCAACTGCTCATTCGGTTGAAGAATGTTCGTCGACGACAATATCAACGTTCTCGTGATCCTGCTATGAAAAACATAGTTAAGGATTTACAAAAAGAAATTAAACATAGATTTACTCTTTTGCGAAATGAAAATTTCGCCAAAGAAGTTGAACAAATTAAACCATATTCTAAACCTTTCTGGAAACTTTCTAAGGTTCTTAAGAAACCTCAGAAACCAATTCCTGCTCTCAAGGAAGGAAATCAAATACTTCTTACGAATGGCGAAAAAGCTCAAAAACTTGCTTAGCAGTTCGAGAGTGTACACAATTTTAATTTGAACGTTGTGAGTCCTATTGAAAATGAAGTCTCACTGAAATATGATCATATTTCAACCCAAGTGTTATCACAAGATGACATTATTGAGACGAATTTTGATGAAATTAAATCAATTATTAGGAAACTCAAAAACATGAAGGCTCCTGGTAATGATGGAATTTTTAATATTCTTATTAAAAATCTTCCCGATGTTGCCTTGAGACTCCTGGTTAAAATTTTCAACAAGTGTTTTTCATTAGCTTACTTCCCAAAAGGATGGAAAAACGGTAAAGTAATTCATATCCTTAAACCTGATAAAAACCCAGCAGAAACATCAAGTTATCGACCAATTAGCTTACTTTCTTCTATCAGTAAACTTCTTGAAAAAATTATCTTGGTGAGAATGATGTCTCATATAAATGAGAATTCAATTTTTTTACCAGAGCAGTTTGGATTTCGTCATGAACATTCAACTACTCATCAACTTGTCAGAGTAACGAACATGATAAAATCAAATAAATCTTCTGGGTTATCCACTGGAGTTGCTCTTCTAGACATAGAAAAAGCATTCGACAGTCTTTGGCACAAAGGTTTGATAGCAAAAATGTCTGATTTCCAGTTTCCTATTTATTTGATCAAAATGATTCAAAATTATTTAATTGATCGTACTCTTCAGGTTAGCTATCAGAATTGCTACCCGTACGAGCCGGTGTTCCGCAGGGTTCGAGCGTGGCTCCAATCTTGTATAATATTTTCACTTCTGATGTTCCAAATCTACCCGTTGGTTGTCAGAAATCGCTATTCTGTGGCGACACAAGTCTGTTAGCAACAGGTAGAAATCTAAGAGTGATCTGCAGTCGCCTACAAAGAAGCTTAAATATTTTCAGTGATTATCTGTCAAAATGGAAAATTAAACCAAATTCTGAAAATGATTTTGAAGCGTCCTCCCTGGTTTAGTACAAATGAGTTAAACAGACTCACAAATATAGAACCATTAGATGTAATGTCACATAATATTATTAGCAAATTCCGATAAAAATCGATGAAATCTTCAATTGAATCGATTCGCTCTCTGTATTAGTTAGTAAGTTAGTATATAAGTTCTTTTTCCCCATTACACAATACAATTAGGTTCAGAATTTTCCCTACACAAAAATCTCAGAATTGCGGAAGCAAATAATGTCCTCATGGTAATAACCAAATCATATATATATATAATAGGGCTGAAAAGTCACCACTTGTGGCTGAACACCCAATTTAAATCTTAATAATTTAATTTTAACACATATTCCAATAAATAGTTATTTAAAAAAAAGGCTAGTTGAGCTTCAATCTCAAACAAGATTTATGACAGTATATTTTAACCATATGTCACAGGAAATCAAGATATATTCCTATCCGTGACACCCTCCTAAATGTCCCTGACTCAACTCTAATTTTCGACACAACCATGCAGCGTGAAGTGCGTGGAATCCCGGAACACCTACGCTCGATGGAAATCCCAAAAATATTTACAAATAAGTTCAGGCATATTGACTCTGAGAAAATATTTTACACTGCCGGATCACGAAGAGGCTACTGGGTTTGGAATATTAAACAATAATGTTTCGGCTTCATTTAGGCTTCAAGAACCTGCATTTGAGTGTAATCATCACATTATCTCCAAACCATTATTTTCTTTTCACAGATAGTCTGAGTGCAATTGAAGCCATTCGCTCAAACGCTGTTGGCAAAAATGAACCGTTTTTCTTGGGCAAAATAATACAGTGTTTGAACGACATATTGAATAATAATTATCAAATCACAATAGCTCATTGCTCCATTCCAGGCAATGAAAGAGCCGATAGTTTAGCCAAACGTGGTGCTATTGAGGGTGAAATTTATGAGAGACTGCTTGCAACGAATTCTATAGCGCTTCCCGCCGAAGAACAATTGCCAGCTGGCAAGCTTCTTGAGATAAAGATGATCTGGGTCGCTGGATGCACTCAATTATTCCTAAAATATAAATAGGGTTTTTGCGCATCGTATTTCTCTTGTACTCTCTCGTATATGAGCAAACTGTACCGGGTTGCCAGCATACATTTTATTATTTTGATGAGAAGTTTTATCACATTAATCTATCGTATGGGTTGGACATTACATGGATTCCAATGAACAATGAAAAAATATTCAACTTTCACAAAGATTGAATGTCTGTGTGTTTGGCAGCCTTGTCGAGCCAATTTTATTTCTCTCTCCTTTTTCAGAATGCTATCAGGAAACCAAAGCGAAAAAATGGTGGATGCATTGAAACTGACTTTGTTTCACAGAAAAATACAAGACTTTATTTTTATCGCGATAACATATATGTTTTTATGTACTAATCGCATCTAAACTAAATTATCTAGACTTTGTCACGGTAGATTTATGATACAAGCCTTCAAAACCGAGATATTCGATGAACAAGTAGAGGTATGCATTTCCGAGCGTTCCAATTTTCAGCAATTCTTCAGTCAGAAAAAAATACTACACGACCGCTAAACTCAATGAATCATTCTGAAAACTTCACAGAATATTCTCAACTAAATTTCGAAGACATTGTCAGGTGGGTTTTTCTAAATTCTGCACCGTTTCCAAGAAAATTTTATTTGAAACGGGAAAATAGCAACAAAACTACCACTTTACGGTACTGTCCTCAGCCCTTAAGTAAGGGCGCCAAATGAACAGCATACAGGTTGCCATTTTCCGATATATAAATTTGGGTTCAATTCCGTGAAGTCAAATTATAAAACGACTATAAGAAAAGAAAGTGATTAACGTTTTTTTATGATTCGTTGCTTTCCTAAAATTCCAGAAATGTGAATTGTATTTTCTTGATAGATATAATTATTGCTTTCACAATGCACTGAGACAACAGCATCAGTACACCTCAGCTGCCACTTCAAATTAAGACCGTTAACTCAAACACCAAAACTGTTCGGCTCTCTACTTTTTGGAACGATTCCATTCGAATTAGAAGGATGTTTTCTGTTTTTTTGGACGGGATTTTGTAGGATTTTTTGGACGGGATTTTGTGTAAATTTTTCTCGAAACGACCTCCAAATTTCGTCAATTGTTTCAAATTGCAAGTTCGGTTATTTATTTGAGTTCAAACGTCTTCAATTGGCCCAAACGCTAATTTGCATTATATCAACCCAGAGTATTCAGAAATTTCAAATTATTTACATTTGAGTAACTATGAACAGTTTCGTCCAATATACTCGAACCATCCCGTTTGCTTCTGTTTTTAAATTACATCGATTGAAGCGGAATTTGGGAACTCATCGAAATGTTATTCCTATTCGAATGATTCACTCTCTTGCTCATAAACCGTCAAATTGATTTTAGTTGTATTTTGCTTGAATCATTTGGCACCTTTAAGGGCAGAAAAAAACTGCTTTACAGTGCGAAGTGTACGTGTGTACCTGAATTGGGGGACAATGTTGAGATCGAATCAAAAACAATTGTTAGATGATTCATTTTACAGAACACTCTACTGAAATATGAGCATGTAACACTAAATCTCCTCACACATTTCAGACCATGTAAAATATTCAAGATTAAATCTTTCCCACACTTCAGACCACACGCACTTGACAAATTTCCATAAAACACGTACTCGACAAATTTCCACTCGACACCATGTCACGAAACCCAGAAACCCACTTGAAATATAAACTTCACCTACAAAAAGCAATTAAATTGTCAGCACTCACTTCGACCCAACGTAAACACCGCGTTCATACGACAACAATAAAAAAGGAAACATCAGCGTCAAATATCACCCAAAACAAAACAGTTATGTCATTTCCCGTTTCTTCACGTTCCACACCTCTCTCAATCGACATGACCTAGAATAACAGTAACCCAGGAAAACACACTGACTCGAACCGACGAGAGTTAAACCTGACTACTCTCAACCTCCCCTTTCTGTATCACACTCACACACTTGTCTAGAAACATTACTCACTCTCTCTTACTCAAAACATACAATGACCGAGACATGTCATTGGTTAAATCAGATTTACGTTGCGCGTTCTAACTCCTCCTCCCGGATTTTTAGTAATCCATACTGTAAAACTCACTTAGCCAAGTTAGGAGAGGATAGGATATAAATAAGTGATTGATTTAAATAAAAGAGATAGTCATAGTCATTCATTCAGACATCCTAAATGACAAGTGTTTCTTTGTTGAAAGAAGAAATATCCACCGTGAACGAAAATACCAAACTACCATTCTACTTCACTAATCTCGAGCAATCATGAGGGTCGTTCGATTATTCTAATTTAAGAGCATTCGAAATAATTTCCATCCAAAGATAATTTTTGAGCTGTGAGAAATTCACAGGGACAGCTACAGGCAAGGATGGCTTTTATCGTATCAAAGAACGTTCCCTGGCAACTCTTCACCGATTGAATCAGTGCCATCAAAGAGAGTTGGAAATCATCGCAACAACAAAAAACCCGCCATTGCTCATTTAACATAGAATCGACACCAGTGCGAGAGCGAATTTCTCTCGATGACATTTCTGAGAATCAAAGGTTAGCACGCTGCCGTGGGGATCCTCTCTGAAGCAACAAACGGTTGCTTATTCTCGTTTCGCGATCCGATTCTATACAGGCAGTTGATAATTGCGATAGAATCATTTTACTATTGCCGCTTATTCTAACTATGTGCATATAATCTTTGTATAAGTTGTGTCTATGAAAATGTATGTGAATGCTCCATACAAGGGTTTTGAAATATTGCAACCTAGTATGAGAATCATCAAGTCGAATCATCGATTCGATTTTCTGCGATAATTGTCAACTTGCGATTCTCTCTTGGTAAATTCCACACAGCGGCGATCATTATCAGACTGCATTTTTTTTAAGGGCCGAGATATACTCAGAGTATGAAGTGGAGCGAAGGAATGTAGAAAAATTCTCTCGCGGTTCATGCATTGAGAGACTCGAGTTATTGTAGCATCTTCTACCGGATTGAAAATGTTGTATACAATATAGATAGCAATATAGCAGCTTCTGTGAAATTTTCGGCAATCACCAACACTGGCTACAGGTATAGAAATAAAAGGAACAAGTACAGAAGCTAAGTTCAGGAAAAAATAAAGAAGGTACAGGAACAAGTGCAGAAAGTACAAAACCAAATACAGAAATGAGGGAAACAAGTATAGGAAGTACTGGCACAATTGAGTGCAGAAAAAGGTACAGAATGTGCAGAATGTATAAGTACAGGACCAAATACAGAAAATATTGGAGCAGGTACAGAGAGTACAGGAACAAATTTTGAAACAAACACAGAAAGTACAGGAACAAACACACAAATTACAGAAACAAGCACACAAAGTCCAAAATAAAGTGCAGACAATAGAGGAACAAGTACAGAAAAAAGTTAAAGGTTCAAAAGTTAATCGCAAATGTTGTCGAGACAACAATATTGAATGGAAAATTATAAGAAGAAAAAGTTTTCATTTCACGCATTCCAATGATGCCCACTGCTATGCTATTTCAATTTGAACGTCATTTTCTCATCCGTTTGACTTTTCATTACCGTCAATAATCGTTATGAGTCTGTAGCGTGAATTTAGAGTTTTTTCGGATGGTAAATTATACGCTGCCTGTTTGCGTTTCGGCAAATCATCGGTTTTATATATTTTGTCCTGTTGTCCGCGATATAAAAAGGTTGGGGCCACTATCATAGAGCATTATAATGATATATTTCTTCAATAATCATTAAAATTGATAAGTAGTTTTGATTTTCTACATTTAATCTAATATTATTGTGCTACGAAGTGTGCAGGGGTCCGCTAGTCGCTTTATAAAAACAGTGTTAAGATTAACTAATGAATACCCAAATACTAATATGATATTCGAAATGTGTTAGGTTTAAAGTACTATGTATTGTGGATGCCACGGCGAAGAAAAACTTATGTATATTGCCTATCAAATAAACATATTTATGAAAAAATATTAACTTTACGCCTGCTTAGCAATTCAAGTTGAACTGTTTCAGTTTGCACTAGAGTTCAATTGGAACTGCTCTGCACTGACGAATCTAAGACGAATCGTAAAAAACGGTTTTGTGCCCTAAGCACAAACATAGGATAACCCATAAATGGCCATATCCGAATCGGCCAGTATTAGCCGAAAACAACGTTTTCGTTAAACACGTTAGTAAAGACTTGGCACTTCGGCGCCAAATAAAATGTTTTGCAGGTAGCACTAACTTTACGCCCGCTTAGTGGATCAAGTTGAACTGGTTAAGCTAGCACTAAGCACCTCAATTTGAACTGCTCTGCTCCGGCGAGTTTAGACGAAACGTGAAGAAAAGTAATTATTTATAGCTTCCTTGCAGAAAAATCAACGCCTCTGCGAGTAGCCGTTAATCGGAACATTCGCCTTGGTGGACGAAAGCATGCATGAAGGCATGTTTTGAGTTCTTTCTTCGTTTTATTCATCAATTCCTTCTAAGTGTTTGCAACAAAATTGTTGGAGTAAATCTTACACTTCAGGCCCAGAAATTTTCGATGGGACTTAGCTAGGGAACGTTGGGCGGGTTCGCCGTGTAACAACCTGAGCGACGAGAGGGGTATTTTTATAGCGTCACGAAATGTCATCTATAAATTTAACGAAGGGTTTTAAAACTGTTCAATACACTCATATTCACTTCTAGTCTGTGCCTGACCTAACAACTATCTGATCTTATCTTGGTTTCACTAAACTATGCTTTATGTCTTAATTTCTGCTTTTACACGAACGCTGGTGTCTAAGTTTGATTACGGCGTTACCCTGTTGAATTAAGAAGACCCGATAAACCCCTTTTTATTCTCAAAATACTGCTGCGTAACCAAAAATTGTATATATTTCAACTTTATATATATCTGGAATTTACTGCTAACTCTTAAATGCGAAAAATTAATTTCTATTGTGTTACGTAGAGGTGTTCTAAATTACCCATACTGGCCATTCTTGGGTTAACTAACCTCCATATATACTAAATATACATGTTTTCATTGCTATGGACATATGCGATTGCCGCGCGATCGTGTCGCTTGGGTACATCGTGAAGTAACTTGTTTGAACATGTTTTCCTCGCTCCGTGGTACTGCTTTTACTGACTGATGCAATATGTTGGAATAGGCTACCGTGAGCAACGTAAAAACTCCACTAATATAGTATCTGTACTAGCTAAGATATCGCGAATTATGTTTTTTGAAAGATCTTTTGAAATGATTTCGGCCTGATCTTGATCTATGATAAAATTAGGGCTGTTGCAGCCGACTTGGTACCACTTCAATATTCAGCCGCTCCATATCCTCCCATGATCGCCAGATCTGGTCAGAACACCGCATCTTCGCTCTTATGGTATTTCTTGATGAACGACGCAGTTTCCGGTAGAAATTTCGTGCTATAACTTTTCTTGTTCACAGCCAGTCCGGCACGAAAGAAGAACGTATAACGTAGAAATCAATTTGCTGTTGATGGCTATCAATTTACTATGGATGACTTTAGCTTCACAGGAATTCATATAATATGAAGAATATGAAGTCATCGTCTGGTGAAGATCGGTTGCACGGTAAGTATGCCGAAAATAGACATATTTCTGTTCATCCCTCAATTAGTCAGTCTAGCTGTGACACGGAGTTTTGAGCTCCGCAAGAGCATAGCCCATAAATGTTCCGTTTACCATTGCCTTTTTTAAGCTCCTGCAGTCATAATTTCGTCGGATACCACACGGCTAACCTATTTTGTGGACTTATATCATCGGGACACGTTTTGGGCGGATTCCTCGCCTTAGGTACCACATCGATATTCAGCCGCTTCATCTCCTCTCACGATCGCTTTGAGTAGAAGGCCGACACCAGATCTAGCCTGAACACCGCGTCTTCGCCCTTACGGTATTTCTTGACGACGCAGTTTACGGTAGGAATTTCGTTCTATAAATTTCCCTGTTCACAGCCAGTTCGGCGCGAAAGGAGAGCGGCTTTGACATCCCTTCTCGTTGATTGCCAGCCACAGCAGGTCCTCCTTGGGAAATTTGGTGTGTGAAATGAACTTCACTTCGGAGCTCACTTTCTTCGTGGCCGAAATAAAATACGAGGGCACAGTCGTAGCCATCCAAGGTGTGATAGGTCTCTTCGTCCAACACCGCCGTCACGTTGCGATTCGCCAGATTTCCAGTTGACCATCTCATTCGATGCCGCTGTGTCATTTCCTGCAGCTCCGAAACCAGTAGACGCTACATTCGCTTCTTGGCATGTATGTTCATGTTCGCCATTACTTTTTCATTGTTTGGTCGGTTGCACCGATTTCCCGGGCAAGCGCATGCAGTGATCTGTAGCCACTTTTCCTATGGTCTTCCTTTTCAGCTTATTTTGGAGCGCATACTATTGAAAAAGTGGTTAGAAACCTATGGTTTCATCCACCAATCCTAGCTGACCAAAATAAAAACATAAAAAACACCGTATCGTTCTGTGTAGTATTAAGAGGAATCTCTAAATATATGCTGCATAATATTTCTTGGCCTAGTTAATGGTGGCCTGTGAATGAAACAAGTAGCTCGTTTGCATTGTGTGTTGGTACAATTTCCTGCTGTTTGAACATTGAACGAGGAAGACCAGTTTCTTTTCTTTTGGAATTAACAAACGACCAAAACAGTTTGAGTTTTCGACGAAGGCTTTGTTCGATCCGTTTAACGAACTGAGAATGAAGGAATAGATTGTAGTAACGATATCTATTGCTCCTAATGTTGAACTGGTGTTTGAAATACGGAGACCGACAGTTGCAGTATTTCCAGAGAGCAGCTGAACGAGCACGTTTTAATGCTCGTAAACGAAGATTTGACCAGGGAGGGTTTTGCGGTCGTCTGGCAGGAACAGTACGGAAAACAGCGTGATCTATTACTGTACAGAAATATTCAACAGCTTCATTAACGTTGGTAGAGGAATCGATAGCATTCCAGTTAATCCAAGAAAGTAGCTCGTTCAGTGCATTGTTACTACAATCTATTCAGCTCGACGAAAATCGGGATCATGTGAAATGATGGGCTCTTCATGAACTACTGGAATTGGCAATCTGAATATGACTTTAATTGCTGGGTGGTCAGCATCAAGATTCGTTCGAGGTTCAATTGGCAAGGAGATGGTAGTTAACGGTGTGGCAGCTTCGTTTGCCAAAAAGAGATCCAGTAAGCGGTCATTTCTGTTGAGTACATTGTTAATCTGACTGAAACCGTGAAAATTCAAACCATCAAAAAGAGTGCTGCATGCAGCAGACATGTGTGAATGAAATAGATCAATGCGCGGAGCGCCTCTCTTGAGAAAAAGCCACCGAAGACCAGATTGATTATAATCGCTGAAAAGAAGCGAAGGTGTATGAGGGCTCAATCGGGAGGCAACCGAGCGAGTTCACGTGATCACTAATACTCTTATTATTATATTTTCAATCGGGTGGTAGATAAATCACACCTATACTAACATTTATCTCAGCAAATTTAACGACAACCCAAAGCTGTTCTAGGGCATCGGAGATCGATGCAGGTTCGATGTAGCAATTTAGATTTTTGGAAACAGTAATGAAAACTCCTCCACCTCGTGATTGACCACTGTTTAACGGTGACCGATCGGTTCGAAACACAGCGTAGTGATGTCCAAAAAGTTGAGGAGAGTAAATTTGGTCGTTCAACCAGGTCTCCGTCAAAACGATGATATCGTATTCTACCTCCGAAACAGACAAGAAAAATGTCTCTACTTTGGTCCGTGAACCACGCACATTTTTGTAGTAAATGGTAAGGTTGTTGAAAAAAGATGCACTGCAATGTGAAGAATTTTCAGGAACAGCGGGCCACAAAAACTATTGTACTCGTCTGAGATAGTAAACTGGAAGCCCCTGCTATTCCCACCGACCGCAGGACCGAGACGATGACGATGGCGGATGTCAGCAGCGAGCACGACTGAGTCGGGGGGATCAGGGACTTCCATAATGCTTGATGTAGGATGCCCCGGATCCACTGAAGTTGAATTCAGGTGGGAGTAATGACTAAAAAGTGATTGAATATCAGGTACCGAATGCTCTGAATGGATAAAATACTCGCCTGGAGTAGCATATCGGAAGCCTCCACTACCATCACCAACCACAGGACCGGGACGATGAGGATGGCGGATGTCAGCGGGGAGCGCGACTGGGGAGACTTCCTTATTTCATAATGCGGGGTGTCCCGGGTCAGTAACTGAAGTCGGGATTAGTTCTCTGCAGGGATAGTCGGTGCTCCCCTTGCAACACTACGTGTTTTAGTTTGATCGACGAATTCACGAAATAGAAGTCCACTGGGCCAGGTTGAAACGTCAAGCGATTGCTCTTTAAAAGCAGGGTCAAGTCCGATTTTGTACGAGAAAAATGATAGTTTTGTTACATCTGCATCTTTCGGAACAAGCTGCACGATATCGGCAGAAACGGCTGCATTTAGACAGCGAGAGACAATTTTCTGCACATCTTCGGCGGTCACTAAAGACTGAAACCCAGATAAGTACAGTAAAAACTTTTGGGTTGCAGGAGAAGTAGCGATAAACGAAACAGACAAATCGCTAAGGTCAATGGACTTTGTTCCATGTTCAACGGCAGCTTGCACTGGCTGACCATTGTTTCAACGGCGCCGTTTCACACCTAATTTAGGCCAGCCACTAGCATTCGTAGATATACTAGAGGATCGCTCAGATGCTAAATAATCAACTAGTTTACTAAGTGATTCTATCAAATAAAAAAACTGGCGCACCTGGGTGGAAATACTGGCCCAATTCGATGGATAAGACTGCTCTGAGCCAAGTACCACAGCCAAGTGAGTGTGAGACGTGACAAGGGTCATTTAAGTAAGCAGAAGGCTTCTCGTATCTAAACTACTACCAGAGGAGTAGAACTTAGGCATCTTAGCGATACGAGTCATCCGAGTCTCTGATATGTCAGACAGTAAAGGCAAAGGTCGTTTGCACTTTACTATCCGAACCGGCAAAAGTAAACAACGATGAATGGAGCGCTATCGGCTACGGTACACCTGTACCGGTGGTATAAGTCCACCAAACAGGTAAGCCGTATGGCATTCGGCGGAAGTATTTTCTACCAAGAATTGATCCACTGGTTTTTCCCTTACTGGACACACGCAATGCTTAGCAATCGACTTCTTTGTTCATCGCTTCGGTAAGCAGAGATTAGAAAGCTTAGTGTCTGTGGGTGTTCTAAAGGTGGTGTACTACCCCCACTTTTATGGAACCTAGTCGCTGATGGTTTGTTAAGGAAACTTAATAACCTTGGATTTCCGACATATGGTTTTGCCGTCGATTATCATATATTGATGACCGGTATAAGCATTACCATTCTCTTTGATTTAATGCAGCAAGCCCTGCGATCTGTTGAACAATAGTATTTTCAGGTTGGAATATCATTAAATCCGGAAAAACATCAATAATGCTTTTCACTCATCGTAGGATAATCACAGGAGCTCGTCCGTTACAGCTCTTCAGTTCAGAGGTCACTGTGGTTGATCTAGTTAAATACGTCAGAGTTATTCTTGATACAAAACTGAATTGGTCTGCTCACATTGACTTCAGGATTAAAAGAGCTTGCATGGCTTTCGGCCAATGTAGACGAGCTTTTGGAAAATTATGGGGACTAAAACCCTAATATATTCATTGAATCTACACAACTATCGTTAGACCAATTTTAGCATACGGATGTCTTGTATGGTGGCAGAAAGAAGAAGTTGCGACAATTCAGTCAAAGCTAAGTCATCTCCACAGGATGGTTCAAATGGCGATGACAGGAGGATTCACGACAACTCCTACTGCTCTAGAGGCGCTACTGTGCATTAAACCACTACACGTGTTCGTAAAACAAGAAACATTATCTTGTGCATACCGTCTTAAGGTTACATGGCTTTGGAACAGTAACCCTATTGACTATGCTACTAGCCACACTCGCTTGTGGTCTCAAATGGTTACCTGGGATGAGTATTTACTCGCTCCTAGTGACCTCACATGCAGTTTTCCTTTCAAAACATTCAATGTGAGCTATCCTCTACGTGAGGAATGGTTGACTGGTTATTTGGAACGACAACTTGATGAACACATAGTTATACGGACGGTTCTCTGTTGAATGGTCGTGCTGGTGTCTACTGTCGTGAAATGAGGCTAGAGCAGTCTCATTCACTTGGTAAATACTGTACTGTGTTCGATGTAGAAATCTACGCGATTCTGTGTGGAATACAATCGGCACTTCAACAGAGGATCTGTGGTAAACGAATTTATTTTTGTTCCGACAGTCAAGCAGCTTTAAAAGCACTCAGTTCGAATAATTCACGGTCGAATCTAGTGATCGCATGTCGAACTTAAATTGAAGACCTTAGCATTTCAAATGCTGTTTACTTCTTATGAGTACCCGGCCATTTTGGTATTACTGGAAATGAATGGGCTGTTGTGTTGGCTAGAGCTGGTGCAACGAATGATTTCGTTGGTCCGTAACCAGCTTTACCACTTTTAACTAGTTGGATAAAGCACAAGATTCGTCTTGGGCTGCATCCAAACATGCCAGCAAAAGGATATTCTCTCGTTTCTCACCCAATGTGATAAGGAGCTTTAGTCAGAAGGGTTCATCCGACGACACGACCTTCCACTCGCCTATCAAAACTGTATCGCAAATTTAACTACTCCTCAGTAACTCAAAATGTCAAAACTAAATTGTACGAAAAATTATTCAAACTGGCAACAAAGGCAAAAATTGTTGATTTAGAATAACAGTTACCTTAGTTACCACTGTTATTTTGTTGGTAAATAAAAATAGTCTTAAAAGGAATCAAAGCGTGACTGTGTTTACTAGAAAAATGACTTCGTCAGAAAAGTTTCAGGTAAGGTATTTCTAAAATATACGCATACGAGAGATTTTTCAAATCCTTTATTTTGCAGGATGCACGTTGCAAAGCCGAGCAACAAGTATCTGCCAAGCTGAGCTGCAAGTTCCTAGTATTATTACAAGAAATTGAGCTTTGTTTACGATGTGGAACTATTAACTTATGGGGTAGTTCATGAGCGCCTCGGTTGGAAACAAGACCATACGACAGCTTGCGGTCAGAAAGCAGGTAATTTTCTAGTATATTGTTTCAATAATACGAGATTGATACAGAACCGAATAATTTGGTGTGTTTTGCCTAGCATTCAAAATTTATATACATGCAGTTATATTTTAGGAAACAGTGATCAGGATCGCATTCCGATGGAGCAGAATTAGGACGTTTTAATAGATAGTAAAATTATGTAGATAGTAAGGTAGTAAAATGTTCCAGAAAGCGAACTGGAAATGCCAGCACCAATTCAGCAGCATTCAAGAACTGATAATGATTTTAGGCAAATGGCATCGAGCCGGATTCGAATCTCGTCGGAGCGGTAGGAAATTATTCATGTGATCAATGTTGTATAAAAAATAAAGCATCTCTAATGAGATCAGTTCCACATTTTATTTCTTGTAGTAATTAAAATCCGAGTTAAAATCATAAGGTTATCATTGACTTTTCAGTGCATTAGTCAAAAGATATGACGCGAACGTTGGTTTGTCAGGTGTATCGAAAGTGAGTGTGATAATCCAGAGGACAGTGATAGGAATCAGGAATCAGAACAAATTGGCTCAAATGGCACGTTCTCCTTGATATTTGGAGATTTGTGCCTAGCCAACAATTTGTTTTTAGCATCATTTTTCCAATATATAAGAGGGAAGGATTGAAAGGAAATGGTAAGGGTTGGACTAGGAGGGTGGGAAAAGTTGACGACACAAAAACACATAAAAGCAGAAGTAAATTCTGCACCCCTAAGGGATGCTGAACAATCTGCTGAGGATCACAATTAGTGGAAGCAGAAGTAAATTCTGAACCTCTACGAGGTCCCGAACAGTCTGCTGTTAATAAAACCTCCAACCCCCGAGAGGATTTAGAGATCTTACAAAAGCGACACCATTCTGCACTTCCGGAAGAATGCAGAACGATTCGCAGTATGTACGAGCAGAAGTAAATTCGGTACCCCATAAAGGATGCCAAACAATCTGCTAAACCCTATTTAAGGTGAATACAGAAGGGATTCATTCACTCCAGGAAGAACGATGAACCCTTCTGACTATAGCTCCTTACCACATTGGGTGAGAAACGAGAGAATATCCTTCAATTTTAGCTCCGCATACACAGACTCAACCACGTATGGAGAACCAAAAACCCGGATACGTAGCTGCGTCAATGCGGGACAGTTACATATCAGGTGATATGAAGTACCATAATCGCATTCACACATATCACACGAATAATACTCAGCACGTTGAATAGTAGCCATGTGATAATTGAGTTTGCAATGTCCAGTCAGAGCTCTGACCAGAATACTGCAATGATGCTTGGAGAAATGCAGTAGACACTTTGACATTTTCAGATTTAAATCTAGTAGAAAATTTCCAGTAATACCAAAATGGCCGGGTACCCATAAGAAGTAAACAGCATTTGAAATGCTGAGGTCTTCAATTTGAGTTCGACATGCGATCACTAGATTCGACCGTGAGTCATTCGAACTGAGTGCTTTTAAGGCTGCCTGACTGTCGGAACAAAAATAAATACGTTTACCACAGATCCTCTGCTGAAGTGCCGATTGTACTCCACACAGAATTGCGTAGATTTCTGCTTGGAACACAGTACAGTATCTACCAAGTGAATGAGACTGCTCTAGCCTCATTTCACGACAGTAGACACCAGCACCAGCACGACCATTCAACAGAGAACCGTCCGTATAACAAACTATGTGTTCATCAAGTTGTCGTTCCAGACAACCAGACAACCATTCCTCACGAAGAGGATAGCTCACATTGAATGTTTTGAAAGGAAAACTGCATGTGAGAGTTAGGTCACTAGGAGCGAGTAAATACTCATCCCACGTAACCATTTGAGACCACAAGCGAGTGTGGCTGGTAGCATAATCTAATGGGTTACTGTTCTAAAGCCCTGTAACCTTAAGACGGTATGCACAAGATAATGCTTCTTGTTTTAGGAACACATGAAGTGGTTTAATGCACAGTAGCGCCTCTAGAGCAGCAGTAGGAGTTGTCGTGAATGCTCCTGTCATCGCCATTAGGACCATCCTTTGGAGATGATTTAGCTTTGACTGAACTGTCGCGACTTCTCCTTTCTGCCACCATACAAGACATCCATATGCTAAAATTGGTCTAACAATAGTTGTGTAGATCCAATGAATATATCTGGGTTTGAGTCTCCATGATTTTCCAAAAGCTCGTCTGCATTGGCCGAAAGCCATGCAAGCTCTTTTAATCCTGAAATCAATGTGAGCAGATCAATTCAGTTTTGAGTCAAGAATAACCCCGACGTATTTAACTTGATCGACCACAGTGACCTCTGAACCAAACAACTGCAACGGACGAGCTCCTGTGATTAAACTACGATGAGTGAAAAGCACCATTGATGTTTTGCCCGAATTTACAAATTATCCAACCTGACAACACCATTGTTCAACAGATCGCAGGGCTTGTTGCATTAAATCAAAGAGAGTGTTAATGCTTATACCGGTCATCAATATATGATAATCTTCGGCAAAACCATAAGTCGGAAATCCAAGGTTATTAAGTTTCCTGAACAAACCATCAGCGACTAGGTTCCATAAAAGTGGGGATAGTACACTACCTTGAGGACACTCACAGACACTCAGCTTTTTAATCTCTGCTTGCCGAAGTGATGAGCAAAGAAGTCGATTTCTAAGCATTGCGTGTATCCAATTTGTGATACTTGAAGGTATACCATGACCACGGGCTGCTTCCAGAATTGAATTGAAAGACACGTTATCAAAGGCACCTTCAATATCTAGGAAAACTCCCAAGTAAGATTGCTTTAGTGAGAAAGATTTTTCAATGTTGTACACAACATCATGTAACAGGGTTGTAATGGATTTTCCACGCTGGTAATCCATGTAGCGGATGCACGCCCAAACTAACATTCCTGATATAGTGATCTACTATGCGTTCCACTGTTTTAAGAAGAAATGAGCTTAGACTGATAGGCCTGAAATTCTTCGCTTCCTCATAAGTGTCGCGACCGCCTTTGGGAATAAATTTGACTATTATTTCCTGCCAGGCTCTTGGAATATATCCAGTCGCAAGACTAAAAGTAAGTATTTTCTTCAAAACATGTTTGAAAAGTTCATACCCTTTCTGCAGTAGCACTGGGAAAACTCCATCCTTTCCAGGAGACTTGTATGTACGGATCAAAACTCTCAACTGCCCATTTGACCGATTCAATCGTCACAACGCTTCGAGCAAGGGCCCAAGAATCGTAACTACCTGAAAAAGTCTCGGGAAGAGCTGTCGGTGATGGATCCATACATCCTGGAAAGTGAGTGTTAAAAAGATAGTGATAGTAGTATAGTACATCACCTTCATCAGACAAGTGTTCACCATCTGAAGTTCTTAAGAAACTGATATTAAAGTCCTTAGACTTCGAAAGTAACTTATTTAATCTGCTAGCCTCGTTGAGACTAGAGACATTTGTGCAGAGGCTTTTCCAACCACTTCGCTCAGACGATCGAAGAGCATTTTTGTAAGCCCTTCGAGCCGACACGAATGCCTCCGATCCATTTCTGCGTCGGTGGTTCCAAGCTCTTCTGCATAGTTTCCTTAGTCTAGCAAGTTCAGCATTCCACCAAGGAGTTCCTCTAGTAGCTCGCACAATCCGAAGTGGACAAGCCTCTTCATATGCTGCATCTATGAGTAAATTTGTCTCATCGACAACAATTTCTAAATCAATTGGGGTTTCAATTGTTGGTTGGTACCCGTAAAATCTAGTCGCCAAGCCCTCTTCATAGAGGTCCCAGTTTGTAGATTTGGGATTACGATATGTGATAATATCAAATTTAACGTTTGAATGATCAAAGAATATGTACTTATGATCAGACAACGAAGGTTCGAGCTCATAGGAGACGAGCCAATGCACCAACTCATGCGCAATTCTATCAGAGCAGAGAGTTTATTTATTTTTCTCTAATTCACAATAAAAGGTCTTAATGATATAATGTAGTTAAGTTATAAAATAGTGGAACGTAACACTTTCTGCGCAAATTTATGTGTAGGTTCGCCGAAATCGAAGAGATGTTCAACAGTCCCAAATGTTCTGATGCATGCTGTTATCGGTTCATAGAATCCAAACGTCGTTCGGTGAAATCTCGGTTGAAGTACACCAGTAGAACGTAGCGATCGTTGTGAAGCACGGAAATCAAGACTCGATAAAAGCTTCGAAGAGTCAATATCGCCGTTTACTATTTTCGCAGCAATAATTGCTTGCTGAATTTTTCTGCGCCGTTCCAGTGTGTCCAAACCAATCAGACGGCAGCGATCGGGATACGGTGGAAGATCTAGCGGATTTTGCCAGGGTAGTTGATACGGACTCCAAACTATGCTAGCATTGTCAAGTATAGGCCGAACTAGTGAGCAGTATAATGCCTTAAAACAATGTGGATCCTTAAAATCACGTCCGATCTTAGCAATAAATCCTAATTGTCGAGTCGCTTTTGTAATTAATGTGGAACGATGTAAATTAAAAGTTTGTTTGGAATCCAACAAAACACCAAGTTCATTAACCCGATTAACTTCTGCGTTTGTCCGTCAATTTTATAGTCAAAAAGTAATGGATTCAAAATTCGGTGGAATGTTATGACCTGACATATTGCTATGCTGACGAGAAGCCAGTTCCTTCGACAGCAGGTAACAAATTCATCTAAAAGCTTTTGAAGGCGCACGCAGTCGTCAATAGAGCCTACCTCAAGGTAAAGTTTCAAATCGTCGGCGTAAACTAATTTGCAGCCACTATCGAGCAGCAAAATAGCGTCGTTAAAAAACAGCGAGAACAGAAGTGGACCCAAGTTGCTGCCTTGAGGTACACCAGATATGACTTGACTCGTAAGACTCTACTACTTAAGTAAGAGCAAAGCCAGTCAATGAACTTTTGTGTTGCGCCCAGACGCGATAACTTGCACAAAAGAATGTTGATCAATTCGGTCGAATGCCGCTTTTAGATCAGTATATACGGCATCAATTTGTACTTTTTCCTCCAAACGTGAAATACAGGTCGAGGTAAAATCCAGAAGATTAGTACTGACCGAACGCCCGGGCATAAAGCCGTGTTGATCAACTGAGATGTAATGTTTTGTACGAGAGAACAACTCATTGCTCACTATTATTTTGAAGCAGCAGACAAATTCGTTATACCACGGTAGTTCCTTACATTGTTACGATCACCGGTTTTGTACACGGGAAACATATAAGACTCCAAATTATCGGGAAGATTCCTTCCTCAAATGATCTGTTGAATATCAAGCAGAGAGGAACGACTAAAACAGTTGCACAATTGCTGTAGACTGCTGCTGGTATAACAACAGGCCCGATCGAGAATGAACGTTTCAATTTCTTCGCCGCTGCAACAACCATTTCAGGAGTAATAACGAAAGTGTCGATGTGCACTAAGTTCTCAGGAACATCCAACGCTGCAACCTTAGCTTCAATATCAGAGGCAGTATTTCCAGCAAATACCGAAGCAAAGAACTTTGCAAACAAGTCGCAAGACTCCAATGTTAATTTGGATACAAAATCATACAAGATGAGGGAACTGATGAAGATTTACGTTTAGAATTCACAAAATTCCAAAAATTTTTGGGATTCCGGCGAAGATCAGTTTGTACCCGCATAACGTAGGCTTTGTATAACCCCGCATTCAACCTACGATAGTTTTCACTAGAACTTTTGAACATTCGTAGTGTTTCAGAGCTATGCCATCGACGATGTTTACGCTGCCAAACATTGCGAACCCGTTTTAATTCACGCAACCTTACTGTGGACCAAGGAGGATTGATGGGCCGTTTGATGAATGATAAATTTGAGCTAAACCATTGAAGTAACGCATCGCAGAAAACCATTGCCATTTCATTAACCCTTGTAAATATGTCCAATCAACAATCATTGTAAATATGTCCAATCAACATTCCGCAAATGTTCTAGTAAAGCAGTAAAATTAGTTTTACGATAATTTAACATCCTCGATTCATGAATAGGCTCCGATTGCCGTGAATTGTTCACACAGTCAACAGGCACCGAAACAACTAGAGGCGGATGATGCGCGTCGACGGGTAACAGAGGAGCAACACTACGCTCAACGACTAATTGACGCTGTGAAGAGCAAAAAATTAGATCGAGTACTCGCCCGAGATGGTTTCTTTGTTGATTCGCTTGACAAAGATTCAAATAATCCATTCCATCGATCAGTGCCGTACTTGCAGCGGGTAGCAAAGAGGAACAGATGAAATGTTCTTCCTCATGCCGTTGATTCCATACAATCCGGGGCTGGTTGAAATCGCCGCACACTAAAATAATATCATTAGCAGAACCTTTGCTGCACAGCTCAGAAACAGTTGAAACGTGTGCATCTATCAAATCGACGTTTTTGCTTTTATCAGGAGGAATGTACATACCGCATGGAAACAATTTTATTCCACGTACGGTAGCGCTAGCACACACTTGTTCAATAGAGTGCCCATTCCGCGTTTCGATGATGGAACTGGCATATTTTTGTGAGATGGCAATTAATACGCCACCAAATGTTGATTTCTCACTATTTGCAGAGCTGCGATCGCAGCGGAAGACGTTGAAGGAGTTCCCAAACATCTGCTGGGAGTTGATACGGTCGTCGAGTCCAGTCTCAGTTAAAATGATTATGTCAAAATTACAATCAGCTGTTGTCAAGAAAATTTCGTCGATTTTAGTCCTCAAGCCACGAACATTTTGGTAGTACACCCATATTTGTGCCTCGTCTCGTTCCTCATGCTGCAACGCGGGGTCATTTAGTGTAGTGAAAGAAAAATCAGTTGGAAAATACTCGCCTCTGGTGGAAACCCGGAGGTTTCCACCGTCCACAGTACAGCGCACGGAAATAGATTTATTTAATAACTCTCTGAACTGGTGGGAAGTACACGGCGATCTGTGTTTTTTGGCAGATGCACGAATTCCCGGAACAAGATTCCGACGGGCCAAGATGATGGGTCCAATGCTTTAGTTTTTAAGCCAGGCTCCAATCCAATTTTAAATGATATAAACGAAAAGCCGGTAACATCCTGCCCTTTTTGCACAAGCCGAACTAGATCCATTGGTTCCGTTACATCCAAGCAGCGAGAAATAATTTTCCGTACGTCGTCGTCCGTGAACAATGGATTGAGGCCAGAGAGCTAAAGCCAAAATCTATTGGCATTTTTGCAACATTACGTACCGACAGATCGCTTAAATCGATCTGATTGGTACCACAATCGGTAGGAGCTTGAACGGCATTATTTCCTTCTGTTCGGCGACGCTTTGCACCCCTTGGTGTTACTGAGTTTAGCGTTGGCCATCTAGGCTGAGCAGACGACATACCGTCAATTTTTTTATTTAATGCAATTACGGCTTCTGAAAGCTGCTGGACTTGCGCAGGCAATTGGACTAAATCGCTATGCGAGTCCGGCGACACGGTTGGTGCTTGTTGAGTCTCAGTAATATAGGTGCGAATGCTTCGACCATTTAACTCTTCTCTGCAAGCGGTACACAAGAGAATAAGCTTACCTTGGGTAAAGGCATCTCGCAAACCTCTAGTGTTTATGCCACAACAGTTTTGGCTGATGTGCAAGTAGGCATCACATAAGCCGCAGCGCATCGGTTCGATGTCGTTCACATCGAGTTTACATTCGCCGTATTGTTTTTTATCCATCTTGTTGTCTCCACTGCTTCGTGATACACGGATGGTAGATAGCGAGACAGTAAGAACTTAACGAAGCCTGATACAGATGATAACAATGAAGTTGCTTAGCGCGTAAACGAAAACAAATAACCAGGCACTTTATCAAAAATGACACTGGGATTTCTGGCTAGATACAACACAACCAGGTGGTATTTCACGCTAGGATTGTTCCGAAAGAGTTACGTCCAAAACCTCCTCTCTTCCAGATCTCGCAAAAGTTGGACGGTTTCCTGCATTGACTATGTGCAGGTTTGTACTGCTCATAAATTCCATCATATCAGAGCCTCTCGAATTTATATCTGTGCTGCCCCAAATGATATGGTGAGCATTTATGTCACCGCCGATTACAAGCGTATGATTGCAACAGTATGATACAACCTTTTTGAAGTCATCGCTTGGCGAAGGTTGGTTATGCGGCAAATATGCCGAACAATAGACATATTTTCTGTCTATGCCATCAATAGTCATACCAACTGTGACAGCACAAATATCCCGAGTTGTGAGCTCCGATATGAGAGAAACATCGAGAGCACTATTTGCAAGTATGCATGCTCGAGGAATTTCACGTGGATTAGTCATACCGGTCTTGTTGAAGGCAACAAAGACTGGGTTTAACAATTTTCCAACGTAGAAGTTTCTCTTTTGGAAATATGGTTCTTGAACCAAAGCTATAGAAGCTTTACCTTCTTGCAGAAGTCTGGATAGATTCATAGTTGCTGTACGTTTATGCTGAAGATTGATTTGTACCACTCTAACCATTATCAATTAGAGTAACGAACATTTCACCTCCAGCACTAACCGCACAACAACTACTAGAAACCAAATATATTGGCTTATAATCGCCTATAGCGAACCATGTAAGGATTTTTTTAAATGTTTTAATCATTTAAATCTCACGAGTTGCGAAGAAAGAAGTCGTCCACTGTGCCAGAGCTTCGCTTAACACAGTAAGGGAAAACCCCAAGATATTCCGTTCACGACTGCATTGTTTAACCTCCTGCAGCCATTCAGTCATCGGCACGGAAATACACCTTGACTTAGGAGTTCCTATTTTTGTGGCCTTTTACGACATGGAACAGGAAACCAGTGGATCAATTCTTGGTAAAAAATAATTCCGCCGGATGCCACACGGCTTACCTGTTTGGTGGACTTATACCACCGGTACAGGTGGACCGTAGGAAATTATTCATGTGATCAATGTTGTATAAAAAATAAAGCATCCCTAATGAAATCAGTTCAACATTTCATTTCTTGTAGTAGTTGTGTAGTTAGTTGGTTTGTCAGGTGTATCGAAAATGAGTGTGATAATCCAGAGGACAGTGATAGACAAAACGTCCTTAGCATATCGGTAGTAACATGTGATTAGGGCATATCGCACGATAGGCCTATGCGAATGTTACAAAATATAATGCTCATTGCTCGGCTCTACAGGGTCCGGCACTCGAAGTGTAACCAATTAAAAAGGCCATAAATTCAGTTGGGAAAATAACTTTTACTTAATTCAAAGTACAAAATGTGTAAAAATAATACAAAATTCAGAATCAATTCACTTTTGCTCGATATGACCACCTTTTTCCTTGACTTGATGATTTGAGAGAGCGAAGGAGTTGCTTCGTTTGACCGAATGTGACTTGCAGGTATTTTGGCCCACTCGCGGACAATAACTTTTTTCAGCGCCTCGAGACTGGTGTATCTTTTAGTACGGACTTTGCTCTCCACAATGGCCTAAAGAGAATAATCCATTGGATTCGCATCTGGTGAATTCGAGAGCCATTGTGTGGACGTGATGAAGTTCGGAACGTTGTTTTTCAGCCATTCTTGGTTCACTCGAGCTTTGTGAGACGGTGCCGAGTCCTGGTGAAACGTCCATGGTCTGCCCACGGCTTCAAAGCAACCTCCAGAATACTTTTCCGATAATATGTCGCATTTACCTTGACGCCAGGCTCGATGAAAACGATTGGAGAGCGCCCATCTGCGGTTACAGCGGCCCAAACCATTATCTGTTGCGGGTGCTGCCTCCTGGTGGCCAATCGATGACTCAAATTCTCGTATGAACGGTCGGTCAAGTAAACCCTATCGTTTTGAGAGTTTACGAATTGCTCAATTGGAGAAATTTTCTCGTCAGAAAATACAATGTTCGGAAATTGACCGCTTTCGGCCAAACGAAGCAACTTCTTCGCTCTCTCAAGTCATTAAGTCAAGGCAAAAGGTGGTCATATCGAGCAAAAGTGAATTGTTTCTGAATTTTGTATTATTTTTACACATTTTGTACTTTGAATTAAGTAAAAGTAATTTTCCAAACTGAATTTATGGCCTTTTTAATTGGTTACACTTCGAGTGCCGGACCCTGTACAACCTCGGACGTCGACAGAAGACCAATCTAATTGTGCGCAATATGCTTGAATTTCATGTTTAAAACTTGAGTAATGAGCATTATTTTCCGTAACTTTCGAAAGGGCTAATCACATGTTAGTACCGATATGTGGATTATATATCTGATTTTCAAGATAAGTGTATTAAGCCCTTGAGAAAGTCGGTCGGTTTTCCATTACGCCATTTAGCTTATAATATCTCATCGCATCGGAATTTTCCGACTGTGTCAACTATTTGAATCCGCTTGGTATTTTTTTTAGCAATGGGAAACCTGAAACCGACCATCTAATTTGCTTTATCGAATCAGCCAACGACATAGAAATGTTGGATTAACACACCAAATCTATCAGGCGGTAATGTTTCTTTTTTCGGCGAAAATGTTCCAAGCTAGTAATGTCGTTCATGTCAGCCATCTAAGGCTGAAGGTCATATTCGACATTTTTCTTTGATGAAGTCTTTATTGACAAGATTTTCCGTGAATTTGCAGAGATTGGACACCGACTTTGCTCTGAAAAAAAAATTAGCCAGGTCCGATTTTTCGCTAGTATAATTCAGTGAATTATTTACCTACAGCAAACCCCCGTTATGTTCCGGTGGCAAACTATTTGTTTATTTGTATTGAGACTCATTGGAAACTAGCTCGTAGCAACTAAACAGTGTTGCTCGACAAGATAATTTTTATCAAATACGAGCGATCGCTCAATTTTTGGTAACTGATGGTAAATCATTACCGGACATTTTTCAAGCCGATTTTTCTTCAGAGTGTCTGGTCGTGTCGTCGGTTCATCGTTCTTCCTTGAGTGAATGAATCCTTTTAGTATTCATCTTAAATAAGGTTTAGCATCCTTTCTGGGGTACCGAATATGCTTTTACATACTGCGAATCGTTCTGCATTCTTCCGGGAGTGCAGAATGGTGTCGATTTGTAAAATCTCTAAATCCTCTCGGGGGTTGGAGGTTTTATTAACTGTGCATCGTTCATCAGAAAGAACGCACATAGTAACAAACCTAAATAGGTTTTACAGCAGACTGCTCGGGACCTCGTAGAGGTTCACAATTTACTTCTGCTTCCACTAAATGTGATTCCCAGCAGATTGTTCAGCATCCCTAGGGGTGCAGAATTTACTTCTGCTTTTTTGTGTTTTTGTGCCGTCAATGTTCCCCATCCCCCTAGTCACAACCTTGCATTTCCCTTCAATCCTTCCCTTTTATATATCGGGAAAATGATGCTAAAAACAAATTGATGGCAAGGCACAAATCTCCACGGAGAACCCTTCGATCATAAAATTGCGATATCGCAGTTTTTGAATTTTGCGATAGTTGATTTAACTAATTTATTTTTGATTCAACCAATATGGTTTTTGATTTGCATATATTCAAATAGCTGTAAAATATGTTGTTTTGAATGCTGTCAAATGCCGGAAACAGTTGAAAGCAAAACAATAATCGCAATGCAAAATCAACAACTTTTTTAGTTGAAATCTGTTCGCGTAGCTTCAAAATGCCAATGAAAACAACATCGATGATTAAAGGGTTTGGTGAAATTGTGTCCATTCGATTTGAGAAATTTATGATTCCATAAAAAGTGTTTATCTAACAGCGGTGATGTGATAAAGTTAACCTTGTCCAAGATTAAAAAGATTTGGTGACAAATTATAAAATGTTAATGAATGATCGTCTCGTAGTCTTTCAGGTATGCGCAAAACTTTTATGCTTCAAATTCGATCATTGATTTACTTCCAGCAGACTGTTTTATTTCCAGCCGTTTGATACCGATGATGATGTTCATGCATTAGCTAAAAACGCTTTTTGACATGAATTTAATTTATAAAAGTAACAGGAGCGAAGGGTTTAAAACACAGAGAACGCGCTGCGATTGAATGGCGCGTTTGAATTGCCGTCGCAAAATTCCAATTCCCAGCGGTTGATGCACCCAAGCATCATAATAATTTGACGAAAATTATCAGTGCATAACTTTAGTTCAACCGTTTGAAGGCATCATCTTTCAATACTCATTTTAGGTAAATTTCATAATTTCACTAATTTACTCGCCCCTCCGGGCACTTTTGCTGATTAAAAACGTTTTTCTACATCAATCATTTCAGATAGAATCAGAAGTAGTTTTTTAGAATTTAGATCTTTACTGATCTCGACTTGACATGATCATGATCATACAAAAATCAAAATCACTTAGAGATCAGATCAGTTCTGATTTCGTAATGATAATTTATTCCTTAGTTAAGATCGTTTGAAATCAGCAGTGATCGGTGGTTTTCCCAGCCCTAATGATATTACATGTCAATATAAAATACTGTTTATATTTTAACAACGATATTTATTTCATGAATCTCAACATACCGAACTCCAGTAAGTATATTTTGACTATTTTCGCAAATCAATAACATTGTTCGAGTTGATTCAACTATTTGCAATGTCTAATACAAATAAAACCGATTTTTTTTTCAACTAACAGAATTATGTTTCAATAACAACACCAGTAATTTCAACTAAAATATCTGTTGAAATTGTCCTCACTAATTGACAGCATTTTTTTTTCAAACAGTTAAATTAGTTGTTCCAACAATCGTTTCTGCAAATCGAAAAACAAAAATGACAGTTTAGTTAAAACAACAATCGATTAGTTGTACCAAATTTTAACCAATCGAATTCAGAAAATCAACTAATATTCTGATTGAAATGGGATCGCGGGTCGTTCCGTGTCCAAATATCAAGGGGAACGTGCCATTTGAACCAATTTGTTCTGATTCCTGACCCCACGCATGTCCAAATAACATGAATAATATCGCAGTAACCTTCGCTACAAGCACAATGATTAGTATCGGGAAGTCCAATTCGAAGGAGATGTGCATCTAACGTGTAGTGATAGGATAAAAGTCTGGACATCACACGAATGAATTAACTTCCCACATCCAGCCCACTGAACCATGCCTTGTTCAATTCACCCTTTGTTGTCATTTTGTTATCAAATACCTAATGTGTTCTTCCCACGTACATTTGGAATCAAACCACACTCCGAGGTATTTGAAAGTCAAAACCTGCGCGATCATTCTTCTCATCATATGGAGCTGAAGCTGCGAGGAATCATGCTTTCTTGAAAAGACGACCAGCTCTATTTTCCCCGCAGAGAATTCGATACCCAGATGAAAATCCCAAAAAGACAAACTATCTAAGGTATCTTGCAACGGTTTTGCAGATTAGTGTGCATGGGGTTACTAGATAGCTCTCAATGTCGTTCACGTAAAAATATAGAAGAATGGACTGAGACATGAGCCTTGCGGGAGACCCTTGTGAATGTTGCCAAATCGCTATGTGAAAAATGCATATACTTCTCTGACCAAAGGTTGTGCGAATAATTATTTATAACCTGGAAGTCCACGTTTGTGGAGCTTGTCTTAAAGAACATCAATGGAAACAAAATCAAATGCTCCTTTATTGTCTAAAAATACAGATGCCGTTTGTTGTTTTTGAGCGAAGGCAATTTGGATGTCGCACGAAAGCAATGGAAGCCAATCATTCGTCCCTTTATTTCTACGGAAGCCAATCTGAGTATCTGACAAAAAACCGTTCGTCTCAACCCAAGTGTCGAGACGTCGAAGACTAAGTTTTTAGAACAATTTTCTGATGCAGGACAACATTGCTGGTTTCCCCGAGTTTTGAATGGCGATAACTTTCTGTTGCCTCTAGGTAGGTGAAACAATGTTTTGCTTATTGAACAATTGCAACGAACGCCTTTTTGCGAGGTCGGTCAGATTCTTCACAAAGTTGAATTAAATTCAGTCCAACCGAGAAGGTTTATTGTTACAAGACGAGAGTGGAATGTAACCATTATTTGGAGTAGATTCCCGTGTTCCAAAGAGTGCTCGTTGAGGTTTCTCTTGACAAACCTTCGACAAAATGTCTCCAGTAGCTACATTTCTTGGCCCGAAGTATGCTCTTGTACTTAGTATCTAAGCCCGAGAACTTTTCAAAATTCTGAGGAGTTCCTCCTCCTGGTTTAAAAAACGTCTTGAAAGCATTTTGTTTCGCGTAATTAGCATCTGAGCACTCTTTGTTCCACCAAGGGTTTGAAGGTCTTCTGTTTGTCGATGGATCGAAAAATCATTTGGTTTGGGCTTGTTCTGCGGCCTCCAGAATCGAACAAATGAGGAAATGATATTCTTTCAGCAGGGTGAGTTCTTCCACTGAATTTAAGGAACTTGAAATATCACTTTGGTATTTAATCTAGTCAATATTTTTTTTGTCAAATCATATAAAATATTAACTGAACTAGCAATGCATTTGTTACTGCTAGCTGAAATGATGATTGGTAAATGATCGCTACCAGGTATTTTCCAGGTGCAATCTAGTTGAATTGAAGTCGAGCAAAGAGACAAATCTAATACACTTGGACGTGTAGGAGGTTTTGGGATCCGTGTCATTGTACCAATATTTAACATTGACATGTTAAAATTGCCGCAAATATTATATATTAAAGATGATCTGTTATCATTATAAATGGAACCCTACATAATTTCGCGCGAATTGAAATCTCCAGAATCAACCGTGGAGCAGGAAGGGTTTCAATGATTTCATTAAGCTGTTGTTGTCAGACATTAAGCTGTCGTTGGAATATAAACCGAAGCTATACAAATGTATTTAAATTTAATGTTTTTTTGACAAGCAACAACTTCTATTCTAGAAGTCGAAGAAATGTTTAATCTATAGAAGGAATAGCATTTCTTAGCTCCTAAATGCACTCCTTCATATGGAGAGTCTATAATTTTGAAGTCGTTAAAAATTAAAGCTTTGTTTTGTGCAAGCCATGTTTCGAACAATGCAAATACATCACATTTTTCAAGCTTCAGCCTTCATCTCTTTTAGAAGGAACGGAACCCCAGAGAATTATCGGAAATACACGGCGTTTGAATTTCAAATGAAAAGTCTGATTAAAGCTAAGAAACGCGGTTACTGGCGAAGGTTTCAGCTACATGGACCTCCTTAGGGCTCATGCTTAAGCCCCCTTTTATACAATTTTTACGTAAACAGTATTGATGAATGTATTGTGTCTATTATAGGACCCAAAGCTGCCGATCTCCAAGGACCATTACAAGGTACCATCCAGTGTTGGTGATTGCTGAAAATTTTACAGAAGCTACTCGATTGTTATCTATATTGTATACAACATTTTCAATCCGGTAGAAGGTGCTACAAGAATTCGAGTCTCTCAATGCATGAACCTCGAAAGAATTTTTCTATATTTCTTCGCTCCACTTCATACTCTGAGTATTTCATGGCCCTTAAAAAAATTTCAGTCTGATAATGATCGCCGCTGTGTGGAATTTACCGAGAGAATCGCAAGTGACAATTATCGCAGAAAATCGAATCGATGATTCGATTTGATGATTCTCATACTAGATGGTAATATTTAAAAACCCTTGTGTGGAGCATTCACATACATTTTCATAGACACAAATTATACAAAGGTTATATGCACATAGTTAGAATAAGCGGCAATAGTAAAATGATTCTATCGCAATTATCCACTGCCCATACAGAATCGGATCGCGAAACGAGAACAAGCGATCGTTTGTTGCTTCAGAGAGAATCCCCACAGCAGCGTGCTAGCCGTTGATTCTCAGACGGTTCACCGAGAGAAATTCGCTCTCGCACTGGTGTCTATTCTATGTTAAATGTACCATGCCGGTTTTTTTGTTGTTGCGATGATTTCCGATTCTCTTTGATGGCACTGATTCAATCGTGGAAGAGTTGCGAGCGAGCGTTCTTTGATACGATAAAAGCCATCCTTGGTACCATCGACAACTTGTCGACATGGACTCTTCAAACGGGGATCAAAGTTTCCTACGGAGAAAACTGAGCTGATTGTATTTTCAAAGAAGCGAGAACCAGCACAACAACAGCTTCAAATAATGGGTGAAACCACAGCTCAGGCCTTCACATTTAAATCTCTCGGGGTCTGGTTCGAATTCAAAGGTACCTGGGGATGTCACATTAGGTATCTGAAACGAAAATGCCTACAGAGAATCAATTTCCTCCGTACAATAACCGGAACTTGGTGGGGCTCTCACCCAGGAGACCTTTTTCATTTCATTAAACTGGAAAGAATTCAGTATCGTTGTTTACGTATTGCCTTGGGTTGCATGCAATCAACTCATACGATGAGTTTTGAAGTGCTGGCGGGCGTCTTACCGTTGAAAAACAGATTCTGGGATCTCTCATATCGCCTGATAATCCAATGCGACATCTTGAATCCGATGGTGATGGAAAACTTTGAAAAGCTTGTCGAGCTTAATTCACAGACCCGTTTTATGTCCTTGTATTTTGACTACATGGCTCAGAATATAAATCCTTCTTCGTTTGTTTCCAATCGTGTTCATTTTGTGGATACTTCTAATTCTACTGTGTTTTTCGACACATCCATGAAAGAAGAAATTCGTGGAATCCCGGATCCTGTACGCCCTCAAGAGATCCCAAAAATTTTTTATAATAAATTTAAAGAAGTCGACTGTAATAAAATGTTTTACACTGACGGATCATATCTCGACGGGTCCACTGGCTTCGGTATATTCAATGTAAATTTCACTGCTTCCTATAAACTCAGTGATCCAGCTCCAGTTTACGTCGCAGAACTGCAATTCAGTATACCCTTGAGATCATTGACACTCTGCCCACAGATCACTACTTCATTGTATCGGACAGTCTCAGTTCCGTTGAGGCTCTCCGTACAGTGAAGCATGGAAAGCACTCACCGTATTTCCTGGGGAAAATATGGGAACAATAGTGTTTTATCTGCAAAATCATACCAGATTACCTTGGCTTAGGTCTCCTCACATTGTTCCATACGGGACAATGAGAGAACGGACTCATTAGCCAAGGTGGGCGCACTAGAAGGTGATATCTATGAAAGACCAATCTGCTTCAATGAATTTTTCAGTTGCTGTCGTCAGAAAACACTATCCAACTGGCAAAATACATGGAATAGTGGAACTCTAGGACGATGGTTACACTCAATAATTCCACAGGTATCGACGAAACCTTGGTTCCGGGGGTTAGACGTGAGCCGTGACTTTATTCGTGTAATGTCAAGGTTCATGTCTAATAATAATATGTTCAGCGCGCATCTCCATCGTGTGGGGCTCGCTGAGAATGGTGTCTGCGTTTGCGGTGAGGGTTATCATGACATCGAGCATGTTGTTTGGATGTGTGTCGAGTATTGTGATGTCAGATCCCAACTCATAGGTTCCCTTCGGGCCCGAGGTATACCACCCTTCGTACCAGTCCGCGACGTCTTGGCAACTCGAAATCTTCCTTATATGACTCTCATCTATAACTTCTTGAAAACTATCAATACCCAAATTTAGTGCTCTCCCTATCTCTCTCTCGTCTACAGCTCTATCGAACTCTTCTTTACGCTGCTGAAAGTATGACCTGTATGTATAAACGATACTTCGGAGCGTGCACCTGCCTTGAACTGACTGAGTTGCTGAAAACTACCCAAAAACGCCACATCAACGTCAGAGCACACCAACAAAGCATTCCAGCCAAGGATAATCTCTCTCGTTACAATCTGAAGAACGTGAAGATTCAGAAAACCCTAAAAAATTTGTGCCACAAACGAATGATGTATTGTAATTCGAAATCAATATTTTGTAAATCCCACCCTCCTCACATTCCTTCATTCCTCTAGGGAAGTATGTCGCTCCCTTAATACGGCGTCCCTTCTTCTCTTATAAAAACAAGACAATTGGCCACGTTAAAAAGCAAAGCCTTGGTATTACATTCCTGAAGTGGAATTTGACCTTCTGTTTCAACAGACTTCGCAGCCGATTCAGAGTGTACAGAACCAGTGTATGGCTGGTGCTACGATTCTACTGACACTACGAATCCTTACAGGTCGGGGCTTTAACATACGACAACTGGTTTGTAAGAACAGCGCCCTATGCATTGAACCGCCAACCCGGGACATCGGCCACGTTAAGCTAAAGCAAATCAGCCAAAAAAAAACTTTATTATAGAAAAAATCTCATTTTTGACTATGCAATAAAACTTTAAATGAATCACGTTTTCATTTGCGGCGGATTATAAATTATCCATTAAATGATACAAACCCTGAGAGAAATAGCCACTAAGCTGATAACTTCAAACTGTTCAAAAAAGTTCTAGCTATTGGGAAGAATGCCGTTATGGGGGTCTTTAGGGGTTCAGAAATATTGAATGCTGCAAAAATCTATTTTACAATTTCCGAAAACTTCATTAATCCTGTTGGTGGCTGTGAAACGGAGCCCACTGAATTATTGTCTTTTTTATGCTAGTTTCTGGATTGGTTTGTAAATTTGGCAAACCAGGAGGCACACTTTTTGGTTTTAAATTTGGCTTTTTAGACTTTACATGGGGATCTTTTTTTGAAGGTATAATTTTAGGTGCCTTTTTTCGTAATTCGGGGGACGACTTCTCCCTCTTAACAGACCCTTGAGGAGTGACAAACGATTTACCTTCACTATTTTCATCAGTCAGATTCCTCTGACTCTAGATTTGGAAAACCGTTTTCTGTTTAGAGAGGAGGGACATCAATGACAGTTTTAAGCATTTCTGCATATGTGCAAATAGACCGTGCTTTTATAGAGAGCTTCATTTTGTCTTCACGCAACTTAAATGCAACGCATCCAGAGGATCATAAGGACTCCCCCGCAATAAAAACATATTTCAATATCTTTCTCACAAAGATTATCCTTATGTGGGCCTTGACATTTGATACATTTAAGATTATTACTACAATAAGTAGCTATATGCCCTAATTTCTTGCAGTTTGTTCAATTCGAAACAAAAGCCGAACAGGAAGACTATATTGAAGTCCCGGAAAGTCTTGATTCACAGCTCTTATTCGAGTAAACTAAAGAAAGATTTTCAATACTATCGCGTAACGAATAAAAACTTACCTATTGTTTATAAATGAAATTACGTGTTACAAAATAAACGAGTGAATAGGATTTAGACAAAATAGTTGATTCATAGCAACGGAAATTGACAGGTTGAATGAAGAGATAATTACATCTTTACAATACATCTTTCTCACAAAGATTATCCTTATGTGGGCCTTGACATTTGATACATTTAAGATTATTACTACAATAAGTAGCTATATGCCCTAATTTCTTGCAGTTTGTTCAATTCATAGATAAAAACGAAACAAAAAGCCGAACAGGAAGACGAATTTTATCGATGTAGACATGGCTAGGAAACGCAGATCTCATCAATCACACGAAACGAATCGGAAGGGTAATAAGGCTTGTTCCCATCAATAATAGATGCTGAGTACAATGGCTTGCACTCGACCAGCTCCATTTTAAAGTAAGTCATCGACTGTCAGACTTGCTTCAGTGACAACACCGTCAATTTCCACCTCCTTCGATGGAATGTAAACTCGATATTCAATAACGAATAATTCACAGGTTACAAATCGTAACCTACAAATTTCGAATTTTATCGCTAATAGCTTTTGAGATTTCTATAACTTCTGAAAAATATGATCTCAAATCTTTAGTAATTTGCATCAAATTCAATAGCTTTAATTTGCGCCTTTTGTCAGAGAAGTGTATGTATTTTCACATGGCTATTTGGCAACATTCAGAAGGGTCTCCAGCAAGGCTCATGCCTCAGTCCGCTTCTGTCGTTAACCTGTTTCAAATCGTTAACTACAAATTCCGAATTTTATCGCTATTAACTTTTGAGATTTCTATAACTTCTGAAAATGTGATCCCAAATCTTTAGTAATTTGCATCAAATTCAATAGCTTTAATTTGCGCCTTTCGTCAGAGAAGTGTATGTATTTTTCACATGGCGATTTGGCAAATGCACGTTTGGAGGACACATTAGGTATCTGATAACAATATGACAACAGAGCTTGAGCTTGAGCGACCACTTCTGGTTGCTACTCCGTTACTGATCGGGATTAGCTGAAATTGTACAGGGAGTTTCTAAATGATCCATCCTGGGACTGGTAAATCATCCTTCAATGTACATCTTCTGATAATCCCAGAATTCATTGATCAGTACCGGCGCCGGCCAGGCCCGAACGTAGATCGTCTAAGGAATGGGAAGGGATGTTAGTCCAACACTTGTTGTTACTAGAGGCCGTATATACTACTGCGCACTCCACAAGTGTCACGGGAGAAGGATATTTGTTAGTAAAAATTTCAGTATTGGTATTATTCGCGCGCGACTCAGTATGTTCCGGTTTCAAGATGCTCAGATGCACTACTAAACTCACTGATTTCCCGAGTGAACGTTTCAACAATATCCTATATTGAAGTCCCGGAAAGTCTTGATTCACAGCTCTTATTCGAGTAAACTAAAGAAAGATTTTCAATACTATCGCGTAACGAATAAAAACTTACCTATTGTTTATAAATGAAATTACGTGTTACAAAATAAACGAGTGAATAGGATTTAGACAAAATAGTTGATTCATAGCAACGGAAATTGACAGGTTGAATGAAGAGATAATTTAGTAAAATAGAGTAATCAGAAGTGAAACATTGAAAATATCTGATAACTGAAAGGAAAAAGAAACTCCTGCAATTGTCGCCTTTTACGACATGGAAGCAGGAACCCAGTGGATCTATTCTTGGTTCATTTTTTTCCGCCAGATTCCACACGGCATCTAGGCTGGTACTGTCCGGAGAGAGCTAATCAGTACTATCAATCTCCTAGTGGACCCCAGCCCCTTCTGATAACAATATTTATTTATTTATTTATTTATTTTCCATCTGACCTATGTTGGTCTTCATGAAATAGTGTATGGATGGGAAAAGCCCATTTGAAAATCTGCAATCTTCAAATGCGCGCAAAAACCCATCATCTTTTCTACTTTTTCTCAAACATACTTGCTTTCATAAATACATTTTCATAGTCTTACATAAATACATTTTCACAATTTTAAATAAATAATAACTAAATAAATAACATATACATGTTTTAAAATTCGTTAGGTCTAAAAAGGTTATTATCTATTGAAGTCTCTTAAGCCTATTTTTGAAAACGGTACTAGACACGGAGAAATCAAAATGGTCATACACACTATTAAATACATAACACATTGCCCTGATCGGTTCATTCTGACCATACTCTGTACGTTGAAAATCGAGCCTCAAGAAATTCCACGCTCTAAGGCTTCTCGGAAGAACATTGATATGTATTTGAGAGAGAATCTCCGGAGCATCGATTTGTCCACTTAGTAATTTTGCTATAAATACTGCTCTGAATATGGTCGTTTGGCTAGTGTTTCCATACCGAGCAAACAACAGCGATCGGTATATGGTGGCAGTTCTAACGGATTACGGCAAGACAGAGATCTAAGAGCAAATCGGAGAAATCGTGCTTGTACTGCTTCGATTCTATTGATCCAGACGCTCACGTATGGGCTCCAAATATGTACTGATGCTTCGAGGACAGACCGAACTAGCGAATAATATAATGCTCGCAAGCAGTACGGATCGTTAAACTCTTTGGCGACCCTCACAATGAAACCAAGATTTCTATTTGCCTGAGCTATTATATGAGCGTAATGATGTCTAAATGAAAGTTGGGAATCAAGATGCACGCCGAGATCTTTAAAGACTGATACTCTTTCAAGTGTTTCACCAGAGATGCTGTAGTTCCAAAGTATTGGGCTTTTCTTACGTGTAAAAGAAATTACCGAGCATTTAGACGCACTTATAGTCATGAGGTTGAGATTGCACCAATTACAGAAATTGTTTAAGTACCGCTGAAGTTCCTCGCAATCTGCTGTTGATCGTACCACAAGAAATAATTTCAAATCATCCGCATACATAAGTCTGTATCCTGGTGGTATGACGAGAGAAACGTCATTGAAAAATAGCAAAAATAGTAATGGACCGAGGTTGCTTCCTTGAGGAACACCCGACATTTTGATGAAGTTGTATGACTCAACGTTTCCAAGCTTTACAGACAGAACTCGGCCTACGAGGTATGATTTAAGCCACGCAGAAAAGTTTGATGATACTCCTAAACGCTCAAGTTTTGCTAGTAATAGTGTATGATCTACACGATCAAACGCAGCTTTGAGGTCCGTGTATATTGTGTCTACTTGTGATCCAGTTTCCATATTTTTAATACAATAAGAACAGAATTGTGTCAGATTGGTGATAGTCGATCTGTTTGGGAAAAAACCATGCTGATCCTTCGAAATATACGACTTTGTTTCACGAAATAGGACGTCTCCAACTAAAATCTCAAGAAGCTTAGATCCGGCACAGAGTGAAGTTATACCTCGGTAATTTGTAACATCTTGTTTGTCCCCTTTTTTGAAGACAGGAAACATAAATGAATTTTTCCAGTTCAAAGGAAATCGTGACTGCGACAATGATAGGTTGAAAATTATTCTCAGAGGTGCACACAATACCCTTGAACATCTTTTCAGGATTATAGATGGAATCCCATCTGGCCCTGCCGATGTAGAGGATTTCAACTTGTTAATTGCCACCATAATATCCTCATCAGAAAAACGAATATTGTCGACATGTATAACACCTCGGGGTACGTTTTGTAGGCAACATTCAACCTGAGTAGAGTTAGCCGAATCGGAGTTGAACACACTCGAGAAGTGTTTTGCAAATAGATTACATGTGTCACTTATGGTGTTTGAAGTTTCGTTTTCAAGGAACATACAGGAAGGAAGTCCATTCTCTTTGCGTTTACCATTAATAAACGACCAAAATTGCTTTGGATTCCGTTTCGATTTTGACTGAGTTCGTTCCATGTGTTTTGAGTAGAGAAAGCGGTTATACGATCGATAGTTGTTACTGGCTTGAGAAAAATCTCTTTTTGTAATTGGGTTCCGTCGACTTATGTAACGACGAAGTGCAGCCGCTCTTAATCTTTTGAGGTCACGTAGGTGTCGATTGCTCCAAGGTAGTTTCAAACGAGGACGGGGCGCAGGGACATGAACCATGAAGAGTTGTCTTAAAACATTGGAGAAACTGTCTATAGCAACATCCACATCGGTAGCATTATCAAGAATAGAGTCCCAGTCGATTAAACGGAGTGCGTTGTTAAGCCCGGAAAAGTCAGTTTTAGAAAAATTGAACAACCTATTTTCATGCACCTCATCAAAACGAACTAGTTGAGGGCAAATCAAAGTAGCAGAAAGCGGAGGATGATTGGTGTCAACAGCAACCAATGGCTCAAGTGCTTCTGAAACGAAACAATTCTTCACAGCTTCCTCATTAACGAAAAGAAGATCTAATGTGCGGTTGCGCATGTTAGTCACAGTACTCAATTGCAGCATATTCAATAGGGACATGCCATCCAATAGAGTGACGTTCGGCCTTGTCAAAGTTGATTCAGATAGGTCTGGGATAGCAAATCCGGACTGCGTATCCTTCCAGACGAGCCCAGGTTGGTTATAGTCCCCAAATAGCAAATGTGCGGTTCGATGATCAGTATTGTTAACGATGTTAAGTGCAGAATCAATGTGATTTTGAATAACGTCTACATTATCGGCGGAGTCAGGGGGAATATAAACTACACCTACACTTATATATGCGTTACGGCAACGGATATTTACCCAGAGTTGTTCGAGGGTGTGATTGATGTCAGATATACGTTTGGATGACAGCCGATTGGAAACAGCGATGAGAACACCTCCATCACGTTTTTTTCTAGTACTTGCGGGATCGCGATCCTTACGGTACACCGTATAACTCGAGCCAAACAGTTGAACAGAGTTGATTTCATTATTTAACCACGTCTCAGTTAAAATAAGAGCATCGTAATCCATTTCTGCAGCAGCACTAAACAATTCGTCAATCTTCGTACGTAGCCCTCTCACGTTCTGGTAGTAGAATTTTAGTTCGCGTTCGGGATGTTCTTTTGGTGGTAGTACAACAGAGCAGCTTTCGGTGGTAGTCACGTCGATGCATTCAGGATCACGCGCTGGCTGCAATGGAGAGTCTGCACCATCGACGAGAACGAGAGAATTGCGTTCGGAAGCAAACTGCAAATGCAGATCATTTTCAGTGTGTGCAGTATCTAGAGAGGCTTCGGTGGGACATATACTCATTTTGGCATTACCTGACCGGATGATATCGTTGCTCCTAGGCTGATCAGCGAAAACGCTGTAATGCACTGGTGTCTGAAAGTGTGAGATTTCTCTTAAAACGGGTGCAGAATCATTCCTAGCTTCAGTGGAGCATATACCACTCTTATATTTACCTGACCAAACAGATATTTCCAGTGAAGAGTGGATACATTGCGACATGACAGGTTCACTAGTGTCTGCAGCAGTTGGATGTAAGACTGATTGCTACGTGGAGTAGTCAATCCGTTGTCGGGCCCAAGCCAGGCGCTTTTGGAACAATTGACATTCTGCGCTCCAACATGTGTGCTTAATATCCAATTGCTCATCCGAGGGAAGTTTTTGTTGCTGATTTAGGTTGTGACAATTTATACATTTTAGAGAATTAGATTGGCATTCCTGCACTTCATGTTCTCCTGCACATTTTGGACAGCATCGTTGTTTTTCACATGTAGATGCTTTGTGACCATATTCAGAGCAGTTGAAACAGCGTAAGACATTGATTGCTTCAATTACTCTACACCTCTCCCAGCCAATGTTAACGCGTTGAAGTTTTATAATTGTTTCAAAAGTGCTAGAATCGGTTTCCAAGACTACCGTCACAGCATCATTTTTCCGAGCATTTTTTCCTATGCGAATTATTTGAATCTCGGCGGAATCGGGCAAATTATTTTGTTTTCTAAGCCGATCATCAAGGTTAGTAAGCACAGTGTCTTCGGCAAGCCCCAGAATTTTTATTCGTGGTCTGAAAGCCTTCTGAATTTCGATGTCGTAGTTTTCCGCAAGTACCGTCTGTGCTGCAGAAACTAAGCTTACAGCGTTTTCTTTGGTATCACAACGTATTGTAACCTCACCACTGCCTCGGTGGCGGACATTCCTTACTGCGAATTTGACAGGATCAAGCTTGTTTTGTACATCGCGCATAGTAAAATCAGCAGTTTGAGTATTCTTTGGCTTAAATAAAACGGTCTGTTCTAATTTTGCGACAACTCTAGTTTTAGAAAGGGGAGGTTTAGCAGGGCTTCGCAGTTTAGTTGGCGATTATCCTCGAGATTCGTAACGAAAGCTGTGGTGTCATTTATTTTTAAAAGCATTTCCGTACAGGTTTTCTGCACATCATTAAGACAGGTTTGTTTACGTCTGCACGCAAAACACATATATTTTAAAGCAACATTCTCCCGCAAAGCACAAATGCCAGCCGCGTTGATATCCGAGCATTTTACATGGAGAATCTGCTCACAGCCGCCAAAGCAGTAAACTCTATCATTTTCAGACACAATTTTTAAAGCACACACATTACAAGTGACCGACGTCATAGGTAATCGGTTATTAGCCTTCCACCGCTTCTTCACTCAGCGGAGGCACACAGGCCTGAAGAACAAAAAGGAGATACAGTGCTATTGTGTATCTTTCAATGCACTACGCGACTGTTAGATCTGGATCTGCTAATAACTTTACCGCACTTAAACGAAATGAGTCACTAATTACGGTTACTAAATGCACGTATATTCTACTATTCGTTGGCAGAATTTCGTGTAAATGTGTAATCGGTATCACTGTGAATTGATTATTTATTCGACGGTAACATAAACAAACAATCCATTCCAAATGTAAACAAGACTTACAAGTTGACAACAGAGTAAATTTTCTTGAACAATAACAGGATCTTGGTGGGGTGCTCATCCGGAAGATCTAAAAAAACTGTATACTTTCAGTGATGGAATATGGGTGCGTTTGCTTTCGTTCCGCTGCAAACTCTCATATTATCAAACTTGAGCGAATTCAGTACCGTTGTTTGCGAATTGCCTTAGGCTGCATGCATTCGACACATACAATGAATCTTGAAGTACTGGCGGGAGTTCTTCCACTGAAACCGGGTCCGGTATTTCATAACACCTCTCCTCTAAGAGCGTCGATCGTCCTCGGTTGACTGTTTGAAAGCTGTACTGTTGGAAGCTTGTTGAAATGTATCGTCTTCGGTTCGGTTCTCTCGATTCTGATCTCTGAAATTTCAGGATCCGCAGATTTTCTTATGGTGTAATTATCTTCACTGCGTTTTCGGTTCTTCGGTTACCAAGATGAGAAGGCTAATAATTATTATGATGACGATTGTATTTCCGACGATAGTGGTTTTTCTGTGTTGGTAAGATTTTGTGTTGATCTCCTCTAGGAACTCCAGATTTTGTATATTAAGGTCTTCATTTTCAAAATCAAAATCGGTATAATATATGGTTCTGTCTTTTAGCTGCACATTGGATTTCTGTGCTGATTTTTGTTTGGTTTATGCAAGTAGCCTGTAGTTCTAGTAGCTCGTAGGGGTTGTTGTCCAGTATTGGTATTTTTTAGAATAACAGTTTTGTCTCCGCTGAGTGTTGAACTTGCTGAACTGAATTGAAAAATCTCGTCTATGAATTTATGGTTCATGTTCTGCTGCTGTACTAGTCTATGGAAGATGTATTCTTTCTCTTCTAACGATAGTATGTTATTTCTGTTCAATAGATCTTGTTTAGAAAATTCTACTTGATTCTAGTGTATGGATGAGAGAATCTATGCTGAATATTAAATTAATGTGTTCTGTAATAGTATCTTCTCTAAGTGTGTTTATCAATGATATTTGAGAGCTGATTTTCCTAATGATATTTGTAACATTGTTTATTCTGCTTTGGAAACTAGTATTGATATTGATTTGTTTCATTTGGTTATTTACTTTTTTTCTTGATCTTGTAGCTTTTATAGGCTTAGTTGTATCTTCGTCATCGGGATTTCCTGCTATGTATTTAAACATTGTTCCTAATGCGTTAATAATTCCGCGTTTCTGTCTGTGGGGCTTAAGGCCTTTAAGCTTATCACTAGCAATGTTAATTTTCCTTTATATTATTTGTGTCTCGAAAGTAAATAAATTGTCGGTCTTTGTTTTCACTATTATTCAAAATAAATTCAAGGGTGTTTGTCCTTCGTCTGTGTCTGTGATATTCTAACGTTTTTTTTTCTTCAGGTCTAAGTTCGGATGGGGTTTGCTTATTTTCGTATTTCTTTTCATGACTTGGTTTGTTTTGTTGCAGTTGCGCTTTGACTGCTGATTGAATATTGTCTGCTGCTTCTTTTAATTCTTCTACGTTCGTGGAGCTAGAAACGTTGAAGATGATTTCTCTAGGCTTCCTTTTTGTAGCTGAATGTATTGTTTTATTGTAAATGTCGGTTAAAAGATTCATTGCTTCAATAACTAGCTTGTTTGGAAATTTGTTCTTTAATGTTCGATATAACTCAATGATTGTAGAATGAAATCTCTCAATAATACCGTTTGATTGAGAGTTACTGGCATGCTGAATGGAAATGCCAAGGTCATTCAAAAACCTTGTGAAGTCTAAAGATATGCACCTCTTGGTCGCTGACGATAGTTAAGGGATCTACCAAATATTCTGATATGTTCACTACGTGCTCTTTTTGGGTCAACTATCGTTCTGGTTTCTAAAGGAATTCTGTTATCGTTATCGTCAACCACTTTTGTCCCTTCATGGAAAACAGATCTTTGTGAACTCGCTCGAAGGGTTTCTCCCCGAAAATACTTTTTTGTATTAATTGTGACGGGTTCTATTTTATTTGCTTTTCTTGCAAACGCCGCAACTTTCTACTAGGGCTCTATCCTTTCGATCGAGTTGGGGAAAATAATACCTTTGCAGGATTTGAGCTTTGTTTTCTTTTATTCGTGTGTGACTCTTACTAGCTTATCTTGTTTTGATTCCAGCCTGAGGTTCTCCCGTACAATGAGAACTTTATAGATACGATTAGATTCAAGAAGTTTTTTTGTAACCTTCCTGTACCAGAATTGAGACACCATGGGAACACGTAAGCAATTCATTCCTTTAGGGTTGAGATATCTTTTAAATATTTGTACTATATCTATTTCGGTGTAATTTGGTTCAAGGATTGTAATGCGACGAAGGCCTGGAAATATTAGTTCTGATACTTCGGAATCTATGTTTGAAGTTTTCAGAATTAGTTGTGTCCTGAATGTGTTAATTGGTTTTTCTGTACACCAAATGTAGTAGTCATCACTAGAGTCGACTGAGTTGTTCCTAAGCTCTCCGTTTCTTCGTTACTGGTCTCGTGTTGTGTATTTGCGTTGATCTCGTTTGCCTTTATTCTTGAGAGTGCATCCACAACGACGTTGTTTTTACCTGGTTTATAAATCAACTTGTAGTTATATCCGTCAAGTTCTAGTTTGCCTCTAAAAATTCGTTTCTTCGTGTTTGAAAGTGAGTAAGTGAGCGGTTGGTGATCTGTAATTAAGTATTAATATTTTAGTTATTAATTATTTCCTCCCCCAGTGATATTGTTCAAAATGTTTGACAGTCCAATACATTGCTAGAAAATTTTTTTCAGTTGTTGAATAATTTTCCTCTAGCCTGTTTAAAGTTCTTGACGCATAAGCTACTGGACGGTCTTTACCGATAGGTCCTTGAGAATGTTTAATTCTTTAGAGAAATCTGGATGAATCAGCACTGGGTCTCTCATTAAGATTTGCTTGCATTTTTCGAAGCAGAGTTCTGTTTCTAATATAATGATAAAAGCTTGGTCTTTCCGTAGGAAAGCAGCAAGGGGTTTTACCAATTTAGCGAAGTCTTTTATAAAGCTCCGAAAATATCCTAATTTTCCAAGAAATTGTCTTACTTATTTATCTGTTTTCGGTAGGGGCCAATTTTTTATTGTTTCGATTTTATCTTGATTAGGTCATACGCCATTTTCAGAGACTCAAAATTTTGTCCAGGTCGGTTCTGTGTTGCTCTAGAGAAGGTGAAAATATGATAATATCGTCCATATATACCAGACAACATATTCCTATTTCTTCTCTTAAGATGCAGTCCATTGCGCGTTGAAAGGTCGCGGGGGCGCTTTTCAACCCGAATGGCATACGTGTAAGCTCTATTTTCCAGAGTTTACTGAAAATGCCGTCTTCTCAATGTCTTCATCATCGAGCTGAATATGATGAAAACCTGATGCAAGATCTATAGTAGAAAAGTAATTCGTTCTTCCCAACTTATTTAATATATTGGTAATCTCCGGTATAGGATATCTTTTTACGTTCAGTTTACGGTAGTCTATTACCAGACAAAACTTTTTTTGTCTTGAAGAATATGGTTTCTCGGGTACTACCCAAACTGGTGACTATACTGTTATGAAGAGATAGATTCTCTTACGATGCCGTCTTTCAAGAGTTTGTCCACTTGTTGTCTTACTACATCTTCGAAAGCTTTGGGGTATCTGTAAGACTTAGTGTGGATTGGTATGCTGTCGGTAGTTCTGATTTTATGATTATTTTGTGAGAAAAAGTGAGATTGTCTTCGTCACAGTACAAAACTTCCCTGTTTTTATGAATTATTTCTTTTAGAGCTGTCTTCTCTATTTCGTTTAAGTGTTCGTACTATTTTCTCATAAAGTTTTTTTATTCGGCTTCTTTACACTTAAGTTTAACGCGGCCGTTTTACCGTAAAAAATATTTTTTTTTTTGCTGGATCGTAGTTGTCTGCTTGCCCAGTTTATCACATGGTTTACCGTAGTGAACAGCTTTTTGGCAATATTGACATGTCCATCTGATTGTCATAGGTAACAAGTGAATTGCACGGGATTCTTGTATCCTGGCCGAAAGTCACATAAGAAGGTATAGGCCTCTTCAAGCACATGCGTAACAAACGTACGCCATTTAGAATACCGCGGGAAAAGTTCTTCCCATTTTCTTTTTCGATAGAGGGAATCTCTCCGTATTGGGACATAGTTTTGCGAATATAAGGATCCATGACGCTTGAAGGAAGATAATGCACACGCACTTCTATAGCAGTATCTTCCATATATACTGGAATGTTGTACTTATGTTTTCGTGCTCCGCGTAGTGCACATTGTAATTGTCTTTCGCGAATTGAATTGCATTAAACTCTTTATAAAACTGAATATAAACAACATTATTTGTCTTATTGCATGAAGTAAATGTACACGTTTAATGTCAAGATGCATTTGCTCCTTAAGCAGGTCGTCAAATGGTGAGATAACTAAGTCCTCACAAGTTCCTATCTCATGCCTCCCCATGCGTCTGTGATGACATTTGGTCAATAGAATGGCGTCGACTGGGTGCTATCGCCTTCTGCGTTAGTAGCAGAATGAGAGGGTGCGAAATGGCTTGTAGTTTGAAGCCCATCCTAAAGTGCAATATTTATCATAGTATATTATATATTGTTGTTATTATTGTTGTTATCATTATTATTGTTATCATCACTATTATTATCAGTAGTGCAGTACTGCGACGAAAGAAGAGCATAACTTACACTGCGAAATTAACTGTTAAACATTGTATCATAGCATATTATTTCATATATTATCTTATGTTATGTTATATTATGTTGTATGGTATTATACTGCATTGCATTATATCATATATCTATTATAGTATTTTTTTTTCATAAATACGTTTATTTCATAGGCAATATACATAAGTTTTTCTTCGCCGTGGCATCCACAATACATAGTAGTTTAAACCTAATACATTTCGAATATCATATTAGTATGTTGGTACTCATTAGTTAATCTAAACACTGTTTTTATCAAGCGAGTTGCTATTTTAAATTACATTAAATAAAATACATTTATTTTGTACATGATCTTATAACTATTTCAGGTTTGTTTGTATCAGTTCACCACTTATATTCAATATCCTATAGTTGGCTATGGGTTGAACTCATGGAAGAGAAAACAGTCTAACATAAAATAAAATTTAAATTGGAACTCCAATGGATTTAATGAAATGATACAGAAGTTTCATGTATGGAAGGTCACGACAAGCAAGAATGTCGCGAACTGGGACATTGGATAGCCTACCTTGGGTACGCAAGGAATTTATTAGTTGAGATCTGACATCACGATACTCCACGCATGTCCAAACAACATGGTCAATATCGCGGTAACCTTCGCCGCAAGCACAATGATTAGTCTCGGAAAGTCCAATTCGAAGGAGATGTGCATCTAATGTGTAGTGATTGGACATGAGTCTGGACATCACACGAATGAAATCTCTACTCACATCCAGTCCCCTGAACCATGCCTTTATCGATATTTTAGGAATAATTGAGTGCATCCACCGACCCAGATCATCTTTATTCCAAGAAGCTTGCCAGCTAGCAAGTGTTCTTTGGCGAGACGCGCTATAGAATTCGTTGAAATCAATCGGTCTCTCATAAATCTCACCCTCAATAGCACCACGTTTGGCTAAACTATAATTATTATAGTATATTATAACATATTATATTATAAGTATATGTGTTGTGTTATATTGTATTATGTAATAGTATATTGTTAGAATATATTGTGTAATGTTATATTATATTGTGCTATATTATATTATATTATATTATATTATATTATGTTATATCACAGAGAACAGATATCCAACAGATTCATACGTGCAAAGTCGTGTACAACGGTGATTTTCAACGGATTTCCACTTGTATGCTTTACACAGCTTTTTAAAAATGTTTGTACTAGCTTGGATGTCTGTTCTCTGTACTTTATATTATATCATGTTATAATGAATTATATTATATTATATTGTATTATATTGTATTACATTTTATCGTTTTACCTTTTTTTATAAATATAAAAAATAGGTATAGAATTCGCTCAAACTTCATACCAATCGATTCAGCTCGACGAACTGAGCAAATGTCCGTGTGTGTGTGTGTGTGTGTGTGTGTGTGTGTGTGTGTGTGTGTGTGTGTGTGTGTGTGTGTGTGTGTGTGTGTGTGTGTGTGTGTGTGTGTGGTATGTATGTGTGTTGACAACTAAGAGATCGAGATCTCATAGATGGCTGGACCGATTTTGATCAAACTAGTCGCAAATGCAAGGTCTCCCCGTCACCCAGAACGATATTGAATTGTTTTGAGTTATACGAAGTTTTATGTCAAAATTTTCACACAATTGACCTTGAAAACAGAATATGTTAAAATCCGTCTATTTTTAACGGAGATATCGATATTTTTGTGTAAGCGAGTTTTCCCCTTTTTCCAGTAGTAGGAATTCTGAGCGCTATATGATAATGCAATGCTTGGAAGCAGCGTGAAACACGATTTTTTATACTGTTACATACGATTGTTTCTAAGCACCACTAAGACTGTGTACAACATCCTTTTTCATGACAGTTTGCCTCGGAGCACGGTTCGTTTTTGGCAACATTATCGTTCGAATACGACATATGTGAATCAGGTGATGGCCAAGATGGCAGCATTTTCGAGGTAAACAATTGCATAATTATATTGATTTAACTACTGACAGTAATGAATGCTGGAAGAACATGACACCAATATACCATTCGAATCAGTTCGTCGAGATCTACAAATGCTTGTGTGGAAAATAATTTCACTCAATTATCTTGGAGATGACTCAACCATTTTCTACACTCAGATTCATACGAGAAGTGCTTCCAAACAAAGTTCCTGAATTACGTCTGGATCCGACTTGTAGTTTCTGAGCTACAGGATATGTCAAACGAAATTAAATTAGTGTTACTCATTTTTCTCTTAGATGGCTGAACCGATCTGAGATTCAAATGAAGGGTATTTAGATTATATACAACATCTTGCTTTTTAGTCATTCTGCACTGATTTTGGAACATTTTGAATCAAATTTAAACTATACAATTCCTCAGGTGAATTTAACTGACTTCGGCTACACTGATTTTGAATTCCGGTTCCAGTATCCAATCGTTTTCTCAAAAAATTGAATTTCAAAAACAAAAATTTTAAATTGAAGGATTTATGGTCCCATGCAAAATTTATGATTTTTTCCGATTCTGATTTCCGATTCTGGAATTACAGGGTAATGAGTTTTTAAAATTCAAGCCGATATAGAAGATTACAATAAAAAGCTTCGAAGTTGGACTGAAAAAAATTGCAATTTCGTCATATTTTTTTTTGGGATATGCTGGTTTCTGAATACCGGCTCTGGAAGTACCGTAAATAACCGTAAACTCTAAACTGAAACCATCTTCGACATCTCCTGGAATGTTCAATCGATTGTCACACGTTTAGATTCAAATTACAGGGTATTGAGTGATTAAAATCACAAATTGCCGCTTAAAACGACGATCATTAAAATAATGTCATAGGAACTAAAACACCGAAGAATATTCATGCAAAAAACTCATGCGGATTGATAAAAAAAGGTATCATCTCACTGCTAGGTCGATTAAATACATTTTTTTCAACGATATCAAATTAACTAGAGGTTCTACGAAGAGAAAGAATATGAAATTATAGAGCCATAGTACTCAAGGAAGAGCAAGGATGTGAAAAATAAAGTGCGGAACAGTGAGACGTGACAAGGGTCATTTAAGTAAGCAGAAGGCTTCTCGTATCTAAACTTTTACCTTCTACCAGAGGAGTCGAACTTAGGCATCTTAGCGATACGAGTCATACGAGTCTCTGATATGTGACAAAGTAAAGGCAAAGGTCGTTTGCAATTTACTATCCGAAACGGCAAAAGTAAAGTTACGAGAAGTTGTATCGTATCTAAACTTTTACCTTCTACCAGAAGAGTCGAACTTAGGCATCTTAGCGATGCGAGTCATCCGAGTCTCTGATATGTCAGAAAGTAAAGGCAAAGGTCGTTTGCCATTTACTATCCGAACCGGCAAAAGTAAAGTTACAAGAAGTTGTCACATTCTGCCCACGACGGCTTCTTACACAATGTGTTGATATTTTCTCATCTCTGTATAGTTAGTTCTAACACCGGAATGGAAGATTTGTCCGAAACTATTGCTTTAGTGCCTGGAGTTGTAGCGTATGGCTATGCGTCCCGGGGTGCAGGCGGCGCACGGACAACACTCAATCCATCGCTGTGTGTGATGGAATCCCATTAAATCTTTTTTACCTTTTACTTTTTTATTTATGACTTCTGGTCAGTCAGTAATTTTTACTTTTTTTCGGTTTTTTCAACGATATCAAACTAACTAGAGATTATAAGAAGAGAAACAATACGAATTTTTTTTTCGGTTTTTTCAACAATATCAAACTAACTAGAGGTTATAGGACGAGAAAGTATATGAAATTATAGAGCCATAGTACTCAAGGAAAAGCAAGGATGTGAAGAATAAAGTGTGGAACAGTGAGACGTGACAAGGGTCATTTAAGTAAGCAGAAGGCTTCTCGTATCTAAACTTTTACCTTCTACCAGAGGAGTCGAACTTAGGCATCCTAGCGATACGAGTCGTCCGAGTCTCTGATATGTCAGAAAGTAATATCCGAACCGGCAAAAGTAAAATTACGAGAAGTTGTCACACTCTGCCCACGACGGCTTCTCACACAATGTGTTTCATTGTGTTGATATTTTCTCATCTCTGTATAGTTAGTTCTAATACCGGAATGGAAGATTTGTCCGAAACTATTGCTTGAGTGCCTGGAGTTGTAGCGTATGGCTATGCATTCCAGGATGCAGGCGGCGCACGGACGGCGCTCCATTCATCGCTGTGTGTGATGGAATCCCATCAAATCTTTTTTTACCTTTAACTTTTTTATTTGTGACTTCTGGTCAGTCAGTAATTTTTACTTTTTTTCGGTTTTTTCAACGATATCAAACTAACTAGAGATTATAAGAAGAGAAACAATACGAAATTATAGGGCCATAGTACTCAAGGAAGAGCAAGGATGTGAAGAATAAAGTGCAGAACAGTGAGACGTGACAAGGGTCATTTAAGTAAGTAGAAGGCTTCTCGTATCTAAACTTTTTTCTTCTACCTGAGGAGTCGAACTTAGGCACCTTAGCGATACGAGTCATCCGAGTCTCTGATATGTCAGAAAGTAAACACAATAGTCGTTTGCCATTTACTATCCGAACCGGCAGAAGTAAAGTTACGAGAAGTTGTCACATTCTACCCACGACGGCTTCTCACACAATGTGTTTCATTGTGTTGATATTTTCTCATCTCTGTATAGTTAGTTCTAACACCGGAATGAAAGAATTGTCCGAAACTATTGCTTGAGTGCTTGGAGTTGTAGCGTATGGGCTATGCGTCCCAGGGTGCAGGCGGCGCACGGACAGCGCTCCTTTTCTTCTATTTATGACTTCTGGTCAGTCAGTAATTTTTACTTTTTTAACGATATCAAACTAATTAGAGATTATAAGAAGAGAAAGAATATGAAATTATAGAGCCATAGTACTCAAGGAAGAGCATGGATGTGAAGAATAAAGTGCGGAACAGTGAGACGTGACAAGGGTCATTTAAGTAAGCAGAAGGCCTCTCGTATCTAAACTATATATTATATTTTATTATAGTTTACTGTATTGCATTATATTATGTTATATTGGGCCGTATGAATAAAACGTAGCATGCTTGAATTTCGGTAGTAAATGCTACATGTGAAACACGCTCCTGCAAAAGCAGAGACTTCACTACATAACAACTTTCGAACATGTAGTATTTACTATAATTTTTCGATAGGTAGCTACAGAGGTTGCTACTCGTGAGTTTACTGATAAAATAATGTAGAAAAATTAAATTAAGTGGCATTTTTGCAACAGTAACTACGTTTCTGACTTTGAGCATAGCTTTTCCGGCTCCGAGTCGATACGGCATGTAATAAATGTTCAAATTCCAAAGTAGCATTAACTACACGTTCGAACTTGTTTTTTTATTCATACGGCCCATTGTGTTATATTATATTATATTGTATTGTATTATTTTATTTGTTATATTAATTTATATTATATTATATTATATTATATTGTATTCTGCTCAAGTATATCGACAACGGGGAGGGACAGGGAATGCATCAGGGTATCTTACAAGTGAATGACTGGATGATGGAGTGGATTGCCAACCTGAGTCACGCGGGGGAACCTTTGTGTGTCTCCCTGAAGGTCAGAAATGAGTAAGACGTACCCTTCTAACAAACAAACCATCAGGCGGGTTTAAGCTGGAACAGCGAATTTCTTTATTATATGGCCGGATGTTGTTGCTGGAAGACGCCGGGTCCTTAAACCCATTTTGACCTTCTTAACAGCAATTATATGAAAGCTATCTGATAATCAAATTCGGATCTACTGTAAGTCTACCCAAATACACTGGTAATGCCATGAACTGATGGTGGCTTCACACATACATACAACTGATGGTGGCTTCACACATAGATGCATTTGCTCCTTAAGCAAACCTTCAAGTTCTCGTATCGAAGGTCGATACTGCCTGAAGTCAACAATAATTGTATTCTTTCGTACCGGCGGTAACTTTTATTCGTTTGGTTTACTCATTTCGAGATCGTTCTATTGTTCACTACACAATACTGTACTTGGTTTCTTCAGTCCCGAACGTAAGCGTTTTTGTTTTATCGACTAACTTGGATAAGATGTGAAAGCGAACTGAATATTATTTCGTACTTGATCGTTGTGTCTTTTAGAGGGATTTTCTCGATTTCGTAATAGTCCTTTCCTAGTTCGAGTTCGTTAAAACAATTTCGGCATATCTTTCGTCTGTGTTATTTCCAATTGCCAAGATTGCCTTTCCGTTCGTTACTTCATGTAGTCCTGGTAGTATTGAAAAATGTTTGAGATCGATTTCTTGATCTATTATGAATAAACCATTTTTTCACGGGTATCTAGACGAATAGTAATTTGTGTTCGGTTAAGTTCAAATTTTGTTCTCCTGGAAACATTTTTTTCATTTTAATTAATTTCTTACTGATTTTTAAGGTATTGGTGAATGTATTAAGTGTGGCTTTGATTTCGCGTAACGACTAGTAACCAATAAGGCCATCAAAAATTTATGCAAATTGAAAAAGTAAAATTTCATTTTGTAAAATATCTATTGATGCTGATTTGTTAATCATGTATTCGCCTTTGATATTCGTTTCTGTAGAAGGTGGTTCATCTTATTCCAATGTTGACGTGAGTCGGAGAGATATAGTTTTTGTTCGCTCCTGTGTCGACTAAAAACTTTAACTCTCCCTTCGAAATAATTATGGAAATATATGGTATAAAACTATTTTGGCTCATCATTTGTTTCGATTTCTTCCTCGGGCAGCTAAAAATTTACCGTAGAAGTAGAATCAGAACAAAAACTTTCTGGAAACTTTACTAATACGAAATGAAGATCAAACCATAAGCACACAGTAGTATTCCAAACCCATTGCATCTGGAAGGTTGTTAAACTATCACTCGTTTCATCGAATGACAATGAAAATCAATGTAGTCTTAAATCTCATAAAACGAATTACCGCTTTAACTACAAATAAATTAGCAGATCAACAAAAACATATCACATACCAACACCTGAAGCAAAATAATTATCCATCATCACTCATAAACCGGCTTATCAACAATTTTCACACACAATTAATTTGCTAAAGAAACTGAAATCACCGATAAATCCACCACCACACACAAGGCTAAAAGAAAAAACAGCACTCATTCATCACACCATCAACGAAGGACACAATTTTGCATTGGAGAAAATAAAGATCATATATCGATCTTTGCGATCTACAGCTTTGCCTTTGTTGGAAATGTGTCATATTTCCAATAACACCATAACAGTTAATCATCGCACCGATGTACAAGGCCTCAACACCACTTACGCTGGTATTCTACATTCTATCAAATCCATCAAATATGATAAGAAATGACAACTCTCCGATGAACACCAATACTACTTTATACTACGCAGCACTTTGCTGAGCTTTTCAACGATACATTACTTAATAATGTTGATAAGCTCATTGTTTTTGTCGTGAATACGACTTACTTTACTATGGGGTGCCTTTTCAAAATTTACCCTCTGAGAGAGTGATAAGTTTTTGATCGTGAATATCTCTTGTTGTATCTAACGAATCAAGATAATTTTTGCTACATGCCATCGGGAATATGATCACAATTTTATGATAAAATTTTCAGTTGTGTGACATAATCTCAAAAAATTCAAAATTAAACTTTTTTGAAATGTTTGGTATAAACGAGTATCAAAGAGGATAATTCATAAGGTGCGTTTTGCCTTTCTCGTATTTTTAAAGCTCATAGCTCAGTGATCTGTGAAAGGATTTATACAATCTAACTACCAATAGAATCGAAATTTTTCAACTTAAGCGTGTAAAGAAAAAGCATTGAAGTATTTGAATAGTACACTATTGAAAACCATGTCAACACCAGCCAATCAGAACGCGTTCTCAGGAAGAGAACAAAATATCTGCTGCTGTACAACAAATCGTTCGAGGAAAATGTTCCGAATAGTGGTGAATATCGTAGTGAGTTCCCCAATTTGGTCCTTCTGAATGCTAGAAACGAATCTAAACAGCATATAGATGTTTTCTTTCAATAAATTATGCGAATCCGAAATGAAATAATCGACACTAAAATTCGGTATGCGGCTATTTTTATAGCCGTTTAGACCGCCCATTAGTGGAAAAGCTACAAACGAAATCACGTAAAAAGAAGTCTCCTAGCAAAAATTGAATCAGTTTGGATTCTATCGCCACTGCGAGCAGATGTATTTTCTGTCGTTTGCAAAGCTAGTTTAGCTACCGACAAGAGCGATTACGTCACAGCTGCCAGTCATTTTCATTGGTGAAAAAACAACGGTGAAGAGCATCACACAAAATCAGCCGTTCTAATGGCTCTAAAAGTTTTTTAAAGAACTATTTGGAATTGTTTTTCTCAAGTCTAAGGTAAATATCCTCAGTTTAGTGCAAATCTAAAACAGTTTGGTTAGATTTGTGCTCTTTTCGCTGAGTGAAATTCACAGTAATCGAGATCAAGTGAAGCTTACTTTGTTTTTGCAAAAAATGTGAAAAAGGGGAATGTTTGCATAATTCATACAATTGATCAACTAATTGATATTCGAAGGTGTTAAGGAACATGTCAGTTGTTTTCGTATTCACGACATCCAGTTATGTCTCTGACATTACCCACCCGCCTTTTTGATCACCATGATGAAAGCTTCAGAATAGTCGTTAAATTTAGTAGTTGTGACACTGTACTTAATTTATGCAAAAAAATATTTGCTATGCAATCAATAGTAAAAGTTGTTTTAAATATTTATTGATTCAGTATTTATGTAAATGATAATTTATTTTCGTAGCATCTTAGAGCATGTTCTAAAATTAATCACACAACTTAGCGTCAGACATTGACATTTCGACTATAAAAGATAGACTTTAGTAAGTTTTTACACTGTATTATTCAACGTATTGTTCAATTTATGTTTTTGTCAATGTAACACAATAAAATTTTCCAGTTTTCCTTGAAAAAGGCCAAGTAAACAACATTCGTTTGTATTATAAGACTGAGACAGTCGTTTTCCAGTTTTCCACGACTATCACCTCTGTCGAAATCAAGTATAACTTATACATATAAAGAAAAAAAAAGTTTCAAATAAAGAGATCGCTTTTTGGTCAACTGATTTCTCGTCAAAAACATTTATTTTTCGATAAAGGCCAACGTTACGAAGGTCATCTTCAGGGCAACTGTAATTTTATGTATTATTTAGTCACATTTTTTTTTCACAAAATACAATGACTTTACAAAATGTACTCACAACGACTACAAATATTTTTCGTCAAGTATGGTGTAACATTTAAAATAGTTGGTTGAAAAACTCTACACTAAAACACATCACGAGACATACGAATGCAATTTGTTCAGTAATTTCAATTCGAATTATTTGTCTTGCCAAGAACTTACACAAGCACTTCCCACGCACATCGACTTCGATTGAGCACTGAAATATTGCAAGCAGTGAATATGGAAGACAGTAGAGCAAAAATTAGAGTGCGACAGATGAGTAGTGATAGACAGCGAAATCGGAGGAGAAATGTAAGGCGAGATTGACAGTTAATGTGTGAGAGAGAACAACAGACCGGAGTATACACCATTCAAATTATACGTGTCGGTTATTGGTTGAGCTGTCAGTAAAAATATGGCACATTTTCAATATTTGTAAAGCATTAGTTCTGTTTTCTTGATCGAGAATTCTGATTTTGTTCAGATCAAAACTGTATTCATTGTCGATCATATGAACCATCAATGCGTTTTTTTAACTCATCTGTTTTGCTCTCTATCTTTTCGGAATCAGACCATTTGAATTTTTGATATCGTTGTATCAATGAACGATGTCCAGGCAACCGTTGTTTCAGTTGCTGTGTAGTCAGACCAATGTAAGAACTATCGCAATCAATGCAGGGAATGCGATAGATGACATTCCGTCTGACAAGTTTCGGAGTCGTATTATTCATTTTAGAGAAAAGAGATACGTTAGTTTTCAAACATTGGAAACCTAAACGCACATTTTTCGGGTTTCGTTTTAAAATTTTTTGCAGGCGCCGAGGTGAGGGAATCAACGTGATGAAGAGATCTAAATATCTAAATACTGTCCACGTTGGGTTTGTTTACTTACTGACAGTTCAACTTCAGGACCGACACGCGAAATTTGAGTGTTGTATACTCTGGTCTGTTGCTCTCTCTCTCACATTAACTGTCAATCCCTCCTTACATTTCTCCTCTGATTTCGCTGTCTATCACTACTCATCTGTCTCACTCTAATTTTTTCTCTACTGTCTTCCATATTCGCTGCTTGCAATATTTCAGTGCTCAATCGAAGTTGATGTGCGTGGCAAGTGCTTGTGTAAGTCGCACCGCACGCGGCTCCTGGAAATTTTTTCTGGCTACTTAGAGTTTCATTGATTCAAGGCTTCAGTATTTTTCAAGGCTTCCTGAATCACTAACAGTCTCTTTAAAGACTAAAAATTAGTCTGCCTTTCTCAAGGCTATACAAAGAGTGATATTCTAATATAATCAGTCTTTTTCAAGACTAAGAAATTAATCAGCCTTTAAAGCCTAGCTATTAAAAGAACTATTCTTCGAACTAATCAGTCTTTATTAAGACTACCACAAAATCAGTCATGATCAAGACTTTTCCAAACTAAGAGTCTAATCAAAGACTAATTTAGCCTAGTTAATTTAATTTCAAATTTGATTCATTTTAAAAATGCCTGCGTCCAACCGGAAAGGCAACAAGCCTAAGCCTAAAATTAACTCAATACGGTATAAATCACAATCCGTTATTCAACATTTTTCTAATCTTATAGAATCTGAATGTAAAAAGACAACGGAAGGATTTCCCTTCCGTTGATTTTATGCCGCCTAACAATATTTACGAGATTCTTCCTGAGTCCGATTGCAGCGACATAGAAGAAAATTCTTCAAAAATTCCCAAAATGGACGCTTGTCGTTCTGGGAAGAAACAACAATCTATGCCATCAGTGACGGTGATGATTTCCGACTTCAAAGCATAACGTACTGAGATTTCTACTTTTCTCCCGGAAGTAAAAGTCTCATTTCAAATCAGACAAAGAGAAGAATGTCGAGTCTTGGTTGGTGGAATGGAAGATTATGAACGTCTTATTCGATATTTGTCCGAGAAACTTCATTAATTTTATTCATGTGATGTAAAATCAAATAGACCCTTCAAGGCTGTCTTGAAAGGCTTATCACATGAATGAAAATACTGATGAAATTAAAAATGAAATAAAATAATTGCTTTATTTTTTTTTATTCAATAATATAATATAATATTAAGGCACACTGCTTAAGCTCTAAGATGCCAAGGGTATTTACTAATCTTAATTATCGTCTAACTTAAAACTAGAATAGTATAATTATATAATGTAGTATCGGGGTCGCGGATTCTCGAGAATCCAGCTTTAAGCTGGCGATCGGTAGTGGCCGGTGAATTGAATTTAGGATGAGATGATTCCAGATGGCGTTGGTAATTTTCTATGTTGGCCGCATTCTTCGGTCCGTGTGGGTCCGCGGGAAACTAGGCTACGAAGGCCCGGCGGGTGGCACGCATGCTGGTCATCGACTGGAGCGGTCTTCCGTAGGCGGTGATAGTGATATTACGGAAGAAAATGAAAAAAAGTAAATATTGTGGGAAACGGGGTAAAAAGGGGGTGTGGAACAAAATGTTTGAAAACGACAGAGATCTAATTAGTTGCCATCGAGATGGAGAAGAAACAGGGAAGGGGGAACGAAAAAGTTAGTGACAAAAAAAGATCTTCTTAGCTCCAATGAAGATGGTGGACAAGGACTGGGTTCGAGAGAATCGGGCGGATGTTAGTGTCGAACCTGTAGGTGGAGATTATACTTTCTGAGCGAGATGTAACAGATTACACTTGCATATTAATGTGTTTAAGGTACTGGTATATAAAAAGCACATATGAACTATCCCGACTCGCCAACACATCCCGAACCGGAACCTCAGGCGGTCTACCTCGGGCCCTGAGGGATTCCAGTAGCTTCGACCTGGCGTCGCGATACACTACGCACGACCACACGACATGCTCGATGTCCTGATAACCGTCGCCACAGGTGCAGAGCCCGTTCTCCACGATCCCGATACGCCGGAGATGTGCGTTGAATGTATAGTGATTTGACATGAGCCGCGACATAACGCGAATGAAATCACGACTCACGTTCATCCCCTTGAACCAAGGTTTCGTCGATACCTTAGGGATAATGGAGTGTAGCCATCGTCCCAGTTCGTCATTCGTTCATGAAGTTTGCCAACTTTCGAGAGTTTTCTGACGAGAAATACTGAAAAATTCATTGAAGCAGATAGGTATTTCATAAATATCACCTTCTAATGCGCCCACTTTAGCCAGTGAGTCAGCCTTTTCATTGCCCGGAATGGAACAATGCGAAGGGACCCAGACTAACGATATTGAATAAGACCGTTCAGATAAAATTCGCAAGTTTTCCCGTATTTTCCCCTGGAAATATGGGGGATACTTTCCTTGCTTCATTGCCCGGAGAGCTTCTATTGAACTTAGACTGTGCGTGACAATGAAGTAATGGTCTTTGGGCATGGCGTGACAATGAAGTAATGGTCTTTGGTTTCAATGATCTCGAGGATGTACTGAATAGCAGCTAATTCTGCGACGTAAACTGAAGCCGGATCACTGAGTTTGTACGAAGCGGTGATGTTCTGATTGAAGATGCCGAAGCCTGTGCACTTGTTGATGTTTGATCCGTCAGTATAGAACATATTTTCACAATTGACTGTTCTAAATTTGTTATTAAAGATATAAGGGGCCACTCGAGGGCGTACGTGATCCGGAATTCCATAAATCTCTTTCTTCATGGATGTGTCGAAAAACACAGCAGAATCAGAAGTATCCAAGAAATAAGGAAGATTGGAAACAAACGAAGAAGGATTAATATTCTGAGCCATGTAATCAAAATACAAGGACATAAAACGGGTTTGAGAGTTAAGCTCAACTAACATTTCGAAATTTTCAATCACCAGAGGATTCAAAATGTCGCATCGAATGAGCAAACGATATGAGAGATCCCAGAACCGGTTTTTCAATGAAAGAACGCCAGCCAGCACTTCGAGGTTCATCGTATGAGTCGATTGCATGCAACCCAAGGTAATACGCAAACAACGATACTGAATTCTTTCCAGCTTGACGAAATGAGTGTTCGTCACGGATCGGAAGCAGAAGCATCCGTATTCCATCACTGACAATATCGTTGTTTGATACAACCTGATCAGGTCTCCTGGGTGGGCACCCCACCATGATCCGATTATTGTACGAAGAAAGTTGATTCTCTGCTGGCATTTTTGTTTCAGATACCTAACATGACATCCCCAGGTGCCTTTGGAGTAGAACCAGACCCCGAGATATTTAAATGTGAAGACCTGAGCTATGGTTTCACCCCTTAGTTGAAGCTGTAGTTGTGCTGGTTCTCGCTTCCTCGAAAATACAACCAGCTCAGTTTTCTCCGTAGAGAACTCGATACCCATTTGAAGAGCCCATGTCGACAAGTTGTCGATGGTATCTTGTAATGGTTCATGGAGATCGGCAGCTTTGGGTCCTATAATAGCCACAACGCTGGCGTCGGCAAGTTGTCTTAGCGTGCAAGATGTGTTGATACATTCATCTATATTACTTACGTAAAAATTGTATAAAAGGGGGCTTAAGCATGAGTCCTGAGGAAGACCCATGTAGCTGAATCGTATTGTTGACAAATCACCATGCGCGAAGTACATATGTTTCTCAGACAATAGATTATGTAAAAAGTTATTCAAAACTGGCGAAAGACCATGCTGATGCAACTTCTCAGATAGGATATTTATAGAAACTGAGTCAAAAGCCCCCTTAATGTCTAGGAAAACTGACGCCGTTTGTTCTTTACGAGCAAATGCCATTTTAATTTCTGTTGAGAGCGACGCAAGACAATCGTTCGTTCTTTTTCCCCTGCGGAAACCAAATTGTGTATCTGAAAGTAAACCATTAGTTTCGACCCAATTGTCTAGACGGAAAAGAATCATTTTTTTGAACAACTTGCGGATACAGGAAAGCATAGAAATCGGCCGATACGAATTGTGATCGGAGGCTGGTTTCCCTGGTTTTTGAATGGCGATAACTCTTACTTGTCTCCAGTCGTGTGGGACAATATTACCCGTGAGGAACTTGTTGAATAAATTCAGCAAGCGCCTTTTGGCGGGGTCAGGCAGATTTTTCAACAAGTTGAATTTTATTCTGTCTAATCCCGGGGCTTTATTGTTACATTAAAAAAAAGGCAAGTGAGAGCTTTACCATCGAAAACGGTGTTTCGTTTGTATTTGGTGTCGCGGCGCGGGTAATCTTCTGTTCCGGAACAGAGTCTGGGCATACTTTTTTAGCGAAATCGAATATCCAGCGGTTGGAATATTCCTCGCTTTCATTCGTGGTGTTATGACTGCGCATTCGTCGGGCTGTGTTCCAAAGAGTGCTCATAGATATTTCTTTCGTTAAGCCGTCTATAAACCGACGCCAGTAAGCGCGTTTCTTGGCTCTAATCAAGTTCTTAGTTTTAACGTCTAACGCCGCGTAATTGCGGTATTTATCAGGTGTTCCATTTTTTCTAAATACTTTATACGCGGAGGCTGATCCCCAAAAGTACTCCTCCGTAGGGATCACCTCGATCCAGGCGAATAATGTTAAAATCGTGGAAGTTTAAGGGTATTTCAGAAGTTAGCCAAGTTTCGCACAATGCAAATGCGTCACATTTCAAATTATTTACTAGAAATTTAGTTTTGGGATGATACTTCTGCAATTCCACTGTAAAACAGTGATTAGATCCGTGACCTCGGTGGATGATTTAGCCATCGACGGATACAATTGCTGAGAGAAGGGGCAAATTTGCAGTCAACTGCTTCAAATATGTTTTTACTGTTGGCATGAATGCAATTAAAATGCTTCTAAGAGGGTCTGAAATATTGAAAGTTGTAAAAATCCACTCCACAACATCAGAGAACTTGATAAGTCCAGCACCTAGTTGGTTCTCTGGTAGATTTTCTGGGACGCTTGGGGATTTTGTAGTCACGGGAAGTCTTTATTTCTTTATTTCTTTATTTCTTTTGGAGCAGGGAAAAGCCCGATGGAGATGAAATTTGGCAATCTGTCTCTCTCTCTCCAGCAGGCATAAAACCTCCTCATCATTTGTATCAACAGATTACAATGATCCAACAGATACATTTGGGCTTAACACTAACAATTAAAACTAAATCTATAACCCTATCTATAACTAGTTGATGACACTAAACATTGCAGGGCAGTAATAGCGCTCTTGCTTAAAAGGTGAGAGAAGAAAAAAGTAGGTAGGTAAATGTTATATAAGGGTTGGTGAGGGGGTGGGTTGGTAAGCGAGAGTGGGCTAACGACGGTGTTAGAATCGGCGTGTAGATCTAATTAGTGACCAAAAAGATGGTGAAAGACAGAGAAAACGACAGGGTTAGAATCGGCATGAAGATCTGGTTAGTGATCGAAAAACGGATGGTGAATGACAAAAAAAGTAGAATGGACGACCGAGTTAATTTAGACGAGCGAATCTAGTTAGTTTCCAGTGGAGGTTGTGAAGAGGCGGAGTGGGAAAGATCACAATAATCCAGCAGATACCATGTCATATACTTATTACTGATAAATAAAACTATCCCTATTGCTAACCTCAATACTCAAGAAGTAGAGAAGTAATTCAGAAACGATTTTTTCACGGTGTTGTGAGATAGGTGAAAATCGAACAAGTGAGAACATCGATTAAATAGACGGCACATACTAGAAAACGGTTCGTTATAGCCGTAATTAGTGCGAGCAGATTGAATTCTGAGAAATGGATGAGTTCGGAGATTGCGAAAATACATAGCTAGGTTCAGTTTATGTAACAATTCGGAGCAATCAGTTTGAGATTGTAACAAATCCGCCACGAAAATAGCTCTACAGATGTCTCGACGTACGGATAACAAGTCTAAATCGATAAGTTTACAGCGCTCACTATAGCTGGGAAGGTTGTTGGGATCCCTCCAAGGAAGACTGCGAAGGGCAAACCGAATAAATTTATGCTGAATAGCTTCTATGCGTTGGATGTCGAGTTGATAATAGGGAGCCCAGACGACTGCAGCATATTCGAGTATAGAGCGAACCAGTGCACAATATAGTGCTTTAAGACAATATATGTTATTAAAGCTCTTTGTAATGCGAAATATGAATCCTAGCATTTTGGAAGCCTTAGAGATCGTATACTCTACGTGATTTTTAAAATTAAGTTTTGAATCCAACAGAACTCCTAAGTCCTTGACAGTCGATTCTCGTTTGAGAATAGTCTGGGAAATGGTATAGTCGAATACAACTACTGTGCGTTTACGTGAGAAAGAAATTACGGAACATTTTGAAGCATTCGAAGTCGTGGGAATTCCATCTCGGAATTGAGCTTTCCGAGACCAGGAGCTTTTTGCTTCTGTGGTGTGTCCCGATTCACGTTAGCTGTAACTTTTCGAAGCCCTTCGGAAGACACCTTCGAACCCTTACTAGGTAGCTTATGAGAGGATTTATTGATTCTTTTCCTACAGCTATGAGGGACCGCCGAGGATGGCCCTTCCAAAGGGTCGTCAGAATCGCTCTCGTCAGTTGACAAGCAGGCATATGGGTTCGTTGTCTGTTTAGGAGGGGTGGCACTTTTAAGCATCTCGGCGAAGGAACGCTTGGAGTGCTCCTTTAGGGAACGCTTCATTCGATCACCTCGCAGTTTGTACGCAGGACATGCCATTATGTCATGCGGACCCTCCTTGCAATAGAGACACTTTTCAGAATCCTAACTGCAAGAGCCATTCGCATGAGCCTCCCCACAGTTACTGCAATGGGGCTTATTGCTGCAATGGGTAGCTGTATGCCCCAATTGTTCGCAATTAGTACAATTCATTACTCGAGGTACAAACAGACGAACCCGGTCCAAGAGGATGAAGTTAGGCAAAGACGATCCGGCGAAGGTCACGCGATAAGAGTCTGATTGGGGATAACACTTTGTTCCATCCCCTGCGATCGATACTGAATGCAATCGCTTGCAGTCCAGTATCTTGACGTTCTTAAGTGAGGGGTCCTTAAAACAACCCGCCCCGTACTTAAGAATGTCCTCGCAAGTCAAACTCGAATCGGTGACCACACCGTCGATTTCGACTTCGCGAGCTGGCACGTAGACGCGGTACTCCAGCGTAAAAGGATCCTTTTGTACAAGCTCATTAGCCTGTTTTGAGCTAGTAAACAAGACCCTGAGCTTGTCTGGCCGTATTCTATCAATACTTTTTACATTATTATATCGCGAAGTCAGGTCCCGCGATATTTTTAGGATATTTAATTTTTTTTCCTGAGACTTGGTCCGGAAATAAACCGCGTAAGGCCCTGCCGGGAGTGCAAGCCCATCGGGATAACTCTTTATGCGAGACTTATTGCTGCCAACAGAAGTCTCCATCTGATTATCGAGAAAGGGGGGGTCGGGATTTAAATTTGACATGTTGCGGAGCTACCTCCGCGCAGAAATAAATTTTTCGGGGAGAAATAGAACGGTCGAATGCAGGGAGGAAAAAAACTAAATAATAATATTTAACATAAATCCAACGGGGCCACAAAGGCCCAGCCCTCGTTGTTCGGCGTATCGCCGCTTCGATGGTGTGCAAAAAACCTCCGAGAGGAAAAAGCACACTCTTTTGTAATCCGCACAGTGATATCACATACACCGCTGGAACTGTTTTGATCGATCAAACAATCACCGGCTAACGGTACTGTTTCGATCGTCCGCTCACAACAATGCACTGCTTCAGTATATAATGTGCATAAAACCTCTCACAGGAAAAAGCACTATTGTCTATTACACAATAGCGATCTAGTTTCGATCGTCCGATCACTTTATCACACACGGCACTGGATTTCAACGCTTTCGCAGTAAACACAAACCTCGTCCGATCACTCGGAAGGTTGAAACGGCAATGAATTGCTTGGTTTTGCCCATTCCCAAGTAATGCTTATGAAAAAAGAGCGAATGGTACTTCTAAACCACGCTCTGGAATTTCCCATGAACTTTACTTAATACACTTCAATCGAAGTGATGTAAACAATTTGAAAAAGTACGTTTCATTTCCCACATTAAAATTCATTGCGAACATTAAAAACGGCATAAATCGCATTCGAAAGACGTTTGTCCAATGAATGAAACCACAGATAAATTTTCATGTTCAAATTGCGATGGAATTCATAAATCCAATTATTTTAAATGTCCTGTCAGGGAAAAAATTTAATCGCTCGTTCACTTAGACAACAAGTCAAATCAACGACCTTAAATTTACAGAACATATCTGATAATCAAAAAACCGTTACAAATGCCACGCCTAATTCTTCTAAGGTACTTATTTCTTCGAATTTAATTAAAAAAACAGGTACGCCTTCCAATTCGTCTTCTAACGAAAACAATTTATTGACAGGTACATCGACCTCGTGAAATCATTAAAATCTTTCAAATCGAGTGAAGATTAATTTTATAAGTTTCTCAGAGCTAATAAAATTTTTCATATTGCCATTGTAACAGAAACTTTTCTTAAGCCAAATGTCAAATTGAAAAGCAATCCCCATTCGACAGGTTTACTGGAATGGGTTTTGGAGTTGCCATTTTTGTCCAACGGCAAATTAAACATCGAATTTTACCCTTTTTCGATACTAAAGTTATTGAAAGCTTGGGAATCGAAGTTGAAACCATTCATGGAATTTATTTCATCGCTGGAGCATATGCACCGGCGAACAATTAAATTTCTTTAAAGGCGATTTGCAAAAACTCACAAGATATCGAACGAAATTTTTCGTAATAGGGGACTTAAATGCTAAGCATGTCCAGTGGAATTGTAGTTAAAATAACAGTATTGGTACAATACTTCATAATCAACTCTCAGCTGGTTACTTCACAGTTCTTCATCCCAGTAATCCAACTTGCTTCTCTTCCGTGAAAAACCCGTCTACAATTGATCTGGTTCTAACAGATCAAAGCCACATTTGTAGTGAACGGATTACACATGCTGACTTTGACTCAGATCATCTTCCTGTAACATTCAGACTTTCCAACGAAGCTATAATTAATAAAATTAGTTCTATATTCAACTATTATAGAGCTAATTGGTTGGATTGCAGATCTCACATTGAAAATGATGTGGATCAAGAAACTATTTTTAAAAAATCTACGGACTTCGACACAGCAATTGATAATTTGAATCATTACATTATCGAAGCTAGAAATCTTTCAGTTCCCAAAGCTCAAACTAAATTAAATTCTTCTGTCATCGATGACAATCTTCAACTGCTCATTCGGTTGAAGAATGTTCGTCTACGACAATATCAACGTTCTCGTGATGATGAAAACCATAGTTAAGAATTTACAAAAAAAAAAATAAACATAGATTTACTCTTTTGCGAAATGAAAATTTCGCTAAAGAAGTTGAACAAATTAAACCATATTCTAAACCTTTCTGGAAACTGTCTAAGGTTCTTAAGAAACCTCAGAAACCAATTCCTGCTCTCAAGGAAGGAAATCAAATACTTCTTACGAATGGCGAAAAAGCTCAAAAACTTGCTCAGCAGTTCGAGAGTGTACACAATTTTAATTTGAACGTTGTGAGTCCTATTGAAAATGAACATTTTGATTTTTTTGATGAAATTATGTCATTTATTAGGAAACTTAAAAACATAAAGGCTCCTGGTAATGATAGAATCTTGAATGTTCTTATTTAAAATTTTCCCGATATTTCCTTCAGACTCTTGGTTAAAACTTTCAACAAGTGTTTTTCATTTGCTTACTTCCCAAAAATATGGAAAAACGCTAAAGTAATTCCTATCCTCAAACCTGATAAAAACCCAGCAGAAACATCAAGTTATCAACCAATTAGCGTACTTTCTTCTATCAGTAAACTTTTTGAAAAAATATCTTGCTGAGAATGATGTCTCATATAAATGAGAATTCAATTTTTTTACCAGAGCAGTTTGGATGTCGTCATAAACATTCAACTACTCATCAACTTGTAAGAGTAACGAACATGATAAAATCAAATAAATCTTCTGAGTTATCCACTGGAGTTGCTCTTCTAGACATAGAAAAAGCATTCGACAGTCTTTGGCACAAAGGTTTGATAGCAAAAATGTCTGATTTCCAGTTTCCTATTTATTTGATCAAAATGATTCAAAATTATTTAATTGATCGTACTCTTCAGGTTAGCTATCAGAATTGCTACCCGTACGAGCCGGTGTTCCGCAGGGTTTGAGCGTAGCTCCAATCTTGTATAATATTTTCACTTCTGATGTTCCAAATCTACCCGTTGGTTGTTAGAAATCGCTATTCTGTGGCGACACAAGTCTGTTAGCAACAGGTATAAATCTAAGAGTGATCTGCAGTCGCCTACAAAGAAGTTCAAATATTTTCAGTGATTATCTGTCAAAATGGAGAATTAAACCAAATGCAGCAAAAACGCAATTAATTATCTTTTCTCTTTCCTTCTTTTCTTAAATCAAACAATAATCACATTCTCAAATTGAATGGCTTGGAATTGACATGGTCTGATCAAGCTTAATATTTAGGTTTAACGTATGACAAAAAACTCACTTTCAAGGATCACATTGAAGGAATCCAGGCAAATTGTAATAAATATATTAAATGTTTATATCCTCTTATAAACAGAAATTCTAAACTCTGTCTAAAAAACAAATTGTTAATTTATAAACAAATTTTCAGACCAGCCATGCTTTATGCAGTACCAATTTAGTCAAGTTGTTGTTCCACCAGGAAGAAAACGCTTCAAAGGATTCAGAATAAAATTCTGAAAATGATTTTGAAGCGTCCTCCCTGGTTTAGTACAAATGAGTTAAACAGACTCACAAATATAGAACCATTAGATGTAATGTCACATAATATTATTAGCAAATTCCGATAAAAATCGATGCAATCTTTAATTGAATCGATTCGCTCTCTGTATTAGTTAGTAAGTTAGTATATAAGTTCCTTTTCCCCATTACACAATACAAGTAGGTTTAGAATTTTCCCTACACAAAAATCTCAGAATTGCGGAAGCAAATGATGTCTTCATGGTAATAACCAAATCATGTATATAATAGGGCTGAAAAGTCATCACTTGTGGCTGAACACCCAATTTAAATCTTAATAATTTAATTTCAACTCATATTCCAATAAATAATTATTTAAAAAAAAGTTCTTGGCAAGATAAATAATACGAATTGAATTACTAAACAAATTGCGTTCGTATGTGTTGTTTTTTGTTTTAGTGTAGAGTAGCCGTTTTTTAACCAACTATTATAAATGTTACACCATACTTGACGAAAAATATTTGTAGTCGTTGTGAGTATATTTTGTAAAATCATTGTATTTTGTGAAAAAAAGTGACTAAATAATACATAAAATTACAGTTGCCCTTTAATTAACTGTAAATGTTTTTGACGAGAAACCAATTGACCAATTGTACCTTAATATAATCAAACAAGAACCGTAATTTTCATTTTAAAATTCCCGCGCTTGTCCAATCGGTAAACTTCTATTCTCTCAACGTTGGCTACATTTTTATAAACAGTCTGTCAAATTTTGACGCATATCGTACGATTAGTTTTTGTTTGGTGTCTGTACAATGTAACCTGATACCATGTCACATAAATAATAAAATTATTGTTATAAATTAATCTACCAAAAATATTGTTAACATTATTTTGCATGTAGGAGTTAGATTATTGGTTTATATAAATTCAAATTAAATTTCCCGATCGGCGCACCGAGGGTTACCAAAAAAGAAGATCGCATTCGTACTTGGTAGCGAAGGAAGTTCCAATACGCACGATAAAAACAAAAACGGTCAGTTCTTGAGGAACTGATCGAGGCCGGATAGGAGGGCTCTCTTGGTTCTGAGTCGTGAAGCGGAAAGGTCGATGATAAATTCGCGGTGTGAAAAAAGAACGGCGTCGATACCGAACGAAGTCCTGAGAACAGTGAGCGTGATCTTGGTAAAGGACGTTAGAGACGGCCTGGAATCGGTTTTCAAGGCTTGTACCTCCGAGAGTTTTATTCGTTAAACAAACGCCAGGGGAAAATATAAAGTGTACAGTGTTGGGATAGTGTACAGGGCGCCATTCGTTGGCACGTGGAATCGCCTAAAACTCCAATCGAGACATAATAAGTGGCACTCGGGGTGACGTGAATAAGTTGTCCCAAAATTTGGAAGACGCACAGAAGGCCTAAGTGAAATACCGTTGGGAACCGCGAAAGTGAATTCGCGAAACCAGTCAAACGTGGATAGAATTGATCACACCCTTCGAACTGGTAACCCCGCGTCCGGGAAAAGGAAAAAAATCATAAGTGTAGGCAGCCCCTGAGATGAGATCCGGTAAGTCGCATGCTCTAAGCTAAGTTAGATCAAAACCTAACTTACATTTGGCGAACCATCGGAAATAATTACCTATTGTTTTTATCAGAGTTAATTTTTGTCCATTGGACTGAGGGGAGTATTCAGGGTGTTTGAAAAAAAATAAGATAAAAAAATCAACTCTAAATGGTTGTAAGCCTGTCCTGTTCTTATCAATTCAATTAGATTTTGGTGCTATTTGTTCGGTGAGAGTGACCTTGATAAAAAAAATCACAATCACTTACAGTAGGCTTTTAATCTGGTGTGAATGATCACACACAGGAGACAGCCAGAAAGAAGTTGATTTCAGTGTGTGCGACAATCGTACCGATCGTTCGATCTAATAGCAGTTGAGTTATTCGGTAGATACTATAGGCAAGCACTTCGGGAGCGGCGTATCACTCAGGAGATAATTTGTTGAGGAAGAATAAAGTAAAATTTAGAAAAACAAAATGAATTTAGATAGAGCTTACTTGGAGTATATGTCGTTAACATTTCTAACAGAGGAAGAACTATTTTTTGAGCTCGAAATTAGGAATTTACTTAAGGATAAAGAACGTGGCGTAAGTGTTAATCGCAGAAAATTGAAAAATGCATTACGCGAAGAGGTGGAAGGTTTAAACAGAATATACGCATACAAGCGTGACCCGAGAAACGAATTATTGCTATGCCGTAATCGTCTAGAACGAGTTTGCAATGAAATAAATTCCAAAAAATTAGTTAAAGATATGTCAAAGACAGGCTTGTTGCATTTGTATAATCGACTAAAATTATTTAAGAAAACCTTTGGAACAAGTGAGTGGGCCAATGATGCGAATTGGATTTTTACACAGGTAGTACAGATTTATTTGAGACACTTCGAGGTGAACGACAATATTCTTCCCTCCCTTCCTCCTGGTGTATGTTCCGTTTCCAGCGTTGTTGGGGTAACTGGTGTGGGAACCCATACATACACAGCCACCAACACTGGAGATTTAATTTCATAAACAGCTGATTTGCGGGGCGCCTCAGGCGGCGTAGTAGAATTTCCACAAACAGTTTCAGTGATTGATGACACATGATCAACACATTTAAGTTCGATTGCTCAATCGTTATACAGTTGTTCCTACGGAACCGAATGAAACACTATTTTTGATAGCTGTACATGTATTTACGCTTCAAACTAAAATAATTCATTTTAATTATAATATGCCAGAATAATTACTTCAACCAGTACTTACAAAATAGTGTAATTAAATCAAACTGACGGAAAGAGCATCAGTGGCATAAAGAATCCAATAACCCTGTTATTACACTCGTTAAAAAATTAATGCAAATAAACTGTGTCAAACATTTTCTTACCATCTAATTGTACAAAAATCAATTATATTCGTATTATATCAGACTACGATCACTGCTTGCTCGAAGTCACTTCCTCCTTGCTGTCCGAAATGTCAGTGTTCTTTTCCGCGCTCAGCCGTGTTGCCAATCGTGTTGACTCCGCGGCAACATACCCCCCCCCGTAAGGATGGGTGGATGACTCATCTTTACCAACTTCGCCAACGTCTAACACGGCGAGCTTCGACACTGGCCGACGGAATATTCCCGAAGACGTTTGAACTAGTACCTGACGGACTCGACCATCTGAACTAGCAATCGCTTCCAGTACACGCCTACGAATCCAACTATTTCTACGCGCCTCATCAATAATCACCACCAAATCACCTGGTTAAACGGGCCGAACCTCATCAAACCATTTCGTACGTTTTGTTAGCGTCGGAAGATATTCACGTATCCAGCGGGCCCAAAAACAATCCAGATTTCTTTGAATCAAATCCCAAGAGTTTCGAATGGAGTATTTGTCTGTGGTCGTAGAAACTGGTTGCTTAAGGCCATTCGAACTGCCGAGGAGGAAATGGTTAGGGGTCAATGCATCATGTTCCGCCGAATCGAGAGGTAAGTAGGTTTAAGGACGACTGTTGACTATATATTTTGCCTCCACGAGCATCGTTTGCAAGGATTCATCGTCAAGTTTACGGTCTTGAGGAAGGTTAATTAGAGCAGCTTTCACAGATTTCACCATTCGCTCCCAGGAGCCTCCCCAGTATGGCGCAGAAGGGGGTATGAAAACCCACTTAGTTTGAGCGTTAGTAAAAGTTTCGGAAGTCGAAATTTCGATTTGTTGAATCTGTTCTTTAAGAAGACGATTGGCTCCCACGAAATTTTGCCCATTGTCGGAATAAATTTCTATGGAATGGTCCCCGGCGACACACGAACCGACGTATGCACGAGATACAGTACTGTGTAGACAACTCATGAGCTACCTCTACATGTACCGCTCGTATCGTAAGACAGGTGAACAACGCGATCCACCTTTTCGCATTCGATCTTCCGACTCTCACCAACATAGGCCCGAAATAGTCCAGACCCACGAAACTAAACGGCCGTACATAAGGCGACAAACGTGCCATCCTTGGCAGAGCCGGTCGTGTTTTCTGTACCTTGCAACACTTACATTGTCTCGCGATTTTTCTGATTAGAACGCGAAGTCTTGGCACATAATAATAATTGAATACAATTTCCGAGTTTCCATGTAAGAACTTACGATGATAGTGGTCAACTAAGAGGTTCGTTACACGGTGTGACGTAGGAAGTATGACAGGGTATTTTACATTCGAAGATGCTAATTCAGTTGCTCCTATACGCCCATCCAAGCGTATTAGGCCATCTTGTCCCAATTTCGGTGACAGCGTGTACAGGTTGCTTGATCGCAGGAGTCCCATTCGTTCCTTTTCAGGAAGAAGTTCGTTTCTCGATAGAAGTACCAGTTCATCGGTGTATACTTCTCTTTGAACTAGTTTCCAAATCAATGTTTCCCCTTCTCGTATCTCCTCTTGACTCAGCGCTAACCGTCTTGTGCCAGCGACTCCAATTTTCTTCCGCTTCCAAAAGGTAATTGCTCTCACCAAATAGGCTAACGATCTCGAAAGACGATTCCAGCTTGAGAAGCGGTCGAAATGAATTAACGTTGTTGGCAGAGTCTCTTGATGGATAAAACACGGACGAATTTCTTCTTTTGTAGCGACTGTTGTAGGTTGTTTTGGCCAGTCATCTTCGGGCAAACATAGAAAGTCAGGTCCTACGTACCAACGACAACCCGCGTCGAAGCAGGGTCCCTTAGTAGCTTCATCAGCGACGTTGAATTTAATCGGCACCCATCTCCATTCGCACTCGTTAGTAACTGATGAAATCTCTCCTACGCGGCAGGCTACGAACTGTCGATAGGTGCGATGATCGGAGCATATCCACGATAATACCGTAGCAGAATCGGTCCATAAAAACCGTTTGCGAACCGAAATTGTATGGTTTTCGATGACAAATAACAGCAAGCGTGCACCCAACAAGGCAGTCATTGATTCTAACCGTGGGATTGTAACGTGTTTTAGCGGAGCGACCTTGGTTTTCGCAGCCACAAACTGCATTGAAAGCTTCCATCTGAACGTCTGATCCGAAAGTATAGTGCAGCTGAGTATGCAGCTTCACTCGCATCCACGAACACGTGTGCTTGCAACGAGTCGTACAGCATTGCACTGGCGTCGTGAAAGGAAGCATCGAGAAATTCTGAAGTTACTCACTTGTTTGATTAAATCTATCCAACGTAACCAGCGTTAGAAATGTTTATCGTTGACCGAATCGTCCCATTTTATTCCAGTGCGCCATATATCTTGTAAAAGAATTTTCCCGTGGACCAAAAAGGTAGCCAGCAATCCCAAAGGATCAAAAAGCTTATTACTGTTTTCAACACCATCCTTTTTGTCGGCCTATTTCCCATTTTCATTGCGGTACGGTAACACGTTCAGTGAACGAAGTAGCAAAGCCAAGTTCATCACTCTCTGGAAGCCACAGCATACCCAGAACACGTTCAGCAATGTGGCCTTTTCCCGATGTCAGGTGTTTAATATCTGCGTTCGAAACCTCACCGAGGTGGCCTAGTACAGATTTGCTATTAGAGATCCAATTGTGGATGGTAAACCCTCCTTTTGAATGGATCAGTCGCACTGCTTCAGCGACAGATTTTGCCTCATCGACCGTTTCAAAGGTCAGGGTAATCATCCACGTAGTGGTTTTTAATGATACCTTGTACTGCTCGTGGGAATTTATCAGTGAACTCAAACGCGTTTTTGTTTTTGACAAATTGCGCAGATGTCGGCGAGCAAGTAGCCCCGAAGGTGACGACATCCATCAGAAATACTTTTGGCTCTTTATCTGAGCTTTCGCGCCATAAGAAACGTTGGGAGTGCTGGTCGCGATCATTAATCCGAAGCTAATGAAACATCTCCTTGATGTCACTAGAGATCGCCACCGAATATTGCCGAAATAGAAACAAGACTGACGGCAGGGGTGTCAAAAGATCCCGGGTCCCGATGGAAGGACGGAGTTTAAAGAAATACCGTTTACTCTAGCCGCCGCGTCCCATATTAACCTTACTTTTCCCGGTTTGTTGGGGTTAGTAACCGCGCCGAGAGGAAGGTACCAGATACGCCTTGGATCCGCGGATTCCAACTCTTCAGTCGAAGCACAATGAGCGTAACCTTTTTGTTGGTACTCAGCGATTTGACGATATTTTCCTTTAACGTTTTCATTACGGTGCATACGACGTTCCAAACATTCCAGTCGTCGAATTGCCATCCTATAACTGTCCGGTAGCTCTACGTAATCGTGTCTCCATAGCAACCCAGTCGTGAACCGGTTACCGATTCGAACGGTCGTTTGCTCGAGCAACATGTTGGCACGCTTATCGCTATCGGATTCCAAAAGTATTTTTGAACTTACACCACAGTCCTCTGTCGCAATGTATTCCCGCACCATTTCGTTAAGACTCTCACAATCGCAAGCGTGGAAGTTGTGAAAATTTACGAATTTTCTTGTGCCGGAGAGGCTACCATACACGGACCAGCCTAACCGAGATTTTACTGCTATGGGTCCATCATCACCTTCTTTAACTTTCAGCGGTACAGCCAGCGACAAATCTCGGGGACCAATCAACAATTGTGGCTTGGCATTCTCATAACTGCGAATTTCTAAACCCTTGAGGTGCCCGTATTCACGTTGTAGTTCATCGAAACGTACGGTTTGGGATAGAAGATTGAGACAACTTATCGTCCGGGCATTTCTCAGAGGATATCGCCTACGTCCGCCACGCTGTGAAACTTCTAATGTGACCAGCTGGGATTCGTCTTCCGAACGGGTCATATCACCAGTCCACTTCAAGCACAAAGGAACGTTCGGTCCTTCGATGCCTATCTGTTCGGTTAAACTTCTTTCAACGAGCGTTGTCGTCGTCGAGAAAAGCGAAAGTATTCACGGATTTTGTTTTGCCGTGAATGATGATAGGAACAATCCGGAATAATATCGATTGTCCACAATGATGAAAGGCATGATTCTCAAGAGACGGAGATGTAGATTTATTCTGTATTTCTGCATGGAACAGTGGATGGTGCCGGAACTGACACCCGTTTATACCGCATCGTTCAGAACTACGACATGTTCGACGGCCATGTGTATTCAGACAGGTTCTACACAATTTCAAAGAATGGATGGCTTTCCATCGATCGGCAACACTACTCTCTTTTAATTTTGCACAGTCTCTGACGCGATGGTCTCCTCTTTCACAAACTAAGCATTTTCTTGGATAATCTGCTCGTTACACATCCTTCTTCGGTGATACCGTATTTTCACTGTGAGCATGCAGGAAACCTTTTTTCCCAGGTCCACTCTTCTCCGGTTTACCACGATTTCCTACAAACAATACCACTTTGCTAACGGATTCTATCACTGACGACATGAAATCGCTAAATAATTTTAGCGTGGGTACGGAATGATGTGCCAAATGCTGAGCCCATTAACATTCGCCGGCAGCTTTTCAACGAGCTCTTGCAGGAGAACGGGATTGGAGAGGTGATCATGTTGGCCTGCTGAGATGAGATGTTGCGTTAGATTTCTGACGGTTAAACCTAATTCGATGAGCGTCTCTAGCCGTTCACTCTTTGGAGTAGGACAATCCCGTACATTCCTAATCAACTTATTAATAATGATCTCAGGTCTACCGTAGAGTGTCTGAAGTGTCCTAATGACATCAGGAACTGATGCTGGGCTCAACAAGTAGTACCGTACTGACTTTAAGGCTTCGCCTTTCAGACATCGTTGTAATCGAGCAAGATTTTCGCCCAGAGTTGAATTGTTGAAACTACTTATGAAGATAGGCCACTCTTCGGGATCTCCTGAGAATTCCGGCAAATCGCTAGGCATCACATGCCGAGCAGCTATTTGCTCTGGGGAAGGCCTACGAGTCGAGACTGTCCTGAATGGAATTTCGTTACTACCGGTAGGTATGGCATACGATGAGTGCGCGGGAAAATTCCGCAGCTGATCATATGGATGTGCGAAACTGAAACCTTTTTCATTTTGTACTGCTGGTGGCGGGAGCAACGGCGCTGGAACTGTTTCACTTATGCGCTGTTGTGTCAATTGATTGTGGAAATTATTGGATAACATTCCCGTGGGAAACATGCCAATAGGAACCGCACCAGTAGGAATTGTGCTGGTAGGAACCGCGCCGACAGGAATTGAGTTGAAATAACTCGCGCCAACAGGAACAGCACCGACGGGAGCCATGCCGGGAATAACCGTGCTAGTAGGTATTGGGTTGAAATCACTTGCACCAACAGGAACAGCGCCAACAGCAGTTGTGCCGGTAGAAACCGTGCTGGTGGGAGCTGCGCCTACAGGAATTGTGTTGTGAACTGCGCCTGCAGAAGCATCGCCCACGGGAACAGCGCCTACAGGAAATTTGCCGACGGGATTCACGCCGGCTGAAACCTTACCGGTAGGAATTGCGTTCAAAGGAACTGTGCCGATAAGATCAACGCTGACAGGGAGCGCACCAGTTGGAGCCGTAGTGGCAGGAACCGCGCCGGTAGGAACAGCACCGCCGTTCGAGTAACTGCACTGAGACACCTTCTTGAGTCTGTTGAAACGATTGAACCTCTCGTCGCCCGTTTACAAAAACGGTTGGGATGCAAACATCTCTGATAACTAAGTTCGACTGAACAGCTGGTTCCGAATTTGGAACCGACATCGCCTGCTGATCGACCCACTGTGAAACGTGATTTGCTCGGTCTCGATTCTCGATCTCATCAATTCGACTACGAACACTCATGTTCCCGACACTTTCTTCTTCAAGAATACTTTGTTCCAGTGAATGAAATTTTTTAGTAAGGAACCGTTGTTCTAAGTCCAGCTCTAGCTGCTTTTTTGCTAGTGACTTTTGTTCCTCCAGACGTTGCAAACTTAGCTCCAACCGGGCTTTACGGCTAGATCCGGACTTGTTTGAACTAGACTTCGATGGAGCGGGGAGGCACCTTGAACACGTCCAATCTCGCCCCTCTACAGAGTCCGTCACGCCAGCGCATGAATAATGCCACCAGCAGTTACATTTATCGCATTGCACTAAATTATCTGCGGAGTCCGGTCGCTAACAAGCCACGCAGCTGAACGTTTGGCTCGACGGTGGGGTTATGTTCAATTCTTCCTCGTGCTGCATATTTTTTTGAAGTTTGTTCCTACAGAACCGAATGAAACACTATTTTTGATAGCTGTACATGTATTTACGCTTCAAACTGGAATAATTCATTTTTATTATAATATGCCCGAATAATTACTTCAACCAGTACTTACAAAATAGTGTAATTAAATCAAACTGACGGCAAGAGCATCAGTGGCATAAAGAATCCAATAACCCTGTTACTACACTCGTTAAAGCATTAATGCAAATAAACTGTGTCAAACATTTTCTTACCATCTAATTGAACAAAAATCAATTATATTCGTATTATATCAGACTACGATCACTGCTTGCTCGAAGTCACTTCCTCCTTGCTGTCCGAAATGTCAGTGTTCGTTTCCTCGCTCAGCCGTGTTGCCAATCGTGTTGACTCCGCGGCAACAACAGTGATGTAGAATCAATTATACATATAAACAGTCTCTCTGTTGGGCAAACGGCTGTATCGGCATCACCAACGACAATAGTTACTAGTGCTGCAGTAGTCACGTGTGCATCTTGGGGACTTTTACCACCCACGTGGTCGACACCGCGGTATCAAGTATCGTCTCGCATACATCAATCACGGCAAGTACGTTTTGATACGGCGAGAAACTTATCTAATGAGACAGTAGATCTAACAGGTGTGGGTAATACCGGACATCCAAGAATGTCTACTTTATGTGAGGTTAATAATACACCACATCCAGGCTACTTCCAGAACGATAGTTTGACTGATTCTGTGGAACGTACAACCGATAGAACGCCCCCCGTGAACAACCTTTCAGCTCATTTCACATCCGGGGGTCCTCCGAGATCGGTACAGTGGTCGAACCCGAATAAGTTTGCAAGTTTCTCAAATATACGATCTCTAACACCACTACATCCGTTTCATTCAGAGTCTTATGCAATTTACCCAAATCCATACGATGATCTGCGGAGTAATAGAAGTAGTCGTAGTATAGGAATGCAGAATCCGGTTTCGCGTTTTCACAGAATCCTTACAGGACTTTTCAAAATCCCTTCGATTCTCGTACTCTTCAACCAACAACTAGTTCCGGCAGAGTAGAGCTACCAGTAGACGATTTGTTAGGGGTTGATCTCCGAAGAAATAATCCTCCTTCAACAACTCCTAGTTTAAATCCGTTCTCAGATTACAACTTTACCCCCATCCCAAACCGAGTGAAAACCATTCCAGTAGTAAAATGGCCCATGAAATATTCTGGGGAAGATCGGGGAATAGGATTGAGCGACTTTCTGTGGGAAGTGAACGATTGGACGACGGCTGAACGAATTTCCGAACCGGAGCTTCTGAGGTCGTTAGGGAATTTGCTCACAGGAAAAGCGAAAATGTGGTTTACTAGCAATAAACATAGGTTCACTTCTTATCCCGAACTAATTGAATGTTTAAAGACCACCTTTAGACATCCCGACTTAGACCATTTTGTGCTACTTGATATATATCAACGTAGACAACAAAAAAGCGAAAGTTTTCTTGACTTTTTTCTCGATATGGAGAAGAAATTCGATAGTTTAACCGTAGCGGTTACCGAACTAGAAATAGTACAAGCGGTACATCGAAATTTAAGATCGGAATACAAACGAGCACTTATTGGACGAAAAATAGATGATCTTTATACCTTGCAACGTGCAGGGCAAGAGATCGATGCCACCAACACCTATTTGTTTTCAAAACCTAATAATCAATCGCAAACCGGGAGGCTCCAACTCAACGGGGAGGAAAATTTCCGAACCTTTTTCGTGGGAATAGAGTACCGAATAACCCGAGCAATCAATCCGACCAACAATTTCAAAGCAGAAAATTTCGTGGGCAAACATGGGAAGAAAACACTTAACCGAGACGACAAGAATATACCGAAAAATTCAAAACTAGCTAATCAGCCTCCCATAGAAAACAGAAATGGGAAGGGTTCTGATATTCAACCCGGATCATCCAAACAATTCGAAGGGGGGCTTGAGACACAAATTCGCACCCATATTCCTTTGAATGATAAATTTGTATGTTTTAATTGTCACAGTCAACAACATGCGACCGAGAAATGCACACAACCGTACAAAGTGCATTGCCAAGCGTGTGGGTTCACCGGATTTCCTACCCACAAATGTCCATTTTGTTCAAAAAACGAACAACGCCGGAGGGAGACCGGCAACCCGAAGTAACAATCCAATCTGATTTTAACGACAGCCAATTTAAAAATCACGTTCCAACCAATAATATTATCCTAACATTCGGGTCTGAAAAAGATTATCGTGATGAACCCGAACCCACAGAAACATATGTCCTATCAGTGATTTCAGATGATCGCCCTTACATTTACCCTACTCTTTATAACCAGCCTATAAAAACACTTTTAGACAGTGGAAGTCAAAAAACTTTAATTTCAAATCAAACTTCATGGATATGGGGAAACAAGCCCTTGGCACCTTAGAGCTTAAGCAGTGTGCCTTAAAAATTATATTATTGAATAAAAAAAAATGGGGAAACGAGCCATATGGGAAATGAGCCGAAAGTATTTGTATATCTAGATGATATAATTGTGGCCAGTGATAATTTCGAGGAACATATTAAGCTATTAGAGGAAGTTGCCAAACGATTAAAGGAGGCCAACTTGTCGATCAATATAGACAAATCGCGGTTTTGTAGATCAGAGGTTCCTTTTCTCGAGTACATATTATCGCAGGATGGGATTAGACCCGACCCTTCGAAAGTTCAGGGAATTCTCGATTTCGAAGCCCCTAAAACGATTCGACAGATTCGTCGATTTCTCGGGATGGTAAACTATTATCGCCGTTTCATTTCGGACTTTAGTGCTGTCACCACACCTCTTTCGGACTTGCTATCTGGTAAACCGAAGGTAATTCGGTGGACAAACGAAGCTGAGACTGCATTCAGAAATAATAAAGAACGATTGATCACAGCACCGATTCTGTCGAACCCCGATTTTGATAAAGAGTTAGTGGTTCAAACTGATGCTAGCGATCGTGCCGTGCTAACCCAAATCCAGGAAGGGGTTGAGAAAGTGATCTGTTTCTTTTCTCAAAAACTAAGCACAGCCCAACAAAATTATTCCGCTACGAAAAAAGAAGCATTGGCTGCTCTGCTAGCCATAGAAAAATTCCGGGGATATATAGAAGGCAGCCACTTCACGTTAGTGACGGATGCTTCTGCTTTTTCCGCAATAACAATTGGAGACATTCCTCCCGACTTAGTCGCTGGAGTCTAGACTTACAACACCTAGATATGACCATTATTCATCGGAGAGGTACAGATAATGTAGTACCCGATGCCTTGTCAAGAAGCATTTGTTCCATAACAGACGTTAAACGGAACCTTAACTCATATGAACAGTTGCTTCAAGAAATGGAAAAAGAACCCGATCGACATTCCGGTTTTCGGTTGGAAGATGGACAGCTGTGGAAATATGTCCCAGTTAATGAAGAACCGTTCGATGTCCGGTTTGAATGGAAAATGGTCGGAAGATCATAGAGGAAGAACACGAAGGATGGTTTCACTTAGGGGTAGATAAAACACCTAACCGTTTACGATTGCGCTACAATTGGCCGCATTTGACTTCTGAGATACGAAAAGTAAATCAAAACTGCACTATTTGTAAAGAAAGCAAACCAGCTGTGGTTCCAACGATACCTGCTATGGGGAAACAGAAACTGGCTGATCATCTCTGGCAATTGATTGCGTTGGACTATAACAACACAGTTCACTCAGCAACTGGTTTTACACCTTTCTTTGTTACCCGTAGTCATGAAATCGCTATCCATGGTAACGACCATCTACGAACGCGTCGGAAAGAAGAATACTTTCCAGAATCGCGCGTGGAGGTAAATAAGCAAATTAGTGGCGGTATTTACGATCTCGTAAAGAAAAATCTTTTGAACGCCTATAACATCAGCTCCCATCGATATAATCTCCGCAAGCGGGCTCGACCGGATGAGTTCAAAGTTGGTCAGAATATTTATAGAAAAAACTTTAAACAGTCAAACGCGGGAGAACATTATAACGCGAAATTGGCCCGATGTATCTTCCATGTCACGTAATCGCTAAACATAGTACTAGCTCGTATGAACTCGAAGATGTCGATGTTAAAAATATAGGTGTTTGGCCAGCTAAGCATCTCAAACCTTGAGCTCTCACTTTACCTAGGTTTATGTTGTGATTAGGACGATCGATTGGTCGATAGGAGGATAGACTATAGTGAAGATGGAGTAGTAGCATTACAGCCACCTCTCCCCATATCATTTCCTCTCTCAAGTGCACTGAGAGGGGAAAATGCCCGTTCGTTGGGGACTGAGTTAGCCCGAAATAGTCCGTTACCTCTCAACTCATTGTATTGAATGGCGAACATGGTAACTTGTGCGTCTTTAGTGCTGAGTCAAATTGTGATAAATTTTGTGTGAAATAGGTGGCTTTTTGTGAAATTTTTTTCAACTAAGCAAGTGACTAGTTGTGCTTTAAACAGATAAGTAGAAAGTGTTTTGTAAATACTTCTATTTTGTGCTGTAAATTGTGTCAATAATCGCCGTGCGGCGATCGCTCAAACAAAGCGGCGTCGTACCGTGGTATATTGAATGCATTGTCTATTGTTTTTGCATGGTTCACTTTGCTTTGATTTCTCCCCCAGCTGTGTGTCGGGCCGGTTTGGTTTATGCATGGGTGAATATGTAAAGTGTAATGAAAAAATAACCATATCGGATATTAGAATTGCATGTTCAGTTTGCGAGAATGGCTATCACCAGCGCTGTACTGGGCTTACGAGAGCCATGGCCGGTTGGGTTTCAGATACACCGGCGCTTTTGTTTAAATGTGCTGATTGCTTGGAAGGTGCCGCGATGGCTAATGTTATGCCAAAGGATGATGTTCTTTCACTCATCAGTGATGTGAAGAAGGAGATGGAAAAATTCAAATCCATCACTGATTCGTTTGCTGGTGTGCGGGAGAGCATCGAGGCACACATTATTATCGCGATAAAAAAGGGAATCGATAGACTGATCAGATCTTCCAATGATGCTCTGGAGAGCAAAATGGCCTGCTTAGAAAACAGTGTGGCCAGAAAGTTGGACGATTTGAAAAGTTTGTTGATTTTGAATAATCAGCAAAATAATAATGATTTGGTTGTAATGAATAGAAGGAAAATTGTTGCAAATAGGAAGACTCATTCGGAGTCGGATGGAAATCCCAGACGAAAGAGAAAAGTTATTTCAAATACTGATGATGAACTGCTTGATAATAATATTGTTAATGAAGGTAACGACGAATTATTTGATAGAAACAACAAAAAGTCATACGCGGACGTTCTATCTGGGAAATTTTCTAGAAAAAGAACGAAAAGCAATAGAAATCGTAAGACTCGCTCGGTTATTATGATCAAACCTATCGAGTCTTCGCAAACGAGCGATGACACGAGAAAGGTTTTGAAGGGTAAGTTAAATCCAAGAACACATAAAATTAGTAATTTTAAAAATGGTAAAGATGGCTCGATTATTGTTGAGTGCGCAGCAGGAGAGGACATTCAATCAGTGAAAGAAAACATTGAAAGTAATTTAGGAACTGAATACAATGCTGTTATACCCAAGCCCGGGAAACCAAAACTAAAAATAGTGGGGATGAGTGATCGATATTCCTCTGATGTATTTATTGACCTATTGAAATGTCAAAATCAGGAAATTTCGATTGAAGATGTAAAAGTTGTTGCTGACTCTGAGAATCCAAGCTTCAAATATAACAAATATAGTGTTATAATTGAGGTTAATAAGAATACTTATTCCAGCTTGATGGCAGCCGGCAAGGTTTGCGTAGGCTGGGATAGGTGTTCGGTTTTCGAGTCGTTTAACGTATTGCGCTGTTTCAGGTGTGGTGAGTTTGGTCACAAGAGCACCGAATGTTTAAACAGTGAAAATTGTTCCAAATGTAATTCCGCGCATAGAACATCTGAGTGTTCTTCAACTGAATTCATATGCGTTAATTGTCTGAAAATGAACAAAGAAAGGAAATTGAATTTAGACATTCACCATCCAGCATTTATTAAGCAGTGTCCTGTATATCTGAGATTGCTTGAAACGAAAAAGAACAACATTATGTCAATGGAATAGCAACTAATCAATGAGGATAGACATCCTTCATTGGTTTTGCTCTCAGAAACACATATTGTTGATTCTGACGCTTTCGATCAGTTCAGTGTTCCGGGTTACACTGTTGCTTTTTGTTTGTCCCATTCCAGGCACACGGGTGGAGTTGCAATTTACGCCAGAGAATCAATTAAATTCAGCATTCAATCAAACGAAGCAGTTGAAAATAATTGGTTCTTGGGTATATCAGTTGAAAGAGGCATGCAGATGGGAAATTATGGAGTTGTTTACCACTCTCCAAGTTCAAGCGATCGCCAGTTTCTGGAAATTCTAGAAAACTGGTGGGAGAATTTCGTAGATTTTGGTAAACTAAATATTATTACTGGAGATTTTAATATCGATTGGCTCAGTGATCAAGGTTCGACTCAATTGAAACAGTTAGCAGAATTCTTCAATTTGAAGCAAACTGTGAATGAATTTACAAGAATTTCGAGATACAGTAAAACATTGATAGATCACGTGTATTCCAATTTCGACGGTGTTTATTCAAATGTGGAATCCGATTGCAAGATTTCAGATCATGAAACAATTGCAATTTCCGTAATGAGTAGCTCTAGAAATGAGAAAGATACGGTGAAAATCAAGTGTTGGAAAAACTATTCAAAGCAAACCCTATCTCGACTTGTATCAAGAAGCTTGGGTTGTACACAGTTGACTGGAAATTTGGATCACAGGGCATCTATTCTTACTGACATATTAAATGAATTAGTAACTGAAAAGTATGTTAGTTTGAACAGCTTGAGTAGTTAGTACTCAATAGACCTCTTACGGTTAAAACGGGAGAGGGATAAACAGTACAAGAGATTCTGTAGAACTAACAATGATAGTCACTGGAGTAGATATACACAAGCACGAAATATTTATTCACGGGCCCTGAAGAAGACTAGATATGAATACATACAGAGGAAGATCAATCAAAATCAACAAAACAGCAGAGAGTTATGGAAAATTCTCAAACAGTTGATCAAGCCTACACATAGTGCATCGAAAACCATAACTTTTAACGGTATAGAAGAGCACACAGAACAAATTGTATCTGAAAAGTTCAACAGTTATTTCATAAACAGTGTTCAGCAGATCAATCAAAGTATTGAATTGGTAGGTGAACCTGTTGAAATAACACAGCCGATGAATAACTATTGTAGACTTGATGAATTTTAACCAATCACTTTTGAACAATTGAAAAATATTTGTTTCAATTTGGGAAAATCGACTGGTATTGACAATGCACAGTGGTCCGGATCCACAATTTAGGGGGACAAAAACATTTGTGGCTTAGCCTTATACTTTAGAGCTATGATGTCTTCGGAACAAATGATCAGTGAAAGATAAGCCATATTTTGAAGCATATGGTATTAGGGTGGTTCTAATTATTAGGGTGATCCAAAAATTATTTTCCGTATGTGTTGAGATAGAGGACTGCATCCTTCGGCAAAATTGTAGGAAAACTTATATCAAGCAACTTTGCCGAAAACACTATTGTAGTATCTCTAACGGTTTCAGTGTTACAGCTATTTTAATAGATCAACTTAGGGTGTTCCTAAAAAAATCAGATTTTTTGCTCTAGCTTTCTTAATATTCACTTCTCGATTTTGGTGTCTTTGAATATCTTTTAGAGTTTGTTGAAACCAATTTTTTCATGACTAGCGCATTCAGGTAGCGTTTTCTGGACCGAAGTTATGAGCAAAACTAGTTCAAAAACAGATCATTTTTAAACTGCTATATCTAACATTGGAGCAAACGAAAAAAAATCGGTTTCTTACATTTAATAGAAAATACTTTCGAGCATGTTTATAGAAAAAATGGCGGTAGAGATATTTTTTTAAATTTTTTAAATTGTGTTCAAACATTGGGTTTTTTCATTGAAAAATGCTCTTTCATGTAAGACATTTATTAGCTATACATATTAAAATAAGGTATTGCTGTCTTCTAGCGTGTTTAAATTAAAATTGTTAATTCAGCTGCATAATCGGGAAGATGGAGTACACTCACGTTGGTTGTTACTCTATTCGATAATGCTATTACAGGATCAGACGTTAAAAGAAATCGTTTGAATACATCCTCTAGATTCACAAAACGATTGAATTTCTGCGAATTTAACTGCCTATACTTGCGAATTGATTTATTTCGACTCTCTTGCGCTTCCTTACTGTACATTATTTGCTATCTGTTTGGTTCCCTTGCGATTGATTGTTGAGCAAGAAAGCTGGATAATCTGGAACAACAATTATCCTTTCCTCTGTTTCCCTTTGCTGCCCAAAATAATAATCTTTCAAAAGGAAAACACGGAACTAACAACAGGAAGTGGACAAAGTAAATGCAGAAATTGCAGAGCTTTCTCCCACAGTACTTGGGAAAGTATTTGTATCAACGAAGGTAGTGTTCTGCCTGAACGATACGAAAGTGTTAAACGATATAACAGGCACACACTCCCAAGCTTGGTACATATGCAAGCGCTCAGCAAAAGCTCTGAATTTTTCAAGAACTGAAACAAATGAGAATAATCCAAACAAATATCAATTTGGAATTTCGCCTCTACACGCAATGATTCGATCTATGAAACTTTGGCTAAAAGTGAGTTATTGTTTGCACATTGAGAAACCGACATGGCGCGTGTCCCGACAAAATCAGCATGTCAAGGAGCAAGAGACAAACATACTAACTGCATTAAAAGAGCAGCAAGGGTTACGTATTAGCAACGACATCATATTAACAAGATATCCAGCCCGCACATTTCCAGAATAAATCATTGGAAACATCCTTTTTCACGAGCATGGTGCCCTCAGGTGAGTCCGCATCGAATCTCGTACATAGAAGTAGGGAAGAGAAATGTCAAATTCTTGCGCGCAAAAATAGCAGCACTGCGCACCCACACAATTGACATGATATGTTGAATGTGATGTCGTGTGATGGCGTTCCTATACTGAAGATTGATTTCGCTCCAAGCTGACAGGGTCTAGCATTGGTGAACCATTACCTGGAGGCGGTAACTCGAATGATGGTATCTGGGGTCGTAGATTTTTCAAAGAATATAACACAGTAGCGCAAATCATCGAGTTAAATGGAAATATACTTGAACGGTTTTTTATAATCTTAACGTTGATAAACAGCAATGTGAAGATTTCGGTACCTTCTTTCCAGGAGTTTACTGAACAAACAAGAATTCGTTTTGTGGAGCTGAATGGATGGTATGCTCTGTCGCCAACCGTGCATAAACTTCTGGTGCATGGGACTGCAATTATAAAACATGCTTTGCTTCCTATTGGTATGTACAGTAAGGAGGCGCAAGAGAGTTAGTGAATCTAGAGAATGTATTCAAACGATTTCTTTTAACGTCTGATCCTGTAATAGCATTATTGAAAAGAGTAACAACCAACGTGAGTGTACTCCATCTTCCCGATTATGCAGCTGAATTAACAATTTTAATTTTAACACGCTAGAAGACAGCAATACCTTATTTTAATATGTATAGCTAATAAATGTCTTACATGAAAGAGCATTTTTCAATGAAAAAACCCAATGTTTAAACACAATTTGAAAAATTTAAAAAAATATCTCTACCGCCATTTTTTCTATAAACATGCTCGAAAGTATTTTCTATCAAATGAAAGAAACCGATTTTTTTTCGTTTGCTCCAATGTTAGATATAGCAGTTTAAAAATGATCTGTTTTTGAACTAGTTTTGCTCATAACTTCGGTCCAGAAAACGCTACCTGAATGCGCTAGTCATGAAAAAATTGGTCTCAACAAACTCTAAAAGATATTCAAAGACACCAAAATCGAGAAGTGAATATTAAGAAAGCTAGAGCAAAAAATCTGATTTTTTTAGGAACACCCTAAGTTGATCTATTAAAATAGCTGTAACACTGAAACCGTTAGAGATACTACAATAGTGTTTTCGGCAAAGTTGCTTGATATAAGTTTTCCTACAATTTTGCCGAAGGATGCAGTCCTCTATCTCAACACATACGGAAAATAATTTTTGGATCACCCTAATAATTAGAACCACCCTAATACCATATGCTTCAAAATATGGCTTATCTTTCACTGATCATTTGTTCCGAAGACATCAGAGCTCTAAAGTATAAGGCTAAGCCACAAATGTTTTTGTCCCCCTAAATTGTGGATCCGGACCACTGTGCAATGTAAACTCAAAAGTAATACAGGATTGCTTTCATGTTATCGGACACGATCTACTGGATTTGGTAAATGAATCTTTGTACACGGGGCACGTACTAAAAGTGTGGAAAGAATCTCTGGTGGTTCCTATCCCCAAGGTTACTGGAACGGATAAAGCCGAGGAGTACCGTCCCATTAACATGCTGCACACACTGGAAAAAATTCTGGAACTTGTTGTTAAAGATCAGCTGATTAACTATTTGAACTCTAACAGTTTGCTAATACCGGAACAATCGGGATATCGTAAGGGTCACTCTTGTGAAACCGCTCTGAACCTAGTATTGGCAAAATGGAAGGAGAAAATCGAAGCCAAAGAGAGTATTTTTGCTGTGTTCTTGGATCTGAAGAGAGCCTTTGAAACAATTTCAAGACCTTTATTGTTGCAGACATTACGGCGTTTTGGCATCGGGGGAATGGCACATGAATGGTTTGAAAACTATTTATGTGGTAGATCTCAAAAGACTGTTTTTAACGATGTAGTGTCTAGTTCCCTCGGTAATTCACTTGGTGTGCCTCAGGGAAGTGTGTTAGGTCCTATTCTATTTATTATGTATATTAATGATATTAAGCGAGTTTTACGTTTCTGTGATATAAATTTGTTTGCTGATGATACTGTTTTGTTCATTACGGCTAAAGATTTCAATGAAGCTGTTGCACATTTAAACGAGGATCTAAGTTCGCTGGTTCGATGGTTAAAATTTAAGCAACTGAAACTAAACGTCGCGAAATCTAAATATATGGTTATTTCTTCTGTTAACACCGGTCATGACGCCAATGTGGAAATTGATGGTGAAACTATTGATCGCGTTAGAGAAATGAAGTATCTTGGAGTCATAATTGATGAAAAGTTAACATTCAAATCTCATATCAATAACGTCATCAAGAAGATTGCCAAAAAGTATGGTGTATTATGTCGTTTGAAAAATGACTTAACGACCCATAGTAAGATTCTTTTGTATAAAACAGTCATTTCACCACACATTGACTTTTGCCCATCCATTCTGTTTCTTGCTAATAACACACAAATCTTGAGATTACAGCGACTGCAAAATAAAATCATGGGATTAATTCTAAAATGTAGTAGATATACCTCGTCAGGTTTTCTACTGAACGCATTACAATGGCTTTTAGTGAAACAGAGAATTTACTACTTAACCATGGTATTTATTTTCAAGATATTAAATGGCATGCTGCCTCGATATTTGTGTGATCGAGTTGAAAGAGGAACTGATTTTCATAGGTACAATACTAGAAACGCATCTGATGCTAGAACGCCAAGCTTTCTGTTAGCCAGATCGCAAAACTCATTATTGTACAAGGGAATGAGTTTTTTCAATTCGATGCCAAGAGAGATCAAACGCGCAGCGACATTGGTGGAGTTCAAAAAGTTATGTATTTCACACATAAAGTCCGCTTTGTAAGCAAATATTTAGTTAGTTAGTTCAAATTTTTTAGATTTTTTATTTTTTTTACGTATTACGAAGATTGTATTTTCTTTTTCTTTTTGTTTATATATATTATTGTGAGACGAATTAAGTTACTATGTTCGGTATGCTGATGATGGATTTTTAGTTTGTTTGAGAGTTAAAAATAATGAGCAGTCTACAAATGTTTGAGCCTCGCGCGCGAAACAGGTAGTGACTATTTGGAAAGCGAATAGGACTGGCCGAAGAGCCTTAGCATTCAGTGTGTTAAGTTTGCTCTTGACCTTGATCGCAAGGTTTGATTAATAATTTGAGGAATTGATTCGGGAGATTAATTGGGATCGACAGTTGTTGATGGAATTGGGCTTGGCTCTGCTCATCCGCAGTCTCGTTACTCCATCGTAGCTGATGTGTGTAGCGATGAACTGGTCCGGCGGGAGGGGCCAGGTGAATTACTGTCTGATACTGGTAAAGATATCGGGTTCGATTCCTGATGTGATCAAGGATCTTCCCGGGTTGGAAATTATCTTGATTAACCCTGGATAGTAAATCCGAAATATTTGAATGTTGTTTATCAGTCGTTCTTTTGAAGAAGAATCAATACCTGCTAGATTAATCAGATCGTTTTCTTTTGTTTACTGGTTAAGATATGTGCAAAAATATTAATTATCATTTAGATAACTCGTTCTGCTCACACCTTTGTAGGGGTATGAGGTGGGACCATCATCATCATCATCAAAGGGAGGTTAGTAGGACTAGTGTGGGGATAGAAGGCAGACAATCTTCTGTCAACCAGGCGTGCTTAGCATTGTTTCAAACGAGTTGAAAGTAACCACGTTGAGCATGTAATTAAATATAATTAATTAGAAATAGTGTCGGTTAGACCAATAATCAAATCATATCAGATTTTTATATGGTACCCGTGATTGTGAGGAAAGATCTATGTGCAACTTTAATCAAAAGATAATTAGAATATGAATTTCCCCTTTGATCATGGTACCTCAGGCGGAACTGCTAGCTCTGACTTCAACTTGATGACTGGTCAGAACAGAGCCTCGGTAAAGAGTAAAAGAGTAATCCATCCAACGAATACACCCCGACCACCAACAGGAGCACGGCATTCTTACTGGATCGGTTAGATACAATGATAATAACTAATCAAACCAATTATCTCTGGCTTAGAATGTAGAACTTTCGATATTATAGGCGGAAAGTTTGAAGGGAACACTCACACCCACACAAAAAAGAAGAAAACTATATACACCCCTTTCTTCCAAAACTTATAATAATGTAGATGTTGTTGGAAGTTATACAACCTAATTACTCAGTCAGAGATTCGGGAATTCAAATCGCCTCGAGTGTAACATCAACCAGACTCGCCGTGATGGCCTGCCGATCACGAGCGTCACCTACTTGCGTGTACTCCATTTGAAATCCTTACTAAATAATCAAATTGCCTTAAGAAATAAACGTATTTATTCAAAAAAATCAAATTGTTTTTTTGTTGTTTGTTATATAGGATTAATTATTTTGTTTTGATTTGTTGTTTAGTAATTCAAACCAATTTAATGATAAAAAAATTATTTATGCATACGAATATAATTTTTTTTATTGTACCTCAGGGGAAATGTAACCCCACCAACGGGATCGTCCTAGTGCTAGTTGGGACGTTAAACAGAGTAAGCACGATGATCCTCCAGCGAGACAGGGGGTTGGCAGAGGCCTAATAAGCCGCCCATTAAACTCTAATTACAAACAATACAGAAGAGAATAGGACCCGGAACAATCGGCATAGACACACGCGACGAAATAAGAACTACGATTGGAAACTTGGAACATGGAACTGCAAGTCGCTAGGTTTCGCAGGCTGCGACAGGATAATATACGACGAACTAAATCCTCGCAGCTTCGACGTCGTAGCGCTGCAGGAGTTTTGTTGGATGGGACAGAAGGTGTGGAAGTTATAGTGATTGGGCGGCCACCGATCAACGCTAGGATGTGTAAGTTGAGAATTAAAGGCCGTTTTTTTCAATTACAGCATCATCAACGTGCACTGCCCACATGAAGGGAGACCCGATGACGAGAAAGAAGCGTTCTACGTGCAGCTGGACCAAGCCTATGACGGCTGCCCACGCAGAGACGTAATAATTGTCATCGGTGACATGAATGCCCAGGTAGGAAGGGAGGCAATGTACCGACCGGTAGTAGGGCCGAACAGCCTGCATGCCGCATCGAATAACAACGGCCAACGGTGTGTCAACTTTACGGCCTCCCGAGGAATTGTAGTCAGAAGCACATTCTTTCCCCACAAGGATATCCACAAAGCTACCTGGAAATCACCTGACCCTCAGACCGAAAACCAAATCGACCACGTTTTGATCGACGGAAAATTTTTCTCGGACATCAAAAATGTTCGCACCTAGCGCAGTGCGAATATAGATTCTGACTTTACTTGGTTGCTGTATGCATGCACTCAAAACTTTCGACGGTGGCTACCCAACGTCGAAACCGAACCTCGCGGTTTAACATCGCGCGGCTCCGGGATGCTGGAGTAGCCCAAGATTACGCGCAGCAGTTGGCTGTGGCACTACCAACGGAAGAGCAGCTTGGTGCAGCTACTCTTGAAGATGGCTGTAGAGACATCCGTTCTGCCATAGGTAGCACTGCATCAGCAACGCACTGAAAATCCCAACAGCATTGAATACTAACAACTTAGTTCATTAAAAAACAGAAAGCTTAGGAAAATTAGATAGCAATTACAGTTGACTATATGAAATAAGCAAAATATTAGGATGTAACGTCGAAATTCAGTATACCTTATTATCAAAAAAGAAGCGGAATTTTCATTTTAAAATTTCCACGCTTGTCCAATCGGTAAACTTTTATTCTCTCAACGTTGGCAACACTTTTATACACATTCTGTCAAATTTTGACGCATATCGTACGATTAGTTTTTGTTTGGCGTTTATACAAAGAAGTTGAAAAATTTTCGTGTGGCGATTTATATAATGGATGAAAATTTAGTACAACGTGCGTGCATCAAATTGTGTTGCAAATCGATTTAAGTGTTCTGAAACGTTGAAAATATTAGAAAAGGCCTTTGGTGAACCGTACGATATGCGTCAGAATTTGACAGAATGTTTATAAAAGTGTTGCCAACGCTGAGAGAATAAAAGTTTACTGATTGGACAAGCGCGGGAATTTTAAAATGAAAATTCCGGTTGTTTTTTGATCATAAGGTATGGCATATATTTTATTATTATTTGAGTTGGAAATTTATTATGAACAAAATTTACAAAAAAACTGAAACTTGGATTTCACTGACAACCTTAAAAGTTTTGGTAAATAAACCTAAACTCTAAAAATAGTAATATTTTTGTTTTGGACAAAAGATCTAAATAATTTTTATTCACAACCCAAACGCAATTGATCACTACTAAAGTTCTGATTTTGTTTTAAGTTTGCCCTAGAATTTTAAAAAAATAGGTAGAGGATCGGAAATTTTCAAATCTCCGAGTTATATTGCATCGTACCAGTGGTCCGGATCTACAATTTAGGGAGACAAAAACATTTGTGGTTTAACCTTATACTTTAGAGTTATGGTGTCTTCGAAACAAATGATCAGTGAAAGATAATCCATATTTTGATGTACATGGTACTAGGGTGGCTCTTATTATTAAGGTGATCTAAAAATTATTTTCCGGATGTGTTGAGATAGAGGACTGCATCCTTCGGCAAAATTGTGGATAAACTTATATCGAGCAGCTTGTCAGAAGACACTATTGTAATACCTTCAACGGTTTAGGTGTTACAGCTATTTTTAAAGAACAACTTAGGGCGTTCCTCAAAAACTAAATTTTTTGATCTAGCATTTTTATGTTTCACTTTTTGTATCAGATATCTTTGAATATCTTTTAGAGTTTGTTAAAACAAATTTTTTTTATGACAGGCGCATTCAGGTAACGTTTTCTGAACCGAAGTTATGAGCAAAACTAGTTCAAAAGCAGGTTATTTTTAAACTGCTATATCTCACAACATTGAGGTAAATAAAAAAATCCGCTTCTTGCATTTGACACAAAATACTTTTGAGCATGTTTATAAAAAAAAGGCGGAGGAGCAATTTTTTAAATTGTGTTCAAATATTGAGTTTTTTCATTGAAAAATACACTATCATGTAAGGCATTTATTAGCTATATATGAAAATAAGGTATTTTTGTTTTCTAGAGTGTTACAACTAATACAGATGCATATTCAGGAAGATAAAGTTCACTCACGTAATGCTATTACAGAGATTATCTGACTTAATAAGCAATCGTAAACAATTGAATTTCCCTATAATTTTTTTTTTCTTCAATAATGTAATATAATTTTAGGCACACTGCTTAAGCTCTAAGATGCCAAGGGTATTTTCTAATCTTAATTAACGACTAACTTAAAACTAGAATAGTATCATTAGACTATGTCATCTCGGGATCTCGTAAATCCAGCTTTAAGCTGGCGATCGGCAGTGGTCGATGAATTGAGTATTGCACGAGTCTTCCAGATGGCGTTAGTAAATATTTATGCTGGCCGCATCCTTTGACCAGTGTGGGTCCGCGGGAAACACCCCCAGGCTACGAATACCCGGTGGGTGGCCCGCATGCTGGTTTTCAACTGGAGCGGTCTTCCGTGGGTGATGATAGTGATGTTACGGAAGAGAATCAAAAATAGTAAATATTCTGGAAACGGGGTAAAAAGGGGATGTGGGAACAAAATGTCTGAAAACGATAGAGATCTAATTAGTTGCCATCGAGATGGCGCAGAGACAGGGAAGGGGGAACGAAAAAGTTAGTGACAAAAAAAGATCTTGTTAGTTCCAATGAAGATGGTGGACAGGGACGGGGATCGAGAGAATCGGGCGGATGTTAGTGTCGAACCTGTGGGTGGAGATTATATTTTCTGAGCGAGGAATAACACATTACACTTGTATATCAATGTGTTTCAGGTACTGGTATATGAGAAGCATATATAAACTATCCCGACTCGTCAACACATCCCGAACCGGAACCTCAGGCGGTCCACCTCGGGCTCTAAGGGATTCCAGTTGCTTCGACCTGGCGTCACGATACTCTACGCACGACTACACAACATGCTCGATGTCCTGATTACCGTCGGCACAGGTGCAGAGACCGCTCTCCGCGAACCCAACACGCCGGAGATGTGCGTTAAAAGTGTAGTGATTTGACATGAGCCGCGACATAACACGAATGAAATCGCGACTCACGTTCATCCCCCTGAACCAAGGTTTCGTCGATACCCTAGGGATAATGGAATGTAGTCATCGTTCCAGTTCGCCATTGCTCCATGAAGTTTGCCAACTTTCGAAAGTTTTCTGACGAGAGATACTAAAAAATTCATTGAAGCAGATTGATCTTTCATAAATATCACCTTCTAATGCACCCACCTTAGCCAATGAGTCTGCCTTTTTATTGCCCGGAATGGAACAATGCGAAGGGACCCAGACTAACGATATTGAATAAGACTGTTCAGATAAAGTTCGCAAGTGTTCCCGTATTTTCCCCAGGAAATATGGGGGAACCTTTCCTGGCTTCATTGCCCGGAGAGCTTCTATTGAACTTAGACTGTGCGTGACAATGAAGTAATGGTCTTTGGGCAAGGTTTCAGTGATCTCGAGGGTGTACTGAATAGCAGCTAATTCTGCGACGTAAACTGAAGCCTATTCACTGAGTTTGTACGAAGGGATGATGTTCTGATTGAAGATGCCGAAGCCTGTGCACCTGTTGATGTTTGATCCATCAGTGTAAAACACCTTTTAACAGTTGACTGTTTTAAATTTATTATAAAATATATTAAGGGGCAACACGAGAGCGAACGTGTTCCGAAATTTCAGGAATCTCTTCTCTCATGGATGTGTCGAAAAACACAGTAGAATCAGAAGTATCCAAGAAATGAGCACGGTTGGAAACAAACGAAGAAGGATTAATATTCTGAGCCATGTAATCAAAATACAAGGACATAAAACGGGTCTGAGAATTGAGCTCGACAAGCCTTTTTTCAATCATCATCGGATTCAAGATATCGTATTGGATAAGCAATCGATATGAGAGACCCCAGAATTGACTTTTCAATGGTAAGACGCCCGCGAGCACTTCGAGACTCATCGTATGAGTCGATTGCATGCAACCTAGGGCAATACGCAAACAACGATACTGAATTCTTTCCAGTTTAATGAAATGGGTGTTCGCGGCGGATCGGAAGCAGAAGCATAAATTCCATTATGGACAATATCGTTGTTTGGTATAGCCTGATCAGGTTTCCTGGGTGGGCACCCCACCAAGTTCCGGCATTTTTGTTTCAGATACATAATGTGACATCACCAGATGCCTTTGGAGTCGAATCAGACCCCGAGATATTTAAATGTGAAGACCTGAGCTATGGTTTCACCCCTTGGTTGAAGCTGTAATTGTGCTGGTTCTCGCTTTCTCGAAAATACAACCAGCTCAGTTTTCTCCGTAAAGAACTCTATACCCATTTGAAGAGCCCAGCTTTAGAGATCGGCTGCTTTGGGTCCTATAATAGACACAATGCTGTCGTCGGCATTTGTCTTAGTGTGCAAGATGTGTTGATACATTCATCAATGTTGTTTACGTAAAAATTATATAAAAGGGGGCTTAAGCATGAGTCCTGAGGAAGACCCATGTAACTGATTCGTACTGTCGACAAATCACCATGCGCGAAATACATGTATTTCTCGGACAATAGATTATACAAAAATTTATTCAAAATTGGTGAAAGACCATGCTGATGCAACTTCTCAGATAGGATGTTTATGGAAACTGTGTCAAAAGCCCCCTTGATGTCTAAGATGATGCCATTTGTTCTTTCCGAGCAAATGCTATTTGAAGTTCTGTTGAGAGCAACGCAAGACAATCGTTCGTTCCTTTGCCCCTGCGGAAACCAAATTGTGTATCTGAAAGTAAGTCATTTGTCTCGACCCAATTGTCTAGACGAAACAGAATCTTTTTTTCGAACAATTTCCGGATACAGGAAAGTATAGCAATCGGCCGATACGAATTGTGATCGGAGGCTGATTTCCCTGGGTTTTGAATGGCGATAACTCTTACTTGTCTCCAGTCATGTGGGACAATATTATCCTCAAAAAGCCTATTGAATAAATTCAATAACCGCCTTTTGGCAGAGTCAGGCAAATTTTTCAACAAGTTGAATTTGATTTTGTCTAACCCCGGAGCTTTATTGTTACACGATTAAAGCGCAAGTGAGAACTCGACCATTGAAAATGGTGTTTCGTTTCTGTTAGATGAGGCGACGCACATGATCGTCTGCTCCGGAACAGAGTCAGAACATACTTTTTTAGCGAAATTTATAATCCAGCGGCTAGAATATTCCTCGCTTTCGTTCGTGGTGTTTTTGTTGCGCATTCGTCGGGCTGTGTTCCAGAGAGTGCTCCTTGATATTTTTCTCGATAATCCGTCTACGAGTCGACGCCAATAACCGCTTTTCCTCCGCTTTAATCAAGCTTTTCATTTTAGCGTCTAATACCGCGTAGTTTCTAAAATTATCAGGTGTTCCGTTTTCATTAAACTCGATAAATGATGAAGCTCTTTCCGCTTTTAATTCTGAGCACTCTTTGCCCCACCACGGATTGGGAGGACGGATGTTAGTTTTCGCGCCGGGTACAGGATTCGTCTGAGCTTGAGTCGCAGTGTCGAGAATCAAGCCAGCCAAAAACGTGTACTCTTCTTCCGGAGGAAGTTCTTGTGTTGTTTCTAGTTTCTCAGATATCGAATTTGCGTAGCATTTCCAATCAATATTTCGTGTGAGGTCATAAAAAACATTGATTTTCTCTGATGGTCTTAATCCGTAGGCGATTGAAATCGCTACCGTGGGGATCAGGGATCCCCTTCCACGTGCAGTCCAATCGTAGCGATGTCGAGCAAAGAGATAAGTCCAGCGCACTTGGTCCTGCTGGTGGTGCAGGAATTGGTGTCATTTCTCCCGTATTCAAGATTGTCATATTGAAGTTGTCGCAGATATCATGGATCATAGCGGATCTGTTATCGTCGTGAAGACAATTCCATCCCGTATCGTGTAACTTAAAATCTCCTAAAACCAACGTCGGTGCTGGAAGGAGCTCAATGATATCACTGAGCCGCTGATGCTCAACCGATGCTCTTGGCGGAATATATGTGGAAGCGATGTAAAGTTCCTTGCCTTTGATTGTAACATGACATGCGACAACTTCAATACCTGGTATCGATGGGAGGTTAATGCGATAGAAAGAATAGTACTTTTTGATCCCCAAAAGTACTCCTCTATAGGGATCACCTCTATCCAGACGAATAATGTTAAAATCGTGGAAGTTTAAGGGTATTTCAAAAGTTAGCCTAGTTTAGCACAACGCAAATGCGTCACATTTCATATTATCTACTAGAAATTTGAAAGGATCTATTTTTGAGATAATACTTCTACAATTCCACTGTATAACAGTGATTGTATCCGTGACCTCGGTGGGTGACTTAGCCATCGAAGGATACGATCGCTGAAAGAAGGGGCCATTTTGCAGTCAACTGCTTCAAGAATGTTTCAACTGTAGGAATAACAGCCATTATCAGGCTTTTAAGAGGTTCAAAAATATTGAAGGCAGTCTTGATCCAGTCCACGATATCAGAGAATTTAACAAACCCAGTATCTGGTAAATTTTCGGACTGATCTTTAGGGACTTGCGGAGGTTTTGAAGTCCCAGGAAGTGATGGAAATTCTTGCTCGGAATTAAATTTTCCAAGGTCTGGGGCTTTTTTCTCCGGTCTTTTGCCATCACTTCCAGTTGTTTAAATTTTTTGAGACCCACCAGAAGATACCTTCAAACCCTTACTAGGGAGCTTACTAGAAGATTTATTTCTTCTCTTTCTGAAGCTATGAGGGACCGCCGAAGATGTACCTTCAAGGGGATCATCAGCATCGTTCTCGTCAGCTGGCAAACAAGCGAAAACATTCACTGGAGGTGTAGCACTCTTCAACATTTCAGCAAAGGAATGCTTCGAATGTTGCTTAAGTGAACGCCCCATCTAGTCTTTGCGCAGTTTGTTCGCGGGGCATACCGAGAGGTCATGCGGCCCCTCCTTACAGTAGAGACACTTTTCAATGTTTCCGCCGCAGGAGTTATTCGCATGACTTCCTCCACATTTGAAACAACGGGATTTATTGCAACAATGGGATGTTGTATGTCCCCATTGTTTGAAATTAGTGCAGTTCATGACCCGCGGCACAAAAAGGCGAACAGGGGTGGCATTATGTATCTCGATTCGACTAAAATTTTAACGAATCGACCATGTTTCGTATTATGGTTCTCGATTCGAACTCGAAGAAGTATTAGATTATCGAGAAGTTTTGGCATTATGAAACCAAAACAATCGAACTCGTAAATGACTAAACTCGATAAGAAATGGTCGAAAGCTTTATTGCTATCGACTGTAATTTTTTTTATACTTTCCGTTTTATTTTGAGGTAGTAATTGATAGCTTCATAAATTCTCATAAACATATTGATATTTTTAAACTTCAGTCTAATGCAATGTTTTATATATATCATGATATGTGTTTATGCGTTTGGCATATTATGTTTGATTCGGACCGTTTAAAAATCATATCAATTGAAAGCAGCACGGTACTTAATTAATATAACAAAAAATGTCGAAACTAAACTGTGTCCAGTAACCGTAGTTTGTTATCAAATTTCTGGAACCGGTGGACGGACAACGTTACTAAAATGAATTGTGGAAAGAGGCGTAGGAAAGTAGGCGATGTTGAAAAAGATTTCCTAATGCAGAAAGTTGAAAATAGTAGAAAATTTTATTGACTCAACAATGTCGACTCATTTGTGTTCCATTTAATGTTTGGCATGATAGCTGAAAATTTCATTTAGATTTATTACAATCTAATCTGAATTACCTTTAATGTTTTTGTGATTTTCTGCGGTATGTTTGATTAATATTATTCAATAATTTATAAATGTAATATGAATTTCGAAGAATTGAGATTGAGTGTTGTTTATACATCTGCAAAATTCTTAATTTTTAGTCGGTCTGCACGAGTTAGTTTTTAGTCAACTCGCACGAGTCGTAATATCCAAATAAAATTTGTATGTGTTCAAATAATATAAATATTTTTCCGAAATTTTCTAATATACTGGGCTGTTTTCAATTATACGCTTGATGACAATACGTGAATAATGTTTTTTTCATATTTATAAGGTTCTATAGTCAGTAATCGTTATCGCTATCTCGTGATAAACACTCTGATTTGACTCTTCAATAGTACCTAGACAGATTATAAACACTACAATTAATGCTGCAGAACCTAAAAACCTTTCATTAAAACTACACATATGGACGACGTAAATGTATCAAATTTGCAACAATACATGAAAAACACAGAGTATATTTTATTATAATTTCGAAGGTTTATCTATAGATTGTTTATAAAAGCTCGTACCTGATGATGATGATGATGGTTCCGCCTCATACCCCTACAAAGGTGTGAGCTGGACGATTTATCTAAATGATAATAAATATTGCATCACATATTTTAACCAGTTAACTAAATATAAAACGATCTGGTTAATCCAGCAGGTATAGATTCTCCTTCTAAAGTACAACTGAGAACAAGAAAACATTCAAATATTTCCGATTTACTAACCAGGGTTATTCAAGAAAATTTCCAACCCGGGAAGATCCTTGAACAAATCAGGAATCGAACCCAATATCTTTGTCAGTATCAGACAGTAATTCACCTGGCCCTTCCCGCCGGACCAGTTCATCGCTACAAACATCAGCTACGATGGAGTAACGAGACTGCGATTGAGCAGAGCCAAGCCCAATTCCATCAACAACTTCCGATCCCGATTATTTCTGAAATATAATCAATAAATCATTAATCGAATCTTACAAAGTCAAGATTCGAACTCGACACGTAAAATGCTAAAGCTCTCAAAAATAAAAGAGAACATATGCAGTTCCAGTCATATTCAACTTCCAGATTGCCTCTACCTGCTTTGCGCGCGCGAGGCTCATACTTTTGTAGACAACTCATTTTTTTTAACTAAACAAATTATTAAAAATCCATCATCATCATACAGAACATAACAACCTAATGCGTCTTACTTGAAAAAAATAAAATAAAAATAAAATAAATACAATCTTCGTCATTTTACACAGTTTTCGAAAAAATCAAATTGCACTAATTCATTGAAGATCTAATTACATAATAGATTTTATGTGTGAAATACACAATGTTTTGAACTCCCTCAATGTTGCAGCCCGCTTGATTCGTCCTGGCATCGAATTGAAAAAACTAATCCCTTTGTACAATAACGAGTTTTGCGATCTGGCTGACAAAAAGCTTGGTGTTCTCGCATCAGACGCATTTCTAGTATTGTACCTATGCAAGTCACTTCCTCTTTCAATCCGATCACACAAATATCGAGGCAGCATTCCATTTAGGATTTTGAAAATGAACACCATTGTTAAATAATATACTCTCTGTTTCACTGAAAGCCATTGTAATGCATTCAATAGAATATTAGAGGAAGTATATCTATTACATTTCAAAATCAATCGCATGACCTTATTTTGCAATCGCTGGAGTCTCAATATTTGCGTGTTGTTAGCAAGGAATAGAATCGATGAGCAGAAGTCAATGTGAGGAGAGATTATTGATTTATACAGGAGAATTTTACTACTGGTCGTTAAATCATTTTTCAGGCGGCATAATACACCGTACTTTTTGGCAACCTTCTTGATGATGTTGTTAACGTGAGATTTGAATGTTAGCTTTTCATCAATTACGACTCCAAGATACTTCAACTCGCTAACGCGATCAATAATCTCTCCATCAATTTCAATGTTGGCTTCACGTCTAGTGCTTAAAGAAGAAATAACCATATATTTAGTTTTTGCGACATTCAGTTTTAACTGCTTGAATTTCAACCACTGAGCCAGAGAATGTAAGTCTACGTTCAAATGTGCAACTGCTTCATCCAAATCCTTAGCTGTAATGAACAGAACGGTATCGTCAGCAAACAAATTTATTCCACAAAACCGTAAAACTCGCTTCATGTTATTTATGTACATAATGAATAAAATAGGACCTAAAACACTACCCTGTGGCACACCAAGTGAATTACCCTGGAAACTAGACACAACATCGTTGAAAACAGTTCTCTGAGTTCTATCAAATAAATAACTTTCAAACCAAAATTCTTTACTCTTTCAAATGGATTGAAAACGTATCGGCATCTCAATTGAAAGAAATTGCAGAAGTGTAGCCATATTATTCCAAACAAAACTTCGTATTACAAACATTGTCCTTCTTTCCATGAGGACGTTATTAGGCAAAGCCGAGCCAGTGAAAGTCACTCGCTACGAGTCTGATGGGATGTAGGACTTAGTCACATCCTCAGCGGTCGATACTGAGCGCAATTGCTTGCAGTCCAGTATCTTAACATTCTTGAGTAGGGGGTTTTTAAAACCGCCTCCCCCATGCTTAAGAATGTCCTCGCAAGTCAGACTCGGATAGGTGATCACGCCGTCTATCTCGACTTCGCGAGTTGGAATGTAAACGCGATACTCCCGCGTGAAGAGCTCACATTGAACGATCTCGTTAGCCTGTTTTGCACTGGCTAACAAGACCCTAAGCTTGTCTGGGTGTACTTTTTCGATCTTTTGTATTGTAGAATATCGCGAGGTCAGGTCTTTAGATAATCTAACGGTGTTCAATTTTTCCGTTTGCTTTGGTCCGGATGTAAACCGCGTACGGACTGGCCGGAAGTGCAAGCCCATCGGGATAATTTTTTATACGCATCAGATTATTGCTATCAGATGACTCCATTTCGTCATCTGAAGGGAGGTCAGGCAATTCTGAGCCTTTTGACATGCACGGAAAAGTGTCCGTGAGGGTAGAGATTGGAGCTCAAGGTAGTGGTAGTGAACAACAGGGAAAAAGAGAAAAGAAAGAAAAAAATTACTTAGCTTTAGTTCTCAAACGGCGAACGGCCGTCAAGGTCCGGTCCTAGTAAATCGGTGAATATTCCTGCCGGTGAAATGCAAAAAAACTCCTTGAAGAAGAACCACTTTCTCTCTCTCTCTCTCTCTCTCTCTCTTCGCACTGTCCAATGAAACGTTTCTCTTTTTATCACTATATATATTTATCACTGTTTCTACGGTACCACACGCATTGCTGCTTTACACAAGCTCACAGTCGGCCTTGAGAACGGATTAATACGAATTATCACTCGACCGCACTGATGCAGACTATAGTATACGGAATGACCTTGATAACGGAATAAAACAATTCACCACACGATTGAAGAAACACGAGTTTGCGTCCGATCAGCCCGATAGTTACAGTGGAACTGAAAATGTATGCAGTTAATGACGAAAATTATATGTTGTAGGCGTCCGACGATGGCTGAAGTATAGTAAGCCGAAACGTTATGCTGAACAAAAAACGTTAAGGTCTGAAGAAAGTGTGTTTTAGGGTGATTTAGAAGACAATTTTCACGTTTCAAATCTGATTTCCTCAGAAACGATGACGAATATCAAAAAACCAAACTGACAATCTCTTAGAAAATTATTTTAGAAAATTCTGTGAAAATTTCAGAATGATCCATTGATTTTGGCGGTCGAGAAAGTCTTTTTTCTGAAGAAAGCATTGCATAGCTGAAAACGCCGTCTTTCAACTTGTTCATTGAATATCTCACATTTAAAAGCATGGATCAAAAATCTACCCTTACAATGCCTAGATAATTTAATTTCAAAGCGATTGGTGTATAAAAACATAGGTGTTGTTGCGATAAAAATGAAGTGAATGTTATTTTTGTGAAGGTAAGTCGATTTTTATGTACACACCATTGTTTCTGCTTTAGTTCCCTGGTAACGGAACGAAAAATGAGAGCGGCTCAGCAAGGCTGCCAAACAAACAGTAACTTTATTGGATGCAGACACATTTTATGCAGGCTTGCAACCGAAAATATCGAAACTTTTCTGGTCACCCGGCCCATCGAGAGCCCAGAGCGAGCCAGCCCATCGAGAACCCAGAGCGAGACACGTGGTTATACGTGACCTACTGGCATAAGCCCTTAAGAACAGTGTTTTAATTCTCACCGAAAAAAATCAACAAACAACCATAATTGAATTGCAGTTAGTTCTGCGACGTAGCTTTATTGGAGGCAGACACTTTTTTTGCAAACTTGTAACTGAAAATACCGAAACCTTTCTGGTCACCCGGCCCATCGAGAGTCGTTTTGTACATATGCGAGAAAGCAATGTAATGTGCAGAGCGAGACACGCGGTTATACACGACCTACTGGCCTCAGCCCTTAAGAACAGTGTATCAATTCTAACCGAAAAAAATCAACAAACAACCATAATTGAATTTCAGCTCGTTCTGCCACGTAAACTGAAGCTGAATCACTGAGTTTATAGGAGGCGGTGAAATTTTCATCAAATATACCGAAGTCAGTGGACCTGTCGAGATGTGATCCGTCTGTGTAAAACATTTTATTACAGTAGACTTCTCTTAATTTGTCATTAAAAATATTGACGTGCGAGATCCGGAATTCCACAAATATCTTCTTTCGTGGATGTGTCGATAAACACAGTGGAATTAGAAGTAGCAAAGAAATGAACACTGAGGATTGTAAGAAGAAGAATTGTTGTTATGTGACATGAAATTAAAGTACAATATCATAAATCGGAGAATTCAGCTCGACTATCCGTTCAAAGTTATCGATAACCAACGGATTTAAGACACTACATCGAATGGATTGTCGAACGGAAGAATTCTCGCCAGCACCTCGAGACTCCTCGTATGAGTCGATTGCATTCAACTTAAGGCTATACACAAACAACGATACTGGACTCTCTCCAGCTTGATGAAATGTATCTTCGCGGCGGAGCAGAAAAAGAAACATTCATCACTGACAATATCGTTGTTTGGTACAGCCTTAATAGATCTGTTGGGTGAGCTCTCCACCATGATCCGGTTACTGTATGGAGAAAGTTGATTTTTTCTGGCATTTTCGTTTCAGATACCTAATGTGACATCTCCAGGTACCCATGGACTCGAACCAGACTCAGAGACACTTGAATGTGAAAACCTGAGCTATGGTTTGATCCATTAGATGAAGCTGTAGTTGTGCAGGTTCATGCTTGTTAGAAAATACTATCATATCAGACCGTGGAGAATTCTATACCCAGCTGTAGAGCCCATGTAGACAAAGTGTCCAAGATAGTTTGTAATGGTCCTTGTAGATCTGTAGGCCTGGCTCCTGTGATAGATACCACGCCATCATCTGTAAGTTGCCTTATCGTGAGAGAGTTTTCAAGACATTCAACGATTTCGTTAACATAAAAGTTGTAAAGAAGGAGACTGAGGCATGAGCTCTGGGGAAAGCCCATGCAGCTAATTCATGAGGTTGTCAAGTCTTCATGTGTGAAAACGTGTTTTTTCAGACAATAAGTTGTGTAAAAAGTTGTTTAAAAGTGGTGGAAGACCATGCTTATGCAGCTTCTCCAAGAGAATTTTTATGGAAACTGAATCAAAAGCCCCCTTTATGTCTAAGAATACTGATGCCATTTGCTTCTTGTGAGTAAATGCCATTTGAATTTCTGTGGAAAGCAGCAGCATTTGTTCGTTTCTTTGCCTTTACGGAAGCCAAATTGTGTCTGATAGCAAGCCATTTGTTTCTATCCATTTGTCGAGACGAAACAGAATCATTTTCTCCAACAGTTTTCGAATACAGGAAAGCATTGCAATCGGCCGATACGAGTTGTGGTCAGAGGCTGGATTGCCTGGTTTCTGAATAGCGTTAACTCTCACTTGTCCCCGTTTTTTCGCTTTGATCAGATTTTACAGTCTTTTCTAACGATGCGTATTCTTCGTAGTCTTCGCGATTCTCATTGTTTCCGAATCTTTTATACGCGGATGACTTCATTTTATATATTTCTGAGCATTCTTTGTCCCACCATGGGGTTGAAGGTCGCGTAGGAATTGTAGTTTTCAGTTCTTATCGAGCAATCACGCTGATCGGTCGGTTTCTCTATAATCTCCGTTAAGCGTATCGAGTATACCAAGGAAGGCGTATATAAACTTTATATCGAAAAGTTTCAAGTTTAGTGGAATCCCTATGGGAAATAGTGCCACTCCCCAGCAAATTGTCGGACCCTAGCGGCCTCTATAGTGTGGCACTCATAGGCCTTTTTTTACAATTAAAAGGCAAGAAAAGCACAATAGAAAGTGCAGAGAAGCGCTTTCACAGTGGTAAAGTGACGCCAATTGCCCCCATTTTGTACGAAACCGATAACAAGTGTGAGTGGGAAGTATCTAACTATCCTCCTCTGGGGATAACTGTGGATAATCTGCCCGAACCACACAACCTAAGTGAAGAGCGCGACCTTGAAAAAATCGAGTACTGGCCCATGGGTATCTAGTGTCCAGATCCCTTCTGGCTTGTTACGGTTCTGACCCTCTGGTAACCTTCCGGGTGCCGGAGCACTCAAAAACCTGCAAAATTAGTTATTAAATCCGAAGCCCAAGATACCAGGAAAACATACCACAGTGAATATTATTATAAAAAGTAGCAGTCTTGAAATTAGGAGTGAGCGAGAACAGCCCATCTAACTTTCTAGAATATCGCTACCTCCCTTATCCCCACACCCCAAGTGAAGAGTGAAAGACCGTTGATAAATATCCAACCCTGGACAGCTAACCGCTGGAAAATAGTGTACAGAGAACATTTACTTGCGCTTTCGGTAGCTGCAGGCTGTCTTTGGCCCTCGAGCAAACAGCCGGATCCCTGGAATCACCCAAAAACGAACAAAACCGGTTAGTAACGATCCACTCTAGATACCAAAAAAACAGAATACAGAGAATACAAATCCAAACTGCGCATTCCAACGCTGACAGTCAAAATTTCAAACTCCCATCGAGCTCATATTGCACACAAGATCTCATCCAAGATTAAAAACCATCCCGTCTTCCCAATAGACAACAAAACCTTCCCAACAAGATCCTAACCAATCTACCACCCAACCTACTACAAAACTTGCATCCAGCTCAACTTTCTTGAACGCAACATCGTACACAAGACCCAAGCTGTCCCACTTCGAACAACCTTTCAAAGTGGACGCACGGTCATTCAAGAAAAAATCAGAAGGAGAAGCGCGGTAACTCACCCAACCACCTAACCGGCCACGTAACCTAAAAAATACGGCAAATTAGAAGTGAACGCGTGGTAGATTACAAACCAATGAAAATAGCAACCAGATCGTGAGCCAACATGAGTGTTAATGACCCCGATCCACCCGACCCAATACCCCCACCTACCTCCTCTCTTCCTGGTTTCATGCAAACCGGTAATGAAATAGAAACGCAAATTCTTTTGATGAGAGCAGCAAAAGATGCCGAATTAAATATTGAAAGCCTACCAAAATACCCTTTTCTCATTCATCATGAGCTTCACAAAGCTCTAGGTTTCGAACCCACCAAACTAATCACTGCAACAAAAGAAGCAAGAGGAACCCAATATGTCCTCGAAACTTCAAACAGAAACGCATAAAACAAACTCATGAAGTTGAAAAACTTGGGGCCGGACCACCCAATTGAGATTATACACCACCCAATACACAACAGGGTACAGGGTAAAATCCATGATTGGGATACAATCGACTATTCGACCGACGAGCTTCTGGCTAAAATACGCAATCAAAATCCAAATGTAATGGAAGTTAGAAGGATAACAAGGAACGAAAACGGTATTAGGGTGAATACACCAACGCTTATTCTCTCCTTTTCCGGTACGAAGAGGCCAGACAAAATTTTCTTTGGAATGATTAGCATCCCAATACTCGAATACTATCCCAATCCAATGCAATGCTTCCGATGTGGAAAATTCGGACACGGTAGTAAAACTGCCAACAAAATGGAATATGTTTGAACTGCAGTCAAGCACATGATACATCAAAGGAGACCCCATGTAATCTACACGCGAAATGTTCAAACTGCAAAGGTGCACACTCAGCTAGATCCAAAGATTGCCCACTTTTTAAACAGGAAGTTGCCATCATCAAACTAAGAACAGAACAAAACTTAACCTTCCCAGAAGCCAGCAAAATAGTTTTATCTCAACAAGCACGGTCCTATGCCCGGACAGTTGCAGGTGCACCCGATCCTAGAGACACAATAATTAAAGAGCTAAAAAATGAAATAGCGGAATTAAGAAACCAGTTTAGGAACAAAAGCGACGGAGCTACTGAATAGAAAAGATGCGGAAATTAGTCAGCTCAAAAACGAACTTCAAGCAACAGAATCGCAAGAAGTTTTCAACACAACTTCCATGTCCTTCGACGATTCGGAGGAACACATTGATCTAACAGAATAGACAAACAATCAACTAACAGTCAACAGTAAGCCGAAATAAAGAAGGACAAAACAATTTCACACAACAGCTCACAATATTCCAACGAAACCCACCTCCGGGAATCACCCCCGATTGCGGATATCCCGCCTTACAGCGATGTACCCGTGACGGCTGATGATCCCGGGGAACCGGGTTTCCACCTTCTTCTGGTACCTTTTTCCGCAAACACACAGACAATCCACCTTCGCCCCACCTGATCTCCGCCTCGCAGATGCAAAGAATTCAAACAACGAAAAACCAACAAACAAACACCCCAGATAGCTGGAACACCAGCATAGCTCGACATGAAATACCAATCAGCGTAGCAAAAAACAAAATGATTCCACATAATGGACCGCCCACCCTCGGGTCACCCCTGTATGCGAACGTTCCGCTATCTAGTGATACACTCGCAACAGCAGGTGACTCTGAGGACCCGGGCTTCCCCCGGGTGAGTAACGGACACACTAACAAAAACGAACAGAACTTCTGCCCCAATCTTCACAGGCAACAATCAAACCCAGAAAATGAAGCAAAAACACCGCAGGAACCGGAAAAGGAGCTAGGAGGAACAGAACGCCCAGCCACGGTAAAGCTTCACACGCATTCGACAAGAAAACCCAGCAGACTTCCATATAATCGAAAGTCCCCCCTCGAACCATCGCCGCTCGTGAAAGTTCCACACCCCAGTGATGCACTCGCGACGGCAGGTGGTTCCGAGGAACCGGGCACCTCCCCGGTAAGCATAAAACCAATACAACCTTCAGAACAAAACACTGGTCACCAACCTTACAGCTCGGCAAGCAGCACCAACCCAAACGATAAGTCTCCAAGCAAAAACAACAGCATCCGTCATCCACACCATTCCCCCGCTGCCCCCCTATCAGCTTCAGAGGGATCAGAGGCCTCGGAGGGATGCAATGAGGTCAACAAACGTCAATTCCCACCGGCCAGAAATAATGATCAAAATACACCAGCTTCCACGACGGATAACGTACCGATTACTCCCGAAGCCCCAGCAGCTACAAGAGAAATTGGACCAGTTTCGGAGGGAACTCAGGCCCGCGGGGAATCACAATCAACTCATAGAAGTGACACCGACGCGATAGCCTCCAGCTCTCAATGCCCGTCTCAAACAACCGCGCAAACCCAACGAACAACCTTGGCGCTCCAGTGGAACCTCAACGGACTGCGAAATTCATTAGGAGACCTGCAACTATTGATTTCCAGAACCAATCCCATATGTTTGGCCCTGCAAGAGAGGCATATAAGCGACACTACCGATCCCACCTCATGGTTTGGTCGTCATAACTACACATGGGACGCCAAGAAAGGGGAAAACATCTACCAGACCATTGGTATTGGAGTGCGTAAACACATACCTTCTACGATAACGCACTTGGACACAGAGCTCAAAACAGTCGCCAGATGGATATTGTACCCTATCAACGTAACACTGGTATCAGTCTACCTCCCCCAAAGCGCACGTAACGTCACGCAAGAAATGCGCAAAATTATACAGCAGATTCGCGACCCGTTCCTGATTATGGGCGACCTGAATGCTCACCACGAGCTATGGGGGTCCAATACGAATAGTCGGCGCGGGTACGAGGTGGTCGAGATCATTGAGGAGAGTGACGCAATAACACTAAACAACGGTAGCACCACCTTTCTGCGAGGCAAGCAATCATCGGCACTGGATGTCTCCATTGCATCATCATCCATCGCCAGCAAACTCGCTTGGATGATTCACGATGATATGGCAAATAGCGACCACTTACCAATCCGAATCACTTTCGACAGGCAGCCCCCAAACACCTCCAGACGACCTCATTGGATCACCGAACGCGCGGACTGGACAGTGTACGAACAAAGTGTATCGGCACGTATTGAATGGAATCGCGATTACACCGCTGGGGAGCTAAACCAAATCATGCATGCAGCAGCTGAGACTAGCATACTGAAAAGTGGAAGCAAACCCACTAAACGTGCTGTGTATTGGTGGGGTCCAGAAGTCGCGTCAGCCATCAAAGCTCGTCGAAAAGCGATACTGAACGCAAAACAGACTAGCTGGACCAACTTCCTGGAGGGGATCTCTCCAGATTCCAACACAACCGAACTCTGGAGAAGGGTCAACGCTCTAAGTGGGAAGAGACGGACCACCGGTTTCTCACTAACCATCATCGGAATCGCCACAATCGACCCCGTCATAATTGCTGAAGAAATGGGCAGACATTTTTCGGCATTATCCGCCGAGACCGCTCTGCACCCTTCATTCCAACCCAGCAAAGCAAGACTGGAACGTTTAAAACCAATCTACCTACCTGACACAGGCCAATCGTTCAATGTGCCTTTTTCCGGTACTGAACTTCAACACGCACTGACCACCGCTCACGGAAAGTCGGCAGGAGCGGATAGTATAACTTACCCACTAATAAGGCACCTACCCCCGGAAGGAAAGAGAGCACTACTTAGATGCTACAACAGAATATGGGAACGCGGCGAACTCCCAGACGACTCGAAAACAGCCCTCATCATTCCCATACCCAAAAAGTGTGAAGGTACAAGAGCAGCTAAAGACTTTCGACCCATCAGCCTGCTATCATGCATTGGGAAGACGATGGAGCGTATCGTTAACCGTCGTCTCAGCGCCTTTTTTAGAAAACAACCAACTACTAGACATACGACAGTTCGCCTTTCGTCAGGGTTTCGGTAGCGGAATTCACCTGGGCACCCTAGGCCAGATCCTACACGAGGCAATCGAAGGGGATCATCACGCGGATATTGCAATACTCGATATCGCAAAGACCTACAATACCGTATGGCGTCAGGGTGCCCTGAGTAAACTAAAAGAGTGGGGAATAACCGGGAACATGGGCCATTTCCTACAGAACTATTTGCAAAACAGGCAGTTTAGAGTAGCTGTTGGAGGACAACAATCGTCTACGTTTGTCGAAGAGAACGGAGTGCCACAGGGATCCGTACTGGCAGTCACGCTGTTCCTCGTGGCAATGAACTCCATCCTTCATAATTTACCGAAAGTAATATACATTTTGGTGTATGCGGACGATATTGTGGTGGTAGTGGTCGGGAAAAAACCAAGGAAAACTCGGAAAAAACTCCAAACCGCAGTGAACAGAATTGGAAAATGGGCGAAGTCCATTGGCTTCACCATAGCTCCGGAAAAATGCGCAACGGCTCATTGTTGCAATTCCCACCACCTGGCCGCTCATAATCCCGTAAAACTCGACGGAAATGCAATCCCTTTCCGACGTGAACCAAAAATACTTGGCATCACGATAGACCGGAAAGCCACCTTCTTACCACACTTTAGGAATATCAAGCGAGAATGTGAAAGTCGACTACGTCTCATTCGTACCATCAGCAACAGAAACCCGAGGTGGAACAGAACCACTGCCTTCAACATAAGTAAGGCACTGATCGACAGTAAAATAATCTACGGAGCGGAGATCACCTCTCTGAACAAAAATGGCATGATAGATACTCTAGCCCCACTTTACAATAGATCCATAAGATTCGCGTCCAACTTACTGTCAAGCACCCCCGCCGAAGCACCATGCGTCGAAGCTGGAACCCTCCCATTTCGGTGGCATGCATCCATAACCATCTTCAAACGAAGTTTGAGTTTCCTGGAAAAAACTACGGGAGATGATTACTTCCTACTTAATACAGCAAAACAGTTGTACAGTATGTACAACGATGCTGAGATGCCGCAACTTGCAACACTCTATCGCGTTCGAAGAAGGGAGTGGGACACTCCGGTAGCAACCATCGACACGAGGCTGACACGCACCCTAAAGGCCGGAGTCCGCCCAAGCGCAGCAAAAGCCCAGTACCTGCAGATGATCCAAGAAAAATACCCATACCACCGTAAAATTTTTACTGATGGATCCAAATCGGATCAAGTGGGAGCGGGTATAAGCGGAATTGGAACCAACCTCAACTTTCGACTTCCGGATGAATGCTCAATCTTCTCAGCTGAGGCAAAAGCAATCGCATATGCCTTAGCCAGAAAACCGCCTAACATTAACACTATCATCTTCTCGGACTCACTGTCAGTCATCTCCGCACTCGAATCCGGAAAATGTCGCCACCCCTTCGTACAAGAGATCGAGGAACACTGGGATAAGAGAACAGTGCTGTGCTGGATTCCTGGGTGCGCGGAATACAAGGAAACGAGGATGCGGACCGATTGGCCTCACTCGGACGATCGAGCACCGAGTATTTAACCGAGACAGTACCTGCCGCTGATCTAGTGAAAAAAAAATATCCACAAGTGCGACATATCATTTCACAAGAACCTGGAGACAAACACCGGGACACACCCAGAAGATAAAAGGAGAACCAGTTCGATGGATAGACAGGGACAGTCGGCAGGAATAACGGGTACTTTCGAGACTACGCTCTGGCCACACCAGAATCACACACGCCCATACAATCGAACGAGTACCTCCACCAATATGCCCAACGTGTAACGTCAGATTAACCGTAGAACATCTACTGATCAATTGCGTAGAATACTCCAATCTGCGAACCCAGCACGAGCTACCATCATCCATACGCAACGTATTGAGTAATGATCCAGCGATAGAACGGGTCACAATATGCTTCCTGCAAAACGCGCAGCTATTTGACCGAATTTAATAGCGTAAAATGTAAAATGAATTGTAAACTTATCTTTACATACCCAACCTCGGCGAATGACCGTAAGGTTAAAACCGAGGGTTAATAAAGCAACATAATAATAATAATAATAATAAATTGTAGTTTTGGATACTCGTTTGATCTGGGCTTGAATCGCGAAGCTGAGGATCAAGTCAACTGGGGATTTTTGTTCTTCTTCAAGCGAATCTGGTTGTTTCATTTCAAGATCTTGGGATATCGCGGTCGAGTAAGAATTTCATTCGATGTTTTTTGTGAGATCATATGTCATACCGATTGATGTCGATGTTTGTGCATCAGTGGATATTGAAAATAAAATTCCACTTCCACTTAAAATCTAACTGCAGCGAGGTCGAGCAAAGGGATAAATAATAAGTCCAGCACACTAAGACGGGCTGGCGGTCTTGGATTGCGTGTCATTTCACCCGTATTTAAAATTGTTATATTGAAGTTGTCACACAGATCATGAATTAACGAAGAACGTTAATCATCATATAGGCAGCCTCACCCCGTACCATGCGAGTGTCAGTCTCCAAAAACTAACCGCATGGTGGGAAGAAGCTCCATGATGTCTTCAATGCCCGCGATCGAAGGGAGGTTAGTTCGATAAAATGAATAGCACTTTTTTATCCCTAAAAGTACCCATCCATAGGAGTCTTCTCGATACAGGCGTATAATGTTGAAATTGTGGAAGTAAAAGTTTATATTTGAAGTAAGCCATGTTTCACACAATGAAAATACATCGCAGAAACGAGAATTTATCAAAAAATTGATAAATTGATAATGTAGTTTTGGGATGATTCTTTTGCAATACCATTGGAGTAAAGTGATCATACTCTCGATTTCTGTAGGTAGTTCAGCCATCGATAGATACGATCGCTGCAAGGAGGAGCCATTGTTCTGCAAACTGCTTTAAAATGTTGTTTCTGGTTGTTTTTTAGAAATCCAGGAGGTTTTAGCTTCGGTTCTGAGGTATTGTTTTGGTTCAATTTTATTGTTTTATTTCCGTTTCGTTGTTCACTTGTAGTATTTTAATACCTTTGCGAGGAAAATTAGGAGAGGACATAATTGGTCTTTTCCTATGTGTTCCTAGGATTACCGTAGTGAACAGCTTTTTGGCAATATTGACATGTGGCCATCTGATTGTCATAGGTAACACGTGATTTGCACGGAATTCTTGTATCCTGACCGAAAGTCACATAAGAACGTATAGGCCTCTTCAAGCGCATACGTAACAAACGTACGCCATTTAGAATATCGGGGAAAAAATTCTTCCACTTTCCTTTTTCGATAGAGAGAATCGCTCTGTATTGGAACATAGCTTTGCGAATATAAGAATCGGTGACGCTTGAAGGAAGATCATGCACACGCACTTCTATAGCACTATCTGCCATATATACTAGAATGTTGTACTTAATGTTCTCGTGCTTCACAAAATGCACATTGTTATTGTCTTTTGCGAATTGAACTCCAACTCTTTATAAAACTGGATGTGAACAACATTATTTGTCTTATTGCATTGAAGTAAATGCACACGTTTAATGTCAAGATGCATTTGCTCGATAAGCAAACCTTCAAGTTCTCGTATCGAAGGTCGAATTTGGCACTGCCTGAAGTCAACAACAATTGTATTCTTTCGTGTCGGCGGTAGCTTTTGTTCGTTTGGTTCACTCATTTCGAGATCGTTCTATTGTTCACTACACAATACTGTACTTGGTTTCTTCCGTCCCGAACGTAAGCGGTTTTGTTATATCGACTGACTTGGATGAGTTGGAGAGTTCCTCAAATTGTTTGTACTTGGAGCATTCGAAAAGATCATGCGGGTTCATGCCACAGTGAATACACTTTTCGGTCGTTTTCCTGCAGAAGCCATCCCCGTGTCCCTCGCCACATTTACCACACTGTGGTTTGTTACAACAGTATGGTGCCGTATGCCCCATCTTTTTGCAGTTTAAACAGTGCATTACCCTCTCATTACCCCTCCCACTAAAACGTAATTCTAAAGAGCAGAACCGGCGAATGTTAAAGAAAAGCGTCTGATGGTTAGTACTTCCAATCCTGTGTCAATTTAGAATGCGATTTCTTGCAATCCAATATCATCACTGGTTGAAGCGGCCAATTCCATCCTTCATTAGATCTTCAACAGTTCAACTCTTTTCGCGATAGCAATATTAAGGACTCTAGGAGAGCTATGGGCCGGAAGTATATCACCCACGGACTATCCGATCCGTCATCCTAATAGACCTTCCGACGGAGGGGGGATTTTTCCAGAAGATGGGATTTTTTCAGAAGGGGGGCGGTTATATCCATATCAGATGTGTCACCATCAGAATATTCATCCAACCGCTCCTCATTTCCAGGTATATCTCTATCATCCCCGGGGTTCCCCCCTTAGGAAGACATAATTTTTGCGGGAGAAGCAGTTTCTCCCACACCAACAAAAAAATAGAGCAAATAGATAGGGTAGCAAAAAAGTAGATTTAAAAAAAAATAAGAAGGCAAAAACTACTTCACCGATAAGATTTGTTGAGCTGATAGATGAGCTGGTCCTTCGCTTCGATTGTTTCCCTTGCGTGGCCTTAATGATTCAACCACTGCTGGTGCCAATGCTATTGAAGCGGCAAGTAGAAACGCTTACATACACAACTGTCTGCTGTCGGTGTGTATCACTGTCGATCAATTATTAGATCTAAGAGATTATTATGATGGTCACACCTCATACCCCTACAAAGGTTTGAGCAGAAATAAATAGTATTTTAGCACATATCTTAACCAGTAAACAAAAAAAACACGATCTGACAGGTATAGATTCATTTTAGCGATTTTTTTTTCAGAATTATCGTTCAACAAAACAAATTCAAATGTTTGCGTGGAAAAATATTGAGAAATAAGTTGGTGAAAAGGTATTTTTGAGGACGCTTCTTCAAAATCATGATTTGCGGTTTCCACTGTATCTCAGCGCAGACTAATCAGAAGTGAACAAATCAAAGCAGTGTAGTTAGAGTAGAAGTTTTTCTAGATCCCAACGTTTCTGTTTGCTTTTTTTTCATTTTCTGAATTTTTAGTGGTTGTTCAAAATAAAAACTACGATTTTTCATGAAAAAAATCCGCTGTAAAGCCTCCCCAAAGTAACAAACAACGAAAAGGAAAAAATCAGTCGGTGTTGAACAGTCGTTCGCACCGCACGCGTATAGCTCTTGGCTCCTGGAATTTTTTTCTGGCTACCTAGAGTTTCATTGATTCAAGGCTTCAGTCTTTTTCAAGGCTACCTGAATCACTAACTAAGTGACTAAGTGATACAAAGAGTGATATTAGAGTGACTAAGTGATACAAAGAGTGATATTAGAGTGACTAAGAAATTAATCAGCCTTTATTAAGGCTAGCTAGGAGTCTAATCGAAGACTAATTTAGCCTAGTTAATTTAATTTAAAATTTCATTAATTTCAAAAATGCCTGCGTCCAACCGGAAAGGCAACAAGCCTAAGGCTAAAAATAATTCAATACGGAATAAATCACAATCCGTTATTCAACATTTTTCTAATAACATTCACGATCTTATAGAATCTGAATGTAAAAATAAAAGACAACGGACGGATTTCCCTTCCGTTGATCCTATGCCGTCTAACAATATTTACGAGATTCTTCCTGAATCCGATTGTAGCGACATAGAAGAAAATTCTTCAAAAATTCCCAAAATGGACGCTTGTCGTTCTGGGAAGAAACATCAATCTATGCCACCAGTGACGGTGATGATTTCCGACTTCAAAGCATTCCGTACTGAGCTTTCTACTTTTCTCCCGGAAGTAAAAGTCTCATTTCAAATCGGACGAAGAGGAGAATGTCGAGTCTTGGTGGATGGATTGGAAGATTACGAACGTCTTATTCGATATTTGTCCGAAAAACTTCATAAATTTTATTCATATGATATAAAATCAGACAGACCCTTCAAGGCTGTCTTGAAAGGATTATCAAATGATCAAAGTATTGATGAAATTAAAAATGAACTAAAAGAATTGCTTGGTTTTGCCCCTTCCCAAGTAATACTTATGAAAAAAAGAGCGAATGGTACTTCTAAACCACGCTCTGGAATTTCCCATGAACTTTACCTAATACACTTCAATCGAAGTGATGTAAACAATTTGAAAACTTTAGAAAAAGTACGTTTCATTTCCCACATTAAAATTCATTGGGAACATTATAAACGGCATAATCGTATTGCAAACTTAACGCAATGTCGTCGTTGCCAAGGCTTCGGTCATGGAACCAAAAATTGTCATATGGATATACGGTGTTTGAATTGTGGTAAATCGCATTCGAAAGACGTTTGTCCAATGAATGAAACCACTGATAAATTTTCATGTTCAAATTGCAATGGAAATCATAAATCCAATTATTTGAAATGTCCTGTCAGGGAAAAAATTTTAAACGCTCGTTCGCTTAGACAACAAGTCAAATCAACGACCTTAAATTTACAGAACCTACCTGAAAATTCTTCTAAGGCACCTGCCAATTCGTCTTCTAACGAAAACAATTTATTGACAGGTAGATCGACCTCGTCATCATCTTCTTCTAATGTCAGTTATGCTGGTATATTAGGTAGAAATCTATCTCCTATTTCTTCTAATGTAAATAATCAAAACACAGGACCGCCTTGCAGTTCTTCTTCTAACGAAAACAATTTATTAATAGGTAGACCGGCCAAATCATCTTCTTCTAATGGCAGTCTACCTACAAATATTCCTTCAATGCCATTCGCTTCTTTAAATGAAGTCGATTTAGGCGATATAACTGAAAATAAAATGATCTACCTACAAGATCAACTTTTTCAAATGATCATCCAAATGAATTCGACTTCATCACTTTTTGAAGCATTTCAAATCGGATGGAAATTCGCAAATAATATTATAATGAATTTAAAATTTAACAGTGATGTTAAATAATTATTTGAATATTTTAAATTGGAATGCTCGATCTTTGAAATCGAGTGAAGATGAATTTTTTAATTTTCTCAAAGTTCACAAAATTCATATTGCCATTGTGACAGAAACTTTTCTTAAACCAAATGTAAAATTGAAAAGTAATCCACATTATGTGGTTCATCGATTTGACAGGTTTACTGGAATTGGTGGAGGAGTTGCCATTTTTGTCCAACGGCAAATTAAACATCGAATTTTACCTTCTTTCAATACTAAAGTTATTGAAAGCTTGGGAATCGAAGTTGAAACCATTCATGGAATTTATTTCATCGCTGGAGCATATTTGCCATTCCAATGCACCGGCGAACAATTAAATTTCTTTAAAGGCGATTTGCAAAAACTTACAAGATATCGATCGAAATTTTTCGTAATAGGGGACTTAAATGCTAAGCATGTCCAGTGGAATTGTAGGCAAAATAACAGTAATGGTAAAATACTTCATAATCAACTCTCAGCTGGTTACTTTACAGTTCTTCATCCCAGTAATCCTACTTGTTTTTCTTCCGTGAAAAACCCGTCTACAATTGATCTGGTTCTAACAGATCAAAGTCACATTTGTAGTGAACCGATTACTCATGCTGATTTTGACTCAGATCATCTTCCTGTAACTTTCAGACTTTCCAACGAAGCTATAATTAATCCAATTAGTTCTATTTTCAACTATCATAGAGCTAATTGGTTGGATTACAGATCTCACATTGAAAATCATGTGGATCATGAAACTATTTTAGAAAATTCTGCGGACATCGACACAGCAATTGATAATTTGAATCATTATATTATCGAAGCTAGAAATCTTTCAGTTCCCAAAGCTCAAACTAAATTAAATTCTCCTATCATCGATGACAATCTTCAACTGCTCATTCGGTTGAAGAATGTTCGTCGACGACAATATCAACGTTCTCGTGATCCTGCTATGAAAAACATAGTTAAGGATTTACAAAAAGAAATTAAACATAGATTTACTCTTTTGCGAAATGAAAATTTCGCTAAAGAAGTTGAACAAATTAAACCATATTCTAAACCTTTCTGGAAACTTTCTAAGGTTCTTAAGAAACCTCAGAAACCAATTCCTGCTCTCAAGGAAGGAAATCAAATACTTCTTACAAATGGTGAAAAAGCTCAAAAACTTGCTCAGCAGTTCGAGAGTGTCCACAATTTTAATTTAAACGTTGTGAGTCCTATTGAAAATGAAGTCTCACTGAAATATGAGCATATTTCAACCCAAGTGTTATCACACGATGACATTATTGAGACGAATTTTGATGAAATTAAATCAATTATTAGGAAACTCAAAAACATGAAGGCTCCTGGTAATGATGGAATTTTTAATATTCTTATTAAAAATCTTCCCGATGTTGCCTTGAGACTCCTGGTTAAAATTTTCAACAAGTGTTTTTCATTAGCTTACTTCCCAAAAAGATGGAAAAACGCTAAAGTAATTCCTATCCTAAAACCTGATAAAAACCCAGCAGAAACATCAAGTTATCGACCAATTAGCTTACTTTCTTCTATCAGTAAACTTTTTGAAAAAATTATCTTGTTAAGAATGATGACTCATATAAATGAGAATTCAATTTTTTTACCAGAGCAGTTTGGATTTCGTCATGAACATTCAACTACTCATCAACTTGTCAGAGTAACGAACATGATAAAATCAAATAAATCTTCTGGGTTATCCACTGGAGTTGCTCTTCTAGACATAGAAAAAGCATTCGACAGTGTTTGGCACAAAGGTTTAATAGCAAAAATGTCTGATTTCCAGTTTCCTATTTGTTTGATCAAAATGATTCAAAATTATTTAACTGATCGTACTCTTCAGGTTAGCTATCAGAATTGTAAATCTGAATTGCTACCCGTACGAGCCGGTGTTCCGCAGGGTTCGAGTGTAGCTCCAATCTTGTATAATATTTTCACTTCTGATCTTCCAAATCTACCCGATGGTTGTCAGAAATCGCTATTCTGTGACGACACAAGTCTGTTAGCCACAGGTAGAAATCTAAGAGTGATCTGCAGTCGCCTACAAAGAAGTTTAAATATTTTCAGTGATTATCTGTCAAAATGGAAAATTAAACCAAATGCAGCAAAAACGCAATTAATTATCTTTCCTCACAAGCCAAGAGCTTCTTTTCTTAAACCAAACAATAATCACATTCTCAAATTGAATGGCTTGGAATTGACATGGTCTGATCAAGCTAAATACTTAGGTTTAACGTATGACAAAAAACTCACTTTCAAGGATCACATTGAAGGAATCCAGGCAAAGTGTAATAAATATATTAAATGTTTATATCCTCTTATAAACAGAAATTCTAAGCTCTGTCTAAAAAACAAATTGTTAATTTATAAACAAATTTTCAGACCAGCCATGCTTTATGCGGTACCAATTTGGTCAAGCTGTTGTTCCACCAGGAAGAAAACGCTTCAAAGGATTCAGAATAAAATTCTGAAAATGATTCTGAAGCGTCCTCCCTGGTTTAGTACAAATGAGTTACACAGACTCACAAATATAGAACCATTAGATGTAATGTCACATAATATTATAAGCAAATTCCGACAAAAATCGATGCAATCTTCAATTGAATCGATTCGCTCTCTGTATTAGTTAGTAAGTTAGTATATAAGTTCCTTTTCCCCATTACACAATACAAGTAGGTTTAAAATTTTCCCTACACAAAAATCTCAGAATTGCGGAAGCAAATGATGTCTTCATGGTAATAACCAAATCATATATATATATATATATATAACAGGGCTGAAAAGTCACCACTTGTGGCTGAACACCCAATTTAAATCTTAATAATTAAATTTTAACTCATATTCCAATAAATAGTTATTATAAAAAAAAAAAAAAAAAAAACGAAAAGGAAAACGTTGGGGTCTGGTTTTTTATATGTAGAAAGTGAGGGCAAAATTTAAAATTTGAAATAAAAAGGTGCAGCAGTTTTTGAATGACGATGGACACGGACTTCAAAACCTGCTTTCGAGCGTTTAAAGTTCGCGTCAATGGAAATAATTTATTACGCTAGGGAGCCCGTAGAATCTAACATTTTCAAAAAAATCATATTTTTTCTTTTATAATTTGTTATAATGAAACATTTCAAGAATATTTTGTCAAGTTTTTAAGTCAATCGAAGCAGAAATCTTGGGCCTGTGTGCCGAGCTCTTACTTCTTCGCAGTATGAGATGAACAAAGATGAAGGCCCATAACTTGCTTAGTTTTGTTCCGATAGCTTGGAAAATTTCACAGAATATTTTTGAAATGTTTTAGTATAAGGCTTTAACCTAATTTTGGTCGTTCGCCGGGTTATAATATATATATATATATATATATATATATATATATATATATATATATATATATATATATATATATATATATATATATATATATATATATATATATATATATATATATATATATATATATATATATATATATATATATATATATATATATATATATATATATATATATATATATATATATATATATATATATATATGTTTTTTAAAAAGTGTTAGACCCTACCTACCCCTTAAAAGAACGACTGACAAAAAAATAACATTCAAATATTTAGGATTTACTATCTAGGGTGAATTGAGAAAATTTCCAACCCGGGAAGATACTTCATTGTATCAGGCGTCGAACCCGATATCTTTACCAGTATCAGACAGTAATTCACCTGGCTTTTCCCGCCCACACTAGAGAAATGTTTCCGCTAGCCCTTGCTAGGAAAACACCTTCGTACTCGATGTTTTTTATTTAATACCGTCCTGATACGGAGCGAAAAAACAACAAGTGCTTTGCGGATGACTGCTCGGATACGAATGATCTTCCAAAGAGTTATCAAGCTAATTATTGCGCTCAATTTTGACCAACTAAGTATTTCAATATAAGCTACAATTCAAAAGTAATAATTGTATTTCCAATAAAAACTAGTCAGCCTTCAGATGCCAGATAGATAAAAACTATTTTTATACGGTTTCTGAAAGGTCGTGAAATAGGGAAAGTTTGAAGAGAAATCTGAGAGGGTGGCATTTTTAACACATTTAGTGTTCAAATTGCCTTACAAAAATAGAACTCTTAAACGTCAGAACGTAGCAACATACTACCTTCAGCAAAATCCCTATGAGTGTCTCATATATCATTATTTCGAGAAGTAAAAAAACACTACAGCCGAAAATAGCTAAAGTGCCGAAAAGGAGTGACGATTATCTGGCCATCAATAAATAGTCACCACTATTCTGTATTTTGATCGAAGCGAATTATTCCGATCGAATGTGAAAATTTGCGTTCTGTATTTCGATCGAAAGATGTTTTTTTTATGGAAAACTTGTCCTCGATTGAAACATAGAATGCAAAATTTCGCATTCAAATTCGAACGAAATACAGAATCGGGGCGAGTAATTATTTAGGGATTTTGGAATGGATTAATTATTTAGGGATTTTGGCATGGAAAACGGGTTGTACTAACTGCACATAGCTATTTCCTTATGTTTACGTTGTATCTTCGACTCATCAGTTCATTAGCAGTTTATGTTGAGCAGGAAGAATTATTGTGATGTCGAAGAAAGAATAAATGCCAATATGTCGTTTCCGCTTCTAGCTTGCTCTGAGTTGAAGTACGTTTTTCATTTTGCAAGAGTCTGTGATTATTATGCGATTATGCACATAAGCATTAGTTTACCAAGTTTTAAGGACTAATTAACTGATACAGTTTAAGTTTCATCGCTGATGTTTCAATTTAATTACCTTTGGAATAATAAATTTTATGTAAAAAATACTGACGTATTCAAAACATACCAATAGTTCCATTTATCAGCTGTAAGATAAGGGGTCGTCTGGTCACAATCCCGGATCCTCTAGGAAGAAAATCTCTGAAAAATAAAATTCACAAATTGACGACATCAGAATAAAAACAGTTAAGATTTATTATTTAATAAAGTAGTTATTCGAAAGCAGTTGAAATAAAAGGCGCCCATTTTGCTGAAGTCTGTCTTTTTATATGCCCCCAGAACTTCGTTGGGAGTCCATCTGAAGATGCACCCGAAAAAGCCTTGGCATTACATTCCTTTTGTGAAATTTGATCTTTCTGTTTCAACAGACTTCGTAACCGATTCTTGGCGTACATAATCATTGCATGGCTAGTACTACGATCCTACTGACACTATGACCTGGAAGAAGGTCGGGGCAAGAACATATGACAACTGGCTTGTAAGACCAGCGCCGTATGTATTGAACCGCCAACACGGGTGCTCCCGACTTCTCTAAATTTCTTCGCTCATACTATATGTTATCAATCGTGCTGACACGTACTTTTCACCTGCATACCAACCCGAGCAATACACCTCGAATTAGCAGATGACTTAAGATGAAATGTAGTCTCAAAAAAGGCGGGACCGCTTGAGTTGACCGAATCGTCGCACAAAGCATAACATGAAAAACCGAACCATAGTAACCAGGAATATTTTCAGTGATTGAGTGCAGTGGGCTTACCACTCGTTTTGTTCGCTTGTAAAAAAGACTCATTGATTCGTAATGGATTTTTGAATACTTCACACTGTGAATATACCCTAATTCAATCGTTATTGTTTGTGATTACTATTACTCTAGAACTATGAATCATCAGTAATTATGAGTGACTAACATGATGTTATATGTACATATATGTATTTTTCATCTAACTATTTTTTTCGACAAAGAACACTTTTTTTTTACTTCAAAATGGTACGTGGAATTTTCGAGATATGATTCTAAGATTCTACGTTTCGCGTTTACAAAAAAAGAGCATTTTGCAACAGACTATGCTGCAAAATCTAATAAAGAAACAAAAAATTGTCCAAGACATGTAATGTGCGTCTTTTCCTCAGCTTTCAAAAAAGCGATTCGATGAAACAAATTTTAAAACTAATTTCATGAAAAAAGTTAAAAATTAATAAACAAATAAAAAATTTCAAACTCGGGCCATTTTTTGTTCTTTTTTTAGTTGAAAAAAGAAGCCCTTAGGGGTTTAACTCAACCTTGCAAAGTTTCAGAATGGAAAGAATAATACTTTCGAAGTAGTGAATATTTCAATCACGACCCGCACGCTTAGAGCGTACCGCAGCGCAACTCGCTCGAATACGGGCTTAACTTGTCGACACATGTCGCGCCACTGATCGAATCCTAACTTTGACAGTTTATTGTTAGCCACGTTTCAGTTAAGATCGCGGTGTAAAAATAAATTCAAAAAACATTGTTGCAATCCGTATAACTTTAAGACTCATGTTAGCAAAAATAAAAAACATTCGTTGCGTCGGGTTATACCCTTCTTAATTTTTTGCAAGCTAATGTTTCGTGTGCACCGTGTGCTAACAATAAACGAATGCCCTATATGTAGTTAGTAATACTTACTATGTATACGCCTGAGTTTAGTAGCAAGCATGGATTCTCCATCAAAAGAAAAAATGAAGACAAGAAAACATTCAAGTATTTTCGGCATCTTTGACAGTAGTTCACCAGACCCTTCACGCCGTGGAGATGAAATTTATGTAAAAGTATTCACTTGACACGCAAGATAGAGCGCGGTCGATTTTCCTTATCGAATAAAAAACGGTTAAAATAAATTACTGGACAGGAATTACTGCCAACAAATTGCAATTGTGTCAATAGGATTGTAGCACTAGCTATGTAATCAAGGCTATGGTATGAATCGGCTGAAAGTCTGTTGAAATAAAAACACCAAATTCCACTATAAACGTAATACCAAGACTTTGTTTCGCTTGATGATGTTTATTCGAGTTTTTATTATCTATTACAATTATATGAAGATTTTGCCAAATACATTATGTTCAGTATAATGATCATTTTTTCATGAACATATATATTTTTGAAATCTGGTTCTGGCACCAAGTTATATAAATGTTATATTTTTAAATGTTCTACATGAACGATCATATTTGGCTTTGGTTGAATTTTTAGTTTTACTATAATTTTGAAATGCAAAAATTTGAAACCTATTATATGATATTTTACAGCCATGCATTATTGCTTCAGCAACGTCAATGCATTGAACTCAACAGACTTGGACATAGTCATATTAAGGAGTGTTTCGAAAAGTAGTTAACAACATTGACCACTTTCTGAGCACCAAGTGTGCAGAATTTTCTTTCGCGTTTCCGGATCAATTCGACTCATCATTGAAACGATAAACCGTACCGAAACCAATCGATTGCGTAGCTGTTATTGACATGTAAACAAACATGTCACCGCAAAACACGCTCCAAAAAATTGGCTTTCAGAATTATAACTGTTTGAATGTTGCTAACTACTTATCGATACACTCCTTATAAACGAGTTGGACATTACTATAGTATTACTTAGAAAATAAACGATTTCTTACAATACCCATTTTATTGTATTTAATTCGTTTTTATTTCAACACAAAGCCCAATGCTCAATAAATTCGTATCATTATTTGATATGTAATTTTTGCTTACGATATAATGGTACCGTGCTCACCGTGCATTTCTCACACTAAAATGGTAGAACGTACATCGAATATGACCGATACCATACATACAAACAACTTCTCTGTCCATCACACATTAGTCTTCTCGCTTTATTGAGCAATTTGACGTCTCAGTTACTCACACCGATGCAGAGTGCGCAGATCTATTCATATACATATATTAGAATGTGTGCGAGCCGAAGTCAAAGTTTGTTGTGGGTTCAATTTAACACTGAGGTTAAACATTTTTGACACATAATTATACACTGCGAAAAATGCATATAGAAGCAGAAGACAGTTCCATTACGTGATATAGAGTTTCATGAACGATTTTATGTCTTTCTCAACTGTTCTCTTAGCATTGCAGTGTTTTTATTGCATATATGTCTTCAATAATTGGCACGATGCGGCTCGAAAAAATTCACTGGGTTATTTCGACATACTCATACTAGCATTAACCTTTCAACTGCTGAAAATAGCCACACCAACACATTCGCACGCGGATTGGACTATACCTATTCTTCCGCTCAAGCACTGAGTAGGAGAGTGTTTATGTTTATAATCGTTTGTCACTTTCTTTACTGGTGCCAGTCGCTGGCTGGACATCGTACTTGAGCGGAACAATAGGTATATAGCGAGAAGACTAATGTTTGATGGACAGAGAAGATGTTTGGATGTATGGTATCGGTCGGGTGACGGCCAGGATGTAGACCATGTTCGATGTACGTTCTACTGTGTCTGACTGCATGTTAGCGTGTCTAATAACAAGGTCCAGAGTGACGAAATGGTAGCGCGTATGCACGGAATGCATAAGAACGCAGATTCGAGTCCTGTCTCTGAGCGTATCTTTTTCCAATAAATCATCTTTTCTGTTAGTTTTCCATTCATTTGGCTTCTTCAATATATGTTTCCACTCATCCATTGCAAAAAACTGAACTTAGTTATGGCGGCTTTACGTCAAACAAACTGAAATTAATAAATCGTTATTTAAAAATGCTAGATTGGAATGCTCGATCTTTAAAATTGAGTGAAGATGACATTTATTATTTTCTCACAAAAATCATATTGCTATTGTGACAGAAACATTTCATAAACCAAATGTCAAATTGAAAAGAAATCCACATTATGTGGTTCATCGGTTTGACAGGTTTACCATTTTCGTCCAACGGCAAATTAAACATCGAATTTTACCTTCTTTCTATACTACAGTTGAGCAATTCCAGAAATGCTTAGCAGATCATCAGACTCGACCTCGACGATTTGGATGAAACTTTGCACATGGCAGTATGGCAAACCATAAGTTTTGAACCGATGAAGAGGTCAATCCGACTAGCGACTGATTTTTAAAAAGTGCGTATGTATTTTTGCATTTCACAAAAATTGCCTTTTTCAAATCGTTGTAACTCGGAAACCGTTATTGTACAAAAATGGCGTTCTGGAAGAAGTTGTAAGGAATCGATTGGGCATATTTTTTTCTCAATAATTACAAAGTAATCCGAAAAAGTTAAATTTAAAAAAATCTGATTTTTAATTTTATTTTGATAATTTTTATTTCAGAGCAGTTATTAAAACCTACAGATTGATGGCTATCCCATCCGTGCCTTTTTAAAAATGAAGAAGTTACAGCTAAAACAGTTTACGGGTGCATGCAAATGATCAAGTTCTTCTCGTTGTAATTCGCAAACCGTTCATCTTACAAAAATGGTGTCCAGGAAGAAGTTGTAGGGAATCAATAGGGCACTCTAAAAACATATACATTGAAAAATAAAATTGATTTTTTTCTCAATAATTTCAAAATGAACCAAAAAAATATCAGGGTTTCGATTTTTACTTTTTTTTCCTTTCTCATATAGAAAGGCTATGCAATCACTGTGAAAATCGACTTTTTAACCGAGGCCCGCTCGACGAACTGAGCAAATGTCTGTGTGTGTGTGTGTGTGTGTCCGTGTGTGTGTATGTAACAAAAATATGCACTCACTTTTCTCAGAGATGGCTAGACCGATTTTCACAAACAAAGATTCAAATGAAAGGTCTTATGGTCCCATAGCCTGCTATTGAATTTCATTCCGATCCGGCTTCCGGTTCCGGAGATATAGGATGATATGTACAAAAAAAATGAAAAAAATATGCACTCACTTTGTTCTGAGATGACTGAACCGATTTTCACCAACTAAGATTCAAATAGAAGGTATTATGGTCCCATAGCTTGCTATTGAATTTCATTTGAATGTGACTTCCGGTTCCGGAGTATATGGAGTATATTATCTCTGGAACTACTCAACCGATTTTCGCAAACTGAGATTCAAATGAAATGTCTTATAATATCCTAAAAATTTGTAGAACATTTTATCTGGATCTGACTTCCGGTTCCGGAACTAAAGCGTGATAAGTGGAAAATTATCAATTTTATTAGTATTTTTCCATGAACGATGGTTAAAAACAGGTACAATCCCATAAAACTGTCTGAGAAATTCTTCTAGTTTGCAGAGCTTGTTAGTTTGTGGGCATGAAACCTTAATTCGGCACTACTGGTTCTCTCTTTTTCTGTTCCGAGAGCACCGAAAGTGGAAAAGAAAAACTCCTAAAACTAAATTCACTTCGATTTCTTTGCGATGTTTGAACCGATTTTCACAAATCTTGATTTGAATTAAAGCTCATACTGTATTTAAGGCCATCGTCCAAGTACCATGCGCGCGGGTGGTTTTAGGAAATTTTCGATGGAAATTTCGAAAAATTTGACAAAACCAAAAACATACAGACCTTTGAAATACATTTATCTATCTACAGGGTGAAAATGGCTGGAAAATTCGGAGGATTTTCCGAGTCTTATCAAAAATAGCTCTGAAAAATGAGTGTTTTTGTGATCTTTCACAATTATCTGGAAAAATAAAGCGATGACATAAACTTTTTTTTTCAAATAAACTTTATTATGGATACACAGATTACATTCGGACACATTTTTGGAAAACCTTTTCACGCTTTTCATAGAAAATCCACGAATTTCAAAAATTTCCACGAAATCGGTTATATGAAATTCGTTGATTTTCCATGAAAAGCGTGAAAAGGTTTTCCAAAAATGTGTCCGAATGTGATCCTTGTTGTCAGCATAAGGTTTTTTTTGAAAAAAAAATTCATTCCATCGAATTATTTTTTCAAATAATTGTGAAAAATTACAAAAAAAGCTCATTTTTTCAGCGCTATTTTTGATAAGACTCGTAAAATCCTCCGAATTTTCCAGTCATTTTCACCCTGTAGATAGATAAAAGTATTTCAAAGGTCTGTATGTTTTTGGTTTTGTCAAATTTTTCGAAATTTTCATCGAAAATTTCCTAAAACCACCCGCGCGCATGGTACTTGGACGATGGCCTTAAAGCTACTGTGAAATTTCATCCGGATCCGACTTCCGGTTCCGCAGTTACAGGGTGATGAGCGTCAAAGTTTTCAAATCGCCACATAGATTGACAATATGTACAACACCGAAAGAAGAAGAAAACACAAAACGAACAAGGCGTGCTGTGTTCTATTTCGTACACGTTGTGTAGTGATATCAACAATAATAATAATAATAATAATAATAATAATAATAATAATAATAATAATAATAATAATAATAATAATAATAATAATAATAATAATAATAATAATAATAATAATAATAATAATAATAATAATAATAATAATAATAATAATAATAATAATAATAATAATAATAATAATAATAATAATAATAATAATAATAATAATAATAATAATAATAATAATAATAATAATAATAATAATAATAATAATAATAATAATAATAATAATAATAATAATAATAATAATAATAATAATAATAATAATAATAATAATAATAATAATAATAATAATAATAATAATAATAATAATAATAATAATAATAATAATAATAATAATAATAATAATAATAATAATAATAATAATAATAATAATAATAATAATAATAATAATAATAATAATAATAATAATAATAATAATAATAATAATAATAATAATAATAATAATAATAATAATAATAATAATAATAATAATAATAATAATAATAATAATAATAATAATAATAATAATAATAATAATAATAATAATAATAATAATAATAATAATAATAATAATAATAATAATAATAATAATAATAATAATAATAATAATAATAATAATAATAATAATAATAATAATAATAATAATAATAATAATAATAATAATAATAATAATAATAATAATAATAATAATAATAATAATAATAATAATAATAATAATAATAATAATAATAATAATAATAATAATAATAATAATAATAATAATAATAATAATAATAATAATAATAATAATAATAATAATAATAATAATAATAATAATAATAATAATAATAATAATAATAATAATAATAATAATAATAATAATAATAATAATAATAATAATAATAATAATAATAATAATAATAATAATAATAATAATAATAATAATAATAATAATAATAATAATAATAATAATAATAATAATAATAATAATAATAATAATAATAATAATAATAATAATAATAATAATAATAATAATAATAATAATAATAATAATAATAATAATAATAATAATAATAATAATAATAATAATAATAATAATAATAATAATAATAATAATAATAATAATAATAATAATAATAATAATAATAATAATAATAATAATAATAATAATAATAATAATAATAATAATAATAATAATAATAATAATAATAATAATAATAATAATAATAATAATAATAATAATAATAATAATAATAATAATAATAATAATAATAATAATAATAATAATAATAATAATAATAATAATAATAATAATAATAATAATAATAATAATAATAATAATAATAATAATAATAATAATAATAATAATAATAATAATAATAATAATAATAATAATAATAATAATAATAATAATAATAATAATAATAATAATAATAATAATAATAATAATAATAATAATAATAATAATAATAATAATAATAATAATAATAATAATAATAATAATAATAATAATAATAATAATAATAATAATAATAATAATAATAATAATAATAATAATAATAATAATAATAATAATAATAATAATAATAATAATAATAATAATAATAATAATAATAATAATAATAATAATAATAATAATAATAATAATAATAATAATAATAATAATAATAATAATAATAATAATAATAATAATAATAATAATAATAATAATAATAATAATAATAATAATAATAATAATAATAATAATAATAATAATAATAATAATAATAATAATAATAATAATAATAATAATAATAATAATAATAATAATAATAATAATAATAATAATAATAATAATAATAATAATAATAATAATAATAATAATAATAATAATAATAATAATAATAATAATAATAATAATAATAATAATAATAATAATAATAATAATAATAATAATAATAATAATAATAATAATAATAATAATAATAATAATAATAATAATAATAATAATAATAATAATAATAATAATAATAATAATAATAATAATAATAATAATAATAATAATAATAATAATAATAATAATAATAATAATAATAATAATAATAATAATAATAATAATTATAATAATAATAATAATAATAATAATAATAATAATAATAATAATAATAATAATAATAATAATAATAATAATAATAATAATAATAATAATAATAATAATAATAATAATAATAATAATAATAATAATAATAATAATAATAATAATAATAATAATAATAATAATAATAATAATAATAATAGTAATAATAGTAATAATAGTAATAATAGTAATAATTCTAATTCTAATTCTAATTTTAATTCTAATACTAATGCTAATACTAATACTAATACTAATACTACTACTAATACTAATACTAATAATAATAATAATAATAATAATAATAATAATAATAATAATAATAATAATAATAATAATAATAATAATAATAATAATAATAATAATAATAATAATAATAATAATAGTAAAGCTAATAATAAAGCTTGCTTCAGATAGAATTGGAACAAAGACAATTGCCTGTATTTCAGTTATTTATTATTGAAATCAAGATCTATTTTTTATACAAATGTAGCGTTTTCTTCATACTTTTAAGGAAAAATACGGATAAAATTATTCGTTACGGTTTCGAAGGAATTCTCGAATTTTTCCTGTAACACGGCTCATTAGGCAGCGCACACCTTCTTCGTCCATCGCTTTAGTTATCTTATTCCATCAGGTCGTCATATGATTGATGTCTTTGACAACCCTTTCCCTGGCCTTGAGTCTCTTCTTCATGATTGCCCAGTATTTCTGAATAGGGCGGAACTGGGGGCAGTTGGGTGGGTTAAGGGTTTTCGGAACAAACTGGACCCCTTTCTCTGCATACCATTCTTGAACGACTTTGCCGTAATGACAGCTTGCCAAATCTGGTCAAAACATTACGGAATGGTCGTGAATTCAAATGAACGGCAAAATTCGTTTTTGGAGACACTTTTTTGGTATAGTTCCGATGTCATTGTCTTATTTGTAACGAAAACTTTCGTTTTTTTGCCACAGCTGCAAATGCCCTGCCAAATCATAAATTTTCTTGCAAATTTGTCGGCAAAAACCAATTTAAATTTGGCTGAACATCTCCCCGAGCCGTTGGAAAGTAAAATTGTTGATCTGGGATTTGCCCGAAGTCAGCCTTGACATAGGTTTCATCATCCATCAGATAAAAACCGTCGAACTTGGTCAGCATCTGGTCATATAGTTTCCGAGCACGAATTTCGACCACACTATTCTGTTTTATGGTTTGATTTGGCTGTTTGCTAGCTCGATACGACTTGATTCCTTCCCGGAGTCGAATTCTCCTCACGGTACTATGGGCAGCACCAAATTTTCTGGCCAAATCACGGTGCGACAGATTAGGATTGCTCATAATCGTCTTCAAAATCTTACCACGCAGTTTCCGGTCGACAGTTCCACTCCGACGATTGGCTTGAGGATTCCGAATCGTCGTCAATGTTTCCTTATACCGTTTGATAACGCGCCATACGGTATTTCTGGGCAAATTCAACTGCTTAGCTAGCCTGGATGCAAACCACAATGGATTTTCCAAATAACTGTGCACAATTTTTTCCCTTCTTTCGGCTTCCATGTTGATTGTTTACAAAGTACAGTCGATTTGCGGAATGTCAAATATCATACGTGAAGCTGACAAAATTCCCAACACGTGGGCGCCAAGAGCTTCCAAATCCGTCCACCAGGAGCGCCATAATATGAGCAAAAGTTTGTTCCAATTCTAAATAAAGCAAGCTTTAATAATAATAATAATAATAATAATAATAATAATAATAATAATACTAACAATAATAATAATAATACTAATAATAATAATAATAATAATAACAATAATAATAATAATAATAATAATAATAATAATAATAATAATAATAATTTTTTGTATTCAGTCGTCGTCAAGATCGGACGTGTTTTTCATTCGCTCCCAGTGCCGCGCGCGAAATATTATTTGTTGTTTATTTTAACTGTTTTTAGTTGTGTAATCAACATGAGTTGTGAAATTTGTGCACTGGATACCTCCGTCGACACAATCATGTGGACATGCGTTGGCTGCCCTCGAAAATTTCACGCGGCTTGCATCGGTGTTACCATTCAGCGCGGTTCTCTCAGGAAGAGAGACGAAAAAGCAGATATTAATTCTTATGTGCTGCCATGTTGCGAGGTATGTCAAGAATTACTACAAGTAAAGATGCATTATAGCAGCCTTGTTGAGCAACAAAAACTGCTGGAGAAGCAACTTCAGGCTAACACGGAAGTGCTGCATAAGTTTGCTTTTCAACAGGAGAAGCCAACTGTAATACATGAGGCGATTGACGGACTAGAAGTCTTACTCACTACCATAAAAAATGAGCTGATCGCACTAAATAAAAATAGCAGTTTGCCGGGAAGTGTGACAAGTATTAAAAATCACATGACTGCACTGCTAGATACAGCTTTAAAATCGACAAAGGAAAGTGTGTTCTCGACACTGCAAACCGTGACGTCAGAATTTTCTTCAAATTTGCGAGACCTGAGTAACGAAATAAGTCAACTCAGCCAGCTATCACTTGACACAGCAACCTGTTTACCTAACAATCCGAATTCTAAGGCCGAGTTGGACATTCTAGAGGAGTTGAAGTCTTTATCAACAAATATTGCTGGAATCCAAATTGCTGTATCATCATCGTCGACACCTGACGCATGCCCCAGTTTGGATGACGAATTGAACTGTAAAAAACCCGACTATTCTGGATGGCGTTTATTAGGCACCAAAAAAGTATGGAAAGCTGATTGGAGTGAGTACGACGCACGCCAATCTAGGTTCCGACGTCAGCAAAATGAGGCTGAGAAGTCAAGAAGGCGCAAAAAGCGAAACTCAAGAAAAAATTACAATAACAGATCCAATATTCTTTCAACGCATCATTCATCTACAAAACGATATTGTAATAACATGATTAGTCACAACATGAATAATAATTGCAATAACTATAATAACAACAACTACAACAACAGCCGAAATAATCTTCCACCTGATAGAATACTTCTTGCTGCAGCTAAGGATCGATTTTCGGGACCACCAACAAATTACAGACCTACAATTAATTTTCAAAGAGGACCGACGATTAATCCTTATCGAGAGCACAACCTGCAACTAACGATGCCGAATCAAATGTCTGCTGAATGTTCGTCAACTGATACGTGCGTGGCGTGTCGTGCTCAACATTAGTGTTTTCGGCAATTTTGACGCATTACCCAGAAGAAGAGAATAATGACAATATTATCATAAGTCAACAAGCATGTTCAATAAGATCTCCTCATCTAGCGTCGTCGACAGAAATCGTAGCATATTGTCAAAATTTTAACCGTATGAAGAGCGCACTTAAGATTAATGAAATGAAATCCATAAAAATATTTTAGGGTGTTCGTATGGAATTATTCTAGCAACCGAAACTAGTTGGGATGAAAGCGTTAAGGTAGCGCTTCGCCGTGGTCAGGTCGAAGCGAGACAACTCACTGCTTCCTCTTGCTTTGTCGCCGAAATTTCACCCTAAATTGCAAACCCGATTCACGAAAAATCAAAAACATACGATTGTAGGTAAATGATTTTACTATGCATTTGGCGAAAAATATCAGTTAGAAAGCTTTTCTTTCGCGAGATTTCGTGCGAGTTTTGTTAAAATTTGGTTTTCTTTTTTCCTTTTCTCGCTATAAACAACTTGCATATGTAGGGATGTGCTACGTTTTCAACAAAGCGTCAAAGCTAGTAGCGATGAAAATCTTTACTGATTTCTGGTTCTACTGAAACATGAATAGAAATTATTTTACAAAGTAATAACACTTACTTACATTTTCTACTCATCTATATTCAACGTTTACGCAGAGAGAACGGACAACGAAAACAAAAGAAATGTTGTTAGCGTCTACCGCATGTAGCATTTTGCACACCCCAATGCATGCGTTGACATTGTGTGCGTGCGAAAGAATAAGGAAAAACTCATTTATTTTTATAACTCGCACGAAATCTTTCGATAAAAATGTTTATCAGGAACAAATTATATACAAATCGATAGAAAAATTAATTATCTAGAATCGTATGTTCTTGGAATTTCCGTTTTCTTCCCCGTTTTCTCACAATTTTTGGTAAAGTGCTTGAAACCCCGGGATAGGCAGCGAACTCCCGTGACCACGGCGAAGCGCTACCTTAACAGCACGGAAGCCTTCGGAAACATTTACAACGTTTTTAGAAACGATCGTGAGCTCCATACATCTGATAAAAAATCGGGGGGAGGTGTTCTTATTGCTGTTTTAGCAGAATTTGACGCCGAAATGATAACCACTACGAAATTTAAAGAATTTTTGAACACGTGTGGGTAAGAATTCATTTAGCAGGTGAAACACATATTTTTGTTTCAGTATATTTTCCTCCTAACAATGTCCAAAAAGCCACATATGAAAAGTTTCTGCATGTTGCTGATGAAATAATTACTAAGCTTCCATCGGATGTTAAAGTTCATATATACGGAGACTTTAATCAGCGCAATATCGACTTTATTCAAGACGCTGAAAATGATAGCATATTACTACCTCTCGTTGGGGAGAATAAAACACTTCATTACTTATTCGACAAAATATCCGGTTTAGGTCTTAATCAAATTAATCATGTAAAAAATCAGCAAAACTGTTATTTAGATTTTTTATTTACTAATATTCACGATGATTTTCGTGTAACAGAATCACCAACTCCAATGTGGAAAAATGAAGCTTTTCATACAGCAATCGAATTCTCAATATTTATACATCAGATTAATAGACCCGACGACTACGAGTATGAGGAGATTTTCGATTACCACTCAGCAAATTATGATAGTATTAGTCGTAAGCTAAGAGAAATAGATTGGCAAGACCTCCTTAGAAACGAAGGAAATGTCGAAATTTCAGTCGAGATTTTCTACGCACGGCTGTACGACATAATAAATGAACATGTCCCATTGAAGAAAATTAGGCGACAAGATAATTCAAAGTATCCTGTTTGGTATAACGAGCATATTAGAAACCTAAGAAATCGAAAACAAAAAGCTCATAAAAAGTACAAAAGAGAAAATAATAGTGACAATTTATCGAATTACATACACATCTGTGACCAACTAAGTTTAGCAATTGATACCGCATTCAAAGAGTATAACTCAAGTACTGAACAGGAAATAAAGTCTTCTTCAACTAAATGTGAAAAAATGCAGTAGAATAACATTCAGTAAAAAACGAAATACACCTGACTTAATACTTACTCTTGGAAGTCAAACAGTTAAAAAATGCGAAAGAATTAGGGACTTAGAAATAATACTAGATTCTAAAATGACTTTTGTTGACCATTATAATACAATCATAAACAGAGCCAATAACATGCTAGGATTCATAAAACGATTTTGTTACTGTTTTCACGATCCGTATACAATTAAAACATTATACATTGCCTATGTTCGGTCAGTACTAGAATACTGTAGCTTAGTTTGGTCACCTTACTTAATCACTTGGGAAGATCGAATTGAATCAGTTCAAAAACAATTTTTGTTATTTGCACTTCGTAAATTAGGTTGGACAAGACTTCCTCTTCCGTCCTATAAAGCCCGCTGTATGCTGATCAGTATTCGAACATTAAAAGAACGCAGAGAATTTTCAATGGTCTCATTTGTAAATGACATTGTCTCGAATCGCGTAGATTCCAGTCAACTCCTGTCCGAACTAAATTTTTACATACCATCTTGGCCTTTAAGAAATCGAAATATTTTTATTACAAACCACCAGCGAACAAACTATGCAAAAAATGGGCCAATAAATCAATTGATGGATGTATACAACAAGCATTCAGAAGCAGTCGATTTCACTATGTCAAAAAACAAACTAAAGCAATATTTCAGTTCTATTCGGTAAGCCAATTATAATTATTTAACTCATAATAAATTATACATTATTTAGTGATCTATTTAGAATAGTTTACTAATTTAAGACGATTATTGTAATTATCCTTATGATGTACTTTTGATTGACGACAAATAAATAAATAAATAAATAAATAATAATAATAATAATAATAATAATAATGATAATGATAATAATAATGATGATGATAATAATAATAATAATAATAATAATAATATAATAATATAATAACAATAATAATAATAATAATAATAATAATGATAATAATTATGATAATAATAATGATGATGATAATAATAATAATAATAATAATAATAATAATGATAATAATAATGATAATAATAATGATAATAATAATGATAATAATAATGATGATAATAATAATAATAATAATAATAATAATAATAATAATAATAATAATAATAATAATACAGATTAATCTGTACATATATGTATGTACAAGGTGAGATGAAAAAACTGCAACAAAGTAAAACGCCATAATTTTTTCATTTTTTTTAAATTTTATTGAATGAAAGCAAAAAATGTCGGAAATAACATCAAATTTGAGAATCGGTTTAGATTTGTTCGAATTGGCCACCTTTGGCACGAACTATGGCCTTCAAACGGCCAATGAAACCATCACACGCTGCCCGAAAGTGGCTCTGCGGTATTTTGTCCCATTCTCGGCGAAGCGCTTGCTTGAGATGATCGACACTTTGGTATTTTTTAGTGCCAACCTTGCTTTCCAAAATACCCCAGGCACAATAGTCCAACGGATTGGCATCCGGAGATTTTGGTGGCCATTGTGCGGTGGAAATGAAGCGAGGAACCTCATTTCTTAACCATTCTTGGGTGGCGCGTGCTGAGTGCGATGGTGCTGAGTCCTGTTGGAATGTCCAAGGTCTGCGGCCGAAATGTTTGCGTGCCCAGGGCTTCAGAACTCCCTCCAAAATATTTTCGCGATAGATTTGCGCATTTATTTTGACCCCACGGTCGATGAATACGAGCGGCGAGCGACCATCGGCTGTTATGGCGGCCCACACCATCACCATGGCCGGCTTTTGAGTTCTGGTGGCCAACCGAAGTTGCAAATTTTCAGCTGACCTCTCTGGCAAGTAAACACGATCATTTTGTTTGTTTACAAACTGCTGGATAACGAATGGTTTCTCATCGGAGAAAACCAAATTCGGCAGTTCACCACTTTCGGCCAAGCGAAGCAACTCTTTAGCTTTTTCGAGTCTAACTTTTTTTTGCGCATCAGTAAGATCTTGCACTTTTTGGAACTTCAATGGCTTTAGTCCAAGCTCATTTTTCAATATTTGCCGAATGGCATATTGCGATATGTTCAGCTCACGAGCCATTTTTCGGCCACTGCGACGCGGATTTCGTTCAATTCGCTTCTTCACTTTTCGAACCATTTCTGCCGATGTTGCTGTTTTTTTTCGTCCACTTCCTTGACGTCGGGCTACGCTACCAGTATCACGGTAACGAGCGATGGTACGAGACACAAAAGATTTATTCACTTTTAAATGCTGGAGGGCTCTAACGATAGCCACTTGTGGTTTTCCAGCCAAATGCAAAGCAATCACACTATCACACTTGAATTCCATCACAAATAACTTTTTTTCTGAAAAATTCCCACCAAAATGCTTTTGTGCGCTTGTAAATAATATAATGAGCTGTCACTAGAATAAATCTGACAGCTGTGGGACGAGCGGTTTAGAAATGACAGCAGTCTGAAGTTGGTTGCAGTTTTTTCATCTCACCTTGTATAAATGAAATACAGATTAACCTGTATATATGGCAACCCTGTATCGCATGGCATATTTTCACACGACCCCATACTAGTATAAAGATGTGTTCAACATCATCACATTCGCTTTCGCATTGCCGTTCGTAATTGAATGTGTTAGTGACGGTACAAATCTGCCTTTTTCCGGTTTTCGGTGCCATCTAGCTGACGGTGTCTCGTACGTTCAGGGTAGCTGCTTTAACTTTAGTTACGCTATTTCTTTTTTTTTGCATAAATATCAGTTTATTAATCCTATTTTTTGTGTATTACATCAACATTTTACAGTACAAGTGTTTTGACCCTTTGGTCTTTCATCTTTGTTGTTAATACGATTCGTTATTAATAATAGGTGTTTTAGTTACTCTTGTTTTACATACTAATGTTTAATCATAATATTTATTTTAATTATTTATAAAATATCTACCTACTTACAACTATCCCTAACCTTATACGTACAAATTTTGATTTATTTGTATTTCAGAGATTGAGCACCTCTCTTCGAATTTTGTGCAGTATTGTTCGAATTTTTGTTCTAGTATATCCAGGGAGACCATCTCATGTACTTCACTAGCCCTTGTCCAAGGGGGTAGATTTAGAATCATCTTAAAAATCTTACTTTGAATGCGCTGAAGCCTAAGTTTGTGTGTTCGTGCACAGCCCCGCCAAACAGGGACTGCGTATTCAATTGCGGGGTAGATGATTTGTTTATAGACAGCCATCTGATTCTTCAGGCACAGTTTAGATGTTCTACAAATCAGCGGATACAGAGACCTAATGAGTATGCTGCATTTTTGAACGATTTTGTCAACATGTGACCTGAATATCAGATGTCTGTCAAAGGTGAGTCCTAGATAGATAACTTCGTCGGACCATTGGATGACCTCATCACCGAATCGTATTTGGCATTCGTCTGATGGAACAAGTGTTGGAGATCTTGAATGAACCCGGAAGAGGTGGAATGTCTGATGTAAAAATGTTGTATAGAATGGGACCTAGGATACTTCCTTGGGGTACACCAGCAGGAATAGTAAATTTTTCTGAAAGTGCATTATTCAGAGAAACATGGAATGCTCTATCAGCAAGATAATTTTTGATAATTTTAATAAGATACATGGGAAAATTATACCGATGCAGTTTAAACACCAGGCCATCGTGCCACACATTATGGAATGCCTTTTCAATATCCAATATTGCCATGGCTGTCGTTTTGGACACTGATTTGTTTTGCTGGATGACGTTGTTAACCCTTGTGAGTTGGTGGATGGTGGATCTTCCTTTCCGGAACCCAAACTGTTCTTCCAGTAATACATCCTGTTCATCTGCGAAAGCAAGAATTCGCCTTTGTATTGACTTTTCAAACAGCTTGGATAGGGCAGAGAGTAAGCTGATGGGCCGATAGCTCTTGGAAAAGGAAGGATCTTTCCCCGGTTTCAAGACTGGGATAACTTTAGCTAACTTCCACTTTGAAGGGAAGTAACCAAGCTCCCAGCACCTGTTAAAAAGTTTAGCTAAGAAGACAAATGAGCGAATATTCAAATGTTTCAGCTCAATGTTGAATGTGTTGTCGAAACCCGGGGCCTTCATATTTTCGGATTTTTTCACAATAGCCATCAGCTCATTCGCAGTGACTCTACTTTCCTCAGGAACTAAGCTGTCTGATTGGTCAACCTCAGCTACTCTATCTGCAACGGCTCTTTCATGTGGACTAACAATGTTGAGTCCTAAATTGTGAGAACACACAAACTGCTGGCCTAGCGCATTTGCCTTCTCTACTGGTGTGATTAAAGGAATTCCTTCAGCTGCGTCCTGGGGTGGCAGCAGAGGAGGAATAGGCTTCGGTTTTTTCTTAAGCACCTTCGTTAAGGACCAGAAGGGCTTTGAATGTGGGAGAATTTCTCGAAGCTTTTGCTGGAAGTTCCTGTTGCGAAGCTCAGATATCCTTTCCTGGATTATCCTAGTTAAGTTGTTATAAGAAGTCTTCCTATCTAGGATGCCAGTTCGTTGATACTGCCTCCGGTAGATATTTCGAAGTCGGATGAGTTTCTTGGTGACACTGTCAATTTGAAGAGAGGAACTCGGCATATGTTGTACTGGAACCGTTTTATCACGAGCAACTGTGATTGAATGCTGGAAGGAAGATAGAGCTGCATCGATTTCCATCGGGGAATCAAGTGGCAAATCGATATTAATAAGTTGGTCGGCGATTTGTTGAAATTGGACCCAATCGGTGCGATAGTAGTTCCTCCGAGGTTGAATAGGCACTGTTTCTGGTGAAGATCCCAACGTCAATATTACTGGAAAGTGGTCAGAAGAGAGCTCGTTGAAGACAACCGGAGAGCTGTCTATGGCGATGTTGCTGATGGATATATCCAAAATGGAATGAACTCCCGATCTGGAAAGTCGCGTTGGTTGATCCGGAGCGAGGATGTTGTACTGTCCAGCTTCGTAATCTTCGGCAAGTACGAATCCGTTTCGATTCTGTCTTTTGTTTCCCCACAGCTCATGCGTTCAGGTCGCCAGATGAATTTGTTCTGTCGTCGAGTGAGCATAGCCAGATCTCGCTTCAATGATGCACACGTACCATCTCGAAGATTGATTTGTTTGGGGCAGTACGCTGCAATGATGATGATGGGTCTCATCATCGTTGTAATCTTAATTCCGATGGCTTCTATAAGTTGCAATTTAAAGGCTGACAGAAGCCTGTGCTGAATGGATCGTTTAACGGCAATGGCAACTCCCCCTCCTCTGGTAGTTGTCCTGTCGAGCCTGTGAATCCTGTAATTGAAAATAAAAATAGAAATTTCAGGTTTAAGATGAGTCTCAGTTAAAATAGCAATATCGGCGTTCTTCTCTTCAAGAAAGTCGGATAACTCAGCAGTTTTGCTCCTGAGTGAGCAAGCATTCCAATTTACTACAACCAACTCATTATATTGCATATTCGATGATGAGTTTGCCTAAGGCGTTGATTTGATCTAACCGCGTTCTGCAGTTTCGTAGTTTTGTTGTCATTGTTTCAAAAATGACGATCAGTAGTTCAGCAGAGAATAAATCACCAGAGTCATCCTTTGCTTGTGGTTGATTATTGCCCCATCCAGGAGGGATTTTTGAGGAAGATTCTTTTTGTGATCCAGCGGCTGAATCTTTTGGATTGCTGCGAGGAAGTGGCGGCAAATTCGCAATATCTCTCTTCGGTGGGAGCCGTGGGAAATTAATTTCATTTTTCTGTGGAACATTCTTGCGCGTTGATTGTTTACGGGACGCCTGTTGTCGAATTTTTGTGAACTCAGCACGTTTGGGTCACGATTTGCTAGTAGATGGATGGTCGCCATCACAGTTCACACATTTTACAGCGATGTCATCTAATAGGCAATCGTTGGTATTGTGTGGTTCGGCACATTTCCCGCACAGACTTTTCATGTGGCAATTCCTCGCTCCATGGCCGTAGTTCAAATAGTTCGTGCACTGTGTGACATCCCGATGTATCGGTTTATACTTTTGCCATTCGATGATTATGTGAAATAACGATTTAATCGTTTTCAGTTGACTCATGGTGATGGAGCCCTTCTCCAGATGAATCAGGTACAGTTGATCTCTAAACTTTTTGTCGCTTCATTTTAAACACCATCATAGGCTTTAATCCAGCCTCCGACAGTGCCTGCTTTAGTTCGGTTTCCATCATGTCAGGTAGTCCTCGAAGTACAACCTTCATAGGTTTGTTGGCGGGAATATCGTGTGTGAAGTATTCCGCTTTTGTCTGCTTCAGATAAAATTCCACTCCTTTGTAGTGGTTCAAAGCCGGAACAGTTATTTTGTAGCCTTCAGTACATAAACGGATTGTTGCCTGTAGTCCTTTGCTGATCAGTGTGTTGAAATCCGAGCGTAGAGTTGGTGGGAAGCCCTTCAGGTAGAAAGGCGGCATTTTTTCCTTCTTCTGCAGTTCCTCTTCCACATCAACTGGCAGATCAGCATATTGGTTTTTACTCAGAAAACGGTCGTTTACCTGTACATCACTTGACTTCAGACGCTTAGCATCCTTTGGATCATTCTCGGATCTATGGCGCGTTTTACCCATAGCTTGGGTACCCAAGTAACAATTTTTGTTACGCTAGCTTGTTTGTGACTAGTTTGCAACCAGATATTTGAGTGATTGTTACTAACATCTAACCACTTGCATGACTCAAAAAGCGCAGTTTCTACTAGTTGTTAAGTCGGCTAAAAATATGTTGTCGTTACGTTGTTATGCCATACTGAAATAACTTATCTTTTCATAACTTGAAAAAAACTTGTTTCCAAGTAAACTAGTTGAAACTTAGTCACCATCGACATTATAAACATTGAATGAATCCAGAATACTTTTCTATCATCAATAAAAAAGCAGAAGAGTACTTTAAGTCACAAACTTGATACAAGGTACAAATTTCACAACGATCCAAAAATTGTCGAGCGGAATTCAAGTTTACTTAACTGTTTTTTATGCGCCTTCAATCAAAATCTGTTTATGAAGATATAAAAAATAAACAACAAAATAACCCTATGTTCAGAATGCTCAAAATTATTCCAAGTAGAGTGATTTCTCATCATTTTAAATTCATATATCATGAGAACTATAATATTATCACATTCGATGTTCAGTCCCTATATTATTTTCTTCGTGTTTATGACAGTGCATAGAACAAAAATGACTATTCTGCCTTTCACTATTTTCGGCAAAAAGTAGTTTTGAAGAAAGTAATATCCTGGTTTTATTTACGTTTCATACACTTCTTGAGACTTCATATTGTGTTCGCCATATTCAAGCCAACAAAGGCGGTTTTGTTTGCATTTTAGTTATCATAACGTTGGGAAAACTTAACGATAACTACTTGAATTAATGAAGAAATTATATGTTATAATCTTATCATATCTAAGTTATTGCTATATCAATTCACAGTAACGATTCACATATACGTTAACGTATTTATGATGGTTTCGCAACGAAAAATAAACCTTTTTTCAACTAGTAGCTAAAAACATAGCTGTGATTAAAGATATGTTAGAATCAAGTAACGATAACTTACAAATGATAGTTAGTTTAATGTTTACGTTATAAAGAAACACTGCTGTCACCTTGTTTTAACCAGTATAACATAAAAAACATGTTCGTGCTCTTGTTGCAACACAGTTGAGTTAAGTGGTATCAAAACTAGTTATGGGTTGCTACTATTGAAGTCAAATAAACTTATTTTCAACTAGTGGCTAGAAGCATTGTTGTGATTGAAAATATGTTTGGATTAAGTAACGATAGCTTATAAATTATATTTAATTCAATAAGACACAAAGATGTTATGATTGGAAACCTAAATAACTATTTCGTAACTTGTCATGTTGTGATGAAACATTGCTGTCACCATGTTTTAACCAGTATAACATAAAACACATATTCGTGCTCTTGCTGCAACATAGTTTGGACTTTGTCGTATCAGAACTAGTTGCGGATTGCTACTTGGATAGGTAGACAACTGCGAATAAAAAATAAAACAAAACCGAAATTAGTCGTAGTAGGTTATTCGTCTATCCACATCGAGTGTTAGATGACGAATGACTCACATCACATTTCATTTTATACCTGCTACTGGTAACGGTGTAGGGACGTCCCCTTTGTTAGAATTCCTTTGATGTAGGCAGAACGGGAAACAGTGAAACGATATAAAAGAGAGAGTTAGTATAGCAGCAGCCAGTAATACTGAATTGGCTGTCGAGCTGTTAACAGCATCTTGTGGAATTTTTACGCAGAAACACGCACACAGGAGGAAGAGTTAAGAGCAAGGCTGGTCGGCAGTTCCCAGTTGGCAAAATCCATCGTCTGCTCCGGAAGAGAAACTACGCAGAGCGTGTCGGTGCCGGTGCATCGGTCTATCTGGCGGCAGTGATGGAGTACTTGGCTGCCGAAGTGTTGGAATTGGCCGGTAATGCTGCCCGTGACAACAAGAAAACGAAAATCATCTCTCGCCATCTGCAGCTGGCCATCCGTAACGATGAGGAGTTGAAAACCCCGTCCTTTTCAGGACGACCACATCACTGTGATAAAGAAATATTTAGGATTGCTTTAAGTTTAGCCAGTTCTGATACGCCTGGAAAGTAGAATGCGCAAATCAAGTGGAAACATTTGTTCATCTCTTTCATTTGTTCAACTCTGTTTCGCACGACATATTTGTATTCTAGTATAAAGATGTGTTCAAAATCATCACTTTCGCTTTCGCATTGCCGTTCGTAATTGAATGTGTTAGTGACGGTGCAAATTAATTTAGCTTCCATCTTGATGAATCTTTTGGTAGGAAATATTGAGATCTGATATGGTTCTCGTGTGTGTCTTGTTTCAGCAATGGGCCTTGCTGGACTTTTTGGCTGCCTTTCTACCGATTTTCGGTGTCATTGTGCCGACGGTGTCTCGTGCATTCAGATCGGGAAACAGTGAGACGACATGTCCTCGATGTTGCTCTCGTGTGTCTTGTTTCGGGAACAGTTGCTCAGCAAATGGTAGGAAAAATGAACCACTCAACTTTTATATGAATGCTCTTGTATAGATTCAGACATCTCGCGTTCTGATTGGCTGGTGCTTTCATGGGTTAAATCAAACAGGTTTTTCAATAGTGTACTATTGAAAAACTTCAATGTTGTTGCAATACACGTTCAAGTTAAAAATTTTCGGTTCTATTGGTAGTTAGATTATATAAATCCTTCTACAGATCACTGAGCTATGAGCTTTCAAAATACGAGAAAGCCAAACGCGCCTTATGAAATATCTTCTTTGATACTCGTTTATACCAAACATTTCAGAAAAGTTTAATTTTGAACTATTTGAGAATATGTCGCAAAACTGAAAATGTTATTATAAAATTGTGATCATATTTCCGATGGCGTGTAGCAAGAATTATGTTGATTCATTAGATATAACATGAGATATTCACGATCAAAAACTTATCACTCTCTCAGAGGGTAAATTTTGAAAAGGCGCCCCATAGTAAAGTAAGTCGTATTCACGACAAAATTCAAATTAAAGGATTTATGGTCCCATACAAAATCAATGAATTTTATCCGATTCTGGAATTGCAGGGTAATGAGTATTTAAAATTCATACCGATATAGAAGATGACAATCAAAAAAAGCTTCAAAGTTGGACTCAAAACTGTTGAAATTTATTCGTCATATTAATTCATGGCCATACGAATCTTTGTGGGTTATGCTAGTTCCTGAATACCGGTTCTGGTAGTACCGTAAATAACCGTAAACTCTGACGTGGAACTTATTTCGACTTCTCATGAAATGTTCAATCGATTATTACACGTTTAGATTCAAATTCGATCAGATTTGCAGTTTCGACATTACAGGGAATGATTGAATAGAACTTCAAATTGCCGCTTGAAACGACGGTCATTAAAATAACGTCATGAGAACTAGAACACCGAAGAATATTCATGCAAAAACACATGCTTGTGATAAAAAAGGTATCATCTCACTGCTGGGTGGATTAAGCACGTTTTTCAAAATATGTTGAATGGTTTCTGGTACGGGAACTTCTTTCCATTCGAATCGACAATCAAAGGGTTCGTTCTTTGCCGTCACGAATTAGTTGTTGTTGTTGTTTATTTATACAAACGGTTAAACTCATGTTTGAAATCAACAAACTTATCTGGGTTATTAGGTGTTTTTGCTTTCAGTCTACCAAAACGCTTTAAACCCATTTTGGATGGCAGTTGTACTTCGTGATAATGCATCTGGAACGACATCCCCTTCTAATGCACAACTGTCGTACTGATGCAGGTCCAAGCTCCACCTACTGCAGCGACTCTACTTTCCACTTTGATTTTAAAATGTGAGTTAGCGCTGAAGAATCCGTTACCAGGGTAAAAAGAAATCCTTCAATATAGCACCGAAACGCATCAATTGCCAATAACGCAGCCAATGCCTCCTTTTCCGCAGCAGAATTTTTTGCGGGTTCGATAGTTTGTGAGAAAACTAAGAAATTACTTTCTTTCCCCTATCCTGCTGTTGTGTCAGGATACCGGCAACGGCCACGCTGGCATCAGTTTAAATGGTAAAAGGTGCGCTAAAATCAGGACTGCCATGGTTGGAGGCTGTAACTAAAAGCTCTTTTCTAGCGTAAAATGCTGTCTCGGCATTATCGTTCCAAACAAATATTTGTTTTTGTTTCAGTAAGTCGGTAAGACCAGACGTAACTCCACTGAATTCAGGGATAAAACGCCGGTAATATTCGGCCATGCCTAAAAATCTTCTTAGTTTCGTTACGGTATCTGATCTTACGTACTCGACTATCACATTAATTTTATCCGGGTTAGTACGAAGACCTTTTGTACCAAGAAGGTATCCAAGGAATGGAATCTCAGCAACTCCGAATTGGGATTTCTCCAAATTGATTGAAAAATTGGCTTGTTTTAAGCGGCCAGCGATTTCATGGAGTAATTGCACATGGTGCTCGAATGTTTCCGTTACTAATACTATATCGTTGAGGTAAACGAAGACATATTGCTCTAACTCACCATGACCGACGACTCGATCCATTAGTCTGGCCAAACTGGCTGGACTACTTACTAAGCCGAAGAACATACGTGTGTATTGAAACAGCCCTTTCCCTTGCACGCTAAAAACGTTATATTTGTGGGAACTGGGGTCAAGTGAAATTTGCAAAAAGGCCTCAGAAAAGTCAATAGTGGACAAATATTGCGCTTTTGGGAACTGCCCCAAAATTAGACAAAGACGGGTACGCATCTCGTACAGTGTGCTCATTAATTTTTCGTGCATCAAGCCATAATCTTGTTTTGTTTGGTTTGATCATGGGTACGCATTTCAAGGACAAGTCAGAATTGCTCTGTTAATTGATTCCTGTCATTAAAAGCCTTTGCAGTTCAGCAGACACTAATTTTTGAGTTTTAGGAGACATTGTCAAATTGAAGGTTTTTTCCTCTAATCGTTTTGAAGCTCAATTCGGTGTACAGCGAGGGGAGTTAAAATTAGTTGTCCCTCTTTGGCTGATAAAAAAGCGTCTTTACCTGAGTGATAATCTCACTTTTCCTCAGCTTTGAGAACGGAGGATGAAGATAGACAATTAATAGTCATAGAACATTCCAAATAACAACATTCTTGTACCGTAGGTTTGATCCGAAATTTCTTCCAGAAGTCCATGCCGCATATACAGTTTAAGGCCAGTTCTGGAACTACTAACGTTGATACTGATTGAGTTTGGCCGTTGAAGACGAACGGCAGATAAACTTGGCCTAGAATTTCGAGTTGCTCCCCACTCGCAGTGCGCAACATAATAGGGTTTTGGAGAGAAGATAGCTTTGGTGTCTTCAGACTTGAATAAAAGGATTTATTAATGAGAGTAATGTTAATGCCACTGTCTAATAAATCTTGTATTTTATTTCCGTGTACGCTCACTTAAATGTATGGTCTATTGTCGTTACGAAACGGGTAAATGATAGAGAAAAGAAATGAGTCATTGAAATAAATACATTCGGTGGCTTGTTCGAAATAAGACGGGAGATAAGATTTGCCACGCTCTTTTACTGGTTCAGCGGACGGCGGTTTTCGCTCGCTGTTCCGTAGTTTTTGTGCAGTATGGGCAATTATTAGAAGGGTAACTACGAAAGCCACAGTTGTCGCAAAATACTTCTTTCGGTACTCTACAGCTTAAAATTTGCTGTCCGAATTTTCCACAATTAAAGCAGATGTTGGAAGGCGTGGGACGATGAGAACCAATTACACTCTCCAATGTCTGTTAAGGATTATTCTGATTATTGGAAGAGGTTGATGTTGCTTGAGATATTCTACTTTTGGGAGTATTTGAAACAGGTTTTTGGTTGTTATGTGCATTCAAATTTTGCTGTGCTGGTAGAGTTTGTGTGTCCTTTGAATCACTTGGGAAATTCTAATTTGATTTGTTTTTAGAAATATTGTCTACAACTGCTACGGATTTGTTAGTTCCGAAGACTTTATTCTAAGCTGAAAAATTCAGAACATCAACTTTTAGCTCGGCAGCGACCAAAGTAGCTATATCAGAGATTGGTAAGAAATTTAATTGCTTTTTATAATCAATTCTCATATTCTGAGACATGACTTGAACTTGTTCATAATCAGGTAGTGGAAAGAAACGAACGGTCCATTTCATGATAATGTTCTACAAATATTTCATTTCTTTGTTGTCTGCGTTGATAAGTTTTCAGTTTTTTAACGCATTTAAATCCGGGTGCTCTACGAAGTTCCAATACTAAATGTTGCCAAATAATCAATCGACCAGTAGTACGCAAGGTCATGGCCCCGAGAAAAGGTGCACGGCGAACTCAAATAGTTCAATTTCGTAAACATGTTCGGCTATCGACAATGCTAGTACTATTTCCAAAAGTTCATTTAGTTTTAACCCTTAATCTTCCCCATCGTACTTGTTGATGATTCATTTGGACACAGGTAAACTATGTCGAGAAGGGGAGCTGATCTGATGATATGATGGTTTGTTTGTTCGGGTTAAACATGTGTTGATTGTTATATTTAGGACACGTAGTGCAAGTATTTTGTTTGTTAAGTATGGTACCTGTCGGGTTATTATATCCTTGCTGTGTTCCTAAAGTTTAGAAAAGATGTGGATAAGTTTGGTTTGCTATATGACCTTGATTGTTCCGACAATCAAGTACTTTTCAAGAAAAATCTTAATTATAAAAGAAATTTTACACAATATACATTCATAAAATTTATTCCGAATTAATCGTTTTTCCGAATAAACCAAAGATAGTGAAATGGATAAAAACTTCCGAGACGTATAAAATATTCATATAACATGCAAAATAAGAACGGTAGATTTATTGGAACTTTTCATGTTATAAATGTAATTTTATTGAATATAGGAAAGGAATAAAGTAGCGTCCGCTTACGGTTTTCCTAGCGTCGTTGTCGGTCTCGAAATCCTAATGTAGCGTCGTTCTCGAAATCCAATGGTCGTGCATCGACGATCGATTCCATCTTGGACAGGTAGATTTGAATCACTCTTCAGCGACTGGATCAATGGTAGCATCAACTGTTTCGGTTTTCAGCACAACAGGTCGGTATGGGAGCCACATACACACAAAAGATTACTAGGTAGTTTCCGTCCATTGTTAACTGGTCACTATTCATCTGCGGTGGATATCGAGGGACCTTCCTTGGTGCCGGTTCCGCCCGGTTTATCACTCACGATTGCTACCACCGATACCGATTGCTATCTCGTTTACGGTCAGTAGCGAATAATGCCCGAAGGTAGGAAAACTATGGTATCAGGGTATGGGAAGATTTTATAGCAAATTCAAATTTAAACTTTTAACGAATTTAATAGGATGATTATTTCAATTGAAAGTGATTTAAATCATTGTAATTCATTTGTATTTAAATATAAAGTATTTCATACCATTTCAGGATTGGAACTTGAAGTTTAGGCTTAATTTACAGCGTATTTAAAAGGAATAATCGAAAATGGGGTTATGAATAAAATAGTAATAATAATGATGATAAAAATACTACTAATAATAGTGATAGTAAAAATAATTTCAAAAATAATATATAGCATTCACGACAACTCCTACTGCTGCTCTAGAGGCGCTACTGTGTTCCTAAAACAAGAAGCATTATCTTGTGCATACCGTCTTAAGGTTACAATGCTTTGGAACAGTAACCCTATAGAATATGCTACTAACACACACTTGTGATCTCAAATGACTACTTGGAATGAGTATTTACTCGCTTCTAGTGACCTAACTCTCACATGCAGTTTTTATTTCAAAACATTCAATGTGAAATATCCTCTTCGCGAGCAATGATTGTCCGGTTATTTCGAACAACAACTTGATGAACACATAGTTTGTTATATGGACGGTTCTCTATTGGATGGTTGTGCTGGTGTCTACTGTCGTGAAATGAGGATAGATCAATCTTACTCACTTGGTAGATACTGTACTGTGTTCCATGCAGAATTCTACGCGATTCTGTGTGAAATACAATTGGCATTTCAACAGAGAATCTGTGGTCAACGAATTTATTTTTGTTCCGACATGCAGGCAGCTTTAATACTCCTAATACCAAGCCTAAAAAGGTTAAGCGGAGCACCAAGCCTAAAAAAATGGAACGGTAACTTTGAGCTATCAGTTGTTACTTGACCAATTTCGATAAATTTTACACCCTCGAATTTTGTAAAGTTTGTAGATTATTTTAAGTACATCATTATTGACAATCGTTTAGGAAAAACTAATGAAAATCTGATTTTTACCGTTCCAAGTTTTTTCTCACGCTAAAAATATGCCCTATCTGTTTTCATGCGGCACCTGCATAGAGAATCGGATATTGAGAACTTCAACTTTAGCGAATCATAATTTTGTTGTTAGTCAACCGATTTTTGAAATTTGGTCACCATTGGAAAGGTACTACTTCCAGAAATAAAACGAGCTGTAAAAAACGAAAAATAGGGTTGTCTACCAAAAGTTATAATGAAAACTGTAGATATATGCCCTCAGAAAAGGTAAGACTTTCTACAATGATCGTAAATATCTCGAAATTCAAAGCGATGAGAATTTTTCATTTTTTTTTCATAAGTTTGTATATAACTCAAAAATTAAAGCAATGACATTGTGCATTTTGCTGCTCCAAAATATTGGAATCATTACCAGAAGCAATGTATGGATGAACAAAATTATATATCCGTTCAAAGAATCTCAAGAAATTCTATACAAATACAGAGAATTTCTATTATTGGGAAAATTTTGCCAAACAAAATCAAGTCAAAACTTGTAAATTTTATGACATATATTGTTTTATTATTTTAGTTGGAAATTTATTATGAACAAAATTTACAAAAAAAACTAAAACTTGAATTTCACTGATAATTTAAAAAATATCGGTAAATATAGAATTTAGGGGGACAAAAACATTTGGTGCTTAACCTTATACGTTAGAGCTATGATGTCTTCAAAACAAATGATCAGTTAAAGATAAGCCATATTTCGATGTACATGGTATTAGGGTGGCTCTTATTATTGAGGTGATCCAAAACTTATTTTCCGGATGTTTTGAGATAGAGAACTGCAACCTTTGGCAAAATTGTAGATAAACTTATATCGAGCAGCTTTGCCGGAGACATTATTGTAGTATCTGCAACGGTTTTAGTGTTACAGCTATTTTTAAAGAGCAATTTAGGGTGCTCATCAAAAAATGAGATTTTTTGCTCTAGCATTTTCATTTTTCACTTTTCGTATTAACTATCTTTGAACATCTTTTAGAGTTTGTTAAAAACAATTTTTTAATGAATGGCGCATTCAGGTAGCGCTTTCTGCACCGAAGTTATGAGCAAAACTAGTTCACAAATAGGTTATTTTTAAACTGCTATATCTAACATTGAGGAAAATGAAAAAAAAACTGTTTTAATCCACCTAGTGGTGTAATGATGCCTTTCTCATGTACATATAATATTGTGGTATTCTATTCAAAGAATTTCTCTTCGATTTTTGAAAGACACCAAGAGATTGTTTATGCATAACATGCAGAATAAAACAGTGCTTGATTGCGTAAGCCATCCTTAAGAAAACGAAATGGGTTCACTATTATATGCACTTCCGGCACCGGAACCCGAGAACCGCTATAACCAAAGTCGGTTCGTACGGCCACCAAGTAACATGACACACAAACTTTTCTAGTACGCACTCTAAATTACGATTTAAATGTTTGTTGCATCCGAAAATATTTTAAGTGACGGTGTACAATATTGAACACACTTTACCCTATAACTCCGGAAACGGAAGTCGGATTTGGAGGAAATTCTAGAATTCCGTATGGGATCGGAAGACCTTTCATTAGAATCTAAGGTTGTGGAAATTGGTCAAACCATCGCTGAGAAAAGTGAGTGAGATTTATTTTCGTATATATGACCACTATTTCCGGTACTTCCGCAATCGGATACCGGCAACCAGGATAGCCGGAATCGGTCTGTTTAGTTGCCTACTGATAATGACTATCGATTTGTGTAGTTTTGAGACCAGTTTAGAAATTTTTTTACGCTTTTTGTTTCGCCGGTTTAAGTGACGGTGTACAATATTGAATACACTTTATCCTATAATTCCGGAACCGGGAGTCGGATCCGGATGAAATTCAGGAATTCCATATGGGACCACGAGACCTTTCATTTGAATGCTAGTTTGTCAAAATCGGTTCAGCCATCTCCGAGAAAACCTAGTGAAATTATTTGACACATACACACACACACATACACACACACACACATACACACACACACACACACACACACACACACACACACACACACATACACACACAGACATTGCTCAGCTCGATGAACTGAGTCGAATGGTATATGGTATATGATAATTTTCACTGGTCGGGTTTTCAAGTGATTGCATAACCTTTCTATATGAGAAAGGCAAAAATCCGTTCCTTGCATTTGACAGAAAATACTTTCGTGCATATTTATAAAAAAAAGGACGGAGGCAATATTTTTAAAAATTTTCAAATTGTGCTCAAACATTGGGTTTTTTCATTGAAAAATACTCTATCATGTAAGGTGTTTATTAGCTACAAATGAAAATAAGGTATTTTTGTCTTCTAATTCAGGTGCATATTCGGGAAGATGAGGTTCACTCACGTTGGTTGTTACTCTATTTGATAATGCTATTACAGAGATTATCTGACTTTAAAAGCAATCGTTTGAATAACTCTTACAGATTCACTAAACGATTGAATTTCCCTATACTTGTGTATCGATTAATTTAGACTTTCTTGCACTTCCTCTCCGAACGTCGCGACCATGAGTCTTCCGAATTTTGTTTAAAATGTCGACTCTCTGGAATTTTGAATGATATGATTTCCGATATCGAACGTCAGACGTTTCAGACAATTCTAAGATATTTGACATAAAAAATAAATTTCCGATTTCGGTGAATTCTTTAAAAAAAAATTTTTTTTAGATGACGCTAGATCTTAACGTTTCAGTCAATTTCAAGATATTTGGAATCGAAAAAAAAATTGTGTGATGATTTTTCAAAATGAAAAATTATCAAACTTTCACCATCATCTTTACGTTTCGTCTTAGACTCGTTAGTGCTTAGCAGTTTATGTTAAACTATTATGCCACCTGCAGTTCAACATAAACCGCCGAGGCTGAAACGAAACGTGAACATAATGAAATTGGTTATGTCCCCTAGCACAAACAAGGTTAATTCCTAAATAACTTCCAATGACGACCGGCACCACTCACCCACCTACCGCTTTAGAGATGATTCCAAGATATTGGTACCCTACTTTTTAATTATAATGGTAGTAGTAATGATAAAAATCCAAATACAAAAAATAATTTATGTGTTTGGTTAAAAAGTAGTATGAATTTCATATACAAAAGTAACATAAGTGCAGAGTTTCATTCAGTAAAAAGCACTTGTGATGAAGTTTCGTTAAGCGGAATGTTGATTGGACATATTTACAAGGGATCGATAATGTTAATGAAATGGCAATGGTTTTCTGCGATGCGGTACTTCAATGGTTTAGCTCAAATTTACCATTCGTCAAACGGCCCATCAATCCTCCTTGGTCCACAGTAAGGTTGCGTGAATTAAAACGGGTTCGCAATGTTTGGCAGCGTAAACATCGTCGATGGCATAGCTCTGAAACACTACGAATGTTCAAAAGTTCTAGTGAAAACTATCGTAGGTTGAATGCGGGGTTATACAAAGCCTACGTTATGCGGGTACAAACTGATCTTCGCCGGAATCCCAAAAATTTTTGGAATTTTGTGAATTCTAAACGTAAATCTTCATCAGTTCCTTCATCTGTTTGTTACGATGGTGTTGTATCCAAATCAACATTGGAGTCTTGCGACTTGTTTGCAAAGTTCTTTGCTTCGGTATTTGCTGGAAATACTGCCTCTGATATCGAAGCTAAGGATGTTCCTGAGAACTTAGTGCACATCGACACTTTCGATATTACTCCTGAAATGATTGTTGCAGCGGCAAAGAAATTGAAACGTTCATTCTCGATCGGGCCTGATGGTGTACCAGCAGCAGTCTACAGCAATTGTGCAACTGTTATAGCCGTTCCTCTCTGTTTGATATTCAACAGATCATTTGAGGAAGGGATCTTCCCGATAATTTGGAAGCAGTCTTATATGTTTCCCGTGTACAAAGCCGGTGATCGTAACAATGTAAGGAACTACCGTGGTATAACGAATTTGTCTACCGCTTCAAAACTCTTCGAAATAATAGTGAGCAATGAGTTGTTCTCTCGTACAAAACATTACATCTCAGTTGATCAACACGGCTTTATGCCCGGGCGTTCGGTCAGTACTAATCTTCTGGATTTTACCTCGACCTGTATTTCACGTTTGGAGGAAAAAGTACAAATTGATGCCGTATATACTGATCTAAAAGCGGCATTCGACCGAATTGATCACCGTATTCTTTCGTGCAAGTTATCGCGTCTGGGCGCAACACAAAAGTTTATTGACTGGCTTTGCTCTTACTTAAGTGGTAGAGTCTTACGAGTCAAGCATGATTCCTGTATGTCATCCTCGTTCTCGAACATATCTGGTGTACCTCAAGGCAGCAACTTGGGTCCACTTCTGTTCTCGCTGTTTTTTAATGACGCTATTTTGCTGCTCGATAGTGGCTGCAAATTAGTTTACGCCGACGATTTGAAACTTTACCTGCGTGCGTCTTCAAAAGCTTCTGGATGAATTCGTTACCTGGTGTCGAAGGAACTGGCTTATCGTCAGCATAGCAAAATGTCAGGTCATAACATTCCACCGAATTTTGAATCCATTACTTTTTGACTATAAAATTGACGGACAAACGCTTCAAAGAGTTGATCGTGTTAATGACCTTGGTGTTTTGTTGGATTCCAAACTAACTTTTAATTTACATCGTTCCACATTAATTACAAAAGCGACTCGACAATTAGGATTTATTGCTAAGATCGGACGTGATTTTAAGGATCCACATTGTTTGAAGGCATTATACTGCTCGCTAGTTCGGCCTATACTTGAAAATGTTAGCATAGTTTGGAGTCCGTATCAACTAGCTTGGAGTTTACGAGTTGAACGTGTGCAGAAAAGATTTGTTCGATTCGCTCTAAGGAATCTACCCTGGCAAAATCCGCTAGATCTTCCACCGTATCCCGATCGCTGCCGTCTGATTGGTTTGGACACACTGGAACGGCGCAGAAAAATTCAGCAAGCAATTATTGTTGCGAAAATAGTAAACAGCGATATTGACTCTTCGAAGCTTTTATCGAGTCTTGATTTCCGTGCTTCACAACGATCGCTACGTTCTACTGGTTTACTTCAACCGAGATTTCACCGAACGAATTCTATGAACCGATAACAGCATGCATCAGAACATTTGGGACTGTTGAACATCTCTTCGATTTCGGCGAACCTATACATAAATTTGCGCAGAAAGTGTTACGTTCCACTATTTTATAACTTGACTACATTATATTCATTAAGACCTTTTATTGTCGGATGAATTAGAGAAAAATAAATAAATAAATAAAAATAAATTCAAACGGAAAGGTTGTTTTTCGAGACGAAGACAACTGTAAGCTGCAGGTAAATTGGTTGGTTGGTGCTAATCACAAAGGCTGCTGCAAAGCCAATATTCGGGGCGATTCCAGTTTCATAAGAACCTGGAATAGTGGAACTCACTTCACTGAGCAAGATGGCCTAACCGATCTGAGAACTGTTTCATTCTGTAGGTTACACTAGTTCATGCACTAGCTTTCATGTTTTTCAAAAATCAAACAAAGTTGTTTGAAGAATACCTTTTTTATATAAGAATAAGAGATATGAGAAAGGCATCATTAAACCATTAGGTGGATAAAACAGATTTAACTTGATTTCGTGAGATTTTTCGTGCTAAATTCGTAATTATACTTTTTCTTAATTGGTAAACAAGTATATGATAGATTTTCGAGTGGACTTTACTAATATAAAATTCAAGCAACTTTCGAATTCTAAACACTCCGAAATAATTCTAAGTTTGTGAAATTGAAATTTTTATATTCTATCGATTATAATTAATCTCGTTTAGGATAGCGGAAAATTCAAGATATATGTTTTTGTTCTTAATTGCTTGTTTCTTTTTTTGAAATTCATAGAATTTTACGTTTTATTTCTTATTGTACAAAGCTTTTGAAATTATTTAAAATTTTTGTGTTGTCACAAAATTTATGTTGTTAGTTAATCGGATTGCAATATATGCACTTTGATTTGCAGAAACGTTGGAACGTAATATATATTGGAACCTAAAACAAAACCAGAATTTCAGTAGTTATCAATTGCGTTTGGGTTGTGCATAAAAATTGTTTAGATCTTTTGTCCAATATAAAAATATAATTATTTTTAGAGTTTAGCTATATTTAGCGGTGAAGCAGCTCAGTGATCAGCTGGGCACGTGGAAGAAAAAGAGATAGTAGTGCAAGCACGTATTGGTCGATAGCGACGCACGCGCAAGAATACTTGAAATAACGAGCATGCGCGTGTAGCATTTTTTAGAAGGATCTCTGCGAGAGGTCCAGATTTTCTAGACTAGGAATTAGTATAAAAGACCCAAAATTTGTAAATAAAATCATAAGTTTTCGAAAAGTCAAATCGAGTAGATGTTTGAGGCCGAAATTTTTCATCTCCTTGTCAAAAGTCTTTTCGCTAACACAATTGGCGATCCTCCGAATTAGAAATTTATTTTTTCGCACAGAAGAGACAACTAGCCGTTTTCCGAAATTAAAGGTTGTGGTTAGTGCTAAAAAGACTGCTTTCATCTGGTCAAAAACTATTCCACCACAAAAGCATAGGCTCACATTACGCAAGAGCAACTAGCCTGCGGTCTTGAAGATGTTATTTCCCAGCTGAGAGCTTGTACGCTTGAAAGAAATCAAGGTCACTGAACACGAAGGTGAACGGAGTGTACTATTGTAGTTGCTACGCTCCACCGAGATGGTCAATAGACCAGTTCACCCGGATGGTCGACAGGTTGACCGCAGACCTGGTGGGTCGGAAGCCGGTGGTGATAGCCGGAGACTTCAACGCCTGGGTAACGGCATGGGGCAGCCGCTTTACCAATAGGAGAGGACAGACGCTACTGGAGGCCCTCGCCAAGTTAGACGTCGTGTTAGCGAATGATGGACTGAAAAGTACTTCCAGCGGAACGGTATCGAGTCGTTTAACGACCTGACTTTCTGTAGTTCCGGCCTAGCCGGAGATCTTAATTGGAGAGTTGATGATGGCTACACCTATAGCGATCATCTAGCCATTCGCTACACGATCGGTCACTTGGCGAGAAGCACAAGGAGGAGTAATACTCTCAAAACTCTAGCGTGGAAGGTTGCTAACTTCGACCGCGAAACGTTTTGCGCTGCCATTGAATTGGAGGAGCAAAACGCGAACCTGAGGGGACGAGTTGGTCGCTATCTTGTCACGGGCGTTTAACGCAACCATGCCTAGAAAGGCTCAACCGAGGACCAACAGACCACCGGTCTACTGGTGGAACGAGCCAATTGTACGCTTTCGCGCATCCTGCCTCAGGGCTAGAAGAAGGATGCAAAGAGCTCGATCAACGGAGATGAGGATGAAGAGGAACACGACGTTCAAAACGGCGAAGTTAGCACTAAACAAGGCACTAACGCAACCAAAAGAGCCTGGTTCGACCAGCTATGTGAGGGAGCCAACTCCAACCCATGGGGCGATGCCTACAGGATGGTAATGGACAAACGTAGTCCGGCGAGGTTGAAGGAAATCATAATGGTTCTCTTTCCCCATCACGACACGTCCCCCTGGCAGCCAGCCCCGCTACCAGCGAACGAAGTTGAAAATGTGACGAACGAGGAGTTACTCACTGTGGCGAGATCGCTCGATACAAAGAAAGCCCCGGGGCCAGACCGGCGTATAGACCAATCTGTCTGATCGACACTGTGGGAAAGCTCCTTGAGAAAATCATCCTCAACACGCTATTCCCCTTCATAGAGGAAACAGGAGGACTGTCCAGTCAGCAGTACGGGTTTCGCAGAGGCAGGTCGACGGCGGACGTCATAACATCGGTGGTAACCACGGCGAAAGTAGCAATCCAGCGCAAACGACGAGGAATCCGCTACTGTGCGGTAGTAACGCTAGACCTTAAGAACGCGTTCAATAGTGCTTGTTGGGCTGACATTGCTAATTACCTACTTCGACTGGGAGTACCGGAAGGGCTGTACAAGATTCTGAAAAGCTACTTCCAGAACCTAGTATTGCTCTACGAGACCGAAGAAGGCACACGTAACACTCCAATCACGGCTGAAGCACCACAGGGATCTATCTTGGGCCCGATCCTGTGGAATATAATGTACGATGGTGTACTGAGGTTGAGGCTCCCTCCGGGTGTCAAGATAGTCGGGTTCGCGGACAACGTCACACTGACAGTCTACGGCGAATCCATCGAAGAGGTCGAACTGAGTGCATCATATTCAATTTGCTTGGTGGAGTACTGGCAGGAAACTGCAATTCGCGCACCACAAAACAGAGGTGATGGTGGTAAACAACCGCAAATCGGAATAGGAGGCGTTGTTACATGCCGGAGATTGCGTGATCTCCTCCAAGAGATCACTGAAGCAATTGGGTGTGATGCTTGACGACAAACTCAGCTTTAGTAAGCACGTTGAATACGTCTGCAAGCGCGCATCAATAGCGATCGCGGCGCTCGCACGAATGATGGCCAACAGCTCGCCAGGTACGGCAGCCTGGTATGGGCGTCGGCACTTAATGTGGAACGCAACTGCAATTCGCGCACCACAAAACAGAGGTGATGGTGGTAAACAACCGCAAATCGGAATAGGAGGCGTTGTTACATGCCGGAGATTGCGTGATCTCCTCCAAGAGATCACTGAAACAATTGGATGTGATGCTTGACGACAAACTTAGCTTTAGTAAGCACGTTGAATACGTCTGCAAGCGCGCATCAATAGCGATCGCGGCGCTCTCACGAATGATGGCCAACAGCTCGCCAGGTACGGCAGCCTGGTATGGGCGTCGGCACTTAAAGTGGAACGCAACGCACAGATGCTGGAGAGTACTCATAGACTGATGTGTCGTGATCAGTGCATATTGCACTGTATCGAGGGATGCGGCCTGAGTGGTTGCAAGTATGATGCCTATCGGTATGATAGTGAAGGAAGACGCGGAGTGCTACAGCATGCGAGGAGACAGGAAAGCCCGTAGGGCCTCCAAAGCTGCTTCTTTACGCAGATGGCAACATGAGTGGGACAGCTCAACCAAGGGTAGGTGGACACATCGGCTCATACCTAGAGTCTCGAGTTGGTTAGATAGACCTCACGGAGAAGTGAGCTTCGACCTGACGCAATTCCTCACAGGCCACGGGTGCTTCAGGTGGTACATCCACAGGTTCGGCCACGCGACATCCCTTGTATGTCCTAGCTGCCCAGATGAGATCGAGACGGAAACGGCAGAACACGTATTGTTTGCATGTTCCCGTTTCGCGGCTCAAAGGAGTGAGCTACTGGAGGCATGTGGCATTGACACCACACCGGAGAACCTGATCCAGAGAATGTGCCACTACGTTGAGAACTGAAACGCAGTGTCGACCGCGACATCCCAAATTGCGGGCATATTGCAGCGGAAATGGAGTGCGGAGCAACAACAGGCAGCCGCGACCGATAGTCGCGTGCAACCGTAGTCGGCTCAAGAGGGATCAGCGAACAAACGTCGGACCGGGAGAACCTCCTTCGCCGGGGAGCTCTTCGTCGGAGTAGTCTAGATCCTTCGTCGGGGACTAGACGAGTAGTACGTAAAACTATTAGGATCGTCGGGGCGCCAGTGAACCGGAAGCTATCCTCCAATCGGAATCACTGGATCGTCCCAGGCATCCTCTCGGTCGGACGTTGACGGGTATTGAAAGCGTCGTTTTAGAGTCGTCGAGGCGCCAGCGAATCGGAAGCCATGCTCCATCCGGAATCGCCGGACCGACCTCGGCACTCCTTCGGGTGTTCCGTGTGGTGTAACAGAGGACTCGATGTCGGGAGAACTTCCTTCGCCGGGGAACTCTCTGTCGGAGTAGTCTAGATCCTTCGTCGGAGACTAGACGAGTAGATCGTGGCGTAATACCGCTAGGATCGTCAGGGCGCCAGTGAACCGGAAGCTATCCTCCAACCGGAATCACTGGACCGACCCAGGCATCCTCTCGATCGAGCATTGACGGGCATCGAAAGCGTCAGTTTCGGGAGAGCCTCCTAGTCGTCCTAGTCGCCACAACACCGATTCGAGTCGTCGAGGCTCTAGCGAACCGGAAGCCATGCTCCAACCTGTGGCAGGTTCTTTCTTTCGAGAAGAAAAGGGGTCGTTCTCACTTCAGTCTTGACTTCAGAATGTCCATTTGTTTTTCCGCATTTTAGTTTTATTGAACATACAAATTTTATCTGTGTACGTGTAAGTTCAACGAGAACTCTTGAGACTTGACAATTACATGTATCGAAAAGATTTTGGTGTGTTTTACAATGTTTTGATTTTTCTTCTGTGTTATAATTCCTAGATTTTGATTTTATTATATTATTGTATAATGTCAATAGTGTAATTTGTGTGATATGATGTTATGTGAAGAAATAACAATAAGATAGTTTTGAATGTAACAAGGATTTGTGAAAAATTTCATTTTTATATTCGGTTCCCTGGTCTGTTCGTATAAAAGACGGGGTCCCGTAAATTAGAATGCAGTGTTCGACAAAAGCTTTGGCTATTGTTCCTGCTAGCATGTCTGGAATTGGGTTTGCTATGATATATTTTGATAAATCGCATTGAATTGTTAACGCGTATCTATTTCCTGAATTTGATTTTGTAAATGGTCCTATTGTGTCCATAGATATCGAAGAAAATGATTTTTGTGGTATTGGTGTTTGAATGAAATTTTCTGTTGTTCTAAAGGTATGTTTATTTTCTTTGCATTTTATACAATTATGAATATAGTTTGGATTTTTTCATATTTGGCCATATATAATGACATTTAAGTTTTCGATAAAGTCTGTTAATTCCGATTTCTTCGCGTTTCGCCTTCGGCTCATCAGTGCTTAAAGCAGTTCAAATTAAACCGCCATCTCCGCCTAACATTTCAATTTGAACCGCTAAGCAGACGCAAAGTCCACACTATTTATGTGACCCTTTAAGGATATGACACTAGGTGGGTGTGCTAATTTCGCAAAATTTTCTATGAAGCGATGATAGTAGTTACAAAATGCTACGAATCGTCTGACTTCATCTGCATTAGTAGGGGTAGGATAATTTATGACCGAGCCTCGATGTGACCTACATTTTGGTTCACGTTTGTTCTGGTGCTCTGATTCGTTTTCGCTGTTCCATCTGGCTGATGACCGACATCTTGAGCACCCGATGTCGGCGCTGAATCGTTTTCCGTATACATTACATTTCTGTTTGGATTTGCGTTGCTAAAATTTGTATTGGAGTTATTTCTCCAGTTGTTTTGATATTGTTGTTGGTTCTGTGAATAGAAATTTGTTGTTTAAATTGCCGCCCCTTGCCGTTATTTCTTTGCTGAGTGGCGGTTTTGTTTGTTTGGATTCTTGCGAGCAATACTTTTTCTTCGCAGGCCGGATTCACTTCCAGCACTTTATTTATTGCTGAAGCTAGGTCCGTGTATGTTCCTGCTCGTATAATAATAGTTTTTTTTTTGCCCTCGGTCATGTGTTTAATTGCTTCTTGGGTAGCCATTTCTTTTGCTACCTCGGCCTGATTTTTTTTGCTACGTACGCAGCTTCAAGCTGCGTAGCGAGAGTTTCGATTTCGTTTGTAAAAGTAATTATGTCAGACTTTTGTTGGCATAATTTTAATTTAGATTGCACTGCTCCTACGGAGGCAGGTGCAATTGTTTTTAATTTGTCCACTATGGACTCGACGTTTTCGGGTTTGGCGGCAAATTCGTTTCGAGCTTTGCCTCTTAGTTTTGATAATATGATGCTAATAACTAATTGTTTGTTATCATTTGTGATCATTGTCTTAATAATATCCAGTGCATCAATGACACTGGTGAGGTTTGTTGGATTTCCAGATTAGTCATTTTGGTTTTTGCCTCACGATTTAGCTTAATTAATTTCTTTGTTGCCCGTTTAAATTTAGGGAATAACGATGGTTTGGCGTATGGGAGTTTAGTGTCTATGATATTGTAAATTTTTTCCGAGAGCAATTTTGCTTCTCGGTTGATTAAATTGAATAGGTCTGACTCTAGATTGTTTTCTAGCTCGGCAAGTTTTTCGTTAATTAAATTTTGAGCGGAACTCGCTTCGCTTCTTTTCAATTGTTAAATTTGGCTCGAATAGGTTCTATTCGGAGCTTTCCTAAAATTACTTTCAATTGCCTTTAATGTATTCAAGCTTTTTTCAATTTCGTCCATTCATATTCATTTGCTAGTTAGTTGTTAGTAAAACCGTTGAATTTACATCATATAATATGGGTGTTTAATTTTTTTTAGAGATTATATTGTGCAGGATCAAGGTAAATTCCTTTCCGTGCGAAATATGCCTTGTTTTTTCGAGTTGCTTCTTTTTTGTCAAAGGACGGCCCCTGCTATACTTCTACTTTAACTATTTCAGTTTTCTCTTGCTGCTCAGGAAAGATTTTAATTTCTAATATTAAGGTGTGATGATCTCATACTGTCACTAAAAGTTTTTCTCGTTTTGAGAGCTTTAAAACACTTTTTTTCAACTGGCGGTAGCACTTTCCAGCAAATCTTCCGTCCATGCTGTTCTCTAAAAGATTTTCTCATACTGTTACTGAAAGTTTATCTCGTTTTGAGAGCTTTAAAACACTTTTTTTCAACTGGCTGTAGCACTTTCTAGCAAATCTTCCGTCCATGCTGTTCACTAAAAGATTTTCTCATACTGTCACTGAAAGTTTTTCTCGTTTTGAGAGCTTTAAAACACTTTTTTTCAACTGGCGGTAGCACTTTCCAGCAAATCTTCCGTCCATGCTGTTCACTAAAAGATTTTCTCATACTGTCACTGAAAGTTTTTCTCGTTTTGAGAGCTTTAAAACACTTTTTTTCAACTGGCGGTAGCACTTTCCAGCAAATCTTCCGTCCATGCTGTTCTCTAAAAGATTTTCTCATACTGTCACTAAAAGTTTTTCTCGTTTTGAGAGCTTTAAAACACTTTTTTTTCAACTGGCTGTAGCACTTTCTACTAAGTCCGTTAACTGGGACTGCTATGCTATGCTATTTTTTATATGTTTTTCCGTGTTCACTATTTTCAAGCTAAGTCCCTTCTTAACTGGGACTTAGTCTATCGCGCGGTGAACACTGTCACGGTCTGCCATATGGCAGGTTCTTTCTTTCGATAAGAAAAGGGGTTGTTCTCACTTCAGTCTTGACTTCAGAATGTCCATTTATTTTTCCGCATTTTAGTTATATTGAATATACAAATTTTATCTGTGTACGTGTAAGTTCAACGAAAAGTCTTGAGACTTGACAATTACATGTATCGAAAAGGTGGAGGCGGAAAATCCACGCCAGCGGCGCGCATGGTTTAAAGTGTTTATATTCATTGCGTTACTTTGCTTGTGCGCTGTAAGCAATTCGAGTGTTTAAGATAGGAGGGTCGTTGTTGGTACCGAGCATAATTTCGGTCATCTCGGTCCAACTCATAAAATATTTAATGTTTATGATTTGTAAAGTGCTGATGCATCAAATCATAAGACTGAATGGCTGGTTTCCATACAGAGTATTGTCAAGAAGACGTTTACAGTGTAACTACATTGTGTCGAAATGAAATGTAATATTGAAATTGTTCTGAGGGTTTAACGTGGAAAACTGGGTGGTTTTGTAATTCCGCCACAAACCGGAATCGCCGGACCGACCTCGGCACTCCTTCGGGTGTCCCGTGTGGTGTAAGAGAAGACTCGGTGTCGGAAGAAACTCCTTCGCCGGGGAACTCTCCGTCGGAGTAGTCTAGATCCTTCGTCGGGGATTAGATGAGAAGATCGTCGCATGGTACCGTTAGGATCGTCTGAGCGCCAGTGAACCGGAAGTCACGCTCCAACCGGAATCATTGGATCGACTTAGGCATCCTTTCGGGTCGGGTCGTAGACGTGTACCATAAGCGTCGGTTCGGGAGAACTTCCCTCGTCGGGGAACCCTCCGTCGGTGTACACTAGATCTTTTGGCGGAGACTAGTCGAGTAGTTCCGCGAAGTAGCATCAATTTTGGGTCGTCGAAGCGCCAGTGAACGGGATGTTACCCTCCAACCGGCATCACTGGACCGACCTCGTCATCCAACTGGTCTATCCCTTGAGAGGAGGATGCTGATCCCCATTCTGCATAAATCTGGGGAGGGTGCTGTGAGCACCGATAGCCTTCCACCCCGAAGCAATACCTAGCGGTGGTGCCGGGGAGTTAGGGTTGGAGATCCAAGGTGTTTTAGTGGGTAGTTCCAATTAACAGTTGGTAGAGTCCCACACTCTGTGCGTCAATTGCATTTACCTTGTAAAAAAAGGACCCTGAACACAAGTTCTAAATCTCGTTTTCGTTTCTGTTTTATTGTTTCGCACGAAAACAATGGTACTGCAAACTTAACGCAATGTCGTCGTTGCCAAGGCTTCGGCCATGGAACCTAAAATTGTCATATGGGTATACGGTGTTTGAATTTTGGTAAATCGCATTCGAAAGACGTTTGTCCAATGAATGAAACCACTGATAAATTTTCATGTTCAAATTGCTATGGAAATCATAAATCCAATTATTTTAAATGTCCTGTCAGGGAAAAAATTTAAACGTTTGTTTGCTTAGACAACAAGTCAAATCAACGACCTCAAATTTACAGAACATACCTGAAAATAAAAAAAAACCGTTTCAAATGCCGCGCCTAATTCTTCTAAGGCACTCTTCGAATTTAAAACAAAAAACAGGTACGCCTTTCAATTCGTCTTCTAACGAAAACAATTTATTGACAGGTAGTTCGACCTCGTCATCATCTAATGACAGTTACGCTTTGGTAACAGGTACACAAATACCTCTTAATTCTTCTAATGTAAATAATCAAAACACAGGAACGCCTTCCAGTTCATCTTCTAACGAAAACAATTTATAAATAGGTAGATCGGCCAAATCATCTTCTTCTAATGGCAGTGTAACACAAGTGTAACAGGTAGACATCTACATACCAATATTTCTCCAATGCCATTCGCTTCTTTAAACGAAGTCGATTTAGGCGATATAACGGAAAATAAAATGATCTACCTACTAGATCAACTTTTTCAAATGATCATCCGAATGAATTCGACTTCATCACTTTTTGAAGCATTTCAAATCGGATGGCAATTTGCAAATAATATTATAATGAATGTAAAATTTAACAGTGATGTTAAATAATTATTTGAATATTTTAAATTGGAATGCTCGATCTTTAAAATCGAGTGAAGATTATCTTATATTTTTTTAAAAGTTCACAAAATTTATTTTGCCATTGTGACAGAAACTTTTCTTAAACCATATGTCAAATTGAAAAGCAATCTACATTATGTGGTACATCGATTTGACAGTTTTACTGTAATGGGTAATGGAGTTGCCATTTTTGTCCAACGGTAAATTTAACATCGAATTTTACCTTCTTTCAATACTAAAGTTATTGAAAGCTTAGGAATCGAAGTTGAAACCATTCATGGAATGTATTACATCACTGGAGCATATGTACCGGCGAACAATTAAATTTCTTTGAAGGCGATTTGCAAAAACTCACAAGATATCGACCGAAATTTTTCGTAATAGGGGACTTAAATGCAAAGCATGTCTAGTGGAATTGTAGACAGTAAATAAACAGTAAAATACTTAATAATCAACGCTCAGCTGGTTACTTCACAGTTCTTCATCCTAGTAATCCGACTTGCCTCTCTTCCGTGAAAAATCCCTCTACAATTGATCTGGTTCTAACAGATCAAAATCACATTTGTAGTGAGCCGAATACACATTCCGACTTTCCAACGAAGCTATAATTAATCCAATTAGTTCTATAGTCAACTACCATAGAGTCAATTGGTTGGATTACAAATCTCACATTGAAAATCATGTGCAATAGATAATTTGAATCATTACATTATCGAAGCTAGAAATCTTTCAGTTTCCAAAGCTCAAACTAAATCAAATTCTCCTATCATCGATGACAATCTTCAACTGCTCATTCGGTTGAAGAATGTTCGTCGACGACAATATCAACGTTCTCGTAATCCTGCTATGAAAAACATAGTTAAGGATTTACAAAAAGAAATTAAAAATAGATTTACTCTTTTGCGAAATGAAAATTACGCTAGAGATGTTGAACAAATTAAACCTTATTCTAAACCTTCCACTTCACAATTCCCTTCCATGCTCCTTTTATCCTTCCCTTCCCATCAGGAAATTGATGAGAAGCCACGGCAAGACAGAAATCTCTAAATAACTAGGGGAACACTTGGGCCAATTAGTTCTGATTCCTGAAGCCATAAAGAAATCACTTAAACTCGCTTGATTAACCATATCCGAAACGCTGGAATCTAGGCCGCATAATTGTCTCATATTCTATAGGATGATGACAATTATGAGTAGAACGGTAGTGTATTCGAACATCGTTCGTACGAATGAAAAGTCCCATTCTTGTTTACAGACGAAATGCAGTGAAAGATGATATGCAATCGAATGATAAATTGTTTTTGCCTTTGGGGCTGTCCATAAAAGACGTCACGTCGCAAGGGGGAGGGGGGTGTTTCAGAAAATGTGACCTTCTGTGACAGGGGGAATGGGGTAGGGTTGTTGGAATGTGACGTCCAATATTTTCAATGAGCGCATTTTTGAAATACCTTTTACTGCTTTGCCCTATTTCCTGAAAAAAATTCTCCACAATAAACGTTTGCATTCTATAGAAAAAAGTGTATTTGTTGATGTAAAAGCTTCTTGTAATTTCCGGAATGAATGATGCATTTCTGTTGTGATCAGCAAAAGTGCACGGAGGGGCGAGTAAATAAGCAAAATTAATAAATTTGCCTAATATGAGTAAAAAATAGATGTCTTCAAACGGTTTAACTTAAGTTATGCACTGACAATTTAAGTAAATGTATATGAGTTTGGGTGTACCAATCGCTTGGAATTAGGGATTTTTTAACTTTCGGAAATCTAATGATAGGTAGTAAGCAGATGTGGATTATGAACCACACAAAGAATGAAAGAATTTCAAAAAGTTTGTTTGGTCGGTCGCATCGAAACTTCATGCTTCTTGGTGTATTTAAAATTCATTCAGGCGGAGTAATATTAATCAAACCAGCAAATAACTTTGACATATATGCTGTGATTATCAATAATTATAATGATTATAATTATTATAATTATAGTCAAAAATTGCAAAAAAGCGCGACGTCTTTTATGGACAGCCCCTTTTTTATATAGAAAGGTTATGCAATCACTGTGAAAACCGACCCGGAGGGCCGAGTTTCATATGCCATTTGACTCGGTTCGTCGAGTACGCAAAATGTCTGTGTGTATGTAATGTTTTTTTGCACTAACTTTTCTCAGAGATGGCTGAACCGATTTTCACAAACTTAAATTCAAATGAAAGGTCTTGTGGTCCCTTATAAAATTCCTGTATATTATTCGGATCCGACTACCGGTTCCCGAATTATGGGGTAAAATGTGCAAAAAATTGTGAAAATAAGTGCACCTTTCTCAGAGATGGCTGAATCGATTCTCACAAACTTAAATTGAAATGAAAGGTCTTGTGGTCCGATACAAAATTCCTGAACATTATTTGGATCCGACTTTCGGTTCCGGAGTTATGGGGTAAAATGTGCAAAAAATGAAAATATGTGTTCTAACTTTTCTCATAGATGGCGCGACCGATTTTTACAAACTTAAGTTCAAATGAAAGGTGCTGTGATCCCATACGTAATTCCTGAATTTCATCCGTATCCGACTTTCGGATCCGGAAATATAGGGTAAAGTGTGTTAAAAATATTATACAATCACTGAAAAGGGCGAAACCCCGTTAAGTTTCCTAAATCGACCTCAAATCTTCTGCAATTGAACCAAACAAACCGATATCGGTTATTGTTTTAAGAATCGAAGAAAATTATTTTGAAGAACACTACAGTATTATATATGATAGTATGATTGATATGAGAAAGGCATCATTACACCACTAGGTGGATTAAAACAGATTTTTCAATTAAACCTTTAGAAGCATTGCAGACACAGTAAAATGCTTGTTTTTTCTGACAAGCATATGAATAAATGTCAAATCCTCAATCATACGCGATTGAATGATCTAATCATATGCGATTGAATGATCTCTGCAAGCCAATACACTGAAGTCTTTTTTTTATGCGAGTTTACGTACCGCTTAAAAAAACTGCATAACTCTGAAAATTCGCATAAAAAACCGTATAACTCATAAAATTCGCATAACTCTGAAACTTCGCATAAAAAACCGCATAAAAGAAAACCGCATAACTCTGAAAATTTGCATAAAAAAACCGCATAACTCTGAAACTTCGTCGCATAACTCTGAAAATTCGCATAAAAAAACACATAAAAAATACCTTAGTGTAATAGAATTGTTAGTTCGTCCTTAAGAAAGTCGAAGAAATGCACTATTTCGAAGAGCACGGGGTCGGACGTTGATATTATTTCGCGGAGCAAAGCAGGTACTTTATGGAAAATACATGCTTTATTTTATATTCATTGTATGATTTTGCCAATGTAATAAATATGTAAACTATCGAAAACAGGACAAGAAAAATACATATTTGTTGCTGACACTATACTGATCGGACTGCTATCTTCAATGCTTTTTATTTACTTTCCACGAAGTTTAATTTCAAGATTTTATTCATCGAATTGAAAAAAAATGATCTTTAGTACATTTATTTATTATGTAACATTCGTCACTTCTTTGATGATGAGAATCTTTCTAGATAATTACTTGCGATGACATTACTTCTTTTCCATAGGAATCGCGTTCGTACGCATTCGAGTGAAAACAAGAATGGCATGTTCGTATTCGTTCGAAAGTACGAGGTCTGTTCAAAAAGTACCCGGAATTCTCATTTTTCTAAAAAAATATTTATTTATTCGTCTACATCTATATGGTCCCCTTCAAAGTAATCCCCCCTAGATATAATACACTTATGCCAGCGTTTTTTCCAGTCTTCGAAACACCCCTGATAGTCACTTTTTGTAATGCTCTGTAGCACTCTCAGCGATTCTGCCTTTATCTCTTCAATCGATGAAAAACGCTGTCCTTTCATGGGTCTCTTCAACTTTGGGAACAGGAAAGAAATTTCAAGTAAATTTGGATCGTCGTTGACGTCGTTTAACAGCTCCTGAGCGATGGTAATGCGATTGTTTTTTTGATCAAAATTCAGCAGTTTTGGAACGAATTTTGCTGCCACTCGTTTCATGCCTAAAACATTTGAAAAAATATGATGGCATGAGCCAACTGATATGCCAACTTCATCAGCAACTTCTCTAATAGTGATTCGGCGATCATCCATTATCATTTTTCCCACTTTTCCCACATTTTCATCGATTATTGACGTGCTGGGTCGACCGGAGCGTTCGTCGTCTTCAACGTCTTCGCGGCCATCTTGGAAACGCTTATACCACTCGTAAACACTTGTTTTTTTCATAGCAGACTCACCGTAGGCTCTCTGTAACATTTCGCACACTTGGTTACACTTTATTTCATTTTTAACGCAAAATTTAATACAAATTCTTTGACTCTTCAATTCATCCATTGTTTAAACTAACAAAAATCACCGAGCTCAAAAAAACACGTCCACACCAGCCGCTACGAGACAGAATGTAAACAATGAATACAGCTGAAAATTTCACCACACATTAGGGACATATGTACCAACACAATAAAAAAAAATTTGACCACCGGACTCTCCAGACGCGCGCAATTAAAAAATTCCGGGAACTTTTTGAACAGACCTCGTATGTGTTCATCGAAAGGTGGATACGAACGTAAGCAAGAATGATTACACAAAATTTGCGAAAAAACTAGTGAAATAACGAATGGATCAAACATTTTTCATTACAACTTAAGTCTGTACCAGAGCTGATGTTTTAAAGTTAGATTGGCGCTGGTGTTATATATGTACGATGCTTGAAAGTGCGATTAATTCGAACGTAAACAGTAATACGAATTTGACATACTTTGGAACGTATCGAATAAGAGTGATTGGCTTTATCTATAGTTCGTTAAGTTTAAACTGATTTATTAAGTTGAATTTGGCATGAGATTCATTGTCAAGAGTTTGACGAGAACGTATAATCAACCTATTTTATATTTTTATCCACATATTTATTTAAATTAACCAATCGATCAAGAAAAATACTCACAATATCAAACTAGACGTTCTGTTATATTTCAGCGAAATAAATCGTGTGGATCAAAAGTTTATTTTTCAGCATTTTTTTCTCTATGTGTACTTGCAAAAATCACAGAAAAATAATGTCAATTACTCGGGTTTTAAGCATTGCATTCGGTGTTTTGTGACATTCACAAAGGCCTATCGTACGTTAGGCCCTAATCACATGTTGGTAATGACATTCGCAAGGGCCTATCGTAAGTTGGTAATGTAATGCTCATTGCTCGGGTTCATAGCTTTCCACATGCACAATAATCAATACAATCTTTTTTTTTTTTTTTAAAAACTATTTATTGGAATATGAGTTAAAATTAAATTATTAAGATTTAAATTGGGTGTTCAGCCACAAGTGGTGACTTTTCAGCCCTGTTATATATGATTTGGTTATTACCATGAAGACATCATTTGCTTCCGCAATTCTGAGATTTTTTGTGTAGGGAAAATTCTAAACCTACTTGTATTGTGTAATGAAAAGGAACTTATATACTAACTTACTAACTAATACAGAGAGCGAATCGATTCAATTGAAGATTGCATCGATTTTTGTAGGAATTTGCTTATAATATTATGTGACATTACATCTAATGGTTCTATATTTGTGAGTCTGTGTAACTCATTTGTACAAAACCAGGGAGGACGCTTCAAAATCATTTTCAGAATTTTATTCTGAATCCTTTGAAGCGTTTTCTTCCTGGTGGAACAACAGCTTGACCAAATTGGTACCGCATAAAGCATGGCTGGTCTGAAAATTTGTTTATAAATTAACAATTTGTTTTTTAGACAGAGCTTAGAATTTCTGTTTATAAGAGGATATAAACATTTAATATATTTATTACACTTTGCCTGGATTCCTTCAATGTGATCCTTGAAAGTGAGTTTTTTGTCATACGTTAAACCTAAGTATTTAGCTTGATCAGACCATGTCAATTCCAAGCCATTCAATTTGAGAATGTGATTATTGTTTGGTTTAAGAAAAGAAGCTCTTGGCTTGTGAGGAAATCAATACAATCTTGTAGATGACGGTGGCAGGAGCATTCACGAGAACTCCTACTGCTGCTTTAAAGGCACTACTGTGCATTAAATCCCTACATGTGTTCCTAAAACAAGAAGCATTATCTTGTGCAAACCGTCTTAGGGTTACAGGGCTTTGGAACAGTAACCCTATAGAATATGCTACTAGTACACACTTAAAACAACTTGAAGAACAAATAGTTTGTTATACGGACGGTTCTCTGTTGGATGGTTGTGCTGATGCTGATGTCTACTGTCGTGAAATGAGGATAGATCAATCTTACTCACTTGGTAGATACTGTACTGTGTTCCAAGCAAAAATTTACGCGATTCCAATCAATATTTCAACAGAGAATCGGTGGTAAACGATTTTTTTGTTCCGACATACAGGCAGCTATAAAAGCACTCTGTTCGAATGATTCACGGTCGAATCTAGTGATGCCAAACTCAAATTAAAGACCTCAGCATTTCAAATGCTGTTTCCTTCTTATGGGTAAACGGCGATTCTGGTATTACTGGAAATGAATGGGCTGATGAGTAGGCTAGAGCTGGTGCAACAAATGATTTCGTTGGTTCTGAACGAGCATTACCACTGTCAACTAGTCGGACAAAGCACCAGATTCGTTCTTGGGCTGCATCCAAATGTGGCAGCCTTTGACGTAACCTGCAAACTTGCTCTCAAACAAAAGCATTTTTACCAGATTTGAATCTGAAAATGTCAAAATGTCTACTGCATTTTTCCAAGCATCATTGCTGTATTCTAGTCAGAGCTCTGACTGGACATAGCAAACTTAATTATCACATGGGTACTATTCAGCGTACTGAGTTCGTGTGATTTGTGTGAATGCGATTACTATACTCCATATCATATAATATGCAACTGTTCCGCATTGACGCAACCACGTATCCTGGTTTTTGGTTTTCCGTATATGGTTGAGTCCGTGTATGCGGAGCTAAAATTAAAGGATATTCTATGGTTTCTCACCCAATGTAGTAAGGAGCTATAGTAAGAGGGGTTCATCGTTCTTCCTGAAACGAATCCTTTCTGTATTGACCTTAATGGGTTTTAGCAGATTGTTTGGCATCCCTTAAGGGGTGCCGAATTTACTTCTACTCAAACAAACTGCGAATCGTTCTGCATTTGGAAGTTTTATTAACTGTGCATTTTGGCACCTGCAGATCGTTTAGCATCTTTTCGGGGATGCAGAACGATTTTTTTCTTTATGTTTTGTGCTGTTTTCCCACCTCACCCACTTCACTTTCCATGTTCCTGTTATCCTTCCCTTCCCATCAGGAAATTGACAAAAATCTCCAAATAACTACGGAAAGCCAATTAGATCTGATTCCTGATTCCGGAAGCCATAAAGAAATCAATAACTAATGTATAGTATGCCATGACAAATTGCGGTAGACATCATTGCACCAGGTCAAGCGAGCTGTAAGAGAATTGCTTTGCACATTTCACCACGAACAACCTTACAGGTAAGAAGTGTACCGCTCTGGGTGATTCCGTTTCCGATTAATAGTTATAAAATGCACAATGGCGATCCTGCCAGGAGTTGCAATTCAAATAGCATAGTTATTCAAAACGGAAACGGAATCACCTAAAGCAACAGAAAATTATTCAAATATTTGGCACAAAGATTTTCATTTTCAAATGAAAAAAAAAGAAGCGTCGGTGGAGATTACGTAACGTTGAAAATAACTGGAACAAGCGGATCATTATGGTCGCACATCATAAGCGGACCAGGAAGGTCGCGCATCATAAGCGGACCAAGAAGGTCGCGCATCAAAGCGGACCAGGAAGGTCGCGCATCAAAGCGGACCAAGAAGGTCGCGCAATAAAATACATTTAAAAAAATGTTGACGATTTTTTTTAATTGAAAAAGGCGGATTCATAAAATCGCGCATCACATAGCGGATCTGGAAGGTCGCGCAAATATTTAAATATAAACGAGCGAACCGAAAACGTCGCGCATAAAGGGAGCAGGCAACGTGGCCGTGCAAATGAAAAAAAAAGAAAATTAATGAGCGGATTTTCAATAATCGCGCATCGTAAAGCGGATCGTTAGATCGCGTACATTTCAGTTATAAGTTATCTCACGCATATATTTTTGTGTATAATTCCAGACCACAAAAAGGCGTTAAACTAAAGTAATATGGCAAACGACGGAAAATATGTCCGATTGGGCAACTCAAAATATATGCCAATATTCGGCTACAATCGTACTATCTGGTACGCAGATTTTCTCGTTCAATTGTGAAAAGAAAATGGCCGAAGAGAAAATGAAATGAATGAAAAAGCGGATCACTATGGTCGCGCATTATAAGCGGACCAGGAAGGTTGCGCAATTTTAATAAAAATGGCGGATTCTCGAAATCGCGCATCACAGAGCGGACCAGGAAGGTCGCGCAAATATTTAAATTTAAATAAGCGGACCGGAAACGTCGCGCACAAAAGGAAGCAGGCAACGTGGCCGTGCAAATAAAAAAAAGCGGATTTGAATAATCGTGCATTGCAAAGCGGATTTTGAGATCGCGCACATTTGCTTCGTAAGTAATCTTACGCGCATATTTTTGCGTGCAATTCCAGACCACAAAAAAAGTGTTAAAAGCAAGATATATGGAGAATAACGGAAAATATGTCCGATGGGTCAGCGGTACGAGCAATGCAGAGAATCAGACGACATTTGACGCATCTGTTGATCAGACTGACGAGGAGTCAACGATTTCAGTAACGCCGTGCAATTTGAGCATGTTATGCTTCAGGTAGTGAAATCGAACTCGAAAACATGTTGACAATGATTTAGAAAATGTACAAACAAATAATGTAGGAGTTTCGCTTCGCCATCATGATACACCACACACAAAAAAAAATTGAATTTTACAGGTGTACTCATAAAGACCTGGGAAATTTCATTTGTAATGGCTTAATTTTTTTCCATAAGTACGTTTATTTAATAGGCAATATGCTTGAGTTTTTCTTCGCCGTGGCATCCACAATACATAGTACTTTAAACGTAATACATTTCGAATATCATATTAGTATGTTTTTATCAAGCGATTTACTATTACTGGGACATTGGATAGTCTACCTTGGGTACGCAAGAAATTTATTAGTTGAGATCTGACATCACGATACTCCACGCATGTCCAAACGACATGATCAATATCGCGATAACCTTCGCCATAAGCACAATGATTAGTCTAGGAAAGTCCAATTCGAAGGAGATGTGTAGTGATTGGACATGAGTCTGGATATCACACGAATGAAGTCCCTACTCACATTCAGTCCCCTGAACCATGCCTTTGTCGATATTTTAGGAATAATTGAGTGCATCCACCGACCCAGATAATCTATATCCCAAGAAGCTTGCTGGCAAGTGTTCTTTGGCGGGACGCGCTATATAATTCGTTGAAAGCAATTGGTCTCTCATGAGTTTCACCCTCAAAAGCACCACGTTTGGACAAACTCTTTCATTGCCTAGAATGGAACAATGAACCGGGAGCCAAAACTAAAGTGATTTGATAATTATTATTCAACATGTCGTTCAGACACTGTTTTATTTTGCCCAAGAAAAATGATTAATTTTTGCCAGCAGCGTTTGAGCGAATGGTTTTAATTGCACTCAGACTATCTGTGAAAAGAAAATAATGGTTTGAAGATAATGTGACGATTACACTCAAACTATAATGAACTGCTGCTAACTCTGCTATATAAACAGATGCAGGTTCTTGAAGCCTAAATGAGGCCGAAACATTATTGTTGAACATACCAAACCCTGTCGCTTTTTCAATTCGCGATCCGTCCGTGTAAAACATTTTCTCAGAGTCAATAGGACTGAACTTACTTGAAAATATTTTTGGGATTTCCATCGAGCGTAGATGTTCCGGAATTCCACGCTGCATGGATGTGTCGAAAAATTAAGTTGAGTCAGGGACATTTAGGAGGCTGTGACGGATAGGAATATATCTTGAAGAGTCGATTTCCTGTAACATATGGATAAAATATACTGTCATGAATCTTGTTTGAGATTGAAACTCAACTAGCCTTTCGAAGTTATTAATAACTAAGGGATTCAGTACCTCACATGCTATTAGCAGTCGCGATGAAAGCTCCTAAAAACGATCTTTCAATGGAAGAACTCCCGCCAGAACTTCAAGACTCATTGTATGTGTCGAATGCATCCAGCCTAAGGCAATTCGCAAACAACGGTACTGAATTCGCTCAAGTTTGATAATATGAGAGTTTGCAGGGGAACGAAAACAAACGCATCCATATTCCATCACTGAAAGTATCGTTGTTTGATACAATTTTATTAGATCTTGCGGATGAGCACCCCACCAAAATCCTGTTTTTTCGAAGAAAATTTACTTTTTGTTGGCATTTTGTTATCAGATACCTAATGTGTCATCCCCACGTGCATTTGGAATCAAACCACAATCCGAGGTATTTGAAAGTCAAATCCTGTTGGATAATTCTTCCCATCATATGAAGCTGAATGCAATGGTTTTTGCAGTTGTCTTAGTGTACATGGGGTTAGCTGTCAATGTCATTTACGTAACAATTATAGAGGAGCGGACAGAAGCAAAATCAAATATCCATCTGTTCGAGTATTCCTCACTCTCATGTCCTACGTAACGATTCCTCATTCGACTGGTCGTATTGACAAACCTTCGACAAAATGTCTCCAATAGCTGCATTTCTTGGCTCGAAGTATGTTCTTGTACTTGGTTTCTAAAACAAGAATTTTTCAAAATTCTGAAGAGTTCCTCATCCTCGTTTTAAAAACGTTTTGAAAGCATTTTTTTCGCGTGTGTAGCACCTGAGCACTCTTTGTCCCACCAAGGACTTGGAGGCCTTCTGTTAGACGATGGACCAAGAAATCGTTTGGTTTGGGCTTGTTCTGCGGCCTCCAAATAATGGCTTAATGTTTTACTAGTTTGATTGTAGTGCATGAATTTTACTAGTTTGATTGTAGTGTGCTATTCGGCTAGCGGGTTAGACTGTATGAATACAGATGTGTTCTTCTGTTGCTCAGTCGATCAATGGACGTATTTTGTAATCCGATTATTCTCAGTTCAAGTCACAGCGGTCGCAATCATAACCTTCTTTTTATTTCAATGAATTTCATGTCATGGAATTTTAGGTACAATATTGAATGTTCTTGCACGTAAAATTGCTCCATTTATGTGCATTTGATAAAATATAAAATCACAGGATTTTTTCGAAGTGTGCAGTGTTAATTCTACATCGTGGATCCGAGCGATATACCACTAAGGGATATACTCGATACACCCAGGGATGCCAAGGGTTAAAAAAAAAAATTTGTGCATTGCGAAAAATCTGAAAACTTGAGTGAAACTGTATGATTACACTGAAACGTTATTCCTTCTCTGACATAAGTTCTCGTATATCGACCTATAAGATTATTTTATTTGTTTTTATTTTGATTTATTAGAAGTAAAGCTAAGAGAACTAGTATTTCTTTTTTTTGAGAAGAGGGTGGATGTGTGGGTGCAAACGAGTTTATAATAACTAATGTATAGTATGCCATGACAAATTGCGGTAGACATCATTGCACCAGGTCAAGCGAGCTGTAAGAGAATTGCTTTGCACATTTCACCACGAACAACCTTACAGGTAAGAAGTGTACCGCTCTGGGTGATTCCGTTTCCGATTAATAGTTAAACATTTATACTATCATAATATTTGAGTGTATTGTGATAATTTCATTGTAAATATAATAAAATTTGTATAATTTGTAATTCCTGTTTATATACCGTCAACTTATTTCCGTTCCCTTTATAGACAAATTTTTTTGTGTTAAATAAAATGATATATGATAATAGTTCGTAATTATCATACTGATACACTATACTGATCGGACTGCTATCTTCAATGCTTTTTATTTACTTTGCACGAAGTTTAGAGCAAATTCAGCAGCTGCAAGATTCATATGGGTAGTCTATAATATAACTGAAACTGAAACAAACGTATCCCCAGCAAGCCGTTTTAGTTTTATTTATTCGAATAGTTCTACTGTCAAATTTAAAACTGGTATACGCTGCCGTTCTTTTTTTTTCTATATTTGAAACACAGATAAAACGCTTCTGAGGCTGCCAGTTTATTTTGTTATAATTTCTAGATTTAAATTTTTAAACTGACATAAATTATGCATCTAGAACTAGACCATTACTGGATATACCCTTAGTTTCATAATTTTATTCATCGAATTGAACCAAATTATCTTTGGTAAATTTATTTATTATGTAACGTTCTGGTATTCGGACTTGTTCGTATATTCGGGTGCGAACGAAGCCGACGCTGCTTCGTTGCTCGCACGAAGATCTATTCCTTGCAGTTGTTATTCGCATTGAACATAGCCCCTGAATGGTATTAAATAGTTTTTGATATTCTTTATTTGTAGTGTATGACATATTATTAAATCTTGCAACACTGTAACGAAGTGATTCATTTTCAGTATAAATTTACCGAGCCAACCATCCAATTTTTCTACGAATTACCGGTTTTGAGCTATCGTTGGAGATTTTTTGGTCCGTTCTCCCGAATCATGGTGGAATTTTGAATGGTTCCGGCGATCTGTGAAGTGTTTATTAGCAACGTTTGCTAATATCGGCGCAAGGCCAAAATACGCGTTGATGGTGCTCCGCCACCAGTATGTGCCCGTGGCACGAAAGACTGGACAGTCGCCATCTAGATGAGATATAATATCGACGCAGCTCGATAAATGTGTGCCCGTGACATGAACAACTATCGATCGTCATCTTGGCGTGCACAAATGATGTGATGATTATGTGTCAAAAGTGGATAAATGTCAGCCATTTTGAAAAAGTGAACTTTGTAAACAAAACAAAAAAGATTAATGAGTGAAAGTGCAACACCACGTTTACCGTCGAGCGAAATTCAGCGACGAAACATTCTTGACGCGCTCACTGGATCGCATAGTAAACAAGAAGACGTAGTGGATCGTAACTCGACTGTTGCCCAGCAGAAGGCTTCACAACAAGCATTAATCACCGAGCGCAGAATGGCACAAAGTTTAGAGGTTCTGTTAGATCGGCAAGCGTTGCTAACAGAGAAGTTACTGCGTATGCGTGATACACTTCTGGAGGAAAACATTAGCGTTCATCTTCTTAAACTTCATGTAGAGACACTACATCGGACAGCGGACGAATTTGAACAAGTGTACTCCGAAATAATTCTTTTGCTTGCGAAAGAACGACGTGCAGCAACTCGGATTGAATACTCAAATTTTGAATTAATACATAACGATATATACGTTACGAGATCAGCAATCTAAAGTGCAAGGATGTCGAAATATTCCATCGACTGCTTTTTCATTGGCTCCGGTAGCCCCTGTGTACGTGCAAGCACCTGCTCCTCATTTGCAAGCTCCATTCCCCACGTTTGACGGTACTCTGGACAATTGGTACAGCTTCAAAAGCTTGTTTCAAAGTATCATGGCGAGATACACAAACGAAACTGACGCCATGAAGATCCTTCATTTGCGAAACTCATTGACGGGGGAAGCAAAGGACAAAATAGACCAGGAAGTGGTTAACAACAGTGATTATGCAACAGCGTGGAAGATTCTGGGAGATGCCTATGAAGATAAACGCTTAATTATGGATACCCACATTGACGCTATTTTAGAATGCCAGACAATCACGAAGGATAATCGTAATAAATCGTTATCAAAGATGGTTGATCTTTGCGTGAAACATACGGATGCCTTGAAGGGTCACAGATTTCCAGTCATAGGTTTGGCAGAGCTAATACTTGTGAATGTACTTTATAAAAAGCTCGATAAGGAGACACAGGAGCAATGGGAGACCAGGTTAGGTAACGATAAGCTTCCAGATTTTCATAAATTCATCGATTTTTTGCGTGAACGAGAACGTATTCTACAGCGAACAAGTCGATCCCAACAAGTACTTGGGCATCAAGCAGCAATGTCCAAATAAGTGGCAACCAATGAATCAAAAATCTCACTTGCCTTTTAACTCATTCGTGTAAATAGCAAAGGAGATTTGTCCATGTTGTAAATCGGAGAATTCTATTTACAGATGTGAGAAATTTAAATGGTTACCTCTGTCTGAACGAAAAGCATTTGTGTTCAAGGTAAAATTGTGCTTTAATTGTCTGAAGTCCAAACATCAGGTCAACAAGTGTCCGTCGGAGCAATGTTGTAAGATACAAGGGTGTGGTTGTGGCAGCTTGCTTCATGAAATGACTCTTCCGATACGGCAAACCCAGGAAAGGAAGGAAACGGTTAAATTCATGAAAAAGAGTCTAACGACCAGTCCCAGAAGCAGCAGACGGCTCCGGATAATCGAAATTGTGCAACAAGTCTTTGTGCTAATAGCAGTGGTTTTAGACACCAAGTTATATTGTCGACGGCGGAAGTATTGGTGCATGGACGAGATGATTCACTCGTAAAATGCCGTGCTCTATTGGATTCTGTGTCCGATAGTAACATCATAAGCGAAAAGTTGGCAGCGAAACTAAACCTAAGGATGACATCCGTGGATTTTCCTATCAGCGGTTTGAACAATATCGAGACTCGAGACGAAACTGTTGAGTGTACAGATGGTGGTGGTTATTATATTCCACACCATGCTGTTTATAAAGCTTCGAGTTCAGAGCTGAGAGCTGAGAGCTGAAGTAGATCGCCCGTAGTTGCACTTCGTGATTGACCGAATGAGTGGTGGGGGGGGGGGGGGGGGGGGGGGAGGGGGCGGTAGCTTGGGAGAAGCAAATCATTTTCACTGTACATACCCACTCACTCCTAACTTTTTATTAAATGATCAATAACGACGCTGGCTACGACCAAAGGCTGTGCTACTGAGGGAAAGGAAGGAATGTTAGTCCGATACTCGTTGTTTCTAGAGACCGCTGGTACCACTGTATCTCCACGAGCATCACGGGATAGGAGATTTGTTAGTAGGGAGGGAAAGAGATCCGGATATGTTTTGGTAAACAATACGATCTCAACAAAACCTGATTTTCGATACTCAGGAGAAATATAAGAAAAATATAAAATATCTCCAAGGAACGATCTCACCAGCATCCCTTTTCTCCGGCTAACTCTGCTGCCAGCAACGCGAGATGAAACATGACCACTGAAAGAATAAAACAAAAACACTCGCGAATAGGTCCGCTGCCGACCAACACTAAGCCTTCAGTCTGAATGACACGATCGACTTGTAAACTTTCACATACTCCATAGAAATCCGACAACACCGACAATGACATGCAGACGGCGCTTCGATCGGTTAACAGGTTAACATCGTTGAGTTTTCGAGCGGTAAATTCTCAGTTTCCGCCGCTTGAGCATCTTTAGTTCCGGGATCAATATTATTCAATAAATAGCACTCTCACTATAAAACACACATTTGCTACACCTGCACCATCACTCAAAATAACTATTTCAACCGAATTTATAACTATACGTATCAAACAACACATAGAAATTATACTTTTTTGGGAGCAGCACTAGGACACCGCATCAAACTCCCAGTGATGCCAACTCATAGTGTTTGTAAACAACGTACCGCCATTGTTCGTGTGATCGACGCACTAGCACTTTTTATTGATTTATAGTGGTTTTTATTCGTTTCTATTTCCTGCGTTACTCGTAGTCTCGATAAGAATTGGACAGTTTTTTGTGTCGTGGTGAAGTGAAGATAATTTGTGGTGTTTTTCGGTCAGTTTCGTTGCCGCTCTTTTGCTATCGTATCGCGAAGTGACGCCTATCGAAGATATCGTTTTATCAAGATACTCAGTTTCACGCTCTCTCTTACCCGACCGAAGCGCCATCTGAATTTCACTGTTGGCATCCTGAGATTTGTTCACTATGGCTAATGCTTGTGATCGTTGTGCCAAAACTGTAAAATCGGAGGAAGATTTTGTTGAGTGTTCAGGTTTTTGCCATCATTTGGTACATATGAAATGCGCAAAACTCAACAAGCCGTTTCTGAAAGTTTTGGACGAAAATCCCAACCTGTTTTGGATATGCGATGAGTGTTGTAAACTGATCAAACTTGCTCGTTTCCGCGACTCGGTTTCTTCGTTTGGAAGCGCATTTGCATCTATCGCAGAGAGAACAGAATCGATTTTTGCTGAGCTGAAGGCCGAAATTAAAAAGAATAGCCAGCAAATATCTCGTCTCTCGCGCAAAGTGCCTGTTTCGTCGCCGCTGCCGCCGAAGCCCGACGGATTTGGTCCCAATGCGAAGCGTCGTCGGGAAGATAGTTCTGAGCCAAGTAAAACCTTGGAAGGTTGCCGGAAACCATCGGATAACTGTAATATCGCCACAGTTCCAACGCCCTGCTCCCTCGTATGGATTTACTTGTCACGTTTTCACCCCAGCGTTAGTAAGGAGATGGTTTCGCAGCTAACAAAAGATGGTTTAGAGTGCAGCGAAGATGTCACGGTCATCCCGCTGGTGAAAAGAGATGTCGACGTAAATACTCTGAACTTTGTCTCCTTCAAAGTTGGGATACTGCCCAAATTTCGGGAAGCGGCTCTTAATCCCGACACCTGGCCACAAGGTGTTTTGTTTCGCGAGTTCGAAGACAACAAAAAGCAAAACATCTGGTATCCTCCAATCGATATTTCTCCACCGATTCCCGACGAAAATGGATGCAGCACCGTTATGAATGTAGACGAAGTAACACCCAGCCCGCTCCGTTTGATGAGAACACCGCCCCGGCAAACGTTATGAGAGTACAATGGAACCACACCGGGACGCACTGAAGTTGATATTTTGGAAGCTCTCGAACCCCCCGCCACAGTCGTGCCACAGCAGCCAGCGTTCTCCAGTCGTCCTGGTCCTGTGCGTGGGTGTGGTGAAAGAGTCTTCCAAATGTCTCATCTCGGCAAGTATTTGCATATTCCGTCCTTTCCAAGTGCTGATCTCTCTCGCACTTATAGATGTCCTCCTCTCGCTTTGAATCGGATACCGGGATGCACAGATGTTCGCACCATGGAAGCCCCTGATACGTTCCCCACAGTCGAGCTATTGCAGCCAGCGGTCATCAGTCGTCCCGGCCCTGTGAGTGGGAACGCGGAAGGGGTCTTCCAAACCATCTCAGACGGCAAGTACAATTCAGTCTCAAACGATTCAGGCGTTGATTCACTTCCCGTCGTTTGCAGTTATCCATCGCACGATCAATCTAGTCAACCGCTGCACTTGTACTACCAGAACGTTGGAGGCATGAACATGCACATCACCGACTATTTGCTGGCTTGTTCGGATGATTGCTTCGACATCATCGCTCTTTCGGAGACCTGGCTCAGTGATTGTACGCTCTCCGTTCAAGGTTTTGGATCCAACTACGAAGTCTTCCGTACCGATCGCAGCCCCTTAAATAACTCAAAAACTATTGGAGGCGGGGTGCTTATCGCAGTGCATCGTCGTTTGAAGGCGCAACTGATCGAAACCGCATCTGGTAAATGCGTGGAGCAGGTTTGGGTGCGTTTGAAACTGGTCAATTTTTCCCTCTACCTTTGTGTGATATATCTTCCTCCGGACCGATGCCGCGATCTACCGCTAATCGATGCACACATACAGTCGTTGCAAGAAATTACTTCCACTCATGTACTACCCGTAGATGAAATCTTGATTGTGGGAGACTTCAACTTTTCCAGCATAAAATGGCAAACAAGTTCCGGTGGTTTCTTCTTTCCTGATCCGGCGCTCTCCACTTTCCACATTGGCATTACAACCATGCTCGACGGCTACAACCTCAACCTTCTTCGACAGTCGAATCCTGTCGTTAATGAAAATAACCGGATGTTGGATCTTTGCTTTTCAAGTAGAGAAGATGTTGCACCAAAGATTAGTGCTTCACCGTTCCCTCTGGTCAATTCCGTTCGTCATCATCCTCCACTACATATTGTGCTCGATTCAAATCGCTTACAGAACGCCTGCATTCCAATGGACATCATCTGCTATAATTTTAGTAGAACCGACTACACCAATATGACCGACTTCTTGACGCAAATCGACTGGGATGAAGTTCTCGACAACGATGATGTCAATGCTGCTGTGCAGACGTTTTCTAATGTTATGAGCTACGCAATCGACTACTATGTACCGAAACGATCGAGACGGCAGACCCGGCATCCACCATGGCTGACTGCGGAAGCGAGACATCTGAAAACGACCAAAAGAGCCGCTCTAAAGAGGTATTCTAAACATGGAGGATTTTCCCTGCGTAATCACTACGTGCAGATAAATCAGTTGTACAAGAAAACCGTTAAGCGCTGCCATGCCAACTACTTGAACAACGTACAACGAAAACTGAAATCAAATCCAAGGTATTTCTGGAAACATGTGAATGAGCAAAGGAAAGAATTTGGGTTGCCCTCGTCAATGAGCTTTGGAGATCGTACTGGTTCGTGCACACAGGAAATCTGCCAGATGTTTGCGGAAAAGTTTTCTAGGGTTTTTTCAAATGAAATCCTGACTCAGCAGCAAATTGCTGCCGCAGCACTTAACGTTCCCCTGTCTAATAACTCATTGAACTGCATCAATATTGACGAAGACTCAATACGGACGGCAATTGTAGGAATGAAAGCCTCAAATTCTCCAGGCCCCGATGGAATACCGGCAGTTATTCTTAAAAAGTGCTCGCGTGGAGTAATCGCTCCCCTCTGCAAACTGTTTCGAATGTCTCTCGCTACAGAAGTTTTCCCCAATTTATGGAAAGCTTCCTTTATGTTCCCAGTCCACAAGAAAGGCGATAAAAAGGATATAAACAACTACCGCGGTATCACTTCCCTTAGCGCTATACCAAAGCTGTTCGAAAAGGTTATACTGACACCAATTTTCAATCACTGCAAGCAATATATCGTCGATACTCAACACGGTTTCATGCCTAACCGCTCAACAACCACAAACTTACTATCGTTTTTGTCTTATGTGTTTGATGCAATGTCTAACGGTTTACAAACGGACGTTATCTACACAGATCTTTCCTCCGCTTTCGATATAATCAACCACGACATCACGGTTGCTAAGTTGGACAGACTTGGATTCAGTTCGAACATTCTTCGTTGGTTGCAGTCGTATCTTAGGAATCGTCGTTTAGCAGTTAAAATTGACGATCATACTTCCGGAGAGTTCCTCGCATCATCCGGAATACCACAGGGTAGTCATCTAGGACCGTTAATATTTTTACTGTACTTCAATGATGTCAATTTTGCCTTGGAAGGTCCTCGCTTATTGTTTGCTGATGATGTCAAGATCTATCACATCATCCGCAACTTAGAAGACGTAGCCTTTCTCCAGCGGCAATTGGTAATCTTCGCAGATTGGTGTAAAGTTAACCGTATGATTGTAAATCCAGACAAATGCTCGGCCATTACGTTCACGAGGAGAAAAATGCCATTGCATGTCGAATACTTTCTGGATGGATCCTCGATTGGAAGATCTACTAGCGTTAAGGATCTTGGCGTCCATCTCGATGAGCAACTTACATTCAAGCATCACATCAGTTACATTGTAGCTAAAGCTTCCCGTAGCTTAGGATTCTTAATGAGAATAACTAAGCACTTCACAGACATACACTGTCTAAAATCGCTTTACTGCTCGCTTGTTCGTTCAACTCTCGAATATTGCTCGGCAGTTTGGAACCCATGCTACCTGAACGGTGCTCATAGAATTGAGGGAATACAGCGTAGATTCGTTCGCTTCGCTCTTCGTCGATTGCCGTGGACCGATCCTCATCAACTACCTAGTTATGAAAGTCGCGGGTTATTAATGGGTCTCGACACATTACAAGTGCGACGAGAATTATCACGCGCTTTGATAATAGCAGATATATTCAACGGTAGGATCGACTGTCCCGTTTTGCTCAACGAAATTAATATTAATGTGCGACCCAGAGCTCTCCGCAACAGTGCTTTTCTTCGACTTCCTATACGACGTACCAACTATGGCGCAAACGGTTCTATTATTGGTTTACAGAGATCGTTCAACCGCGTTTCATCTGGGTATGATTTTAATGTGTCACGAAGCAGAATACGTACAAATTTTCTGAATATTATTAGGAATTATCATTAGGACCAAATTGTGTCTGTTGATTGTAAATAAATAAATAAATAAATAAATAAATAAACTCTCCTCTCTGTTTATAAAGCTTCGAGTTCGACGACAAAAACAAGAGTGTTGTTTGATGCATCGGCCAAAACCACCACAGGTTTATCGCTTAACGAAACACTTTTAGTGGAACCCACAGTACAAAACGATATCGTTTCGATCATACTCCGATGAATGATGAATGCAGAATCAGATTGTTCTAAAAGCCGATATTTCAAAAATGTACCGGCAAGTAAGGTTGTATAAAGATGACTGCAAATATTAGCGAATCCTCTGGTGGAATAGTGACGGCCATTTGAAAACGTATGAGTTGCAAACCGTCACAAACGGTGTTGCTTGTTCGCCACATCATGTGACGAGAGTATTGCTTCAACTGGCAGTAGACGAAGGTGCTGATTTGCCACTCGCGGGGAGACTTATCGTAGAAGACAGTTACATTGACGATTTTTTGACCGGTGGTTCGTCAATTGAAGAAGATATTCGCATCTATTCCGAGTTAACTGAGCTGCTACGTCGTGGTGGCTTTTAAGTGCATATGTTTTGCTCAAACAGGGTCGATGTTTTGAACTCTATACCAACGGAGCTTCAAGAAAAACAAGTCAGCTTTGATGAAGCTGGAATAAGCAACAGTATCAAAATTTTGAGATTAATCTGGAAGTTTAGTGGCTAGCAAATCACGTATTGCCCCACTCAAACCAACGACGATTCCACAACTTGAGCTATGTGGCGCCAAGTTGTTGGCAGAGCTGGTTCTAAAGGTGATTTCTGCAATAAAAATTAGATTGTATGATTTTCAACTGTGGTGCGATTCCCAAATAGTGTTATGTTGGTTGAGGATGTCCCCTCATAGTCTCAATCAATTTGTTGCGAATCGCGTTGCTGCGATTGTCGAAATGACACATGGCTACCAGTGGAGTTACATACGATCGGAACACAATCCGGCAGATGTGATATCGCGTGGTCTGCTACCGAATGAACTTTTGCATAATAAACAGTGGTGGTGTGGTGCACCACTATTAAGTGTTTAAGTCCTGTTTTGTATGAACTTGAACCGTTAGATGAATATAATATTCCGGAGGTAAGGTCGAATTCTTCGAGCATGGGTGTATGTCCATAGCTACATTGAACTGAAGGTGTTTAAACGGCAGAAGTTCGGTGACAATACATCTGATGAAATCAGAGAAGTAGAGAGGTCAATTATTTACGTTAAGTGTTTGGCGATGTTCTGTAGGCGTTAAAATCGGATTCTAATCAACGGATTCCATTTCCCAATTTGGCATTGTTCAATAGCGAAGACGGTCTGATTCGAGTTGGTGGCCGCTTGAAACATTCGACGATCCCTTACGACGGTAAGCATCAAATTTTATTGCCACAGAAACACCACATCACAGAAATAATCACCTGCGGATTACACCATGAATATTTCCATGTCGGTCAGAATGGGCTTTTGGCTATCGTTCGGCAACATTACTGGCCAATTCACGCTAAACAAGTCATAAAGAAGATAGTGTTATCGTGTCAAGTGTGCGCACATCAGCGTCCTGTTCTTGGTGTACAGTCCATGGGAAACCTTCCAGAAGTTCGAGTGAACCCATCGCCACCTTTTTCAAGGTGATAATCGACTACGCTGGTCCATTTATGCTGAAATTGGGAGGCCGTAGTACAAAACTCTACAAGGGATACGTTGTTGTATTCGTTTGTATGGTGGTAAAAGTAATTCATTTGGAATTGGTCTCAAATTTGTCGACGAACCAATTCATAGCAGCGCTATATCGTTTTTCTAGTCGCCGTGGATTACCAAGTGATATACATAGCGACAATGCAACTACGTTTGTCGGAGCACATCATGAGCTAGCAGTCCTCCGGCAAATGTTCGAAGACCAACAGCATAAAAAAAATAAGCTTCTTGTAGTTCTAAGGGCATTCGCTGGCATTTCATCCCCCCAAGAAGTCCACACTTTGATGGGATCCCAGCGATTATTCAGTTTTAAAACCATCTCATTTTTTGATTGGCCGATCAGGTGTGGCTTTACCGGTACCGTCTTAAAAGGACGAGAAAGTGGGACGCCTGAATAGATGAATCAACACTTTCGGAGTAAGTGGTCACGCGAATACCTTCACCATTTACAAGGCCATCAAAAATGGAATAAGAAAGATAATCAAAATTATAAGGTTGGCTCTTTGGTCCTGGTGGTAAAGAAAAATCTTCCATCTCAACATTGGAAGAGGACGAATTGTTGTTCTGCATCCGGGCGACGACAACATTGTACGAGTAGTGGTAGTCAAAACAGCGAGTGGTGAATACAAACGAGCAATAACAGAGATTGCTTTGATGCCTTCTGTTGAAACTGAATTATCAACGGGGGGTGAATGAATGGTATTAAATAGTTACGATTTTGATATTCTTTATTTGTAGTGTACGACATATTAAATCTTGCAACACTGTAACGATCGCAAACCAAAATAAAAGCGAACTTTGTATATAACGGAAGTGATTCATTTCATTATAAATTTACCGAGCCAACCATCCAATTTTCCTACCAATTACCAGTTTTGAGCTATCGTTGGACACCACCGAATGACTTAACGCGAATATGGAACGAATATTCATACAGCGATCATCGTCAAAACCTAATTCGCGATGATTGTTCGTGCTGTCTTTGATACAAGCAAATTAAGACTTTTCCCCCTGCATTTTTACCATAGTCTGTTATGTGATGAACCATATCCCAGCACTCTCCCATTGCTGCTACCTCACGAGATATGATGAATTTATTAGATAAAAAATGCTTCGCGAAGAATGGAAACCAACGATCATCGCAGTGACGCTATTAGATTTTGCATGATGACCACTCGAATGAAGTACCGATAAACTGCCGATGAATCAAATTCATCTTTTGACAGCTATCAGTGGTTTGTTTACATATCCATTAACACGCATTCAAATTAGAATGAACGCAATGAACATACAAACAAACCACTGACAGCTGTCAAAATTGATTCATTTTGTTCAGGTTGTGAGGTTATGTCATGTTCGTGCAAAACCTGATTCGAACCAATTCGAAGAGTAAAGTAAATGAACGAATGACAAACGAATGTATAAAACGAACATGCACGATGTATTAGCTTTGAACAATGATAACACAAATGAACTGCCGATCAATCAAGTTTATCTTTGACAGTTGCCGTGTACTTGATTTGTTTTGCGACTGCAAGATAAAAATTGAAAAATGACGAAAAAGTGCCTGTTTAAAACGTATTCCACAGTGAAAATAACTAAAAAGATTGCCCTGTATATGTTCCCAGCATCAAGGAGCGATATATGTATGAATCTGTTGAGTGTGAGGCGACTTGCAATTTTTACATTCGAACGATGAACTTTTAAACGGTAAACAAGTACACGTCGACAGTCAAACAAAGTTCATTCTGTTCATTTTGTGAGGTTATGGCATGTTCGTGCAAAACCTAATACCAGCAGCGAAGAATGTATTAGTATATTTGGGTTCTCTACGATTATTGCTTATTTATTTTCACCGTTCTCTCTTTCATGCAGTGAATAGTTCAACGTTGTTCGCCCGTCTCGTAAGTAATATTTATTTATTTATTTTGAAGCAGGAAAAAGCCCGATGGAGATGAAATTTGGCAATCTCTCTTTCCAGCAGGCATAAAACCTCCTCATCATTTGTATCAACAGATTACAATGATCCAACAGATACATTTGGGCTTAACACTAACAATTAAAACTAAATCTATAACCCTATCTATAACTAGTTGATGACATTAGGCATTGCAGGGCGGTAATAGCGCTCTTGCTTAAAAGGTGAGAGAGAAGAAAAAAGTGAATAGGTAAATGTTATATAAGGGTTGGTGAGGGGGTGGGGTAATTAACGAGAGTGGGCTAACGACGGTGTTAGAACCAGCATGTAGATCTAATTAGTGACCAAAAAGATGGTGGAAGACAGAGAAAACGACGGGGTAGAATCGGCATAAAGATCTGGTTAGTGATCGAAAAACGGATGGTGGATGACAAAGAAAAAGTAGAAGGGACGACCAAGTTACTTTCAACGAGCGAATCTAGTTAGTTTCCAATAGAGATTGTAGAGAGAAGGAGTGGGAAAGATCACAATAATCCAGCAGATACCATGTCATAAACTTATTACTGATAATTAAAACTACCCCTATTACTAACCTTAATACTTAAGAAGTAGAGAAGTAGTTCAGAAATAATTTTTTCACGGTGTTGCGAGATAAGTGAAAATCGAACAAGTGAGAACATCGATTAAATAGACGGCACATACTAGAAAACGGTTCGATATAGTGCGAGCAGATTGAATTCTGAGAAATGGATGAGATCGGAGGTTGCGAAAATTAATAGCTAGGTTAAGTTTATGTAACAATTCGGGGCAATCAGTTTGAGATTGTAACAAATCCGCCACGAAAATAGATTTACAGATGTCTCGGCGTACGGATAACAAGTCTAAATCAATAAGTTTACAGCGCTCACTATAGCTGGGAAGGTTGTTGGGATCCCTCCAAGGAAGACTACGAGGTGCAAACCGAATAAATTTATGCTGAATAGCTTCTATGCGTTGGATGTCGAGTTGATAATAGGGAGCCCAGACTGCAGCATATTCGAGTATAGAGCGAACCAGTGCATATTAGATAGCATATTAGATTTTTTATCGTGACATCACAAATGAACAAGCATTCATCCTTGACAGTTCAGCGGTACTGTTTACAAACAAGCTTGAACAAAAATCTAAGAACACGTCTTAAACAATTATCTTTACACTTTGCAACTAGTCACTTTTATTTAATAAATCTCAAAAACAAACCGTATCCAATCGTGAACAAATGTTTTAAAACTCTATCTAGGCGATATAGACCGTAGGAACTGTCTGAACTGTCAAGGATGAATACTTGTTCATTTGTGTCGTCACGATAAAAAACTTAATTAAGTTTTGACAGTTCAGCGGTACTGTTTACAAACAAGCTTAAACAAGAATCGAAGAGCACATCTAAAACGATTATCTTTACACTTTGCAACTTGTCACTTTTATTTAATAAATATCAAAAACAAACCGTATTCAATCGTGAGCAAATGTTTTAAAACTTTATTTAGGCGATACGGACCGTAGATGGTCTGATCCAATTTGTCAATAAACAAACAAAAGAAATTTCTGTTTACAAACAGTACTGCTGAACTGTCAAAATGTGTTCATCCGATTGAGGTTAGCAGTGACGGTAAAAAACCTAATAACCTCACAAAATGAACAGAATGAACTTATTTTAAAAGTCGACGTGTACTTGTTTACAGTTTAAAAGTTCATCAGAAATTCATCGTTCGAATGTAAAAATTGCAAGTCGCCTCATACTCAACAGATTCATACATATATCGCTCATTGATGCTGGAAACACATACAGGTCAATCTTTTTAGTTATTTTCACTGTGGAATTCGTTTTTAATAGGAACTTTTTCGTCATTTTTCAATTTTTAACTTGCAGTCGCAAAACAAAACAAGTACACGGCAACTGTCACAGATGAACTTGATTCATCGGCAGTTCATTTGTGTCGTCATCGTGCAAAACCTAATTGCGTCATTTCTTTGATGATGAGAATCGTTCTAAAACAACTACCTGCGATGACAATACGATAGTCCCACGACAAAAGGGCCTAACTGCAATTGAGTTTACTTTTTCTTTTGATTATTACGAAGCCATCATTGCAAATTCTCTAAAGTTTCCAATATAAATCGAAATCTTCTAGTTTTACCTTGAAAGTTTTGCTAAGAGTAAAGCGTCAAATATAAAATCTGTTCGGTAAATCGTAAAAGAAAAAGTTAACAAAGAGAAACTGTCATTTGCAGTTAGGCCCTTTTGTCGTGGAACGGTCGAATACTTCTTTTGTATACACCGATAAAAATTTGCACGATCGATTCATATGTAAACAGCACTTCAATTTAATATGCTTTGTCATGTCAATACATAACCAAAGCGATTTGTTTTAAGATTCCATGAGCAAATTCACTAAGATGCAAGATGAGATTATTTTTTACTTAGCTTTGAGATGTTTTTCTTTTGGATGTGATGTGTTTTGCTATTGAATCGAACTACATGTGTTAAACACTTCATTTTCAAGTGAAAATGAGTACAGCGCAAATGAATGTGAAAAACACTTGATTCGGTCAACTGTGTTTCAATTGAAATCTATATGAAAAACAATGTGACATTCGTATGAAATTCATATAGAATCTAAAAGTAACGATATATCTTATCATTTCTATGTGCATTTCAGATAAATGTAACATGATTTCCACTAAATATCAGCATGTTTTACACTCATTTTATGAGTTGAGTGTATGTTTTCATGAATGTCATGTGTTCTACAAGTAGTGATAGTTCAAATGCTTGGCACATGATGCTAGCGTGCTAATTATTTTCAGTGCAGGAATCACGTTCGTACGCATTCGAGTGAAAACAAGAATGACTTGTTCTATGGGGTATAGTTCATGATCATCCCTATCCTGCGCTCTTCGAGTTGTGTGCGCACCTATTCGTTTATTTCCGTGTTCGCTTCCGTCCACCACAGTTGGTGACCCCGACGTGAGTTTGCAAGTATTGTACGAGTGCGCATTTTCGTGATATTTCGATTCCGGAGTGCTCATCGCGGTTCACCGTCGTTTAAAAGCTCAACTGGTTGAGAGCACACCGGGACGTTGTGTCGAGCAGGTGTGGGTTCGTGTTCAACTGGCTGATTTCTCGCTTTTCATTTGCGTGATTTACATTCCTCCGGATCGATGTCGTGATGTGTCGCTGATTACGTCACATATCGAGTCATTGCCCCGCTGCCCATCGACGAAATCCTGGTTGTTGGAGACTTTAACTTCCCTAGTTTGAATTGGTGTGCCACTTCTGATGGATTTTTATTTGCTGATCCCGCACTTTCAGCATTTCACGCTAGCATAACTACCTTGCTCGATGGTTATAATCTCAACTTGCTGCGGCAATTCAACCACATCGTTAATGAGAATGGCCGAATGCTCGACCTTTGCTTCTCCAGTAAAACCGATATCGTACCCAACATTTGCGTTGCGCCGTCTCCTCTAGTGAAATGTGTTCGACATCATCCTCCGCTACACATCGTACTCGAGACTAAACGTTTACCTCATGACAGCGCCCCCTCCAGCATCATCAGCTATAATTTTAATAGAGCTGACTATAATAGCATGACTGCCTTCCTAATGAGTATCGATTGGGATGACATTCTCGACAATGATGATGTTAACGCAGCTGTACAGACCTTCTCCAATGTACTAATCTACGCGATTGATTACTTTGTTCCGAAACGATCCGTCCGACATTCCAAACATCCGCCGTGGCTAACCGCTGAATTGAAACATCTGAAAACATCCAAAAGAGCTGCTCTGACACGATACTCCAAGTATGGAGGTTACGTTTTGCGCAATAATTATATTCAGATAAATAAGTTATACAAGAAAACCGTGAAGCGCTGCCATGCCAATTATTTAAAGAAGGTACAGCATAGGATAAAGTCTAACCCAAAAGCTTTCTGGAAGCACGTGAATGAGCAAAGAAAGGAATTTGGATTACCATCGTTAATGCGATTCGGTGAGCGTACCGGTTCGAGTACTCAAGAAATTTGTCAGCTCTTTTCGGAACAATTCGCTCGTGTTTTCTCTACTGAAACATTATCCCCACAGCAAATCGAACGAGCGGCCATCAACGTTCCGGTATCTAATTGCTTTTTGCACTCCATTGACATAGACGTGAATTCGGTACAGATGACTATCGCTGGATTGAAGTCTTCGAGTTCTGCAGGACCAGATGGCATACCGGCAGTTATTTTGAAGAAATGTTCGGCTGGAATAATATCACCACTTTATCGTTTATTCAGAACCTCATTAACTACAGCAGTGTTTCCGGATTTGTGGAAAGCTTCGTTCATGTATCCGGTTTACAAGAAAGGCGACAAGAGCGATATGAACAACTACCGCGTACCGTATCACTTCTCTTAGCGCAATTCCTAAATTATTCGAAAAAGTCATTCTGACTCAAATTTTTAACCATTGCAAGCAGTACATTGATGATACTCAACACGGGTTTATGCCGAAGCGTTCAACAGCTACTAACCTCGTATCTTTCAGATCTTACATAACAAACGCTATGTCAGACGGGTTGCAGACGGACGTTATCTATACAGATCTCTCTTCTGCTTTCGATAAAATCAATCACGACATCACAATTGCAAAATTAAATCGACTCGGCTTTGGTGCAAACGTCATTCAATGGATACAATCATATCTCAGCAATCGACGTCTTACTATCAAAATTGATGATTGTTTTTCTGAAGAATTTGTTGCAACGTCTGGAATTCCACAGGGAGTCATCTTGGACCTTTGATTTTCTTACTGTACTTCAATGATGTAAATCTTTGTCTGGATGGACCACGAGTCTCTTTCGCTGATGACCTCAAGATCTATAACACCATCCGCAGCTCAGAAGATGCGGCATTCCTTCAACGGCAATTGGAAATCTTTGCGAATTGGTGCAAAACCAATCATATGATAGTGAATCCCGAAAAGTGCTCAATCATTACGTTCACAAGGAAAAAGTTACCGTTCAAATTCGAATATTATCTTGAAGGATTCATGATTAGTAGATCGACATGCGTCAAAGATCTTGGTGTCTTTCTCGATGAGCAGTTATCATTCAAACAGCACATTAACTACATTGTTGCGAAAGCTTCACGCTGTTTAGGATTCATATTTAGAATGGCTAAGCACTTCAATGATATTTATTGCCTGAAGACTCTATACTGTACACTCGTTCGTTCTACTTTGGAATATTGCTCAGTAGTCTGGAACCCTCTTTACCTCAATGGAGCTCATAGAATAGAATCTATACAACGTAGATTCGTACGTTTTGTTCTTCGACGATTACCTTGGAATAATCCACATCAACTGCCGAGCTATGAAAGTCGCGGATTGCTGATTGGTCTTGACACACTACAAGTACGACGAGAGCTGTCGCGTGCTTTGATGATAGCTGATATTTTGAGTGATAGGATTGACTGCCCCGCTTTGCTCCGTGAGGTTAATATTAATGTTCGTCCCCGTGCTCTCCGTAACAACGCCTTTCTTCGACTACCTCTACGTCGCACCAACTATGGAACAAACGGTGCCGTTTTAGGCTTGCAAAGATCGTTCAATCGTGTATCATCTGGATTTGACTTCAACCTTTCACGGAAAACAATTCCAGCAAATTTTTTACTTAGTATTAGAAATTATCATTAGGACTACAATGTGTCTGTTGATTTTTACAATAATAATAATAATAATAATAATAATAATAATAATAATTCCGGTTTTCTTCGGCCCGGTCCGGCAACTTAACCTCACCTCTGTTTCAATCGGCGCGTTCCGGTACCCAATCTTCATTGTTCAACCATGTCAGCTGAGGAAAATGACACTCCTCGCACTGCCGCGGTTTCAGTAAAACTTCCGGAAATCCAGAAATGCGGTTCGCACAGGCGGAAGCGCAGTTTGTTTTAGGCAACGTCACGAAGGATGAAACTAAATTTTACATCATCGCAAAAGTGGACCATTCGGTAATCTGTCATATCGCCGAGTTGGTTGCAAATCCACCACTACAGGAGAAATACAAAGCCATCAAAGATAGGCTTATCGCACGGTTTTCTCTCTCCACAAGCCCGGTTTGAACGGTTACTGTGATCGTCCGATCTCGGTGACATGCGCCCTACACATCTTTTGTCTAAGATGCAGGAACTCGCAAACGGACTAAATGTCAACGACGATCTCCTCAAAATGCTGTTTCTGCAACGGATGCCAGCCCATATTCGACCCGTATTGACCAGCAGCGATGGAACTTTAGCCAAGCTAGCGGAAATAACCGAAACCCCGCAAACAGCTGGGTCACATCACATTCACACAACGGCATGCCATCCTCAGGCAAATGGAATAGTGGAACGTTTTCACCAAACCTTAAAGGCGGCGTTGATGTGCCGGAAAAGAATCAAATGGAGCGAAGAGCTTCCGGTGGTACTTTTGGGACTGAGAAGTGCATATCGCGAGGATTTAAAGTGTTCTACTGCTGAACTAGTTTACGGACAACCATTACGCTTGCCAGGAGTTTTTCGATCCCCCATCTTCAAGTATCGATCGCACGGACTTCGCACAGCAGCTTCATCAATACTTCTCAGGCATGCGGGCACCCAAAACAAATCACCATTCAAAGCCTTCAGTATTCAGACACTGCGCTCAACTCTTGCAGTCATGTATTCTCTGGAAAAAAGCAAACTATTTCAATAGACAGAGTTAAACCAGCGTTTTTGTGCGAGCAGGACATCGGGCATCACCCAGCGGAGGACACTCGTACAGTCGTTACCCGATCCGGACACCGTGTCCGATTTCTGGTGTAACTGGAGGGGCGCCTATGGGGTATAGTTCATGATCATCCCTATCCCTATCTTCGAGTTGTGTGCGCACCTACAGAGAGAGTGAGAGTCTATCGAAGACAGTTACACAATCACTCACAGAGAGAACAACGCACCGCAGTTATATTAACCTCGAGCGGAAAGAAGGACACTTTCCTCACAAACTAAGAAATATATAAAATCAGTTTGAACTCCCGTGAACGGTTCGTTTTATTCCGTGTTCGCTTCCGTCCACCACAGTTCGAATTAATTCGAAAGTATGTGTTCATCGAATGGTGGATACGAACGTAAGCAAGAATGATGGCACAAAATCAGCGAAAAAACTAGTGAAATAACAAATGAGATCAAACATTTTTCATTACAACTGTAGTCTGTATCAGAGCTGATGTTTTAAAGTCAGATTGGCGCTGGTGTTATATATGTACGATGCATGAAAGTGCGATTAATTCGAACGTATACACGTATACAGTAATATGAATTTGACATACTTTGGAACGTATCGCATACGGCCATAAACAAGAATAAGAGTGATTGGCTTTATCTATAGTTCGTTAATTTTAAACTGATTTATTAAGTTGAATTTAGCATGTAATTCATTGTCAAATTAACCAATCGATCAAGGAAAATACTCCCAATATCAAACTGGACGTTCTGTTCTATTTCAGCAAAATAAATCGTGTGAAACCCAAATTTATCTTCACAGTTTTTTTTCTATGTGTACTATACAACCTTTTAAAAATTACAGAAAAATAATGTAAATTACTCGGGTTTTAAGCATTGTATGAGGTATTTTGTGATATTCACAAAGGCCTATCGTACGTTTGGCCCTAATTACATATTGGTAATGACATTCGCAAGGGCCTATCGTAAGTTGGTAATGTAATGCTCATTGCTCGGTTTCATAGTTGCACAATAATCAATACAATCTTGTAGATAGAAGCTCATAAACCCGAGTAATTAGCGTAGATATATTGAAGGAAAAAACATTACTCAAAGTGATTAAAACAGGTGAGGTTTCAAAATAAATTACACACATTACAATAAACAATAAATATACTAAAACTGTAATATGTCCATGTAAACAAGAACACAGTCTTATTTTTCTTCACGTAGGTATATATGTGTATCTCATATTTACTCACTTTCCAACGAAATTTTCCAATACAGAAGATTTTCCAGCCGATTGTCCACCAACCACTGCTATCTGTGGCAAATCTAGTTGCATGTGAACACCCATTTGAGTGAAAGCATCTTGGAGCTTATTTACAATCGGTATCAGTGTCTCCATGTTGCTTCAGTTTTCTTAACTTTTGTAACTGATAACTAAAGTCATTTGGTTTTACGATACTAAATCTAAATTCTCTAAAAGCGTTTGTTTGATGAAAAATATCTATTGCCACTTATCTTACAATATTGATTTACAAGAAGTGTTCACGAATCACGATAAGCTTTGAACTTGACATAAAGACAAGTACCAGAGATGCCAGGTAAAATTTCAAATATCTTCAGACAGGGTTGCAAAAGTCTGTATATACGGAAAAAATCTGCAGTTTGCAAGTATGTCTTGTTGGTTCTATAAAGTATGATACGCTAACCTGACTTGACGAGCAAAAAAATGGTCGCGATAATTTCAAAAGTCTGTAAACTTTTACCGAAAGTCTGCACAACAAAAAATGTTTGCAGCACAATGTCCGAAATCTGCATTTTTACGCACAAATCTGCAGATCTGACATCTCTGAGAAGCACACGCTTAAAAATAGTTATTCGAAAATAAGTAAGATCTCACTTATCTACAGAAAAAGTGGAACAACCGAGAGGGGCGACACTTCTGATTTGCAGCGACTTTTCAGCGAAATCTGCTTGAAATTTTCTTATTCCTTCGAGTTTTTCGTCATTCATGAGAGCTGTCCAAAAATCTAAGAAAATCCTCAATAATTCCATCAAATCCAGAATTTCCAATCTATCTTTGCTCGAATTCTCATAATACTGATTCTAATTTCGAGCGATTTGGCAACCATTAATATGACAATCATTATTTATTTAGATTTGGCAACAATGCTTACGTGTTGTTTTTATTCTATCAAGCACTTACCAGAGCTGCCATTTTAAAATCTGTTTTTCAATTCGAAAAATATGCATAATATCTGCGACGGATATTTTCGTTTCAAATCAGTAAAAATATGTGAGAAACGTTTGAAAAATATGCCAGTTTCATGAGATATCCCTATAAATTTGCGAATTCCTTAAAATTCCGAGATTTGAAACGCAAAATCTGTTCAGTGAAATATAGATAAAAAATCTTTTGCTGTTAAGGGAAAATCTGTGAATATAGTAACCCTGGCACTCACTACTCAAACAGGATTATGTTTATATGGTTTATATAGATTTTTTTTGTTATTATTATGTTTATATTCATGTTTATTTTGATCATAGTAGTATGTGGACTACCTGTGAAGCTCTCAACGTGTGAGCATATTGCTTCGCGAAGAAATTTTGTGTATTTCTCGGGATAGAACGATTTTTCTCGTTCTGGAGTGAATCAGTGTAGCGACGCCGTGAAACTATCATCGGGAATCTATAGTAATTTTAACTGTCGGCTAGAAAAGATTGCGATGCGATAAGATAGCGACAAAATGCCGCAAAGATAGCGAAACTGTCATTCGCATCGATTCAACCCCTTCGAGACCACAAACCAGAAAAAATATTTTTTAAATTGACCGTTACAATGACTAAGTTTTTATTTATTAGTAAGAAAACTTCAGTCATAATGAATTCATATTGATAATGCATATGTGGCAGATTACGGCTACAACTTGCACGGATTTTTTAAGCGTGTGCTATTTATTTGACATAATCGCCCTTATTTTGAATAACGTCGTATCGTTTTTTCCCTCGTATTTCATTTCTATTCCCCATAACGCTAGCAAAATCAAAGGTAGCTATGATTCGATCGAACCACATTCGATCGAAAAATCAATACGTCGTTATTCAGAATAAGGGCGAATGTACGATTCAGACGATCCGCCTCCTTCCGTCACCGTCATCGGAACGTCAGCTTCCGTCAAAATTAGTTTAATACTTTCTTTACCGGAACGTTCACAAGCTTCGTCCGTCAAGACGTTCCGTGACGGTGACGTTACGTGTGAATAGCTCCATAAGAATGCATGTAATTAATGATGACGGTGCCGGTGACGGAGATTGACTGTGACAAAAGAAGACGGATCGTCTGAATCGTACATAATGGTTATTTTGTGCTTAGTATGTTCCCTTTTCATTTATATTTTGTATTAATCGACGCCTTGGATTTCAAAACCTCGTGCTTTATTCGATTGTGCTAAAAAAAGCTACTCTAAAAAGCTGGTCGTCTTTGACAGATATACATTTGTTGATGCTTTCGATGAACAATGAAATAACAATTGTCGCTAAAGAATTTTATCAGTTAAAAATGCAATTGGCCTCAATCCAACAGCCGATTAATTTTTCTTTTGGCTCTAATGCTAGTTATTTTAAAACAACAGACAGCGAAGGGGTTAAAACAACTGTCCAATTTTCTGGCAGCGATGCCAGGTGAAATTTTATGCGTCTGCTTATTAGAAATGGTCCTATGCGACCTCAATATTTAGAAGTATGACGAAAAAACCGAACGAAACCCCTACAGTAATAGCAAAAGTCATTAAAATGGACGATTGTTTATAAAAATTTCGAAAATCTGCAAAAAAGTCGACTTAATTGCAAAGTCTGCTAACAAACGAAATTGCAAATTTACATACCAATCTGCAAACCTGGCATCAGTGGTTCTGACGCTCATTATTTCGCTATCCTGCGACGATTCCGTCGCATTCTATGTCCAGCTGAAAACCACTATATATAAAAAAATGAACAATACATGTAAAAAAATCGCTATCGAAAAGATTTAAATACGAAATAAAACAATAATCAAACAATACACGGGCAAGACGGGTTATCACTGGCCTGAGTGTAGTGGATTATTCTAAAACTGAACACGTAAGTATTTCAAATGAAAGTTAACATGATTCAACAAAGTAATAAAAGTTAGAAACTGAAATGAGTTTGCGGAGAATCAATGGAATTATATCAAACTCTGATCCATACTTACTAGATTTCTCCTTTTCGTCTTTTTGGTTTCTCGCAGACTAATTTCAACTTCCAGTTTGGATTAATTTCTCACTTTTTATCTCTGTCCTAGCAATGTCCAAAAACTACATTTGACTCCTCGACGACAATTTTTTACAATATTCTACGATTTAGCTGTTTTGAAGATGAAGTGTTCGGAAGTAATTCATTCTATATCAACCGATCTGGTGAATTCTTTCTTCAAACGAAATCCTTCGGTAAGTACTAGTTCATTGATCTATAATCATTGAGTGAATATTCCTAAAGATTCAACTGTACAGATATACTGAATTAGTACTACAGTGAGAAATAAATGAATTTTTATCAATGCTTTATACATACATTTCGAAAGCATTTACATTGCCATTTTTACTAAGTTTATTAAAGAGCCATAGCGGCATTTGTTTTTCTATTTTATCTGGTGCATCTCATATAAAAATAACTCTTATTTCAGGACATCAGGTCACAGTACTATTTTTACCTTGACGCGCATTGTTTCGTGGAGCTTACCATGTTGGCACTCTCCTGGATTAATTTTCGAGAGCGAAACGAACAAAGCAGGTGTATCAGCAGCCGATGAATCCAATAGAAAAGGAATAATTATGTTACAAGAAGAACAATATAGGTTTCATTCAAATCATATTTTTATTTATTGTATTAGCAGAAGTCAATAAAAGTGCACGAATGTATTTCGATGTGTTTAATTTATAAAATATGCCATAAGTGTGAGTTTCTGGCTTTTCCAAATGAGAGATATAGTATTTTGTGTCTAGAGTACGTTCGTTGGATTCTTCATCTAATTCTAATACAATATCCTTTTTACAACAAACAATTGCAGCGGATTGAAGTAAATACTTTATTAACCTCACGCACAACTGCTTCATTGACTGCCGATGTTTCTCGAAATCGATAAGAGCGATTGCTGTACAAAAATATTGCAAACAAGTGCAGTTTTTTTTTTAACGGCTGAGCCATAGTAACCACAACATTACGTCCTATGGGATATTGATGAACATCAGCAATGAGTTTTCGAGGGTTAGTAATTTCAAATAAATCACATTGTGGCATTCCGTTGTTGTCTAAAGGAGCTACCAATCCGCAAACTTTATTTCTAGTAGAATCATATTCGAGAGCTCCGTTGATCTTCGTTGCATCTTCACTCATTATTACAATTATTGGTAGATTATTTCTTATTATATATGCCTTAAGCTCCTCAACTCTAACAATGCCTTCTTCGATAGATTTTGATCTTTTCTGTAAGTCACGTTGCAATGTTCTAATGCTTGGGCATGGTGTATTCGCATAGAAGAAATTGTAACCCTCCGGGCCTTGTTGCATGAATTCATATAAAAAATTTCCCTTTCGACGTTACTGTAACGAATGCCGCAGCTGCGTGTCATGTTTCTCCGGCGATTTTGTACTGACTGCAACAGAGATATAAATGGTGAAGACTGGCCAAGTTCTAGTGCATCAGCAGAGGCCACAGGCTGATGCACTATGCATTTAAATTTTCGGTAGAAGTTCTTTCCTCGTCGCTAGCACGAAGAGCCTCTCTCTCTGGTAACTCCAAGTAAGATGATTCCGAATGTTCTGAACGAATAGTGTTATTATCAATACTTTCAATTTGTTCGTATTCTGCTTGTTCGCCTAGCACGTGGTCGCCATCTAAGTAACTGTTATTCTCTTCATTGATGTTGAAATCAAGAGCTTCCCGCGCACTATTTTCCTCAGACATAATGTCATATGACCGCTCAGCTTGATTTGGTTCGATTTCCAATATATAGGAATTTTCTTCACGCACAGCCATTTCGTTCCAGCTAGCTGAAATCTTTTGGCCCACAAATCTATGCACATTTCTTACATGCGATGTAAAATTTGAAATCTTCCATACACCCTTACAATCCGCATTACAGGTTACAATGTTGGCATGTTGGCAAATAGGACACTGAATATTAGAGAGCATTAAGCAAAACTGTTTTATCACACTAGATTCACTATTCCTATGAGAGAAATAAAAACAATGTTGGGAAAATAAAGGTTTGTCATTTTATACCTACGATAATAGTAAATTACATAAATTACCTACGATCATAGTAATCTCTAATTTTAGCGATGATTGAGACTACAACTGACTCATCTGTTGTCCGTGTGTTTAAAGAATGATTTTTTTTTTATACTTCGCGAAGTATATCCAACCTTTTTGTTGAACACTATCAGCAATTTTTTTTATTAATGCTCGTTCTCCAGCCATAAACCGAAATTTGCTTGGATTGGAATTATATGTTCCTCAATATTGTTGTAGCTGTGGAAGATTCGCTGGTAGATTCATCGTCTCCGGCAAGAGACGAATATCGGTTTCGATGCCATTAATTTGTTCATCTGTCAAACTTTCAATCGCAGGGTAAATGAAACCAGATATTTCTAAAGCATTCTTGAGATGCTTTGGGATGGAGCATGCCAAAAATTTTTCGATTTTCTCCCAGAATAAATCCTAGATGTGAAATTAGGGTACGCAGTGAATAGCTATATATATATATATATATATATATATATATATATATATATATATATATTATATATATATATATATATATATATATATATATATATATATATATATATATATATATATATATATATATATATATATATATATATATATCAGTTATATATATATATATATATATATATATATATATATATATATATATATATATATATATATATATATATATATATATATATATATATATATATATATATATAATATATATATATATATATATATATATATATATATATATATATATATATATATATATATTATATATATATATAGATATATATATATTATAATATATATATATATATATATATATATATATATATATATATATATATATATGTGTGTGTAACTCTACCATTGTATTCTTTTAGTTAGACAATATTTGTTTTTCTATATAATAAGGCCATTCAAACATGTTCAAATTATTTTTTAATTTGGGTTGTCAAACACTGCTTGAAATATTGATAGTAAATCAGTCGTATGCATTTCGAGCAGTTTCAATTTTTCAATCGCACTTATTCTACACTATTTCAAATCATTCTTCTGCTTTTTTTAAAACATTCCAATTTAATCCGAATTATTCGAACAACATTTCAAAAAATCCAATAACTAAACTTCAAACTAAAACTATTCTTACATACAATCACGGAGTGTCGTCCCCCTCGGAAACAACTCTAATTTAGGGTAAATCCGAAGTTATATTTGGGTAAAATCTACTCATTTACTGAGTAATACTTTATTTGTACATGTACCAAAAATAGAGTAACTATCACTCAAATTTTGAGTGAAATTTTATTTCACATATACCAAATTTGCAAAAAAAAATCTTCTTTTCTGAGTGTAGTGTTTTAAAATATTAATTAATTGAACTCAATACTATATCAAGTGGTGGTTGCTTGGAGTAGTGTGTCAATCGCAAATTAACATACATCAGGCACAAATCATACACTTATACACACAAAATACACAAAATATACAACCTGTTGCTAAAAATGGTTATTACAACTTTTAGACTGATCTTGCGAATAGTAACAAAAAACGAGTTGTTACGTTAAACTCAAATTTAGAGTAGGAGTTACTCAATATCATTGATGATAACTACTCAATTTTTTACGTTTCCATGTATCATTTGAAAATGAGTAAGTAGTACTCATCACTCAAATAAAAATTCACGTTCGATTCACTTGAAAAATCACGTAAATTGGTTTCAAATGTCGAATTGAATATTTTACGTGACGAAAATGAATGTTATACGAACATCCCCTAAAATGAATAGAGTCATCACATAAGGTTTAAGTGAATTGACCAAACGTCAAACAATCTAAGTGAATTTCCAGTGTGAAAAACTCGATTAGGAAAATGGCGAACAGTGGCTCTCAAATTGTAAGTAGTGTAAATGTTATTTAATTACAATTTTTTACTACATCGAATGGTCCGTCCAGTATGAAAGTTTCCATGTGTTTAACTGGACCGAGTGCCTGCGTGAGTTCGGAAGTTTGCCGCTCCTTCCGAATGCTTCAAACATGTCGTTAGTTCACCGAAAAACGAGTTCAAAATCGGTATGAAGCTAGTGACACTGGAACCATGTATTACGACTTCAACCTGCATCGGTAGTGTTGTGTCTCGACTTCGGCTTCGGTTGGATGGTAGTGACAACACGATTTCTGAAGGCTTGCCGATTCGAGATCCCACGTTATTAGTTGCTTTTTATTTTCAGCCATTAAAATTCTATGCTAATTTTCTGAAATAAATGTTTTATTTTACATTTCCTAGATTTATATAAGAATCTGAAATCTCCCTTTTGACTTTAACCAATATATAAAATAATAATTCTCTGGTATCTAAATTTGATATGAACTGATAGGTAAATGTGATATGAGCAGTACATTACATTTTACCTATGAAACACGTAACTTTTACTGGATTATGCATTAAACAGCTTTTAAATGTCAGTCCATTAAAACCTACGTGAAAAGTAGGGTGGAAAATATTCACATAACTTTTCACGTAACTATAACATGATTATTATTTTGAGTGTTTTCAAATTTCACGACTTACACTCAAAATAATAATCATGTTATAGTTACGTGAAAAGTTATGTGAATATTTTCCACCCTACTTTTCACGTAGGTTTTATTTCCATAAATACGTTTATTTCTTCATGCAGTTTACATAAGTTTTTCTTCGCCGTAGCATCACTTTTACATAAAATTCTTATCCTAATTTAATTCTAACATAGTCACAACGATTTGAATTTATTAAAACATATTCCTCTTATTACTTAAACATCATCTTAGGTAACTCGCCATTATAAAATAAGCTGATATTTTCAGACATTTTGTTGATAATTTCATAAACTGTTTCGAGTTTGTTTGTATCATTACATAATTTTTATTCTAATTTAGCTATTGGTTGAACTCATGGACGCAGCTGGAATCAGAACTAAGTCTTAAGAAGGGCCTTTATTAAATTGAAACTCCAATTTTCTTTATGAAATGATAAATAAGTTTCATGTATGAAAGGTCACGACAAGCAAGAATGTCTCGAACTGGGACATTGGATAGTCTACCTTGGGTACGCAAAGAATTTATTAGTTGAGATCTGACATCACGATACTCCACGCATGTCCAAACGACATGATCAATATCCCGATAACCTTCTCCGCAAGCACAATGATTAGTCTCGGAGAGCCCAATTCGAAGGAGATGTGCATCTAACGTGTACTGATTGGACATGAGTCTGGACATCACACGAATGAAATCCCTACTCACATCCAGTCCCCTGAACCATGCCTTTGTCGATATTTTCGGAATAATTGAGTGCATCCACTGACCCAAATCATCTTTATCCCAAGAAGCTTGCCAGCTGGCAAGTGTTCTTTGGCGAGACGAGCTATAGAATTCGTTGAAAGCAATCGGTCTCTCATAAATTTCACCCTCAATAGCACCACGTTTGGCTAAATTATCGGCTCTTTCATTGCCAGGAATGGAGCAATGAGCCGGGACCCAGACTATAGTGATTAGATAATTATTGTTCAATATGTCGTTCAGGCACTGTTTTATTTTGCCCAGGAAAAACGGTTCAGTCGACGACACGACCTGCCACTCGTCTATCAAAACTGTATCGTAAATTTAACTACCCCTCAGTAACTGGAAATGTCAAATCGGAAACGTTAGTGATTTTTTTTAAACTGGCAGCACAAGTTGATTTATTTATTGATTTTGAATAACAGTCACCATAACCTTGGTTACTGCATATCGAAGGCAAGATGAATGTAAACAAAATAAATTTCAGATAGGTTATTATATTACGGAACATTTTAATGGATTTACCTGACTCGAGCGGAATGTAAAAAATTAGGAGTATGAGTTATGTCTTTTATAAAGCCAAGTTCAAAATTGAGGTCTTGACTTGAAACCGTTGTGTGAGAAAAAAGACATGGAAATGACCGACAACGAGCTGAGCGAGGCTTGTGCTCTGCGGTACCTGCATAACGTACGGTAAAATGATTTCTTTGTGGAATTCCACTAGTAATCCTCGAATAGTGGCCAACAAGGAGAAATACTGTTTCCACTGCTGCGCAGTCAACCGACACAAAACAATTTTGACACCGGCATATTACACCGAATCCTACTGCCCAGAAAAGCTAGCAGTGGAAGTGTACGGATGAATCGCTGGAAGTAGATCATTGTCCTCGTTCGTTGGTTTTGTCCATAGTTTCGATTAAATTCCGAAAATGCATTTCTGCTAAATTTGGACAAAGTTTAACACTAATATTCCACCGCTTTCAAAACATGTTTATTTGTTTTGGGGTTCCTTGGTAACCAGTACATAGCAACTTAAACAGTGTTGCTCGAGAAGATTATTTTTATCATTTACAAGGGGTCGCTAGATTTGTGGTAACTGGCGGTGAATCGTTAGCGAACAGTTTTAATGCTGATTTTTCTTCTGAGTGCCTGGTCGTGTCGTCGGTTCAGTCTTGCCAGTCATGTTTGAGCGAATGGCTTCAATTGCACTCAGACTATCTGTGAAGAGGAAATAATGGTTTGGAGATAATGTGACGATCACACTCAAACTATAATGAACTGCTGCTAGCTCTGCTATATAAACAGATGCAGGTTCTTGAAGCCTAAATGAGGCCGAAACATTATTGTTGAACATACCAAACCCTGTCGCTTCTTCAATTCGCGATCCATCCGTGTAAAACATTTTCTCAGAGTCAATATGCCTGAACTTACTTGAAAATATTTTTGGGATTTTCGCCGAGCGTAGATGATCCGGAATTCCACGCACTTCGCGCTGCATGGATGTATCGAAAAATAAAGTTGAGTCAGGGGCACTTAGGATTCTGACACAGATAGGAATATATCTTGATGGGTTGATTTCCTGTGACATGTGATTAAAATATACTGTCATGAATTTTGTTTGAGATCGAAGCTCGACTAGTCGTTCGAAATTATTAATTACCATGGGATTCAGCACCTCACATCTTATTAGCAGGCGTGATGAAAGCTCCCAAAAACGATCTTTCAATGGAAGAACTCCCGCCAGAACTTCAAGACTCATTGTATGTGTCGAATGCATGCAGCCTAAGGCAATTCGCAAACAACGGTACTGAATTCGCTCAAGTTTGATAATATGAGAGTTTGCAGCGGAACGAAAACAAACGCATCCATATTCCATCACTGAAAGTATCGTTGTCTGATACAATTTTATTAGATCTTGCGGTGAGCACCCTACCAAGATCCTGTTATTGTTCGAAGAAAATTTACTCTTTGTTGGTATTTAGTTATCAGATACCTAATGTGTCCTCCCCACGTGCATTTGGAATCGAACCACACCCCGAGGTATTTAAAAGTTAAAACCTGTTGGATCATTCTTCCCATCATATGGAGCTGAAGCTGCGCGGGATCATGCTTTCTTGAAAAGACGACTAACTCTGTTTTCTCCGCAGAGAATTCGATACCAAGATGAACAGCCCAAACGGACAAGTCATCTAAGGTATCTTGCAATGGTTTATGCAGATCAATAGCTTTGGGTCCAGTAACTGAAACCACGCCATCATCTGCCAATTGTCTTAGTGTACATGGGGTTACAAGACAGCTGTCAATGTCATTCACGTAAAAATTATAGAGAAGCGGACTGAGGCATGAGCCTTGCGGGAGACCCATGTAGCTAATTCTGTATGTTGCCAAAGCGCCATGTGAAAAATGCATGCGTTTCTCTGACAAAAGGTTGTGCAAATAATTATTTATAACCGCTGGGAGTCCATGTTGGTTGAGCTTGTCTGAAAGAACATCAATGGAAACTGAATCAAATGCTCCTTTAATGTCTAAAAATACAGATGCCATTTGTTGCTTTTGAGCGAAGGCAATTTGGATGTCAGACGAAAGTAATGCAAGGCAATCATTCGTCCCTTTATTTCTACGGAAGCCAAACTGTGTATCTGACAACAAACCGTTCGTCTCAACCCAAGTGTCGAGACGTCGCAGAATAATTTTTTCGAACAATTTTCTGATGCAGGACAACATCCCAATGGGTGTATATGAGTTGTGATTGGAAGCTGGTTTCCCCGGCTTTTGAATGGCGATAACTTTCACTTGTCTCCAGTCAGGTGGAACAATAGTTTGCTCAAGAAACTTGTTGAACAATTCCAACAAACGTCTTTTTGCGAGGTCGGGCAGATTCTTCACCAAGTTGAATTTAATTCTGTCCAACCCAGGAGCGTTATTGTTACAAGACAAGAGTGCTATAGAAAATTCCATCATTGAAAATGGGTTATTAATAAAACCATTATTTGGAGGAGATTCCCGTATAATGCTCTGCGTAGGAACAGAATCTGGGCAAACTTTCCTAGCAAAGTCAAATATCCATCGGTTCGAGTATTCATCACTCTCATTGCCCACGTTATGATTCCTCATTCGTCTGGCCGTGTTCCAAAGAGTGCTCATTGAGGTTTCTCTTGACAAACCTTCGACAAAATGTCTCCAATAGCTACATTTTTTGGCTCGAAGTATGCTCTTGTACTTGGTTTCTAACACCATAAGTTTTTCAAAATTCTGAGGAGTTCCTCCTCCCCGTTTTAGAAACGTCTTGCAAGCATTTTGTTTTGCGAGTTTAGCCTCTGAGCACTCTTTGTCCCACCAGGGGTTGGGAAGCCTTCTGTTAGTCGTTGGCCCAGGAAAGAGTTTAGTTTGTGATTGTTCTGCGGCCTCCAGAATCGAACAAACGAGGAAGTTATATTCTTCAAGTGGAGGGAGCTCTTCCATTGAATTCAAAATACTAGAAATACTACTTTGGTATTTAATCCAGTCGATATTTTTTGTCAAATCATATGGAATATTATATGGAGCTGAAGTAGCAATGCAATTGCTACTGCTAATTGAGATGATGATTGGTAAATGATCGCTACCGTGTAAATCAGGCAATATTTTCCAGGTGCAATCTAGTCGAATTGATGTTGAGCAAAGAGATAGATCTAATGCACTTGGGCGTGCAGGAGGTCTTGGGATCCGTGTCATGCTACCCATATTTAATACCGTCATGTTATAATTGTCACAAATGTTTTGTATTAAAGATGATCTGCTATCATTTCAAGCGGAACCCCACATCATTCCGTGCGAATTTAAATCCCCCAGAATCAATCGTGGAGCAGGAAGGGCTTCAACCATTTCATTAAGCTGTTGCTGTCCAACTTGTGCGTTTGGAGGAATATAAACCGAAGCTATGCAAATATCTTTGCCTTTCATATTTATTTGGCAAGCAACAACTTCTATATTAGAAGTTGAAGGGATGTTTAATCTATAAAAGGAATAGCATTTCTTAATTCCCAAAAGCACTCCACCATACGGAGAGTCTCTATCGAGACGTATAATGTTAAAGTCATTATAATTTAAGGCTATGTTTTATGTAAGCCATGTTTCACACAAAGCAAATACATCACATTTTTGACTATGCAACAAAACCTTAAATGAATCAAGTTTTGGCATGATGCTTCGACAATTCCACTGCAGGACAGTGATTGTATCATTTGTGGCGGGTGATAAATTATCCATCAAAAGATACAAAACCTGAGACAATTGGCCATTGAGCTGATTGATAACTGCTTCAAAAAGGTTCTAGCTATTGGAAGGAATGCCATTATGAGGGTCTTTAAGGGTTCTGATATATTGAAAGCTGAGAAAATCCATTCAACAATTTCCGAAAACTTCAGTAATCCTGTTGGTAGCTGTGAAATGGAGCCCACTGGATTATTATCTTTTTCTGTGCTAGATCCTGGATTGGTTTGTGAATTTGACAAACCAGGAGGCACAGTCTTTGGTTTTGACTTTTTTTGTTTAACACGGTGATCTTTTTTTGAAGATGAAATTTTAGGTGTCTTTTTTGGTAATTTGGAGGAAGACTTCTTTCTCTTAACTGACCCTTGGGTAGTGATAAACGAATTACCTTTACTATTTTCGTCTGAGTAAGAGTCCTCTGGTTCCTCTAGATTTGAAAACCCGTTTTCGGTTTCCAAAGGAGGGACATCAATGACCGTTTTAAGCATTTCTGCATATGTGCGCTTATACCGTGCTTTTAAAGAAAGCTTAATTTTGTCTTTGTGCACTTTAAATGCAGTGCATACTGAAATATCATCATGAGGGCTATTCCCACAATAAATACATTTTTCAATTTCCTTGTTGCAATCATTATCTTTATGAGGCCCTTCACACTTAATACATTTTGATTTAATACTTAATACATCAGTAAGTAGCTGTGTGGCCGAATTTTTTGCAGTTCGTACAATTCATTACTTTTGGAACAAAAAGCCGAACAGTGAGACGAATTTTATCGACATAGACATGTGACGGCAACGCAGACCCGGCAAATGTCACTCGAAACGAGTCTGATGGGCGATGAACTTTTTTTCCCTCTTCATGTACTACTGAGTACAGTTGTTTGCACTCCAGTATTTTTACACCCTCAAGCATAGAGTTCTTGAAACGACCAACACCATGCTTGAGTAAATCATCTACCGAAAGACTCGCTTCGGTAACAACACCGTCAATTTCGACATCTTTGGAGGGTATGTAAACTTTATACTCTTTAATGAAATGTTCCGAAGAGACAATATTATTCGCGTGCTTCAAATTATTTATCACAAAACGAATTTTATCATTATTCACTTTTATGATCTCTTTGATTGAGGAGAATCGTGATGTCAAACCTTTAGAAATTTGTAAAATGTTTAATGGTTTTGATATACGTCTAAAAAAGACTATCCAAGGCCCAGAAGAGCTCTCCTGATATTTTTTCGTTCGTGGGGGTATAGGATTCACGCTAGGATTTACGTCCATGGATTCATCCATCACATTAAAATTTTTAATCAAACTTTAATATAAAAAATGAAACCAAAACTACACAGTACTCAATCAAAAGGAAAAAAATAAACTTCTACCTTGAAATTGTTGTCTATCTCTGTTGCACTGCCGTGTTGATCCTCGTTGCTCTAGATGTTCTTGTTGGATGTATCTGGACGTTGATACATTGCTGAAGCTCACTGTAGCGATAGAATGCGATGTGATGCTACTGCTACCTGACATCCAGCACCACACGATTTCCGATACTTTTTTATCTTCACCAGCTGCAACCAGCGCAGGTCACCGGTGTATACCTGCGTGTTGTATGGCAGTGAAAAGACCGAGTTGTCTTGTCTCCTTCTTCCTTGTGCTCCGCACCGATATGCTTCTGCACCGAAGTGCCTTTGCACTCTCCTGCTTCTATGTTCCTTTGCACCCTCCTTCTTCGATGTGCCTTTGCACTCTCCTGCTCAGCACTTGTGGCTGTATATTGTGGCCTGGGTAGAGCTTGGGAAACGCCCTTTGTTGTTTCCTTCACCAGCTTGGCCCAGCACTAGGGCTCTCTTATGCAGCACGACTATACGTTTTAACGGCTGCTGCCAACAGGTCTCTACCTGTAGTTCAACAGTTGTCGTATTTAACGCGTGTAAACCAACCAGCGTTATTAAACTGTACGCTTCTATACACAACCTTCTCGGTTGAACGGCTATTACTGAAATGATTTCACGTAGGTTTTAATGGACTGGCATTTAAAAGCTGTTTAATGTATAATCCAGTAAAAGTTACGTGTTTTCTAGGCAAAATGTATTGTACTGTTCATATCACATTTACCTATCAGTTCATATAAAATTTAGATACCAAAGAATTACTATTTTATATATTGGTTAAAGTCAAAAGGGAGATTTCAGATTTTGATATAAATCTATAAAATGCAAAATACCATGAAAAGTGAAACATTTATTTCAGAAAATTAGCATATAATTTCAATAGCTTAAAAAGCAACTAATAACGTCACAAATCGACAAGCCTCCAGAAACCGTTTTTGTTGTCACTGCCATCCAACCGAAGCCGAAGTCGAGATCCGAGAACTCCCCCAACACTACCGATGCAGTTTGATGTCGTATTACATGGTTCCAGTGTCTCTAGCTTCATGCCGATTTTGAACTCGTTTTTCGGTGGACCAACGGCATTTGAAGCATTCGGCAGTAGCGGGCAACTCAGTCCAGTCTAACACATGGAAACTTTTATACTGGAATGGTCCGGTCGATGTAGTGAAAAATTGTAATTAAATAACATTTCTCACAAATATTTACACTACTTACAATTTGAGAGCCACTGTTCGCCATTTTCAAAATCGAGTTTTTCCCAATGGAAATTCTCGTAGATCGTTTGACATTTGGTCAATTCACGTAAACCTTATGTGATGACTCTATTCATTTTAGGGGATGGTCGTATAACATTCATTTTCGTCACGTATACATTCAATTTGACCTTTAAAACCATTTTACGTGATTTTTCAGTGAATCGAACGTGAATTTTTATTTGAGTGATACTTTCCGGCTACACTAAATTAAAAATCATTTTCATATTCATTGTTTTTTATTTTCCATATTCGTTGGATTTGTCTTATGATTCGGAAGCTGATTCATAAAATTGATGCTACAACTAGAGTTAAGCAGAAACATTGTAATGAATCCAATTAAACTGTCAAAAGTGTCGTTGCTCACCATTAGTGGGTGTGTTGATACCAAATAATGAGTATATGATATTTGAAAGAAACATGACATAATTCACAAAAGCTTTACACTCAGGCAAAATGTGTAGTGAAAATCATAATGCAAATCTTATGAAGCGTCAAAAATCATCATAAACATCATTTCACAGAATTAACATGAAAAATAAACCTCTGCTGTAATGATTTTGACTTTGTACTATGTATCTTGTAGCATGATAATATTGACCCGACTAACCCAAACAAAATACTTTCCCACATTCCATCATTCACACGATCTCTAACCAAACCTTCTCTGATCACAGATCATAAACTAAAACCGAAAATGCTCCAAAATCCCAAACACCTGTCCTTACATCCTCTATCCTTCAAGCACCATGCATCCAAATTAGTAAAAGGTGAAGATCGTTACGATTTACGGCCAACCATATATGGTTCACACGAAGTTCCCATGCTAGCCAGCTGTGTTTATTGTTTATTTAAATTTGTCTTCGATTAAAATAAAATGATAGCACAGACTATTACTATACAACTACTATCATTAACCTAACATCAATATTTTAATTTTAAATGCGTTTTTGTTCATTGTAAAATCAAATAAATGATAAACACTATTGAAGCGATGACAACAAACATCCATAGGATTGTTTTGACCGTACTGTGTGCGATGGACTGATTGTCGAAGAAAGTCTGTTCTCCGCAATGATCTTCCAGGAATATTAAAATGCAATCTCTCCAAAAGCGCTGGGCAGTCGATGTTATTTGAAAGCAAGTCGAAGACAAACAGTCGCTGAAGGAAAATTCGTCTGTTTTGTAGTGTAGGAAGATTAATCAAAGCGCAGCGATTTTCGTAGCTAGGTAATTGAAGGCGGTTTTGCCATGGAAGTCGTCGTAGTGCAAATCGAATGAAACATTTTTGAAGTCCCAAAACTGCGTAAGCCTTTGCCGTAACTAGAGATAATTGTTCGGTGAAACGAAGCTTACGATCAAGGACGATGCCCAAATCTTTGACAGCAGAAACGCGTTGAACTGGAAGAGCCATCATAGAGTATTCAAATACGATCGGAGATTGCGATCGTGAGAAAGTAATTGCACTGCATTTTTTTATGTTTATACTCATACCGTTTCTGTCACACCAGTCAATAACTTTGTCAACGTCCATTTGTAAGGCACAGCAATCCACAAGGCTAGTAATGATGCGATACGATTTGAGATCGTCTGCATACATTACTTTAGGCGACGATAATTCTCTACATAGGTCATTCACGAACAGTACGAAGAGTAGTGGACCTAGACGGCTTCCTTGGGGAACACCTGATATAATGTTGAAAGGATCAGAAAGAATAGATCCTACACGAACTGAGGCTATGCGATTTGTGAGATACGAAAAAATCCAATCTGTCAGCCAGTCGGGGAAGAAAGATGATGATGATGGTCCCACCTCATACCCCTACAAAGGTGTGAGCAGAACGAGTTATCTAAATGATAATTAATATTTTTGCACATATCTTAACCAGTAAACAAAAGAAAACGATCTGATTTATCTAGCAGGTATAGATTCTTCTTCAAAAGAACGACTGACCACAAAAAAGAACATTCAAATATCTCGGATTTACTATCCAGGGTTAATCAAGAAAATTTCCAACCCGGGAAGATCCTTGATCACATCAGGAATCGAACCCGATATCTTTACCAGTATCAGACAGTATTTCACCTGGCCCTTCCCGCCGGACCAGTTCATCGCTACACACATCAGCTACGATGGAGTAACGAGACTGCGGATGAGCAGAGCCAAGCCCAACTCCATCAACAACTGTCGATCCCAATTAGTTTCCCGAATCTATTTCTTAAATTATTATCCAGCCTTGCGATCAAGGTCAATGCTAAGGCTCTTCGGCCAGTCCTGTTCGCTTTCCAAATAGTCACTACCTGCATCGCGCGCGAGGCACCACCATGCCTCAATTTTTCTATTGCGAGCAGATGGGTACACAATCGAAAGCTTTAGAGAAATCAACGTACAACGCATCAACTTGTTGTCGTTTTTCGAGTTTGTCAATCAGTATAGAAACGTAGCTCATCATATTAGTCGTTGTTGATCGTTTTCTGACAAAGCCATGCTGATCAGTGTTGATAATGTGCTTTACTGCGCGATAGAGATACTCCAACAGCGTTCGAAAACTTTTGGTAAGCAACTCAGAATGGAAATGCCTCTGTAGTTATCGACGTCATGAACGTTACCAGCATTATGAATCGGAACGATTAAAGCTTCTTTCCACTTCGCCGGAAAATACCTCTCAGCTAAGGAACGATTGAAAAGTAGTGAAGCCGGCAAAGCTAAGGCAGAAGAGCATTCTTTTATATATGAAGGTGGCAATCCATCCGATCCTGGTCCTTTTGATCCATTGACACGTTGAAGATTAGTATGCACTTCACTTGCCGTGAACGCAATCGCTGGTAAGTTCAGATTATACATCGGTAGGCTATTCAGGTACGATTCTGACAAAGGTGGCGAGCTATTACTTAGCACACTTTGAAAGAAAGACGCGAATAGGTTAGCTGAATCCAAAGCTGCTGAAGACGAGTGATTCCCGTAGAAAACATTTTCGGGAATTCCACGAGAAGACGTTTTATTCCGAAGATAAAACCAAAATTGTTTTGGATCAGATTTGAAGTTACTTTCCAGTCGAGATATATAAATCCGAAAACACGATGCATTGAGTGAATCGAACTGACGTTCCAAATCTCGCACGAGCAATTTATCATTTTCACATTTTGTCCGAAAAAACCGTTTCCGAGCCTTCCTTAGGCGGTTCCGAAGGCTGCGAAGCTCACTGTTCCACCAGGTCGTTTGTTATTTGAGTGACGTATATGTCGTTTCCGAGGAACGAGGTGTTGAAAAATAGAATCTAGCTTACGGTAAAACTTTTCAACTGCTTCATCTAATGTTCCATGCGTCAGTATATCAACCCAATTTATACGTGAAATTTCCGCATTTAATTCATGGTAGTCACACCGATTGAAATCGTAAAGCGTGTCTTCCTCGACATCCACATGCGAAGAAAATGAGATTTCTATTTTTAATACGAAGGGAGGATGATGGCGATCCAATCTCAACAGAGACGAAGAGGGTACAAAAACTTCACAATCACTGGCCCAGCTAACGAATGCAAGGTCAAGCAGTTTACCATTCTGATTTGTCAAATAATTTGTCTGTTGCAAACCAAAACCGACTTCATCGTCGAAGCTCCAGTGTAGCAGCGGAAGATTATAGTCACCCAAAACTATAACCCTATCACGGCCAGCAAATTTTCTAATTATTTCATTCACACAAACTGCATGTTGCTCGTAAAGAGAGATATCCGAGTTTGGTGGAAGATATATTGCACAAATGACGAGAGAAGCTCTCCCGCATGTGATGTGAACAGCTGTTTGCTATAGACGGTATGCTGCAGAAACGGTCACAATACTACTCTGGATGCCTTTTTTGTTTCCTATCAGAACACCGCCACCACGAAGATAACGGCTAGTGAGATTATTACGATCGGTTCGATAGATGGTATACTGGTCGGTTAGTTCTGTATCGAGTATATTCTTATTAAGCCATGTTTCTGTAAATACTATCACGTCATAGTCGGAAGTAGAGAGGGTCGAAAAAAGTTCCATTGTTTTAGTGCGTAGGCCACGGACGTTCTGATAGTATACTGTAAATGATCGGTTCGAGTGATTGTTAGGGTTGCTTGAAGTGATAATATTCTGAGCCAATGGAGAGTGCCGGGTAGTGACGTCTTGTGAGATAGTAGCAGAAAGCGGGGTCGTTATTGTTATTGTATCAGAACCTTCATTATTATGGATGTTGAAATTGAAATGTAGATCTCGGTTGGAAATCAAATTCTCGGAAGATGATTCCTTTTTGCCAGGTAGATGTAAGTAAAGAAATGGTTCTATATTGTAGACCAACACCGACTTTGAAGGAGACAAAAGATAGTTCTTCGAGATGTTTACCTTTGGGAACTAATTTGCGCACCTCAATAGTCTCCTTGGTATCCAGGTTTCTCTGCACTAGTACACGGATATCATCCTCAGTAGCTTTAGGATCAAAGCCAGAAAGGTAGAGCCAAAACAAGTCTTCGCTTAACTTACGTGTAGCCAGTGGGATCGTCACGTTTGGTTCGACATCTTTTGTGCCTTCAGACTTGCTCGAAGAATCATCATCTGTTCGGGGGCGTTTACGGGAGTTATTTGAAATATTCTATATTGCGCTAGAATTTTATTTATTTTCATGGTATTTTGCTCCATCTCACGTCTTAGCTCTAAAAGTGCCTTGTTGTGATCAACACTACTGGCAACTATGGCATTGTTTGTTGAAGAAATTGCCTGGCGGAACATACGCAACATACGCTGCACACAGCAAGTTAAGCAAGCTTCCCACACTATCTGCCTAGGTGACATTTCATTCCCTTGCGTAATGCGCTATAGGTTCAATCGCCTTCTTTGCATTGATGCACCAATCGATACTCTCTCTCTTTCTCCTCTCTCCCGCTAACAATTTATTTAACGAAAGAATTTCAACTGGCTCCTCCCACCTTTATGTAATACATCATAGAGCAGGCAGTAGGTTAGCTTAGGTTTGGAAACCTTTGAATAAAAAAATTGCATTTGAACAACCAAACAATACGGTTGAGTGTTTTAATTTACAAAGAAAAAAACCATATAGAAAAATATAAAACAATCTCATCACTTTAATAATTTTTATATCAACACATGGATTTGACTATATATGAGAAATGTTATGTTAGTTATAGAAATTTCTTTCAAATTTTGTATGAATTTCATAATACGGTCATATGATTCGCATACCTTATTTTTGTGATTAAAAACTATACGATACACGGGAAGAGTCGCTTAACACAAACTATATTGTGCCTTGATTGTCCCTCTAAAAATACACGTGATATACTGTGAGTTTAAGTGTGCCACCGACGACGTGCCACTATGTGCCTCATGAAACAGCTGGAAACACTGTTTTGACACAGCTAGTTTATGCCAAGATATCGAAATATAATTTGTTGACAAAATTTACTCCATTGCGAACCGAGCAACAAGAAGAGAAAAAAATTTAATTCACTTTTGTTTATTGTACCGTTGGCATAACAATGTTCAGCAGTGCATGCAATATGATGAAAACAGCTACTTGTCAAAACTGAGCCCCTTGTGTGCAACAACTGTTCAACTGAATGAATACGAATATACCAATATTGATAAATGCACCAACGCATTGTGTTAATGTGTGATTGACACATTGTTCTGAGCGTCCACCCCTCGATACGATATCATTATGAAATTCCAAATACATTTTACTTGAGTGTATTGCCCTAACTGGATGACCTCTACGGTGAATTATTGATGGTCCCTCTGACGACACGACCTGCCACTCGTCTATCAAAACTGTATCGCAAATTTAAGTACCCCTCAGTAACTGGTAATGTCAAAACGAAATCGCTTAGAAAATTGTTGAAACTGGCAACAAAAGCTTAAAATTGTTGATTCCGAATAACAGTTACCAGAATCTTAGCTACCAATGTTGTTATGTTGAAACCAAACGTGATTGTTACCACCGGAAACAAATCTAACATTATCAGTATTAGAACGAAAGGAATAGTTTTCCAAGAAAATTGAGTGAATAATTTGAGTCGTGAAGATTGAACTACGTTTTTTGTGAAAGTCTTGTGATGATAGCCAGTCATTATAACGATCATTTTTGAGGCTTCTTTCAATCTGAAACAACTGATTCAGGAATATTTCCCCATAAAGCATTTGCTTTTAATCTTACACTCAAATAAAAATTCACTTTCGATTCACTTGAAAAATCACGTAGAATGGTTTCAAATGTCAAATTGAATATTTTACGTGACGAAAATGAATGTTATACGAACATCCCCTAAAATGAATAGAGTCATCACATAAGGTTTACGTGAATTGACCAAACGTCAAACAATCTACGTGAATTTTCAGAGTGAAAAACTCGATTTGGAAAATGGCGAGCAGTGGCCCTCGAAGTGTAAGTAGTGTAAATATTTGTGAGAAAAGTTATTTAATTACAATTTTTTACTCCATCGACCGGACCCGTTCCTGTCGAATGCTTCAAACAGGCCGTCGGTATGAAGCTAAGAGACACTGGAACCATGTAATGCGACTTCAACCTGCATCGGTAGTGTTGTGGGAGTTCTTGGATCTCGACTTCGGCTTCGGTTGGATGGCAGTGACAACAAAAACTATTTCTGGAGGCTTGTCGATTTGAGATACCACGACGTTATTAGTTGCTTTTTAAGCCATTGGAATTAAATGACAATTTTCTGAAATAAATGTTTTATATTTCATGGCATTTTTCACTTTACAGATTTATATCAAAATCTGAAATCTCCACTGAAATGAAAATCTTATTTATATTCGTTAGATTTGTCATATGAATCATATGCAGAATATAATTCATAAAAATTATGTGGAAACTTATAATCTTTATTTAATGTGTACGTCAAATCTAAATGGACGTTATCATAATGAAAGTTAAAAAATATCCCATATAATTTATATGGAAATCCGATGAAAGTCGTGAATAGTTGTGTCCTCGATAGTCATCAACTGCTCCAGACCATTTTTTTCAGGAAGTTTCGAATCTCAATGTAATTTTAAATCGCTGACAAGACAGCTCATCCAACTTCGTTCAAGGATATGCGTTAACGGGCCATGAAATATATATCCGGTATATTTCATTACTCTATCTGTCTAGTAAGATTCATTGTTTTATTTTCAGTCTCGAGATCTCACATCTCTTTCGCAAATATCATGAGGTGCTCCCTTACCGAATGGAATACTAGTATAGCTTGAATCCTCAAAGAAAAGTAGTAGTTGAAAATTATCTGCTATTCGTATGACCTATATTGAAAGTTATATATCTATAAATATATATATATATATATATATATATATATATATATATATATATATATATATATATATATATATATATATATATATATATATATATATATATATATATATATATATATATATATATATATATATATATATATATATATATATATAAATAAATTTTATAAATAAATTCGAAGTGAATATAATATGCGCTTCATAAATTGTTCCAATGTACCCTCTCAGCAGGCCGTTCAATTTTGTTGATTTTTGAGCGCTTGTTGAACGATATATTGCACGAAATATTCGTTCAATTTGCTGGAACGGTTTGTTGTTGTTTTTTCTCTTGCAAAAATAGTGTGAAAATTAAGTGTTACCTTTCCATAGAAAGAAAATTTGTTGTTATTCTACGTGAAGTAGAAGTATTGTGCAGGTATGTATTGTTTGTTTAAACAAATAAGTGGAAAAAACTTCAGAAATTCTGCAGTAAAACTAGTCCAACGGGGCTCCAACTCCTCATGTTCAAAATGGCTCAACAATGGACCTCTGTCTGCCGGGTTTGTTGAACGAAAAAAATGGCATTCGGTTCAACGGTCTGTTTCAAAATCGGCAAACGAAGGTCCCGTGTTGACCTCCCGTTGAACGATTGATTGGACTTTCATTGGACCAATGATCCAACGTATTGGACCAATGAAGGACCACCGTTGAACGTTTTTTTCTAAGTGGGTATGTTGTGCGGATATCTACACTCAAATAAAAATTCACGTTCGATTCACTTGAAAAATCACGTAGAATGGTTTCAAATTTCAAATTGAATATTTTACGTGACGAAAATGAATGTTATACGAACATCCCCTAAAATGAATATAGTCATCACATAAGGTTTACGTGAATTGACCAAACGTCAAACAATCTACGTGAATTTCCAGTGTGAAAAACTCGATTTTGAAAATGGCGAGCAGTGGCCCTCGAAGTGTAAGTAGTGTAAATATTTGCGAGAAAAGTTATTTAATTACAATTTTTTACTCCATCGACCGGACCACTCCAGTATGAAAGTTTCCATGTGTTCAACTGAACCGAGTGCCTGCGTGAGTCCGGAAGATTACCCGCTCCTGTCGAATGCTTCAAACAGGCCGTCGGTATAAAGCTAGAGACACTGGAACCATGTAATGCGACTTCAACCTGCATCGGTAGTGTTGTGGGAGTTCTTGGATCTCGACTTCGACTTCGGTTGGATGGCAGTGACAACAAAAACGATTTCTGGAGGCTTGTCGATTTGAGATACCACGACGATATTAGTTGCTTTTTAAGCGATTGGAATTATAAGAAAATTTTCTGAAATAAATGTTTTATATTTCATGGCATTTTTCATTTAATAGATTTAATTTAATAGATTATCTAGAATCTCCCTTTCGACTTCAACCAATATATAAAATAGTAATTTTTTGGTATCTAAATTTGATATGAACTGATAGATAAATGTGATATGAACAGTACATTACACTTTACCTATGAAACACGTAACTTTTACTGGATTATGCATTAAACAGATTTTAAATGCCAATCCATTAAAACCTACGTGAAAAGTAGGGTGGAAAATATTCACATAACTTTTCACGTAACTATAATATGATTATTATTTTGAGTGTAGCAATGGTTATAAGACGCGCCAATTAATTTGACTCAGACTGGAAATTTCATTCGTTATATGGAAATCCTGTAAAACTAACGTTAAGAAGAGTTTTATGTTTCATAAGATTATCTCATATATTTGACATGATGTTGAACACATCTTGTAACTATGATTGGAAATGCTAATAGTGCAAAATCATTAGAATATCATATAATGTGAAAAAGAAAATTCAGCTCAGTGTCCCTTTTGACTTTATCCAATATATAAAATAGTAATTTTCTGGTATCTAAATTTGATATGAACTGATAGATAAATGCAATATGAACAGTACATTTTATTTTACCTATGAAACACGTAACTTTTACTGGATTATGCATTAAACAGCTTTTAAATGCCAGTCCATTAAAACCTAAGTGAAAAGTAGGGTGGAAAATATTCACATAACTTTTCACGTAACTATAATATGATTATTATTTTGAGTGTAAAGAGGTGATCACCAGAATGTTTGGAATCACCGAAGGTGATCACTTTTACGATTACGATTTTTTTTAAGTATTATATTCACTGGTGATTATAATACTTTAAAATCTTAATTTTTATTCCTATAGTTTTCAATCCTTTTCATTAATTCGAGTCATGTTAATCAATGATGATTTGTATGGATCAAAGAGTAACGTTGAAAAAATTGCCGCGCGAATATGGCAAACTGGGCACAAGCAATAAAAAATTCACTTGTTGGTTCAATTTAGTGCCGATTTTTATTTTTCAATGGAAATCAATGTCACAGTCTGTTCTTTGGGATAAATTTGCTAGCTTTGAAATGACACGAATTGTTAGATCTTCTTGATGTTTCACAACGGATGGCATTCCTCTCGAATGAGGAAGATCCGTTAAATGATTTTGTGTATAGTTTTCATTCACTTTACGATTATGGCATTTCACAGAGCTTTCGAATGCTAGTTCCATTTTGTAAATTTTACCCACCGATACTACGAATATCCACTATGATTGGCAACTAATTGTCCAAAAATATTGCCTTATTTAGTTCAACTCAACAGAAGAAAATTAAGAACGCAGTTTAATCTTTTTTACTCGTTCAGATGAACGAGACTGATATGTCGCTCACTAAGTTACGACCATCTAATTTTACTGAAAATGTTAGCATAGATTTTTTATGTTGTTACGTTATGTGCAACAGGAGATGTCTACATTCATAAACTTATCACTTTTCCAGAAAGCAATTTATCTTTGACTCTACGAATACCCCAATGATATTCCTTTAAATAATAATTACAACATAAATTAATTGATTTGATTGATAAATACTACCGAATTCTATGAATTCTTTAAACTATACAAACTAAGTTACTTTTCATTTTGGTATTTAATTTTGACACAATATCAGTACGAATTTTATTAAAAAATTATCCTCTCCGAACAATTTTGGTAGGTTATGTTTATATCAGTGGCTTAAAATTCACCTAACGGACAATAATTTATAAAGTCACTTCTCAAAAAATCAAACCACTACTAAAAGTTTTAACTAAATTGCTATCACCTCCATTTTGACATGAAGGTGTTTAAATCGTGGTGACTATCATCTTACGTAATGCCAACATTTGATAGTGATTTTAGCCTTTCAGCAGTGGTGACAGAACTTGGTGATTATCACCTTACAATATTCCAAATGTTCAAAAGTGATAATCACTTGGTGATAATCACCTTACATGATTCCACCCCAGACTTTTGCAACCCTGTCTGAAGATATTTGAAATTATTACCTGGCATCTCTTCGTTAGTGACAGCAAAAATTTAGCTATACGTTGAAATTAAGGGAGTCACTACTCCCTTTTAGCAAAAAACGCACAACGGAATTCCATCGTTGGTCCGAAACGTTGAATCGTTGGTCCAAAGATCGTTCAACGATAGTCCAACACGGGACCGAGCCCCGTTAGACTAGTTTTACTGGAGAATTTCAGAACTTTTTTTTAACTTATTTTTTAAACTAACCTGTACAATACTTCTACTTCACATAAAATAACAATAAATTTTCTTTCTATATAAAGGTAACACCTACTTTGCACACTATTTCTGTAGGAGAAAAATCAACAACAAACCATTCCAGCATACTGAACGATTATTTCGTGCAATATGCCGTTCAACAAACGTTCAACGATCAACAAAATATGACCGCTTGCTGAGAGGGCTGTCTATTCGACGACAATTCTCGGTTGATTTTTCATTAGGGCGTATAAGCTAGGGACAGTTTCTCTTTGATCACTCTCTCTTTCGATTATTGTGATGTGATTAAGAAGATTTTCTTTGATATCACTATTGGCAAATTGTCGTCAGAATGACATATAGCGGGCGCTGTTTGTTTAGAGATGATACTTTGAGCAAGAGCTGTCAAATCACAAGAAGAGTTTCTAAAAAGTTGAAACTTTTATCTATAATATACAATAACAAGAAGTTTCAATGGAAAAAACCTTGTAGTGATAAAAGAAAAAAAAATTCCTATAAGATGGTAATGTGTATTTGAATTTGTTGTGCGAAAACTAATGATTTTTTTAGGATCGATATCAAAAATGTATTGTCAACAGCTGTGCGAACATTACACCTGGACCCGTAATGTTTTTCAAATGTCCTGGAAAATCAAGTCAAGTGTTCAGAAAAAGGAAGTCGTTTGTAAATCTTTCTGGTACTCGAGAGGAGAAAATTTGTATAAAACACTTTAAAAGCAGCGATTTTGTTAAAAGTGAGTCTCGAATACCATCCTACCAAAACATTACATAGTTGTATTAGATATTCGCAGACGATTGAAACGACGGGCAGTGCCTACACAAAACCTTCCATTGAGTATCCCGTATGTTACCAGTAGCGGAAGATGCTGTATTTTTGGATGCAGAGCTAAAAAAAATGCACATTTCTTCCGGTTTCCCGAAGGTAACCTGTTACAAATGTGGATAAAAATGCTTCACATGAAGCATCAAGATGTTGATGACTGTCTCAGAGTTTGTGAACGGCATTTTGCAGACTGTGACTTTATAGCAGGTATTATGATTTTTAATAATTTTTCACCATTAGATATTTTCAAACCTTTCTAGTGAAATCAATGTACTTGAAACCGCATGCTATACCCAGTTTAAACGTAAACAGGTTAATTCTTTTCCCTCGACATCGTATGAAAGACACTACTAAGCCATCAGGTGCTATGCGCGATCATAGTTATCATATACGATTGTTTGAACCAAGAAGCAATCGCATGTGCTCTGTTTATGGATGTCATTCACGTGCCGGAAATAATGTTAGCCTACATAGGTATCCAAATAAAATTGAAGAAAGGTATTCAGACTGGATTTGTAACTTAAACCAAGGCAAAAATCTGTCATCCAATATGAAAGTTTGCAGTAAACACTTCGTTAATGCTGATTTCATGCCAGGTTCGTTGCAATAATCCCAAAACAATAATATTTTTATGTGCTAAGGTTTTAGAAATCGTAATCCATTGTTTGTACATTGTGTTTCAACAAAAGTATACAAATAATCTAACAGTGTTTTCGTTTTCAATGGTGGCGCTATGACGGTGTAGAGTATAATAAGATGCTAATTATATTCAAATTGACGCGAGTGTAGTTAGTGCTGCACTACACCATTGCAACGCTGAAAAATGGCAATTGTTCTAATTTGTGCTATTAAATGGAAATTTCAAATGAAACATAATTTCTCTAACGTGTTAGAACAACTGCACTCAACTACTGATATAATTTCAGGTGGCCATAGACTCAAGAATACTGCTGTACCAACACAGAACTTACCTGGTGAATATGACTACGGTTTGATAAAGAAGTACAACGATTATGACAAATTACAAATTGGTCGACCAAAAAAATTAGTATCGCACTCTAGTTCAGAAAGCTGTTTGGAAATGGACATTAATGAACACATAGACCAATTCGATTCGTCGTCTTGTGATGAATTGTCCACTTTGCTCAGCAACACGTCAATTACAGAAACGTCTTCCAATGTTGAATGTAGTTACCAAATGACAAATAACACCGAAGACTTGCCAAATATCTTACAGCTTGATGTGCCAATTATTCCCAAGAAGGACATAGAAAGTCATTTGGATATCACTGAGGGCAATACGATCCATAAAACAGAAGCATTCATTTTGACTGATTTATTACTTTTGAACGATGATGTGAATACGTGGACGGGCATACAAACTTTGGACATGTTACAGGAAATATGTTTAGCTGTGAAAAAACTAGAAGCTGCTGGTTATCCAAAAAAATACAGCTTGCATTGTTCGGATCGTGTTGTTCTAGTAATGACGAAACTCAAGCAAAATTTATCATTTGCTGCACTCGCTACATTATTTAAGATTCATCCTGCTACGGTTTCCAAGTATTTTGGTCACACTGTACAGTTACTATTTCAAATATTATCACCGTTTGTGTACATGCCACCTAAAGAAGAGATAAAGAAAAATATTCCACTTTGCTTCCGCGAAAATTTCAAAAACGTTACTATGGTGCTTGATTGTACGGCGGTATCTATAGTGACTCTAAAATGCCTGAACTGTAGAATTGCAACGTACTCCCAGTACAAATCACGACGGACTGCAAAGTTTTTAATTGGTGTTACTCCAGCTGGATTAATATCATATTGCAGTAAAGCTTACTCAGGAAAAGCTTCCGACAAATTCATCTTCAATGAAGAAAAAATGATTGATAAGTTTTGTCCTTACATAGATGAAATCATGACAGACAAAGGATTTACCATAGAAACAGAGCTATCTCAAAAAGGAATAAAACTACATATTCCACCATTCCTGAGATGTCAGCGGTTAACAGATGAACAAGCCTGCATAAATGAAGCGATCGCCAAAGCAAGAATTCACGTTGAACGAATCATGCAAAGATTGAAAATGTTTGCCATTCTTCAAGGAACCCTTGATGCCTCGATAATTGGTCACATAGATGACATAATGATCGTCATTTGCAGCATTGTTAACCTATCTAGTCCTATTCTTCGTGAAGATAAATTTTAAGAATTTTATTGCTGAAATACTTATATTGAACATGTGAACAATTTTTGTATGATGACTCCTTGATAATGCTAATTTTAGAATAGAACAAGCATTCACTACGAGAACCTGTTTGATTGATTTGTATTAAAACAGCTTTTATTCAAATATAATAAAAATCGCACAAGTTATCGAGAAGTTTTATTTAAGATTTGATAAATTATTCACCTATGAGTACATGGAAGAAGTTTAGCAAGCATGCGACTGAAATATAATGTTTTCAATTTGTTCATTATGTTTTCAGTGTAGGAACAATCAAATTCCACTTCAATTAGCAAAAAATCGTCATTTTGCGATGAATATACAATAAAGTAGCAAAATTTCAAATGAAACATAATTTCTCTAACGTGTTAGAACAACTGCACTCAACTACTGATATAATTTCAGGTGGCCATAGACTCAAGAATACTGCTGTACCAACACAGAACTTACCTGGTGAATATGACTACGGTTTGATAAAGAAGTACAACGATTATGACAAATTACAAATTGGTCGACCAAAAAAATTAGTATCGCACTCTAGTTCAGAAAGCTGTTTGGAAATGGACATTAATGAACACATAGACCAATTCGATTCGTCGTCTTGTGATGAATTGTCCACTTTGCTCAGCAACACGTCAATTACAGAAACGTCTTCCAATGTTGAATGTAGTTACCAAATGACTAATAACACCGAAGGCTTGCCAAATATCTTACAGCTTGATGTGCCAATTATTCCCAAGAAGGACATAGAAAGTCATTTGGATATCACTGAGGGCAATACGATCCATAAAACAGAAGCATTCATTTTGACTGATTTATTACTTTCGAACGATGATGTGAATACGTGGACGGGCATACAAACTTTGGACATGTTACAGGAAATATGTTTAGCTGTGAAAAAACTAGAAGCTGCTGGTTATCCAAAAAAATACAGCTTGCATTGTTCGGATCGTGTTGTTCTAGTAATGACGAAACTCAAGCAAAATTTATCATTTGCTGCACTCGCTACATTATTTAAGATTCATCCTGCTACGGTTTCCAAGTATTTTGGTCACACTGTACAGTTACTATTTCAAATATTATCACCGTTTGTGTACATGCCACCTAAAGAAGAGATAAAGAAAAATATTCCACTTTGCTTCCGCGAAAATTTCAAAAACGTTACTATGGTGCTTGATTGTACGGCGGTATCTATAGTGACTCTAAAATGCCTGAACTGTAGAATTGCAACGTACTCCCAGTACAAATCACGACGGACTGCAAAGTTTTTAATTGGTGTTACTCCAGCTGGATTAATATTGTCGCTGCAGCACTAATCTGCAATTCGCTGGACAGTCCAGCGCAGCGACGTTGCCGAGCGACGTCAGTTGAATTGCCATTTCCTATACATAAACTGATAGAATGATGTTACTTTATACATATTTTGTTGTCTTGTTTATGAACCACGTGCTTCAACATAAATGAATACATTGTCTTGCCTCCACTATCGAAGCACATAACGATGGAATATTACTTTCTGTATGCGCTTAAAGTTGCTAAGGTATGTTTGGGAATCAATGGGTTTGACACTGAACGTTACAAGGGAGTGAATTTTCGTGCAATTATGAATGATTAATATATCGCATGGAAGTCTACATACCATAGGGGCACGGTGAACTTCGCTGGAGCAACATAATCGGGCGAGAGAGACGTCGCTTCCGATTTTTATCTGCATGCACAATATCATATTGCAGTAAAGCTTACTCAGGAAAAGCTTCCGACAAATTCATCTTCAATGAAGAAAAAATGATTGATAAGTTTTGTCCTTACATAGATGAAATCATGACAGACAAAGGATTTACCATAGAAACAGAGCTATCTCAAAAAGGAATAAAACTACATATTCCACCATTCCTGAGATGTCAGCGGTTAACAGATGAACAAGCCTGCATAAATGAAGCGATCGCCAAAGCAAGAATTCACGTTGAACGAATCATGCAAAGATTGAAAATGTTTGCCATTCTTCAAGGAACCCTTGATGCCTCGATAATTGGTCACATAGATGACATAATGATCGTCATTTGCAGCATTGTTAACCTATCTAGTCCTATTCTTCGTGAAGATAAATTTTAAGAATTTTATTGCTGAAATACTTATATTGAACATGTTAACAATTTTTGTATGATGACTCCTTGATAATGCTAATTTTAGAATAGAACAAGCATTCACTACGAGAACCTGTTTGATTGATTTGTATTAAAACAGCTTTTATTCAAATATAATAAAAATCGCACAAGTTATCGAGAAGTTTTATTTAAGATTTGATAAATTATTCACCTATGAGGACATGGAAGAAGTTTAGCAAGCATGCGACTGAAATATAATGTTTTCAATTTGTTTATTATGTTTTCAGTGTAGGAACAATCAAATTCCACTTCAATTAGCAAAAAATCGTCATCCTGCGATGAATATACAATAAAGTAGCATTTTTTGCATTGGAACACCCACATATTTAGTTGAACTTGGCAATAGTATGCATGATGTTTGTTTAACTTTAAGTCACCTGTAATAGGACAACGTTTAAAATATTGTTTAACTGTCTTACATCGTTCCATATCCTTGACACTGCCATTTTTACCCGAAATTGGACATTTAATCTCAAGAACTACGTTACTGAAACAATCAATGCCGTCTGGAGAAGCACCGAACCAATTTTCTTCGTGTTTCACAACCAACCCACATTTCATTATCATTGGGTTTCGATTTCGTTTGTAACATTGGAAAGCTTTAGATTCGTTTTTCTTGCCATATTCCAATGCCTTACTTTTGAATGATTTCATGTTCCAGTACTGTGATATTTTTTTATCCCAATCCGGATTATCATTTTTTAAATAAGTGAATAGTTTATAGCACGAACTAGCGGTAATACGTATAGATCGCTGAATTTTCCAAGAATTTGATGTTTGATTTTGTGTTTCAATGGCAATTTCAATAATTCTTGCCAAACTCACTGCGACATTCTTCTTATAAAACAACTCTTCCCGGTCTGATTGAAACGTAATCTTTGCTACTGGAACGTTGGTGTGTGTGTGCTCTAGTAACATCTGTAGTTCGTTTATTGTACAACACTGATTATCAGTAAATCTTATCACTTTACATTGCAGTAGTCGATTTTGATATGTCATTTTTTCGCCTCGAACAGTCATCGGGCGCGGTTCGCTTTTTCGAGCGCTCCGCAAGTAATTTATATTTATTTATTTTTTGACGCGTAGTCTACGTCGCGCGCGGGCCTTTTTTTTTTTATAGCCTTTCGGACAAATTTTATCTAGAATAATGAAGTGCGGTGTAAAATCGTGTATTAATATTGACGATCGCTTCCTTTGGAAATGCGAATTCTGTGAAAAATCGTACCATTCAGCCTGCATCGGCGTGCAGTGGCATCAAGAAAACTTTATTCTGGCATTTATGGTACCAGTGTGTACCGACTGTCAACATTTAATAAGGACAGGAGCTGAAACTCTAAAACTACTTCATCTACAGGAGCAACTTCTAAAGCATACAAAAAATCAAACGGAAACGTATCACCGGACCACTGCAGACATGAAAACACATTACCTGGAAATATTCGACAGTGTCGAGCGCTTGCTCATCGACGTGAAGCAGTCATTGTCCAGTATCAGCAGAAACGACCACAACATTTGCGGTAAAGTAGGTCAGCGCATGCAGTCATTCGAGGCCTCGCTACACAGTGCCATAAAAAACGTTAGCGATTTTAGTAAAGTAAATGACCAGCATATCAAGGAAATGAGCGAACGGCTTCTTCGCCTCGAAGAAAAATTCCACCGACCTACCAAATCTGAAGTCCCTGCAATAATACCTAACACTATTCTGGAAGAATTGAGAGTTGAAGTCAAAGCAATATCGACTTCAATCTCCAGTATCGGAACCAAAGACCAAAATACCAAACCTAAGTCTCTAGCTGAAGAACTCAAAGAGAAGGAAATTCAAACATGCGACAGTGGCTGGCGCTTCATTGGAGGTAAAAAAATCTGGAAACGAGACTGGAGTGAGTATTACAAGAAACAGCGCACTCGACGGCTGCAAGAAAAACATGCAGAAAAAGCAAACTTCAGACGAAAACATCGGAAGCGGAAACAACAAAATAATACAAATTACAGTATACGCAGTAAAAACAACAACTACACCAACAACAGCAAACACGACAACAACAACAACAACAACAGCAACAACAACAACAATAACAACAACAACAACAACAACAACAACAGCAACAACAACAGCAGCAGCAACAACAACGACAATAATGTGCACTACAACAGCAACTTGAACACTAATAGTAACAATACCTGCCACAACAATAACAATAATATGTCATTACAATATACCTTACCCTTGGACAAAGACTTACTAGCAGCTGCACGGGTTCAATTCTCCGGGAATCCAGGTGCAGATATTGCCTCAAAATTCATAAATTTTCAAAAAGGTGAAACAATCAACCCTTACAAAGGAACAAGAAGTATTCAAAACAACACTACTCCGGTCTTAGGAAGTAATGACATCAAAGCTGCACCACCCACATCTCCAATATCACAGAATATAAATACGTCTGCAATATCACAGGACATGAATACAGACAGCCAATTCGAAATTGATCCAATGCGTCCTCCCATTGTACGTCTTACTTCACAATCTGCAAATGGCGACGAACGCTTCTTGAAAGCAAGACTTCGTGACCCGAAAATAATGCACGTCGTCCGTCTGTATTTGTCATACATGAAAAATCAACAACCTACAGTATGCATCGAGGGTATGACATCAACTAGTATAAAAATGCTATTAGCATCAGAAGGTCTTCCAACAACACCTGACCACCTCCTACGAATCTTCATCGAAGTGCATCAGGAATATGGAATGAAACCTAAGGAAGCGCTGGCCGACCTGGACTCTTATGGGAAATTTTTGACAAGTGAACGTATCCGCCGACTCCAACTAATCCGGGAAGCCGAACACAATTTTACAAGGCCGAATTTTCGGAAATAACGACGCCTCTTGACGAAGGAATAGACACAGAAATTAGTAATGTAAGTATTCCAGAATTCTCAAAAACTTCTTCGCTTCATAGACAAAATGTGACTGAAATTTTGGTCTATTGCCAAAATTTCAACCGCATGAAAAGCCCAGCCAAAATGAAAGAAATTCATCAAAATTTAATAACCTCCTCTTTCGACGTAATACTTGGAACTGAAAGCAGCTGGGATGAAAGTGTTAGAAGCGAAGAAGTCTTTGGAAATAATTTCAACGTATTCCGGCACGACCGAAATTTATCTCTCTGTCAGAAAAAATCTGGAGGTGGAGTCCTCATAGCCATAAACTCTTGCTTTACTTCTGAAGAAATTATTACTCCTAAATATAAAGAATTTGAGCATGTATGGGCCAAAGTCTCAATATTGGGAGAAGAACATATTTACTGCTCTGTCTACTTCCCACCCGAAAATGCGAACAAATTCGCTTTTGAATTATTCTTTCAATCTTTAGACACAATTATTTCGAATATGGAACTTGAAGTAAAGCTTCATATTTTTGGCGACTTCAATCAACGTAACGCGGACTTCATTTCTGACATTGAAAATGAATCAATCTTACTTCCAGTCGTAGGAGAAAACGCAACATTGCATTATTTTTTCGACAAAATTTCTAATTTTGGCCTGCATCAAGTAAACTCCGTAAAAAATCAACAAAATGCATATTTAGACCTTCTTTTCACAAATTGCACAGAAGACTTTTGTGTGAACGCATCAAACCTGCCATTATGGAAAAATGAAGCGTTTCACACTGCAATTGAATATTCATTATTTACACACAATGCATCCCTTCCCTACGACTTGGAATATGAGGAAGTGCCGGAATACAATAAAATTGACTTTGAAGAAGTCAAGTGTAGACTAAGTATAATAAATTGGCGGAACATACTGAGTACAGAAGGAAATGTCGACGTCGAAGTAAACAAATTTTATCACATTATAAACAAAATATTAGCCGAAACTTTGCCCATGAAAAGAAGAAGAAAAAATCATAACAGCAAATTACCTGTATGGTTCAATTCACAATTAAAACATTTGAAAAATAGGAAACAAAAAGCACACAAAACTTACAAACAAGAAAAAAGTGACGTTCATCTTCAAAATTACTTAAATCTATGCAATCAGCTCAAAATAGCCATTAACACAGCACACGAAGAATACAACCGCAAAATTGAAAACGAAATAAAGACTTGCCCTAAGAACTTTTTTAACTACACACAAACTAAACTAAAAAGCAACAATTTTCCATCTCAAATGCACCTCGACGAACATGTAGGGACAAATAGTACAGAAATCTGCAATCACTTTGCAAATTTTTTCCAAGAAGTATATACATCTTATTCAGAAACTGACCGTGACCGTGAATACTTCTCTTTCATACCAGCATTTTCCAACTCCATCTCTGTAAACTATCTATCAGAACATGACATTTCGACAGCACTGAAAAACTTAGACGCATCAAAAGGGCCTGGACCTGACAGTATACCACCAATATTTTTAAAAAATCTTGCTGAAGAACTTACACTACCACTACAACTACTTTTTAACTTATCACTTAATAAATGTACTTTTCCTAAAGCATGGAAATCTTCTTTTCTTGTACCAATATTTAAATCTGGTGCAAAATCTAACATTCGGAACTACCGTGGAATAGCCATTATCTCATGCATTCCAAAATTATTTGAAAAAATTGTAAACGAAAAACTTTTTCATCAACTTAAAAATGTAATAACAAACAAACAACATGGTTTTTTTAAAGGCCGCTCAACTACAACAAATCTCTTAGAATTTATGACATTCACACTGAATGCAATGGACGCCGGCAACTACGTAGAAACGCTTTACACTGACTTTAGCAAAGCCTTCGACCGTATTGACATACCTTTACTTCTACACAAACTACAAAAATATGGCATAGAACATACTCTTCTTGAATGGCTCAAATCATACTTAACGAATCGTGTACAGGTAGTCCGCTTCCAAAACATTCTGTCTGAACCAATTAATGTAACTTCTGGCGTACCTCAGGGTTCTCACTTAGGGCCTCTCCTTTTCATTTTACATATAAACGACATTTCCTTCATACTCAAAAATCTGAATGTGCTTATATATGCAGACGACATGAAACTGTTCATGGAAATTAAAAATATCAACGACGCTGTAATATTCCAGAACGAAATCAATCTATTCCACATTTGGTGCTGCAAAAGTCTACTCCAACTCAATGTAAAAAAATGTAACTCAATAACTTTCAGTAGGAAAAATGAAACTATATCTACAAACATACATCTAGGAAATCAACTTGTAGAAAAATGTAAAATTGTAAGAGATTTAGGCGTAATCTTAGACTCCAAGCTCACTTTTGTGGAACACTACAATACCATAATCAATAAAGCTAATAGCATGCTGGGCTTTATTAAACGCTTCAGTCATAACTTTCAGGACCCATATACAATTAAATTATTATACACTACATATGTCAGACCTATTTTGGAATATTGCAGCCTAGTATGGAATCCATACAATATTATTCACGAAGAACGCATCGAATCTATTCAAAAACAATTTCTTTTATATGCACTTCGAAAATTAAACTGGACAACATTCCCTCTACCATCATATGAAGCACGCTGCATGCTCATCAATATACAAACACTTAAAGAACGCCGTGACTTTGCAATGCTTTATTTTATCAGCGACATTATTTCTCAACGCATTCAATCAGCTCCATTATTATCGCAATTAAATTTTTATATTCCTAGCCGTCAACTACGTTCCAGGAAATTATTTTTAGAAAAACAAGCTAGAACAAATTATGCAAAATACAGTCCAGTCAATCGAATAATGCGCCATTACAATCAGTACAGCGAACATCTTGACCTTACTATGTCAAAAAATCAAATCAAATCTCAGCTATGTCGTAGAAATAATGCGTAGTATGTAAGTGAACATTGTAAACAATTTATATGTAGTCTACATTTGCTTGACGAAATAAATAAATTAAAAAATTAATTCATTCATTTCTCGCCCGCTTTGATTCGCGATTGAAGAATTTGTTGCAACTGGAATTTAGATAAAAACCAGGATTAGTATAATTTACAATTTTAAACTTTGAATTTATACCTTTGAGAATTTTTTCAAAAGATTCGGCAATAATCTGATCTTTCATATTGACATTCTCGGGATTTAAACGAGTGTAATGTTTTATACAACAAAGCTCACATATTCGCTTTGCCTCCCACTTGAATTTCTCGCTTTTAGTTGCACCCCATGCTTGACAGTAGTACACGAGAGATATTCGCATGTATCCGTACTGAAAAACAATTGATACGGTTATATCTGGAAACGTCAAAATAACGGTCACTTACCGATTAAGTTCTAGCAAACAAGCAACTATATGCTTACAGCGAGCAATTTATAGCCCGCTTTGCACGAGCAATTTATAGCCCACTGAGATACATTATTTGTTAGTTTTAAAACTACTTTATGCGGAAGTTCTCTCGGATGAGATGATTGTCTTACGAATCCTGTTATTATCAGATAATCCGATGATTTTTCTGTGTAGCCTATACAAATAACATGTTTAGATTCGAAAACAGCACATCCTTCGCGAATTGGTCGCACCGAATCACCAACATAATCTAGGATATCAATCAGATTTACATTTATGTTAACATCACATCGGTTGTTATCTGAAAAACAGTAGCCGATCAGAAACTAACCTAAAACTAATTTTCTCAGTTTCTGATGTTTTTCTTATATTCAAACACTGTTCACACTAGAAAAAGTAGTACTATTCGATCTCAAATTTAATTTCTTACCCTCTGAGTCCATTGTTGTTGCTGATATCTTTTTGTATTATGGAAAATACGAAGAAATGTACACAAATCACGACCTCCGATATGAAAATATTTAGAAGAATCCTCCTTTTCTTAGTTCCATTTTTCATTGGCAGGTGTCGCTACCGGTAATTCAGTTTTGCGACAATTTGCCAATGAAACACGTAACTTTTACTGGATTATGCATTAAACAGCTTTTAAATGCCAGTCCATTAAAACCTGCGTGAAAAGTAGGGTGGAAAATATTCACATAACTTTTCACGTAACTATAATATGATTATTATTTTGAGTGTATGAAATGATACCCAAAACTTTCGACTTTCAAACAGAATTGGCAAATTGTCGCAAAACTGAATTACCGGTAGCAACACCTGCCAATGAAAAATGGAACTAAGAAAAGGAGGATTCTTCTAAATATTTTCATATCGGAGGTCGTGATTTGTGTACATTTCTTCGTATTTTCCATAATACAAAAAGATATCAGCAACAACAATGCACGCTCATTGAACATAACTCAAAACTGAGTACCCATCCACTCAATTTCATAAAAAGTGCACGTAGTCAAAACTTGAGTTTCTTCATGTTTACTCAATTTTGAGTAGAGGAATAAAGATGTCAAAATTTGAGTAATAACAAATCAAAACAGAAAAATGTGTACAAACTCAAAATTTGAGTAAATCTAACTCAAACTTTGAGTTCTTCGAACTCTAATTTTATTAACGTATTTTCACTCATATTTGAGTACATTCTACTAAACATTGAGTTCTTCAACCTCAAAATATTCTGTTCCACAATTTGTATTAGAATAGACCAAAATTGTTCAATTTTTGTCTCATAACAGTCCGTGTGTAAAGACTTATTGGACGTTGGACCAAAATGTTCCAACAACCCATAATGAAGTGACCTGTATGGGACTAAAATTAAATGGTTTTGAAACCTGTTTGACTTCTTACTGGATGTACCTGTAACCTAGAACACCCATAAGAATCGTATATATGACTAAAATGGTGAACAATATCAGGAAACGGTCTTTGAATCGTCTTTGAAGCAAATTTAAACAATATGTTCAGGACAAGTGTTTGTATTTAAATTAAATCCCTGCTCTTTCCCCATCCTCCGCAGTAATTACTTTTTTAAATGCAGCTGCGAGACGGTTGACGCATGCTCTAGAGCTGTGAGGTATAGTTTTGTATACCACACAAGACATAAAATCATAAAGCATATACAACTCAGGAGGAATGTCAACTCCGAAAACCTTAAATGATTTAAAAAAAGCATCTATCGATTCTACAGAGTTTCTCGGTTCGAATATCAATTCATTTCCCACAATTAGGAAATATTTTCCTCGTTTCATTGGAGTGCCCAAACATGCTATGAATGATGCTTGCTGTGTATTGTTGTTCAAATATTGCTGTATTGCGTTGATTGAATTATCTTGTGGCTACAAAGAAAAATTTTCGTTATAGAATAACATTTCAGTTTTTTGTAATATATACTACATTAATCCATCGTATCACAGGAGATGCAATTTGCTCCTCGCTAATAGAGACTTTTCCATCAAGTTTACGTTTGATTCCTCGAGATGGTAATTTTGCCATTATGCGAAGGCATCCTCGGATGTAATCTGAAAATATTTAGGGATATTTTTCATTTAATAGCGAGTAGATAGAATTAAACTAATTTCGATAAATAATAATTTTAACAGCCCACAGAACCTTCGGCTTTCTACTATTCGATCCAATGTAGGGAGAATTTTTAATTCGAATTTCATGTCCCCTTCCAAAAGCTCTCGAACGTCGTTAGCCAAAGTGTCATCTTTAGTGTTTGACTCTTGGCGATCTACACCAGGTGTATTTGCGTTTATATGGTTTATAATATCTCTTAAAATCATCTGAGGACCTTTCTCAATTATCCCTATTTCTTGTAGATCAGCATCACTCATCAGAGATAAGGAGTTGTCGTTGATTTTTTGAGCTGTGCACATTTTTAAATAGGTTATTTTAAATAAATTAATAAAGCAAAACTCACCTTTCAATTTGTTAAATGTTTCAGTATCCAATTTGATTGCAGCTTGATCCATTTTCTTCTACTGATATTTGATTTTCTTGCAAGACCACAAATAAGAACACACCTGAACAACACGACGGCTAGATTTTTTTCACTCAAATATTTGAAAACTCAACGCTTACTCTATAACGCATGAGTAAATGTAAAAGAACTCATAGCTTGAGTTAATTTTAATCAAATAAGAAATCAAATTTTGACAGATTGCATCAGTTTATGAATTTGAGTACCCGGAACTCAAACTTTGAGTTATGTCCAATGAGCGTGTGGACTCAGAGGGTAAGAAATTAAATTTGAGATCGAATAGTACTACTTTTTCTAGTGTGAACAGTGTTTGAATATAAGAAAAACATCAGAAACTGAGAAAATTAGTTTTAGGTTAGTTTCTAATCGGCTACTGTTTTTCAGATAACAACCGATGTGATGTTAACATAAATGTAAATCTGATTGATATCCTAGATTATGTTGGTGATTCGGTGCGACCAATTCGCGAAGGATGTGCTGTTTTCGAAGCTAAACATGTTATTTGTATAGGCTACACAGAAAAATCATCGGATTATCTGATAATAACAGGATTCGTAAGACAATCATCTCATCCGAGAGAACTTCCGCATAAAGTAGTTTTAAAAATAACAAATAATGTATCTCAGTGGGCTATAAATTGCTCGTGCAAAGCGGGCTATAAATTGCTCGCTGTAAGCATATAGTTGCTTGTTTGCTAGAACTTAATCGGTAAGTGACCGTTATTTTGACGTTTCCAGATATAACCGTATCAATTGTTTTTCAGTACGGATACATGCGAATATCTCTCGTGTACTACTGTCAAGCATGGGGTGCAACTAAAAGCGAGAAATTCAAGTGGGAGGCAAAGCGAATATGTGAGCTTTGTTGTATAAAACATTACACTCGTTTAAATCCCGAGAATGTCAATATGAAAGATCAGATTATTGCCGAATCTTTTGAAAAAATTCTCAAAGGTATAAATTCAAAGTTTAAAATTGTAAATTATACTAATCCTGGTTTTTATCTAAATTCCAGTTGCAACAAATTCTTCAATCGCGAATCAAAGCGGGCGAGAAATGAATGAATTAATGACATATCAAAATCGACTACTGCAATGTAAAGTGATAAGATTTACTGATAATCAGTGTTGTACAATAAACGAACTACAGATGTTACTAGAGCACACACACACCAACGTTCCAGTAGCAAAGATTACGTTTCAATCAGACCGGGAAGAGTTGTTTTATAAGAAGAATGTCGCAGTGAGTTTGGCAAGAATTATTGAAATTGCCATTGAAACACAAAATCAAACATCAAATTCTTGGAAAATTCAGCGATCTATACGTATTACCGCTAGTTCGTGCTATAAACTATTCACTTATTTAAAAAATGATAATCCGGATTGGGATAAAAAAATATCACAGTACTGGAACATGAAATCATTCAAAAGTAAGGCATTGGAATATGGCAAGAAAAACGAATCTAAAGCTTTCCAATGTTACAAACGAAATCGAAACCCAATGATAATGAAATGTGGGTTGGTTGTGAAGCACGAAGAAAATTGGTTCGGTGCTTCACCAGACGGCATTGATTGTTTCAGTAACGTAGTTCTTGAGATGAAATGTCCAATTTCGGGTAAAAATGGCAGTGTCAAGGATATGGAACGATGTAAGACAGTTAAACAATATTTTAAACGTTGTCCTATTACAGGTGACTTAAAGTTAAACAAACATCATGCATACTATTGCCAAGTTCAACTAAATATGTGGGTGTTCCAATGCAAAAAATGCTACTTTATTGTATATTCATCGCAGGATGACGATTTTTTGCTAATTGAAGTGGAATTTGATTGTTCCTACACTGAAAACATAATAAACAAATTGAAAACATTATATTTCAGTCGCATGCTTGCTAAACTTCTTCCATGTACTCATAGGTGAATAATTTATCAAATCTTAAATAAAACTTCTCGATAACTTGTGCGATTTTTATTATATTTGAATAAAAGCTGTTTTAATACAAATCAATCAAACAGGTTCTCGTAGTGAATGCTTGTTGTATTCTAAAATTAGCATTATCAAGGAGTCATCATACAAAAATTGTTCACATGTTCAATATAAGTATTTCAGCAATAAAATTCTTAAAATTTATCTTCACGAAGAATAGGACTAGATAGGTTAACAATGCTGCAAATGACGATCATTATGTCATCTATGTGACCAATTATCGAGGCATCAAGGGTTCCTTGAAGAATGGCAAACATTTTCAATCTTTGCATGATTCGTTCAACGTGAATTCTTGCTTTGGCGATCGCTTCATTTATGCAGGCTTGTTCATCTGTTAACCGCTGACATCTCAGGAATGGTGGAATATGTAGTTTTATTCCTTTTTGAGATAGGTCTGTTTCTATGGTAATGTAGCGAGTGCAGCAAATGATAAATTTTGCTTGAGTTTCGTCATTACTAGAACAACACGATCCGAACAATGCAAGCTGTATTTTTTTGGATAACCAGCAGCTTCTAGTTTTTTCACAGCTAAACATATTTCCTGTAACATGTCCAAAGTTTGTATGCCCGTCCACGTATTCACATCATCGTTCGAAAGTAATAAATCAGTCAAAATGAATGCTTCTGTTTTATGGATCGTATTGCCCTCAGTGATATCCAAATGACTTTCTATGTCCTTCTTGGGAATAATTGGCATATCAAGCTGTAAGATATTTGGCAAGTCTTCGGTGTTATTTGTCATTTGGTAACTACATTCAACATTGGAAGACGTTTCTGTAATTGACGTGTTGCTGAGCAAAGTGGACAATTCATCACAAGACGACGAATCGAATTGGTCTATGTGTTCATTAATGTCCATTTCCAAACAGCTTTCTGAACTAGAGTGCGATACTAATTTTTTTGGTCGACCAATTTGTAATTTGTCATAATCGTTGTACTTCTTTATCAAACCGTAGTCATATTCACCAGGTAAGTTCTGTGTTGGTACAGAAGTATTCTTGAGTCTATGGCCACCTGAAATTATATCAGTAGTTGAGTGCAGTTGTTCTAACACGTTAGAGAAATTATGTTTCATTTGAAATTTCCATTTAATAGCACAAATTAGAACAATTGCCATTTTTCAGCGTTGCAATGGTGTAGTGCAGCACTAACTACACTCGCGTCAATTTGAATATAATTAGCATCTTATTATACTCTACACCGTCATAGCGCCACCATTGAAAACGAAAACACTGTTAGATTATTTGTATACTTTTGTTGAAACACAATGTACAAACAATGGATTACGATTTCTAAAACCTTAGCACATAAAAATATTATTGTTTTGGGATTATTGCAACGATCCTGGCATGAAATCAGCATTAACGAAGTGTTTACTGCAAACTTTCATATTGGATGACAGATTTTTGCCTTGGTTTAAGTTACAAATCCAGTCTGAATACCTTTCTTCAATTTTATTTGGATACCTATGTAGGCTAACATTATTTCCGGCACGTGAATGACATCCATAAACAGAGCACATGCGATTGCTTCTTGGTTCAAACAATCGTATATGATAACTATGATCGCGCATAGCACCTGATGGCTTAGTAGTGTCTTTCATACGATGTCGAGGGAAAAGAATTAACCTGTTTACGTTTAAACTGGGTATAGCATGCGGTTTCAAGTACATTGATTTCACTAGAAAGGTTTGAAAATATCTAATGGTGAAAAATTATTAAAAATCATAATACCTGCTATAAAGTCACAGTCTGCAAAATGCCGTTCACAAACTCTGAGACAGTCATCAACATCTTGATGCTTCATGTGAAGCATTTTTATCCACATTTGTAACAGGTTACCTTCGGGAAACCGGAAGAAATGTGCATTTTTTTTAGCTCTGCATCCAAAAATACAGCATCTTCCGCTACTGGTAACATACGGGATACTCAATGGAAGGTTTTGTGTAGGCACTGCGTGTCGTTTCAATCGTCTGCGAATATCTAATACAACTATGTAATGTTTTGGTAGGATGGTATTCGAGACTCACTTTTAACAAAATCGCTGCTTTTAAAGTGTTTTATACAAATTTCCTCCTCTCGAGTACCAGAAAGATTTACAAACGACTTCCATTTTCTGAACACTTGACTTGATTTTCCAGGACATTTGAAAAACATTACGGTCCAGGTGTAATGTTCGCACAGCTGTTGACAATACATTTTTGATATCGATCCTAAAAAAATCATTAGTTTTCGCACAACAAATTCAAATACACATTACCATCTTATAGGAAATTTTTTTTCTTTTATCACTACAAGGTTTTTTCCATTGAAACTTCTTGTTATTAATAGGAATAGATAAAAGTTTCAACTTTTTAGAAACTCTTCTTGTGATTTGACAGCTCTTGCTCAAAGTATCATCTCTAAACAAACAGCGCCCGCTATATGTCATTGTGACGACAATTTGCCATAAACAAAAAAATTTTAGCGGGCTTCCTTTTTCAGTGAGCAAAGAAGAAAAAAAGGTCTTCCCACCTATCGTATCTGGCTAAAGATCTGGTTGGTTTGAGTTTTCATAACAAATCGTTGTTTTCTTATCGATTTGACAGCTCTTGCTGAAAGTATCATCTCAAAACAAGGATAAGTAAATTATTCAATTTTGACTCCAAACCGGTCAAAAGGAAATGGTTTTGAATCACTTTTTGCGCTTCCAGCTTTGACTAGAAATCTATGTATATAAACTTTAACGAAGAAGAATTTCTTTATTTTAAGGTAGCGCTTCGCCGTGGTCACAGGAGTTCGCTGCCTATCCCGGGGTTTCACGCACTTTACCCAAAATTGTGAGAAAACGCAAAAGAAAACGGAAATTCCAAGAACATACGATTCTAGATAATAAATTTTTCTATCGATTCGTATATAAATTGTGCCTGATAAACGTTTTTATCGAAAGATTTCGTGCGAGTTATAAAAATAAATGAGTTTTTCCTTATTCTTTCGCACGCACACAATGTCAACGCATGCATTGGGGTGTTCAAAATGCCACATGCGGTAGACGCTAACAACATTTCTTTTGTTTTCGTTTTCCGTTCTCTCTGCGTAAACGTTGAATATAGATGAGTAGAAAATGTAAGTAAGTGTTACTACTTTGTAAAATAATTACTATTCATGTTTCAATAGAACGAGAAATCAGTAATGATTTTCATCGTTACTAGCTTTGACGCTTTGTTGAAAGCGTAGCACATCCCTACATATGCGAGTTGTTTATAGCGAGAAAAGGAAAAAATGAAACAAAATGTTTAACAAAACTCGCACGAAATCTCGCGAAAGAAAAGTTTTCTAACTGATATTTTTCGCCAAATGCATAGTAAAATCATTTACCTACAATTGTGTTTTTGAATTTTCGTGAATCGGGTTAGTATTGGAGAAATTTGCAATTTAGGAAGCAGTGAGTTGTCTCGCTTCGACCTGACAGCGGCGAAGCGCTACCTTAAGGTAGCGCTTCGCCGTGGTCACGGGAGTACGCTGCCTATCCCGGGGTTTCACGCACTTTACCCAAAATTGTGAGAAAACGGGGAAGAAAACGGAAATTCCAAGAACATACGATTCTAGATAATCCCTACATATGCGAGTTGTTTATAGCGAGAAAAGGAAAAAAGAAAACCAAATTTTTACAAAACTCGCACGAAATCTCGCGAAAGAAAAGTTTTCTAACTGATATTTTTCGCCAAATGCATAGTAAAATCATTTACCTACAATCGTATGTTTTAGATTTTTCGTGAATCGGGTTAGTATTTTAGAAATTTGCAATTTAGGGTGAAATTTCGGCGACAAAGCAAGAGGAAGCAGTGAGTTGTCTTGCTTCAACCTGACCACGGCGAAGCGCTACCTTAAGTGTAAGAAAAAATAGCTCGCTCAAATTAAAAAATATACACTCTCATTGAACATAACTCAAAACTGAGTGACACATCACTCAAATTCATAAAAAGTGCATGCACTCTAAACTTGAGTTACCAACTATCTACTCATTTTTGCATTAAGGGACGAAATTGTCAAAACTTGAGTAATTTTTACTCAAAATAAGAAAAAAAATATTTTGTTCAAAATTTGAGTAAGTTCAACTCAAAATTTGAGTTCCTTGCTCTTTTTTTTCTTGCTCGAAATTTTTCATCGTTAATTTTCACATACAAAGTTATTCCACAGACTAACAGACAGGACAATCAAATTAGATTCTTCAATCATTTTAACGGTCATTTCGAATATTCCTTTACTTGGGACAGTACTCACATGTGTCATGATGGCGCCACGTTACCCTACACAGCAAATAAAATTGTAATTACCAGTCTCGTAATACACTGCGACGTTCAAACAAAATCGACGTAATTTAATTGAAGATGTGGAATCACAGATTTTTGTTTATATATTTAAAGCCATAGCGTAATATTATGCATAAAAGATGTACTCAAATAAAAACGTCGAAAGAGCAAAATTTTATATTTCGTTCCGTGTAATATCCCAACGAAAAGAATGCACATAAACCGCGTTGAAATTTTACCAGAATATTACATAGTTGTTTTGTGATATATTATCGATACAGTGTACATATACACAAAAGTGTGTAATATTCACACAAAAGTGACGCAGAGCTCTTATGTGTGCATTGTTTTTCATTTCATGGCGTCAGTTATGTGAATTTGTTTATCTGCGTGTTCTTGTGCAAATATAAATTGGTAAGTAACAGTACAAACATTGTGATTTGTTGATTCGATTCAATGCAGCAATTTACACTAGAAAATGTTATTAAGCGGGTTGATAAACTTCCATTAATTTTTGTAGCTTTCGTTGGTAGTCTCAAACTAAATCTTTTTCCCGTGATACTAGTGGAATATGCAGTACGACATTATGCCTGGTCTGTACCGGTACTAATTGAACGGTACCCGTATGAACGATTTTCAATGTGCAAAAAAGGATGTCGCCTATATTGTGTACATAAAATCTGGGAAACGAATATTTTGGTAACATGATGACTTTGATGCACGCAAAAAAGTATCAATTTGGACGAAACAGCTAAAATCATAATTTGAATTGAATTACTCCAAATCACACGAGCTTTGCGATTGATTGAATTGTAATAGCTATTCTATGTATGTATATATGTATGTTATGTTATTAATTTGTCGGCAATACTTAAAAATGATTCTTATCAATATCACATTTAAATTTCAGACAACTGAAATGGACATAGTTTGCTCAATATGCGGTTCATATTTTGAGCAGGTGGAAATTTATAAAAATCATATTAAAATACATCGCTTCAACAATAATTTTGCATGTAATTTGAACGGTTGTAATCTCACATTTAAAAATTATACAACTTTTTCGATTCATCTGGGGAGATCGCATTTGATTCCTTGTGATGATACATATAATGAACTGCAATGTACGGCAAATGGGTGTTCATTCGTTCACAACTGTTTCAAAACGATGACTAAACATCTCAAGGATCATTTATCGCAAGGAACCTTTGTATACTGTCCTTTGCGTTGTAGGGTAAAACCATTTAGCACGGCCAATAGCCTTACCATTCATAACATGTACTACCACTCTCATAGCAATAAGAACCTCATACCACCGATGGATGATTCGAATGAATTATTCGGTGATTCAAATTCAAATAAAACTGAATGTAACAACAGTGTGTCATATCAAGGAATATGTACCGGGCAGAATCTACTTAATGCAACCAAATCAGTCGGAATCATGATGCTTAGTTTACTCTCAAAACATCATGTTCCCAATAGAGCCGTTCAACAAATAGTTCAAAATTTGAGTGAAATATCTCTCTATCAGGAGAATAATAACCAGCAAAGTATAATCGAGTTGTCAATGAAATTTCAACTGACTGATTACGAGAGAAATGAAGTTTTCAAGCATTTGAAAACTGAAAATCTTCTTTACATGTTGTTTAACGGAAGTCATGGTATATTTCGTACTGAATATATGCGCAAGAAACATTTCAATGAAAATTTCTCTTATATAGAACCGGTTAAAATTGAATTACATAATGCTCATATGAAATCTTTCTTTTACTATGTACCAATTCTGAGTACTTTGAAATCAATACTTAAAGTCGAAACAAACTTCTCGGATATATTCGAATCTCGTCAAGCAGTTCCAGGATATCTTACAAGTTACATCGATGGAAAGGTTTATAAATGTAATGAATTCTACCACAGGAATAACGTTTTACATATTATTCTCTATCAAGACGCCTTTGGCACAGTAAATCCATTGGGAGATGCTAAAACCAGACATAAAGTAGTTGGAGTTTACTTTTCAATTGGAAATATGAAATCTTCCGTTCGTGCTTCAACAGAAAATACTTTTCTGGCTCTGTTATGTTTAGAAAAAGATCTCAAGGTATTTTCGACAGCAAACGTATTTAAGGAACTATTTCGAGATTTGGCCATTTTGGAAACGGAAGGATTTACTGTTGAACAAAATATTTCTACAATTCAAGTTCGTGGAACCTTACTTTGTCTTCTTGGAGATAACCTCGGTTCACATCAAATGGCTGGGCTATCAGAGAATTTTTCAACACAACAATATTTTTCTCGTTACTGCTACACTACTCTTAAAGATTTCAAGTTGAACCCGTTCAAGCGATGCACAATGCGCAATCAACGAGAATACGAATATGACATAAAAAAGATGGAACTAAGTGGCAAACCGTATAAAGGAATTAAACAAAAATCAGTGTTCAACAGCCTGTCGCATTTCAATCTGTTTGATTTTGGAATGCCACCATGTATTGCCCATGATTTGTTCCTAGGTTGCTTTAACTATGACCTGATGCTGATTTTTCGTGGCCTCACCAAAAGAAAGTTAATCGGCGAAACTTACTTAAAAAATCGAATAAATTTTCTTATGAAAAAACTTGGCCTTAATTCACAAATAACTTTGAATTTCAAGAAAAAGGCTATCTCAAGTAAAGCTATAGATGTTTGGCATTTAATCCGGATAGTACCCTTCATTTTTCTGAAAATACCGTATCTATATAAAAGCAAATTATTTCAGCTAGTGCTGCTTTTAAAGAAAATAACAGACTTGATTACTGCTCCGACCATTTCACCTCAACAAATTGGAAGTTTGAAGTTGTGTATTGAACATTACTTAGAAAATAGATCTAGTATGTTCAATAGTCCTCTGAAACCTAAACACCATTATTTGTGGCACTATCCCCACTTGATCTTACAGTTTGGACCTCTTTTACCATTTTCCACACTAACTGGGGAAAGAAAACACTCATATTTCAAGACAGCGCTACGACACGCCTCCAATTTCAAAAATATTTTGAAATTGTGTGCTGAACGGCATCAATATTTTCAGGCCCTCATTAGTGAAATTAATCCAAAACGTTTCCAAGAGAGCATTATTTGTAATAGCGGTGTTGCCACTTGTGAACATCTGAAAGACAGCGATAAAAAACATTTGGAATCATTCGGCATGATTAATCATGCACTGAAATACACTAAATCTATCACATTTCGAGGTGACTGTTACAATGTAGGAGATTTCCTTTTCGTTGCGTATGATAAATCGGGAGAGCAATTCTATGTGATTGAATTGAAAGGGTTTATACTGGGAGCTGATATACACGAGTTATATATCTATGGCAGCTATATCCTGGTTGAACCAATAATCGAGCGAGGAATAAATATTTTAGATAAGGAAAAGGACAAATTTGAATGCATGTTGTTAAATTCTTTGCCAGACATCACTCCGCTGAAAATCTATGAATGCGACGGAAAAAGATATCTGTTCCAAAAACATGCATTTCCTTGGCAATAAAGTTAAGCTATCTAATACTATTATCTTGTAATAGTTAAAATTACTAGGTAATAATGATGATAGTTCATGAAAATCATTAAAATATGTTTATTTTGAATGCATCTTCTAGATCCCAATATGAATCTGCCGGAGTCTAGAGTTATTCGAATATGCGACGTGTCAAGGAGGAAATCCATCATAAAAGTTATTGCTTCTTGTGAAAGCGTTTTGAACAAAGGTATGTATCGATAAATAATATAGGGTAGTTAAAGTCGAAAGAGGTTTCTCACTTTTTTCTAAATTAAGATGAAATGAACAGGGAGTAACAAACCGTTACTGTGAATATTCTTAATTGAAAAATCAACAACTGTGAATGTATTTTTGTTTTTGTTAACCATTTTCACAAAATATTGGATCGAAATGAAATATATTCAACTGTTCTTTTTTTACACTTTCACCTTCGTTTCATATTGGGAAGGAAATCTACATTCACACTGACGCTTAGGCATTGAATAAATTCACACTCACCGCAATTCACCCTAATTACTAGTTGTTGATCGATTTCACTTGTACATAATTAGTCCATCGTGCCTAAAACTAAAATTATCTAGAACAAAAGAAAACTAAATTGTTATGCATATAAAAATCCTCTCCTCTCAATTACACAGGAGGAAAGTATTACGAAAAGGAACTAACGAAAATAGTATTAGAAGCAGATGGTTCGAGAATAATGGAAGACGACGTCTTAGAAGCATGTTTAAACGACGGATTTATGTTAATGTTATTAAATGCAGAGGAAGAGTGGAAGCCAGCCGATGTAATTGAAATTCCAATTGATTCCAATGCTTGCCACTCATCAGCTACAGTTTCAAAACAGGTGAGTTATAAAAAATTTTTTACCTTCCTCACTAAGAAGGTTATGCAATCTCTGTGAAAATCGACTTACCAACCGAGGCCATGTTTGACCCCCGTACTATTTGCTCAGTTCGTCGAGGTCACAAAATGTAGGTATGTGCATTCGCAATTTTGACAAACAGATTCAAATGAAATGTAATATAGTCTGTCTGAATTTTATCTGAATCTGGTGGAGCAAGGGAATTTGAAGGAAAGTGATAAAAAAAAACCATAACACAATTAATTTTAATTTGGTGTGTGTTACGCAATCAGCTGTATGCATAAACGACTGGCATTTCCAGATGTGAAATTCCACACACAAACATTTTGCAGTTATCACGCGTTTTGATAGAAACAAACTCAGAATGAATTTTAATGAAATTTTGAATTTAAAACATTTAATTGTAAAGATCGTGTTCATTACAACGCCTCTACGTAGATTGATAAGGGTTTTTGTTTTTACTAGTAGTTTTAATTATATATATTTCGCAGGATACGGCGGACAACGAATTAGACGTTCTAAGATACCAATCTGTTGAATATCTAAACTCCAGCACTTCCGTGTTATCCGCCGAGAGTGATGTCGTAAAAAAGATCGATGAAATGTTCATACCCGAATCATTTGAAAATGACGAATCGGAGGTTCCGATTCTACCTTCTGACATGACCATAGAATACACTCAAATGTCACAAGTCACTGTTCCAAACTATCCACTGAAGGAACTAGTACCGGATTCACTGAAATTAGCTAAATTCGAAGTTAACTTTTCAAAAATTCCAGAAGATCTGTTCGCCATCTTCGAAGGAAGTCAAACGAATGCAATCAAAGTATCGGAAACAGATTATAATCGGTTAGTCGATAACTTGGTTGGACAAGTGCGAACAATTTCTTGTAAAATACCCTTTTCCGTATTCAGACGTGTTGCTATAAATGTTAGTAGTAAATACAAAATATTGATGGATGTAGATGATGATGGAGAAATTATCGGTGACGGATCAGGAAGTTTGGCAGATAAGCTGAGAAATCATAACACGTATTTAAATAGATCTCATAGAACTGGCAGGTCTGCACTGAAAGAAAAATTTGGCCAAAATCAATACAGACAGTGCCGCGTAGGAGTTGTCGAGAAATACTATTCTTGTGGAGAGCCATATTGCTCAAAAGAAGATTTGATAGTTCTTCATCGGAACGAGGCATATGGAGAAACGTTTTTGAGACAAACTGAATCATACATTCGTTTTAAAATAGATAATTCCAACTTGCCAAACTTGATTGAAAATTTACCATTTATCAAACAAATCACTGTACTAAAATATCACTTTGAACGTGCAACTGGGATAAATCCCACACGCTTTATTGAAAATTATTTGTCTAAGCGGAAAAGACTTATTCAAGTTTCGAGAACGTACATCGATAAAAAACTGCACATTAACGACACTGCAACAGACTTGGAAATTTTTGTTGGTGTTTCAAAAATATTGAAGGAAGATTTTTCTACAGTCTTGATCAGTTTTGATGTAAGTAATGGAATATTAAAAATAATGATACTATTTAAATTGATATAGTGTTTATATGCCCTTAGGGCATATTTAGTAGTCTTCTTGTTCTTGATGCATAATTTGTGTCAGTTTTAATTTTTTAATTTTAATGCAAACTTTTTTTTTACTATACACAGAATGATGCTACCGTCTTGGATACAACTACTTCATCTCCTATTCTCGCATTAGTTGGTATGATTTAAAGTACGTCAAAAGTCGTATGTTCTAACTTTCATGTTTATGTTACAGGTCGCAATATGTACTATGTCCACACTGAAGGCACGATTGTGACAGAAGGCGTAGACAATATCGTGGAAGCTGTATTGAATTTCCTCATGTTTTTTTTTGTATATTTTTACAAATATCCTGCTTCAGTTTCAAAAACTTTAGAGTTTTTTCAGTTATATTTACTGAAACTTAAGCCTGATAAAGGCACCAGATCAGTTGCAACAATAGTAGGTAAACAACAGCGACAAGTTCGAACACTTTTAATCAAACTAGCTAAAATTCAATAGATTTTTTCTTTTACTTGTATTCAAACCAAAACTTGCCATTTATGCTTTCGTAGGGACCGGTTTGTTAACATTATTAAAAAAAGTCTTCGCCGACTGTTCTTCAACGCAACGTCAAAAAATGTTTAATTCTACTAATTTATATAAGAAGACAAAATCGTTTCAGTAAGTAACTCGAATGCCAAAGCTTTGCTTTATTAAAAGATTTAAATAATGAGTAATCTAATAAAGTATGTATATGTATATATATATATATATATATATATATATATATATATATATATATATATATATATATATATATATATATATATATATATATATATATATATATATATATATATATATATTATATATATATATATATATATATATATATATAGTATATATATATATATATATATACATATATATATATATATATATATATATATATATATATATATATATATATATATATATATATATATATATATATATATATATATATATATATATATATATATATATATATATATATATATATATATATATATATATATATATATATATATATATATATATATATATATATATATATATATATATATATATATATACATATACATACTTTATTAGATTACTCATTATTTAAATCTTTTAATAAAGCAAAGCTTTGGCATTCGAGTTACTTACTGAAACGATTTTGTCTTCTTATATAAATTAGTAGAATTAAACATTTTTTGACGTTGCGTTGAAGAACAGTCGGCGAAGACTTTTTTTAATAATGTTAACAAACCGGTCCCTACGAAAGCATAAATGGCAAGTTTTGGTTTGAATACAAGTAAAAGAAAAAATCTATTGAATTTTAGCTAGTTTGATTAAAAGTGTTCGAACTTGTCGCTGTTGTTTACCTACTATTGTTGCAACTGATCTGGTGCCTTTATCAGGCTTAAGTTTCAGTAAATATAACTGAAAAAACTCTAAAGTTTTTGAAACTGAAGCAGGATATTTGTAAAAATATACAAAAAAAAACATGAGGAAATTCAATACAGCTTCCACGATATTGTCTACGCCTTCTGTCACAATCGTGCCTTCAGTGTGGACATAGTACATATTGCGACCTGTAACATAAACATGAAAGTTAGAACATACGACTTTTGACGTACTTTAAATCATACCAACTAATGCGAGAATAGGAGATGAAGTAGTTGTATCCAAGACGGTAGCATCATTCTGTGTATAGTAAAAAAAAAGTTTGCATTAAAATTAAAAAATTAAAACTGACACAAATTATGCATCAAGAACAAGAAGACTACTAAATATGCCCTAAGGGCATATAAACACTATATCAATTTAAATAGTATCATTATTTTTAATATTCCATTACTTACATCAAAACTGATCAAGGACTGTAGAAAAATCTTCCTTCAATATTTTTGAAACACCAACAAAAATTTCCAAGTCTGTTGCAGTGTCGTTAATGTGCAGTTTTTTATCGATGTACGTTCTCGAAACTTGAATAAGTCTTTTCCGCTTAGACAAATAATTTTCAATAAAGCGTGTGGGATTTATCCCAGTTGCACGTTCAAAGTGATATTTTAGTACAGTGATTTGTTTGATAAATGGTAAATTTTCAATCAAGTTTGGCAAGTTGGAATTATCTATTTTAAAACGAATGTATGATTCAGTTTGTCTCAAAAACGTTTCTCCATATAGAAGAACTATCAAATCTTCTTTTGAGCAATATGGCTCTCCACAAGAATAGTATTTCTCGACAACTCCTACGCGGCACTGTCTGTATTGATTTTGGCCAAATTTTTCTTTCAGTGCAGACCTGCCAGTTCTATGAGATCTATTTAAATACGTGTTATGATTTCTCAGCTTATCTGCCAAACTTCCTGATCCGTCACCGATAATTTCTCCATCATCATCTACATCCATCAATATTTTGTATTTACTACTAACATTTATAGCAACACGTCTGAATACGGAAAAGGGTATTTTACAAGAAATTGTTCGCACTTGTCCAACCAAGTTATCGACTAACCGATTATAATCTGTTTCCGATACTTTGATTGCATTCGTTTGACTTCCTTCGAAGATGGCGAACAGATCTTCTGGAATTTTTGAAAAGTTAACTTCGAATTTAGCTAATTTCAGTGAATCCGGTACTAGTTCCTTCAGTGGATAGTTTGGAACAGTGACTTGTGACATTTGAGTGTATTCTATGGTCATGTCAGAAGGTAGAATCGGAACCTCCGATTCGTCATTTTCAAATGATTCGGGTATGAACATTTCATCGATCTTTTTTACGACATCACTCTCGGCGGATAACACGGAAGTGCTGGAGTTTAGATATTCAACAGATTGGTATCTTAGAACGTCTAATTCGTTGTCCGCCGTATCCTGCGAAATATATATAATTAAAACTACTAGTAAAAACAAAAACCCTTATCAATCTACGTAGATCATCTCCTATTCTCGCATTAGTTGGTATGATTTAAAGTACGTCAAAAGTCGTATGTTCTAACTTTCATGTTTATGTTACAGGTCGCAATATGTACTATGTCCACACTGAAGGCACGATTGTGACAGAAGGCGTAGACAATATCGTGGAAGCTGTATTGAATTTCCTCATGTTTTTTTTTGTATATTTTTACAAATATCCTGCTTCAGTTTCAAAAACTTTAGAGTTTTTTCAGTTATATTTACTGAAACTTAAGCCTGATAAAGGCACCAGATCAGTTGCAACAATAGTAGGTAAACAACAGCGACAAGTTCGAACACTTTTAATCAAACTAGCTAAAATTCAATAGATTTTTTCTTTTACTTGTATTCAAACCAAAACTTGCCATTTATGCTTTCGTAGGGACCGGTTTGTTAACATTATTAAAAAAAGTCTTCGCCGACTGTTCTTCAACGCAACGTCAAAAAATGTTTAATTCTACTAATTTATATAAGAAGACAAAATCGTTTCAGTAAGTAACTCGAATGCCAAAGCTTTGCTTTATTAAAAGATTTAAATAATGAGTAATCTAATAAAGTATGTATATGTATATATATATATATATATATATATATATATATATATATATATATATATATATATATATATATATATATATATATATATATATATATATATATATATATATATATATATATATATATATATATATATATATATATATATATATATATATATATATATATATATATATATATATATATATATATATATATATATATATATATATATATATATATATATATATATATATATATATATATATATATATATATATATATATATATATATATATACTTGTATAGATAATGAAAAATTGAAAATTATGTTTACAACTAGAAGGAGAACGGTACAATAAAATGTAGTTAAATTACTATTGAAATGGTACCAACGACTGATTATAGAGCATTAAATTAATAAATAAAAAATTAATACCCAAACAATAACCGTATTTTCATTTCGTATCAACATGCTATGAATTCTTTCGGATTACATCGTTCTGAATTACGTATTTTTTATTACGTTGTTCCGCATTCCGTTGCTATTTGTTACTTTGCTCAGCTTTGTGTTTTTTTTTAGTACGCAAGTCTCTAATACGTCGATCTTGGATTAAAACGTATACAAGAGTACATCGTTATCGTGTAACGTGAAATCAATGTAATTGTACGCAACATTTCAAACCTAGTTTATGTGCATACTTTCCGATGTGAAATTACAAGATTTTTTTTGCTGTGTATCAAAAACATCCTGTCTGTCATCTAGACTGTGTTTATTTTTTTCATTTACCGACAGAGTTGCCATTCATACAGAATTACCTGTAATGTATTGATTTGTATACGTCCATGCGAATTTCATGCAGGATACAGATTTAATACATATTGCCAAAACTATATACATAATTGTGCCTATTTCTCATCCTCCAACTCTAGACAAAATCGAACCCGTTTTGTTACAATATTTACTTGCTTCTGGTCTGCCGCCACCTAATTTCTGGTGAAAACTACCAACACAATAAAAAATAGTCTAGATGAACAACGTTGAGTCAAATAAATGGTTTCCTTCCAACATCGCGAAAAAGTTAAATATTTTATCAAGGTAATCCAATAATTTATTGTGACGATTCATTTTCAAATATTTTGATGAAATCAGGCATCCCTGCAAGCAGCTGATCGGTGTTGACAAACGAGGGGAAACCAACTAGTAAAAAAACTTTTACATAACACAAGGGGTGTATAGATAGTAAATAGTTCGCGCAGTACAATATAGGTGGAGCTAGTGCATCACGAAAAATTATTGTTTATAAGAATTTACTCATACTGTCATGTCTGTTAGTCTGTGGTTATTCTTCTTGCTTTTGAATGCGCAAAGTAGTGATTCAAAACCAAATTCCTTTGGAACGGTTTCTAGTACAAATTGAATTGTTTTGATATCCTTATGTTGCGCTTTTCTCTAAGCATAATTGAAACCTCAAAACATCTATGATTGACGTTGATTCGTGTTTTTAAATCCGGATCTAGAAACGGCAATGAAAAACGACATATTCTTGCATTCTTTATTTCGATAAAAATATTCCGAGAATGAAAACGCACTGAACTTCAAGAAGTATTTTTTTCACTCAAATGTTTAAAAACTCAACGATTACTCTAATGTATGATTAAATGCGAGATAACTCATGTCAACGAGTTTATTTTACTCAATTCCATACTCAAATTTTGACATATTGTTCCTGTTTATGAATTTGAGTAATCGCAACTCAAACCATGAGTTATGTTCAAAGAGCGTGTATATTCTTGTTTTGGGTAATAATTACTCAAATTTTGGCAGCTCTTCCTTAACTCAAAATTCTCGGTAAACAAAGAGAAATTGTCACTTGCTTATACGCCATTTTGAAAAATCAACCGAGAATTAAGTAGACCCACTTGTACGCAGCGGGCAAATTTTCCCCAAGACGGCTGGCTATGTCTGCCAGCCATTTTTGACGGAGTTTTGCCAGAATTCCGGCAAAAGTCTGGCAACAATGCTACAGCCGTTTCCGGCAGAGAATTTCGCCTAGCGGTTATTATAAGTTCTGTTTCTTTCGGATTCTTGCCATACAAGATTGGCAGAACCGTTTTGAATCGTTTCTACATTTTTAAAATCATGGTTTTATTTTTTTCAATAAAAAGTACATATGAAAGACAATCAGTTATTGCCCTTCATATATAATAATTATATAAAATGTTATTGCTAATAACATTGCTTTCTCACTACCAAACATACCTCGTCTCAAGATTCGTTTTTTGTATGGACATGCGGGATTTACGAACACGCTTAGAAAAAGTTACTCAGAGTTTGAGTACTAGTTATTCATTTTCAAATGATACATGGAAACGTCAAAAATTGAGTAGTTACCATCAATAATAATGAGCAACTCTTATTCTAAATTTGAGTTTAACGTAAAAACTCGTTTTTATGTTACTATTCGCAAGATCAGTCTTAAAGTTGTAATAGCCATTTGTAGCAACAGGTTCTATTTTTTGTTAGTGAGATCGCGTATTTCAAGAGTGAGTCGCTTAACACAAACGGTGTTGTGTCTGCAAAAACCACAATTTTTAGACTGTCCTCTTGGTTGTACCATCGACGCAGTTATTGTGTCCAGACGTGATCCGTACTGTGCTTCAGAATGGGAACAAATATGCTCAAGTGTGACATTTACGAGGAACAAGTGTCTGATTGGTTTCTGAGCAGTACTGACATGTGTGTTAAGCTACGATTGACACACTAACAGTTCGGCTGAAAAGTTCGTATCGTTTAATAGAAACACACATTTTTTTGCCAAAATTCGTTTTTATTATTCAACATAATTGCTATCAGAGGCGATACAGCGATTATAGCGATCTTCCAACTTTTCAATACCATTTTTGTAGAACGATTTGTCCTTTGCCTCAAAATAGGCCTCAGTTTCAGCGATTATCTCTTCATTGCTTCTAAATTTTTTTACCAGCGAGCATTCTCTCGAGGAAAAAGTCACTGGGGGCCAAATCTGGAGAATACGGTGTATGAGGGAGCAATTCGAAGCCCAATTCGATCAATTTCAGCATGGTTTTCATCGACTTGTGACACGATGCATTGTCTTGATGAAACAAAACTTTTTTCTTCTTCAAATGAGGCCGTTTTTTTTTAATTTCGTCCTTCAAGCGCTCTAATAACGCTATATAATAGTCACTGTTGATGGTTTTTCCCTTTTCAAGGTAGTCGATGAAAAGTATACCATGCGAATCCCAAAATACAGACGCCATAACCTTACCGGTCGATTGTTGAGTCTTTCCACGCTTTGGGTTCGGTTCATCGCGTCCACTCAGCTGACTGTCTGAGCTCACAAATCGGTTTTATATCGATATAACAGCTCAAAACACTGCTCAGAATCATCAATTCGTTGTTGTTTTTGATCGATTGTGAGCTCACGCGGCACCCATTTTGCACAAAGCTTTCTCATATCCAAATATTCGTGAATAATATGTCCAACACGTTCCTTTGATATCTTCAGGGTGTCAGCTATCTCGATCAACTTCACTTTACGGTCATTGAAAATCATTTTGTGGATTTTTTTCACGTTTTCATTTGTAACAGCTTCTTTTGGACGTCCACTGCGTTCATCGTCTTCGGTGCTCCAATGACCAGTACGAAATTTTGCAAACTACTTACGAATTGTTGCTTCGCCCGGTGCAGAGTCTGGATAACACTGAAGCCATTTTTTGTTATCGGCGGCACTTTTTTTCATCAAAAGGTAGTGTTTCATCAACACACGAAATTCCTTTTTTTCCATTTTTGTTTCACAATAACAAAAGTAGCTTCACTCAAAATACAAAATCTCACAAACTAATAATCAGACAGCTGTCAAAATTATACACGAATCTTTTGAAGGTTGGTACTAACTGAAAATGGTATGGATTTAATTCTAGCGGCGCCCTCTCATAGAAACAATACGAACTTTTCAGCCGATCTGTTACTCCAAGCGATCGCCACTTGATATGATATATCGAAGTTAGAAATCAATTGTAAACGGAATAATAAATAAACACAGTATGATTATTTTTTGTATTGCGTGTCAATAACTTAATATATTAATACAATACAATTAAAAAAAGGAGCAATTTGGTATATGTGGAATAAATTTTCATTCAGAATTTAACTAATTACTCTATTTTCGGTACATGGGCAAATAAAGCATTAATCAGTAAATGAGTAGATTTTACCCAAAAATCGTTTCCAGTGGAAGAACTCAAATTTGAGTAACTAAGGAGTTACTCTAAATTAGAGTAGTTCCACTTTTTCTATAGATGAGTGGAATCCTACTCATTTTTGAAAAACTAATTTTAAGCGTGAATATCAAATGAAGTCGAATAAAAAGAAGAAAAAAGAAGGAAGAGAGGAATAAACAAGACACGTGCGGCGAGGTAATGACGTAATTTCGCCTGGACAATGTTAACAGCTGCCGGAATGCAGCCAGCCTCCTGACGGATGTTAGAATTCCTCACAAGCGGGGATAGGTGTAAACAGAGTTGTCAGGTTATTTTATAAAAAAAATTTCAAAAGTCAAAATTTTATCGGGATTTATCTGGGTCTACTATATTTTGCCGGGCTTCATTTTCAGTGAGCAAAGAAAAAGAAAAAAAAGGTCTTCCCACCTATCGTATAGAGGCCAAACCCGTAAAGATCTGGCGAGATCTGACAAAATCTAGGAAAATTTGGAAAATCTGGAAAAAATTGGAAAATCTGGTAAAAGATCTGGTTAGTTTGAGTGTCTGGCGAAGCGAGAAAAATCTTGCATTTGCAGACAAATCTCTCATTTGCCAGACAAATCTGGCAACGCTGGGTGGCAAATCCAAACACGTTCTTTGAACATAACTCATGCCCACTCAGGAGGCCGTTCAATTTTGTTGATTTTTGAGCGCTTGTTGAACGACATATTGCACGAAACATTCGTTAAATTTGCTGGAACGGTTTGTTGTTGTTTTTTCTCTTACAAAAATAGTGTAAAAATTAAGTGTTACCTTTACATAGAAAGAAAACTTGTTGTTATTCTACGAGAAGTAGAAGTATTGTGCAGGTATGTAGTGTTAGTTTAAACAGATAATTGGAAAAAACTTCAGAAATTCTGCAGTAAAGTTAGTCCAACGGGGCTCTAACTCCTCATGTAAAAAATGGACCTCTGTCTGCCGGGTTTGTTGAACGAAAAAAATGGCATTCGGTTCAACGGTCTGTTTCAAAATCGGCAAACGAAGGTCCCGTGTTGAACGATTGATTGGACTTTTATTGGACCAATGATCCAACGTATTGGACCAATGAAGGACCACCGTTGAACGTTTGAGTTGCGATTACTCAAATTCATAAACCTTAACGATATTCGATGACAACTTTTCATAAGGGCACATAAACCAAATGTAAACAAATTCAATTAATGCATAACCACTAAACAATCTATTGATTCACTTAAAATGAGCTAATGTTTGTTTGAAAAATTCCTCTGGAATCGAAATCTTCAAAATGTTACATCAACAAAATAATTGTAATGATCAAATTTTGTTTGTGTCACCTTTTATATTTATATGATAAACATGGGAGCATATGCATCCAAAATCAAAACAAGCCTTTTCGTGCATGTGCCGTTTCAGTTTGAGTTTATTCAAATGTTTACTCATAATTTATATAATAACGCAGGTTGTAACGAATGTTGAATCCTTTAAATCAAATAAGAAAATTTCGAAGGTAAATTTATGGAAATACATGGTAATTTAATTATTTTCAAGTCGGCTACAAATTGGAATGGTACTATAAATTTTTCAGTGTGGAAAAGGTTGTATGTTCTTCAATTGGAAAAGGGCTTTTAAAAATTTTCTCGTTTTCTAGTGTGCTTGCGATTAAGACCGTTTTGTTTGAATCGTTGAAAAAAAACAAAATTGAATTATTTTTCAAGTTAAGCGCTTCGACTATTTTAATGGAAAACTCTAACGGGTTTCATTTACTGCTAGGTACAAATGTTCAAAAGGAGAAATATCACAGCAAATAAGTAGACTCTTTTTCAGATGCTGCAGCAATGATCGAGAACGATGAAGAGGAGAATGTTGCGCTTTTCAGTAATCCGTCAGTAGCATAATATGAAGAGGTCGGAAATAGTTCCGTACCAAATATATCGAAATGCTTCGCAAACAGCACAATCGGAAGTCCAAGTTTATCTTTTACAAATATTGTTTCGTCTACACCGCTACACAATAAGTCTTTGTTGTGTCAACCGGGATTAGAAAGAGATCAATTAAGCAGTGAGTCTTTGCTAATTCGTACAATGGATTATCCGTTGTTTTATACTCCGCCCAACGAACCTACTTGTAATATGCTTATACGGACTGCAGACGAAGGATACATTTGGTCTCTTAGAGACAAGACGCCACAAAAATTTCAAAAACAGCCTATGTTAAATGCAACACGCCATCCTTGCCGTAATCTTGCCAATACAACTAATTTTACCCACGAACCAATGTTGAAACGTTTATCAAGAGATTCTGATTCAACAAGGATCTCACCACTTCATAACGATAGCCTTGGATCATCAACGGGCAGTCGCACTATCTCTGTTGCTGGAACAATGAAACACCGCGTTTTTCGAAATCATTCTGTGCGGACATCAAGAAGCGATCGTAGCCTTGAAGAACCTTCAATAGATCGAATTTTGAAACATCGAGCACTACAAACTTCTTGTAGCCGCATTCATTCACGATCCATAAACGAACGCTCCTATCAGTCATCATTTGCTACAACGTTTGGTCTTCATACTCCTCAGCAGTCTAGTAATACAACATTTTCAATTCCCGTAATGAAAACATCACACACGCATTGTGAGGCATCCCCGAAGTCTCCTCAAAATACCTCAAGCAAATATTGTGCTCGGATCGTTGAAAGTACATCGATGTTTTCTAACTGTAATTTTTAGGTATGAGTGTTAGTTCAATTATTAAATTAATCTATAATCAAACAGATCATTTGCCATGTGATTCAATCATTGATCAAGAAGGTCGCGAAAAACAGTCTGGTTTGATAAGCACACGCCATCCTTGCCGACAAGATCAAGCAATGACGGAACACAACTGCAATGAGAGTTGTGACTCAGATTCTGATGTCAGCGAGGGTGAAGAAGATGCGGGAAATACCGCAATGTTGAACGACTTATCCATATTTGAATATTTTCAACCTTTCCATAATAATACATTAATTAATGAGGATGACTCAACGGATGCGGAATCTGGTGAGTCTTTATGTGTAAGGAAAGATTAATTATCATTTAGTTCAGAACAATATCAGTATTAGTTCAGCAATGTCACTAAAAGATGGTACGTTCAACATGCCAAATGTATCCCTCACTTGTACGCAGTGTTGTTCCGATTTCCCGCATTGGAGCAGTTAGCAGGTTTGAGTTCTTTCTCTGGATATAATTTTGGCAATTTTTCTCTTTTGCTATTTTTCATTGGACAGTCCTTTTTCCATTCTTGCCTTCACGAAACATTTCCGAGTAATGCCGGGTTATTCAGCTAGTATTTTATATAAATGAACATATCCTTAATAATGCATGGATATAGTTCGGGTATTACATATCATTACAAGTTTTTCCATTTTAGTAGATTATTCATAATATGAAATAGTGTGTTCTTTAGCATCGCACGTTAAGAGAGGACTCGATTGGGTAACAAGCTTACGTTTAGCGGAATTCTTGCATCATGCCTATCACATCGCATTGCTTATAATTGTAAATTATTAATATTGTCTGTTAATTTTGCCCCTTTTTTAACTATTCTCGGTCGTTCACCGGGAATTGTAAATCGAACCCAGGCATAGACTCACCCATCACGCTATACCCTTCCCCCCATCGATTTAGTTACTTTTCTGGTCTTTTATACGTAACGTTTATATGCGCGGTGATTGAATTACATCTACCATAATAAATTTTCTTTCCTTACGCGTTTTTTCCTATGATTTAGAAAATTTCTCAGTCACTAGTAGTAACAAGTGTTGAACTCACATTTCTTCCCTTCCTACAATGACCGGCATGGACATGATCATCTACGATTCTTATGCTTTCACATTGAAATCAGTTTTTGATTGCACTTTTTGTATGATGTGCTATCCCATGTTTCCTGCATTTGATTTAATATGCAATTTCAGTTTTTCGTTTATGTTTCGTTCATAAAATCTGAAAGCTGAAGATTTTGTCTACAGTGCTTCCAATTAATCACTTCATTGTAGCACATACATGTGATATCTACCTTTGCGGATTTTCAGAACAAACACCAAAGACAGCGACGATATCGTCATATTCTAATATAAGTATATATATATATATATATTTTTTCCAGATGAGTTGGATATTAAGAGCTTCGAAAAACCAACTCGAAAATCAAAAGACGTGAATTTGAACAGGAAAGAATTAAAGGAACGCGGCATGGAGTATACAAACTCTAGTGGCAAAAAAGTACCAGCTCGAAAAATCATGGAGTCATGCAAATGTGCAAGAATGAGTTGTAGTTCTAAGTACACTGAAGAAATGCGTGAAAAACTGTTGTTCAGTTTACTACGACTCAAATCATCAGGACAGAATCAGTTCTTGAGCTCGCATATTGATGTGAAATATGCAGCGAGACATCGAGTAAGTGTTTTGAAAGTCAGTGTTTGTGTGGTATAATATCACGTTTTATTTGTTTTCTAGGTTTTAAATTCCAAAAGAAAATTTACATTTCTATACTTCTTACCTGGCGTAGGAGGTAGAGTTCGAGTGTGTAAAAAAATGTTTCTAGCCACATTTGACATTGGATGCAAAAAGGCTAGAGTTCTTGCTGAAAAGGTCCTACGTGGTTCGGGTATTTGCGCCGAAGACAACATAATTATGTTTTCAAACCGAATAACTATTAACCAAGAAAGTCGATTTTATATCGAGAATCATATTAAGTCGTTTCCCTCATATCGATCACACTACTGTCGGGATTCAAACACTCGAATGTACTTATCTTCAGACTTGAATATTCGTAAAATGTTTGACTTATACGTCGACAAATGTAAAGCTGAAAATAAGGAAATAGTTCACTATAATACTTATCGCATAATATTCAGATCATTTAATTTGAGCTTTAAAAAGCCACAGAAGAACTGCTGCAATGATTGCGACAAATTTAAAATCGCAATAAAGGTAGCGTCTGACCCTACCATAATGAACGATATTCTACAGGCTCATAAAAAAACATCAAGAAGCATCCAATTACGTATACCAGATTAAACGAGAGGATGTCGCAAAAGCTAAAAGGGACAAGACTGTTTGCACGGCCAGCTTTGATTTATAGAAATGCTTAGCAACTCCATATCTACGCTGCGGGATCGCTTTTTATAAACGCCAACTTTATACATACAATTTAACCGACGACACGACCTGCCACTCGCTTTTAAAACTGTATCGTACATTTAACTACCCCTCAGTAACTCGTAATGTCAAAATGAGATCTTGGTAAATATGTTTGAAACTGGCAACCCAGGTTGATAAACTGTTGATTTTAGAATAACAATATCCTTGGTTACGTTTGCGATACAAACGCCCTAAATGTGACGACAAGAACGATACTTTAAAATTCAAACCGATTGTATCGTTTGAATACAACTCTTTCAAACCGGGAGTAGTGAGTTTCAAAACATGCCACCACGATGAATACACTACTTTCACTTTGGCAGAGCCATACGATCTAGAAAATTCGTCCATTCCAGAGCTAGAACGACTATATGACAGCCCAATAAAAATACAGCAAACCAAGCTCAACGATCTGAGAGAGCTCATAGCTTACGTTTCTAATAATGAATATTATGAGACTATGTTAAAAAATATTGCTCCTTTGAAACGTGGACGAAAGCCAAAAGATATGGAGGATATAGGAATCGATTGTAACACTGATTAAATAAAAACTGTTTTTCCTCTCCCTTCATCTATCCAATACTTTAACTCTTGTCCATGCCACATTTCCTTCAATTTGATCTACTGGTGCTGTATCCAGAGATTGCCATCTGATACAACTACCATGCTACGGGCCATCCGCCGGAAATTCCATTCTGGGGATGTTTTTCCCGCGGCCCTCCGAAATTCTTTTCTCAGCTGCCGCGAAATCACTCGATCCACTGAATGCAGATCAAATGTTCGTTGAACCAGCACAAGAATAATACTGACGAACCCTCCACGTCTACATCGTGGGCCATCCGCCGGAGGATTCTCTTCTGGGGATGTTTACCACGGCCCCAAGAAACGATCATCACTCGCCGGACCAGCCTGCTAGACAAACAGAAGCTCTACGATGAAGGATAAGACAGCCGGAATCCGAAACACCAGCAAATTTTTTTTTTCGAAACACCAGTTTCGTAATCCTTCTTTTTTCTTAATTTATAATAAACAGTTTTATTTGTACACCTATTTATAACATTTATTTTCATTTTCGTCCGGGTCGGATTGTTCAAGGTTCAAGACATCGTTCAATATATTTTCATATTCATTAGGTTCTTATAAAGGAACAGTATATCATTAAATTTTGCAAAAATTGTTAGACTTGCTGCTAGATTATATGCATATCAAGCTACGTTTTTCTATTGCACACATTTTTTCGAAGAGAAATCGTATAGCTGTACCTCTTAGACGGTATTTTTCTGCATAGATTCCATAAAAACTAACGGTTTAACACTTTTATCAAGACTCATCATTCACGTTTCCCGTTGAACATATTTCCACCATAGCTACTGATTTTCACTAAGGTTTGATTAGAATCGCTGGTGGTACACCTGCAACCGGCTGGTTGATAAAGCTTTGATTTTGAGTTCGATAAACTGTACCATTTCCATACACACTCCGATGTCTTGATGCAATTGCCTGCAATACTATGAATTACTATACAAAATTCACTTAGCATCGACACATACCTTTTGTCTAAATATATTGCACAACTTTAAAATACATTTCCGAATGATTATTGACTATTGTTGTCTAAACAGACAAACGAATTACTTAATTTACCTAACCCATATTGAAAAAAGGGTCTAAAAACAAGTCACAGAACGAAATGGGTTTAAAGACAAACGTCACAAGTTGTTTTGATTAAAAGAAAAGGCCTAATAGCAGGGTGTATGAACAATATTTTGCCGAAAAGGTGTTTCAATGAATGGCATAAAAACAACGTTGCCTTTTGAAAGATACCAAAACATTTTTTGGTTAATTTTCTTGTTAAATATTATACATAAATTAAAACCACGATTTGTTTGAGTTTTTTGTAAATGCTTACAACATATTTTAATGCAAGACACAAATTATGTGTTCAAATAGTTAAATAGGAATTAAAAATGCTAACTCATTTTTCAAAGTTGATTATCCTATATGTATCTGTTTGTTCTTAGCACCTTATGAAATGTTGTCATCGATATGTCAAAATTTGAGTAATGTAAACTCGTTGCCATGAGTTCTCTCGCATTTATTCATACATTAGAGTTAGCCAAGGTTGCTGATCCTATCAATGAAACATTACTCGTGAACTATTCTCTTCACCGGCGATGCTCTACCCGTGCGGCGAGCAGTTTGTATATATTCCGTGTCTGCTTTATTCATTCTTTCCTTCCACTCAGAGAATTGAACCGCTTGGCAAAGCAAGCAAGCATCTTATATGCACTCTGTTGACTCACAGTGAGTTCGTTTCGAAGCATTTAGGTAGAAAGCTATTCGGTGGTGCTGATGACTCGCGTTGAGTCGAATTTTCTACTCATGGTGATTCGTTCTCTGCGACGTATGGCGGTACAACTGAATGACCGCCCAGGATAAAATTTTATTCCTGTATAAAGCTTATAAGAAAGATGTCGAATCTTTTTGAATTGTCTTCACTGCACATTTCTTCGGTGTTTGCTATACTTCAATCGTGATTTGTAGCGTTAGGGACAACTTTGATACCTGCCAGAATATGTTATTGATTAATCATCAAACTGTAAAGGGTTATTAATGGAGCGTTTTTGTGTGTCGTAAATATGTAACTTTCACTCCTATTCCGTAGTTCTATAATAAATTCATTTTGTGTTTCGATCGAGTTCGACTTTTCCAAACAAATTATACCTCATTCGAAATGCCAAATTGGTATTTTTCATTCGGTCGAATGTAGGGTTGTTTATTATGCCTGAGAAGTAATAGTCCCAAGTTTTTGTCAATTATTATTGTTTCTCATGATCGTGAAACTATTTATATACCGATTACAAAGCCATTCGACGATCGTTTCCTTAATAATTATAAACATATGTGATGATTGCTTTTAATTCCATGTTAATCATTCATAATAAACTAATAGTATTTGTATTGACTTCGAGACAAGTTGTGTCGAACCAAGTCAACTACCAAAAACTACAAGGATCAACCATATGGGGTTGTTCGAGCCGTTGATGTGGAACAAGGCAATCAAAATTTCTAATGATCTACAATCAAAAAGTTCAAACAATCCGAACCAATACCGAACATCATTTCTCTTGATTTGCATTTGTTTTATGACCGACGAAATCACACCATTATCCGAAATGCATGCAATTATATCTTTGTACATACTTGCGATTTCGATAATTAAGCCTCTCTTCGCCAAGCTTGTGTTCAAGTTTTTTATGCAAGCAGTTTTTTTAGCGTTAAGTTTCTCTACCATTCTGCGATTTCGGTTGAAGCGATAAACTATTTCTCATTATCAATCGAGTTCATGTAATATAAATTAGAAATTAATCTTAAGCACTCAAAATTTATCCAGGGGTAGTTGTCAATTTCTCATGGGGAAACGACATAACATGGAATTCCGAGCTTGCATGACACAAGATCAGAGCATACCAATTAAGGGCTGACGCAAGTGTGTTTTAGTGCGTTTTGAAGGGCTGTTTTCACGCTTCAAATCTGATTTTCTCAGAAACGGTGACGAATATAAAAAACCCAACAGACAATCTCTAAGAAATTTAGTTTAGATTATTTTATGAAAATTTCAGAATGATTGTTTGACTTTAGCGGTCGGGAAAGTCTTTTTTCTGAACTAAGAGTTGCATAGCTGAAAACGGCAACTTTCAACTTGTTCATTGAATATCTCACCTTCAAAAGCATGGATCAAAAATCTATCCTGACAATGTCTAGATAATTTAGTTTAGATGCGATTAGTGCATAAAAACATATATGTTGTCGCGATAAAAATTAAGGAAATGTTATTTTTCTAATGGCAAGTACGTTTCTATGGCGGCACCATTTCTGCTTGGTAACGTAACGAAACATGAGAGAGGAATAAAATCGGCTCAGCAAGGCTGCCAAACAAGCGGTAGATTTATTGGATTTTATGTGATGCAATCAAACTTGTAACCGAAAATATCAAAACTTTCTTGGCCACCCGGCCACATCGTGAGTCTTTTTACACATCTACGAGAGAGCATGGAGAGAAATGTAATACGCATAGCGAGCTTTTAAAGTTTCAAATCGTTTTATGGTGTTTCTCTCTTGCTGTCTAGTAGCAACCTACCTCTAGCTTGCTACGAGAGGGACTGAAACGTTAGCTTTAATTGCGCTTCTATTTATAGATTCGCGTGCTTCCAGCAGCTTCGCTTTTGCATCGATTGACCAATCAGAGCGATGCTCTCTTTTTGATACATCGCTTACTCCTTTAAAACCGTCGACTATGGCAGGGAAATCCGGTATGCTGGAGATTTTTTGCAGACAAATTAGGACACTGCTAGCTATTAATCAACATTTCAATGATATACAATTCAAAATACATGGCTTTGAACATTCAAATCAATACGTAGAAATATTTTCTATCAAATGATGAAATAATATTAATAATTGATACAAAACAGACTGAGCTGTAAGTGTTTAAAACCTGACCACATTTCTACGTGTAGTTTGTGATTTGCACCCCTAATAAAGATGTGTTCCACATCAAAAAGTTGAGACCAACTTTGATGATAAACACTATCAGTTCGTACAAATACTAGAAGAACCATAAACAGCAAATAATTCCGTCACATTCAATATACAGGGCGTTAGAGCTACAATATAATAGATTTGTATAAGGCACTAATTTGGAGGCCAACATAAGATTTTACTGAAGAATGATATTTCTATTATTATCAAAAACAAACAAACTCTCTACAGTTACTTGTTGGAAACTGTGCCATGGATAATCGTGCAATGAAGACCTTCCGCAGTTTCCAATAACGAAATAAATATCTAAAAATCAAGTATCATACAATCAAACACAACAAAATTATCTGTCTCGTGACATTAGTGACGTTAAATAAAGTGGAATTAAATGCATTTTTTTTTCTTGATCCTATATCCTCCTACTATCTCCTGATTATGTGATAACAGAATTATATTTCATTTGGACTCTTTGTATGTGATCCTTGGAGTATTCACGTAAAAATTTTGCTCAACACAGTTTTAAGGTAAATAATACAATGAGTAGTTTCAAAACTGAATGTGTGATATGAGTAACAAAAATTCTAAATCGCACTATCTGACAAATCGATAAACCACGCGGATTGTGTTATTTTTCAAATTGAAATCGTTTCCTCTGTAATATGAATATTGTAAAATGTTATGAAATTGAATTTACAATTTCTTCTAGCGGGTGTTCTTTTTTTAAAAAAAAGCTAAACCGATCACTTCGGGAGTCAATTGTAGAACATTTTATTTTCAATACATTTTTGACAGCAATATCAGATTGTAATCTTAATTTGATTTCAGCTCATCAATTTCTCAACTGATATCACATTACGTTATTATTTTGCTGTTTGCTTTTGGAAGAAAAACTTACGAGGCAATAGTTTTGTGAAACTCCAAAAATGATAATATTAAATGCAAAAATTTAATGAATGCATTAAAATAGGACTAAGTTAATAAGGCGATACAAAAATTCAAAAGTAAATTTCAATGGAACATCTATTCCTCCAATTTTATGTTGCGTTTTACAAAATGCTTCGACATCCTGTGGCAGTTGGCCGGAACCACAACGTCTTAATTTCCTGATCGTAGTACAGTTATTCTAATCGATAATTTGCGTAGATGTATGGTAAAAGATGCTGAATGAGTATTTAGTTAGTAATGACTATTTCTTTGTTAGCCATTCTTCTTAATTGCTTTGATTTTTGCAGAGCAAGCAGTTACATGGCGTCTCAGTAGGTTCAAACGTTGTGGAAAACCCTGCACTCCTATTACTTCTATAAATCAAATATATGCGAAGAAGCGTTAAATTGTGTTTAATATAATAAAAACATGAGAAAATAAATCATCCCTGGAATTAAAAGATTAGACTTGCCTCTATAATCAATATTCAGAATATATTTTTGTCACTCTATTTGCATTGCATATTGATATTGCGTATTGGACTTGATCATTCATAATCATATGTGATTTTAAAAAATATCACTGTAGATATTTCAGTCCATTTTCAAAATCATAAATAAAATAAATATCAAACCAACCCGAAAGAGAATCAAAAGTGTTGCTACAGTTATATGTGGAAAATAATTCCTTTTATTTTATTTCTTATATAAGCCATATAAACTGCAAAATTTTCACTTTACAAAAGTGATTGCCCTCAGGTGATTCAACTCCAGCTTTTTTAAAATCTATCTGCCATTACTTGCCGCAAAATTTCAACAGCACGGAGTACGAACGTGAGAATAGTATTCGGTGAAATTTGAATAAACTGTTTCATTAGTTTTATTGCAGTAGGAAGTACATTATATGTACATTAGTATACGATTTTAAACGATGTTTTGAAGTGGACTATCAGTTTTATTTATCAGTTTAATTTTTATCCAACCCAATCGTTTCGCCATCTTCCAATAATAAGTAATGATATTACGTTTAAAGTTTTCCAAGCTAATTTGTGATGTTCAACGCACACTTTTTATCAGGGCAATATCTACGAGACAATTAAACTAAGCAAAATAAAAAATTGCTTCCATCGCATCGCTAATTTTTGTCTTCAATTTTTTTCGTACACTTGCATTCATGATTGCTGACATTTTGACTCGCAGTGAGTCAAAAATTGACTCAATGTAAGCGCTACTCGTGCCTGATGATACCTGCTCTTGAAATGGTAGAGAATGGCTCACGGCGGAATAGCAACAAGCATGAAAAAGCAAGATCTCTTCTCTCTTGCGAGTCGCTCAGGCAGTCACATATTGAGCATAGCTTTTGCCTCGTCCGGCATTACATGCTTTGCTGTCTCCGTTCTTGAATCGTTCGCAGGCGATGAACGTTAATGAGTTGTGTGAGGCGAATTTCAGCAACCCTGGAGTTAGCGTTGAGTTTTTAAACATTTGAGTGAAAAAAAGGCGGGTGAGTAATGTCAGAGACATAACTGGATGTCGTGAATACGAAAAAACTAACACGCTCCCATCACTTTTCCGAATATCAGTTAGTTGATTGATTGTATGAATTGTGCAAGCTTTCCTCTTTTTCACTAATAGAATTTGAAGCGATACATCTACATTAAAGTACAGATTAGTTACATTAAACAGCTACTATTCTACAACTACATATTTCAAACTTGAAACAATTCCTTTTTAATTTGCTAATATAGGAGGCTAGGTACGACAAATTTGTAGTTTATTTTTATTGAAGCTATGAAGTTCGAAGATATCTGATTCTTCTCGAAATTTCAGTACGAGACAATTGCAATGGCCTGGTCTGAAATGTATCGACGATCTTCGGTACGTACGTTCAGAGTAGCTGCTTTAACTCAAATGACGCTATTTCTCACGTCACATTTCATTTTATACCTGCTAGTGGTAGCGGTGGATGGACGTCCTCTTTGTTAGAATTCCTTTCCTATACGCAGAACGGGAAACAGTGAAACGATATAACAGAGAGAGTTAGCAGAGCGGCAGCCAGTAATACTGAATTGGCTGTCGAGCTGTTAACAGCATCTTGTGGAATTTTTACGCAGAAACACGCACACAGGAGGAACAGCTATGGGCAAGGCAAAGTCCCGCTCAAACCGTGCTGGTCTGAAGTTCCCAGTTGGCGGCAGATTCCATCGTTTGCCTCGGAAGGGGAACTACGGCGAGCGTGTCGGTGCTGGTGCATCGGTCTATCTGGCGGCAGTGATGGAGTACTTGGTTGCCGAAGTGTTGGAATTGGCCGGTAACGCTGCCCGTGACAACAAGAAACCGAAAATCATCTCTCGCCATCTGCAGCTGGCCATCCGTAACGACATCCGTTGAAAACCCCGTCCTTTTCAGGATGACCACATCACTGTGATAAAGAAATATTTAGGATTGCTTTAAGTTTAGCCAGTTCTGATACGCCTGGAAAGTAGAATGCGCAAATCAAAGGGAAACATTTGTTCTAACAATTTTTGTTTTCGGCCGCATACTAAAGTAATTACGACAAAAATACATATTGATGTGTATACTCTGTTTTGCACGGCATATTTGTATACTAGTATAAAGATGTGTTCATCATCATCACTTCCACTTTCGCATTACCGTTCGTAATTGAATGTGTTAGTGATGGTGCAAATTATTTTAACTCCCATCTTGATGAATCTTCTGGTAGGAAATATTGAGATCTGAGATGGTTCTCGTGTGTGTGTCTTGTTTCGGCAATGGGCCTTGCTGGACTTTTTGGCTACCTTTCTACCGATTTTCGGTGTCGTGCTGACAGTGTCTCGTGCATTCATATCGGGAAACAGTGAGACGACAGGCCTTCGATGTTGCTCTCGTGTGTCTTGTTTCGGGAAGAGTTGCTCAGCAAATGGTAGGAAAAATGAACCATTCAACTTTTATATGGATGCTCTTGTATAGATGCAGACATCTCGCGTTCTGATTGGCTGGTGCTGTCATGGGTTAAATCAAACAGGTTTTTCAATAGTGTACTATTGAAAAACTTCAATATTGTTGTAATACACGTTCAAGTTGAAAATTTTCGATTCTATTGGTAGTTAGATTATATAAATCCTTCTACAGATCACTGAGTTATGAGCTTTCAAAATACGAGAAAGGCAAACGCGCCTTATGAATTATCTTCCTTGATACTCGTTTATACCAAACATTTCAGAAAAGTTTAATTTTGAACTATTTGAGAATATGTCACACAACTGAAAGTTTTATCATAAAATTGTGATCATATTTTCGATTGCATGTAGCAAGAATTATGTTGATTCATTAGATATAACAGGAGATATTCACGATCAAAAACTTATCACTCTCTCAGAGGGTAAATTTTGAAAAGGCGCCCCATAGTAAAGTAAGTCGTATTCACGACAAAAAAATTTCTTGCAGTTCAGAGCGTTTTCATTCTCTGAATATTCTTATCGAAATAAAGAATACAAGAATACGTCGTTTTCCATTGCCATATCAAAATCCGGTTTTGAAAACATGAATCAGTGTCAATCATCGATGTTTTGTGGTTTCAGGTATGCTTAGTGAAGAGCCCAACATAAGGATATCAAAATAATTCAATTTTGATTCCAACCGGTCAAAAGGAAAAGGTTTTGAATTTCTATTTTGCGCATTCAAAAGAAAGAAGAATAACTTTGTATATGAAAATAACGAAGAAAAGTTTCTTCATTTTGAGAGCAAGGAACTCAAATTTTGAGTTGAATTTACTCAAAGCTTGAAAGAAATATTTTTTTGTTATTTTGAGTAAATATTACTCAAGTTTTGACAATTTCGTCCCTTAACTCAAAAATGAGTTGATAGATGGTAACTCAAGTTTAGAGTACGTGCACTTTAAATGAATTTGAGTGATGCGTCACTCAATTTTGAGTTATGTTCAATGAGGGTGATGATAAAATAGAGTAGTCTGCGATTTCATGTGTATCAATTGAATAGGACCCCTCGATGAGCTCGGTTCACTGTCAGTTTCAGTATTTTTAAGCAAAACAACAAGCGTCTGATCGCTACATTCTCATTAAACATAACTCAAAATTGAGTGACACATCACTCATATTCACAAAAAGTGCACGCACTCTAAACTTGAGTTACCACCTATCTACTCATTTTTGTGTTAAGGGACGAAATTGTCAAAACTTGAGTAATTTTTACTTAAAATAAGAAAAAAATATTTTGTTCAAAATTTGAGTAAGTTCAACTCAAAATTTGAGGGCCTTGCTCTCAAAATGAAAAAATTTTTCTTCGTTTTTTTTTGTTAAATAACAATTTATTTGAATATGAATTAAAATTAAATTATTAAGATTTAAATTGGGTGTTCAGCCACAAGTGGTGACTTTTCAGCCCTATTATATATGTATATATGATTTGGTTATTACTATGAGGACATTATTTGCTTCCGCAATTCTGAGATTTTTCGTGTAGGGAAAATTCTAGACCTACTTGTATTGTATAATGGGGAAAAGAAACTTATATACTAACTTACTAACTAATACAGAGAGCGAATCGATTCAATTGAAGATTGTATCGATTTTTGTCGGAATTTGCTTATAATATTATGCGACATTACATATAATGGTTCTATATTTGTGAGTCTGTGTAACTCATTTGAACTAAATCAGGGAGGACGCTTCAAAATCATTTTCAGAATTTTATTCTGAATCTTTTGAAGCGTTTTCTTCCTGGTGGAACAACAACTTGACCAAATTGGCACTGCATAAAGCATGGCTGGTCTGAAAATTTGTTTATAAATTAACAATTTGTTTTTAGACAGAGCTTAGAATTTCTGTTTATAAGAGGATATAAACATTTAATATATTTTTACACTTTGCCTGGATTCCTTCAATGTGATCCTTGAAAGTGAGTTTTTTGTCATACGTTAAACCTAAGTATTTAGCTTGATCAGACCATGTCAATTCCAAGCCATTCAATTTGAGAATGTGATTATTGTTTGGTTTAAGAAAAGAAGCTCTTGGCTTATGAGTAAAGATAATTAATTGCGTTTTTTCTGCATTTGGTTTAATTTTCCATTTTGACAGATAATCACTGAAAATATTTAAAACTTCTTTGTAGGCGACTGCAGATCACTCTTAGATTTCTACCTGTGGCTAACAGACTTGTGTCCTCACAGAATAGCGATTTCTGACAACCAACGGGTAGATTTGGAAGATCAGAAGTGAAAATATTATACAAGATTGGAGCTACGCTCGAACCCTGCGGAACACCGGCTCGTACGGGTAGCAATTCTGATAGCTAACCTGAAGAGTACGATCAGTTAAATAATTTTGAATCATTTTGATCAAATAAATAGGAAACTGGAAATCAGATATTTTTGCTATTAAATCTTTGTGCCAAACACTGTCGAATGCTTTTTCTATGTCTAGAAGAGCAACTCCAGTGGATAACTCAGAAGATTTATTTGCTTCTATCATGTTCGTTACTCTGACAAGTTGATGAGTAGTTGAATGTTCTTGACGAAATCCAAACAGCTCTGGTAGAAAAATTGATCATTTTTTCAAAAAGTTTACTGATAGAAGAATGTAAGCTAATTGGTCGATAACATGATGTTTCTGCTGGATTTTTATCAGGTTTCAGGATAGGAATTACTTAGCGTTTTTCCATCTTTTTGGGAAGAATATTAAAAATTCCATCATTACCAGGAGCCTTCATGTTTTTGAGTTTCCTAATAATTGATTTAATTTCATCAAAATTCGTCTCAATAATGTCATCGTGTGATAACACTTGGGTTGAAATATGCTCATATTTCAGTGAGACTTCATTTTCAATAGGACTCACAACGTTCAAATTAAAATTGTGTACACTCTCGAACTGCTGAGCAAGTTTTTGAGCTTTTTCACCATTTGTAAGAAGTATTTGATTTCCTTCCTTGAGAGCAGGAATTGGTTCAGTTTTTGCAATGACTGAGCGGAAACATATCTTGGAGAAGCCAAGTGAAAGAAAAACTAACAGAAAAGATGAATTTTTGGAAAAAGATACGCTCAGAGACAGGACTCGAACCTGCGTTCTTATGCATTCAGTGCATACGCGCTACCATTTGGCCACTCTGATCTTGCTTTAACCACTCTAAAACTCGAAACAGACGTAGTAGCAACGTACATCGAACATGGTCTACATCCTGGCCGTCACCCGACCGATACCTTACATCCAAACATCTCCTCTGTCCATCAAACACTAGACCTATTTATCCGATCAAGCATTGAGTAGGAGAGTGTATTTATAATCGCTTGTCACCTTCTTTAATGGTGCCAGTCGCTGACTGGACATCGTCAGCGACAGACCCCTATGAAGGTTGTATTGATTGTCTGTCCTTTCCTACCAGAAGCAGATTGTTACGGAAAATCAAACCGCAATTGTTTTTAACGATTTATTAATTTTTAGTTTGACATAAAGCCGCCATGACTAAGTTCAGTTTTTGCAATGACTGAGCGGAAATATATATTGGAGAAGCCAAGTGAAAGAAAAACTAACAGAAAAGATGAATTTTTGGAAAAAGATACGCTCAGAGACAGGACTCGAACCTGCGTTCTTATGCATTCCGTGCATACGCGCTACCATTTCGCCACTCTGATCTTGCTTTAACCACTATAAAACTCGAAATAGACGTATTAGCAACGTACATCGAACATGGTCTACATCCTGGCCGTCACCCGACCGATACCTTACATCCAAACATCTCCTCTGTCCATCAAACACTAGGAATTGGTTTCTGAGGTTTCTTAAGAACCTTAGAAAGTTTCCAGAAAGGTTTAGAATATGGTTTAATTTGTTCAACTTCTTTAGCGAAATTTTCATTTCGCAAAAGAGTAAATCTATGTTTAATTTCTTTTTGTAAATCCTTAACTATGTTTTTCATAGCAGGATCACGAGAACGTTGATATTGTCGTCGACGAACATTCTTCAACCGAATGAGCAGTTGGAGATTGTCATCGATGATAAGAGAATTTAATTTAGTTTGAGCTTTGGGAACTGAAAGATTTCTTGCTTCGATAATGTAATGATTCAAATTATCAATTGCTGTGTCGATGTCCGCAGAACTTTCTAAAATAGTTTCATGATCCACATGATTTTCAATGTGAGATCTGTAATCCAACCAATTAGCTCTATGATAGTTGAATATAGAACTAATTGGATTAATCATAGCTTCGTTGGAAAGTCTGAATGTTACAGGAAGATGATCTGAGTCAAAGTCAGCATGTGTAATCGGTTCACTACAAATGTGACTTTGATCCGTTAGAACCAGATCAATTGTAGACGGGTTTTTCACAGAAGAAAAACAAGTAGGATTACTGGGATGAAGAACTGTGAGTTGATTATGAAGTATTTTACAATTGCTGTTATTTTGCCTACAATTCCACTGGACATGCTTAGCATTTAAGTCCCCTATTACAAAAAATTTCGGTCGATATCTTGTGAGTTTTTGCAAATCGCCTTTAAAGAAATTTAATTGTTCGCCGGTGCATTGGAATGGCAAATATGCTCCAGCGATGAAATAAATTCCATGAATGGTTTCAACTTCGATTCCCAAACTTTCAATAACTTTAGTATTGAAAGAAGGTAAAATTCGATGTTTAATTTGCCGTTGGACAGTAATGGCAACTCCACCACCCATTCCAGTAAACCTGTCAAATCGATGAACCACATAATGTGGATTACTTTTCAATTTGACATTTGGTTTATGAAAAGTTTCTGTCACAATGGCAATATGAATTTTGTGAACTTTGAGAAAATTATAAAATTCATCTTCACTCGATTTCAAAGATCGAGCATTCCAATTAAATTTTAAATTCATTATAATATTATTTGCAAATTTCCATCCGATTTGAAATGCTTCAAAAAGTGATGAAGTCGAATTCATTTGGATGATCATTTGAAAAAGTTGATCTTGTAGGTAGATCATTTTATTTTCAGTGATATCGCCTAAATCGACTTCATTTAAAGAAGTGAATGGCATTGAAGAAATATTTGTAGATTTGTAGGATTTGGCCGGTCTACCTATTAATAAATTGTTTTCGTTAGAAGATGAACTGCAAGGCGGTCCTGTGTTTTGATTATTTACATTAGAAGAAATAGGTGATAGATTTCTACCTAATATACCAGCATAACTGACATTAGAAGAAGATGATGACGAGGTCGATCTACCTGTCAATAAATTGTTTTCGTTAGAAGACGAATTTGCAGGCGTACCTGTTTTTTGTTTTAAATTCGAAGAAATAGGTGCCTTAGAAGAATTAGGCGTAGCATTTGTAACGGTTTTTTGATTTTCAGATATGTTCTGTAAATTTAAGGTCGTTGATTTGACTTGTTGTCTAAGCGAACGAGCGTTTAAAATTTTTTCCCTGACAGGACATTTCAAAAAATTGGATTTATGATTTCCATCGCAATTTGAACATGAAAATTTATCAGTGGTTTCATTCATTGGACAAACGACTTTCGTGACGGAACCGGCGGTAGAGTCAGGACAATGTTGTGGAATTTCAGCGTACGGATTCGGACCAATTAGTGGAAATAAAACACACACTGAGCTAAATTTTCTTTTTCACATTATATGATATTCTAATGATTTTGCACTATTAGCATTTCCAATCATAGTTACAAGATGTGTTCAACATCATGTCAAATATATGAGATAATCTTATGAAACATAAAACTCTTCTTAACGTTATTTTTACAGAATTTCCATATAACGAATGAAATTTCCAGTCTGAGTCAAATTTATTGGCGCGTCTTATAACCATTACTAGATATCCGCACAACATACATTGGAACAATTTATGAAGCGCATATTATATTTACTTCGATTTTATTTAGATAGGTTCATATATACCATATGACTAGTTTTATAAAATTTATATACATATATATATATATATATATATATATATATATATATATATATATATATATATATATATATATATATATATATATATATATATATATATAGATATATATATATATATATATATATATATATATATATATATATATATATATATATATATATATATATATATATATATATATATATATATATATATATATATAACTTTCAATGGAGGTCATACGAATAGCAGATAATTGCCAACTACTACTTTTCTTTGAGGATTCAAGCTATACTAGTATTTCATTCGGTAAGGGAACACCTCATGATATTTGCGAAAGAGAAGTGAGATCCCGAGACTGAAAATAAAACAAAGAATCTTACTAGACAGATAGAGTAATGAAATGTACCGGATATATATTTCATGGTCCGTTAACGCATATCCTTGAACGAAGTTGGATGAGCTGTCTTGTCAGCGATTTAAAATTACATTGAGATGCGAAACTTCCTGAAAAAAATGGTCTGGAGCAGTTGATGACTATCGAGGACACAACACTATTCACGACTTTCATCGGATTTCCATATAAATTATATGGGATATTTTTTTAACTTTCATTATGATAACGTCCATTTAGATTTGACGTACACATTAAATAAAGATTATAAGTTTCCATATAATTTCTATGAATTATATTCAGCATATGATTCATATGACAAATCTAATGAATATAAATAAGATTTTCATTTCAGTGCACGCGAGAAATAGCTTTTAAATACATTTAATTCCCGAGTGTATAACAATACGACTCAACGCGGTAGCAGATACTAATGGAATATATGATGACGTTAGTTTTCTCTTCTCGTACTTTGAGTGGTCCAAAGTAAAAGGGATGTACAGATACACGCTTATAACAAAAGGGTGATTGAAGTGGTAATCGTTGTACCGTTCCACACTCCTCCTCAACGCTTTGCCACTTCACTGTTCCGTTCCTAGAACTAGCATCTTCGTGAAATGCCCATGTTTTTCAGGACCTGTCTGCAATCATGATATCTGTTGGACAGTATTCCAAAACGACGTCTCCTTTCTCACACAGCTCCTGTATAAACATTTCTTTCGTGCTTATGTGTTTAGATCGCCGGCTTGTTCTCTCCGTTTTGACAAAAGCTAGACAACCTTGATTGTCTTCTTTCAACACTGTCGGAGTTCCTTGTGGTTCACCAAAATCCAATAGCAACCGTCGTAGCCACACTATCTCCTGGCAGGCTTCAGATAAAGCAACGTATTCAGCCTCCATCGAAGAGAGCGTTACACACTGTTAACGTCAACTCGACCACGAAATTAAACCACCACGATAATAAACTACAGATCCTGACGTTGACCTGCGGCTAGCGGGATCGCCCGCCCAATCGGCATCTGAATATCCAACTAATCCTTCATTCGAATCGCCGCCCAATCGTAGATATAAATCCTTCGTAGCTTTTAGATATCGTAAAACACGTTTGGCAGCGGTCCAATCCGCTTCGCTGGGCGCCGAAAAACTCCTTCCGAGAATCGCTGTGCACGCGGCAATGTCGGGTCGAGCTATTACTGATAAGTACAATAACCCGCCGACAAGATTCCGATATTTGGTCGCATCCTCAAACTTTTCACACTTCATTTCCAGTTTTAGGTATCCTGGATCCATCGGACATCTAACAGTTTTAGCGTCTTCCATGCCGTTCGTTGTAATCAATTGTTCTATAAAACTCTTCAACCGAATCCGGTAGAAACCTTCACATTGTCGCACTTCGACACCCAAAAATTGACGAACTTCACCGAGATCAATTAATTCGAATTCTTCACACAAACTATTTATTATTTTCTTCACATCTGCTTCCGAGGGTCCGGCCAACAACATATCGTCCACGTATATAAGCAAAAACACTTTTTGCCCATTGACCGTGTTCACAAACAAACACTGATCTGCAGCAGACAATTTGAACACAAGTTTTGTGAGAACACTCTTCAACTTCACGTTCCAGCATCTTGCTGATTGACGAAGACCATAAATGCTTCGCTTTAGGCGGCATACTAACTCCTCCTGTCCTTGAGCTATATAACCTGGTGGCTGCCGCATATAAATCTCCTCCTTCAAAACTCCATTAAGATATGCGGTTTTTACATCAAGATGCCTGACCACCAACTTTTGGCTCATAGCAACAGTGAGAAACATTCGCAGACTGGCTTGACGTGTAACCGGAGCATAAACTTAATCGAAGTCTACTCCAAACTGCTGAGTGAAGCCCTGCGCTACAATCCTGGCTTTGAATTTGACTACCTTGTTCTCCTCGTTGCGCTTAACCTTAGAAACCGGTCCTTTTGGCAGTGATACCAAATCCCAGGTTTCATTTCGATGGTGAGAATCTAATTCTTCCTGCATCGCATCACGCCACTCTTCGGTCTTCATGGCATCCCTGTATTTCAACGGTTCCTGTACTGCGCAGGCCGCTATTCCGACGACATAATCTTCTAGATGGCGTGGTTTTGCTCCTTTGTTTCCCTCTTAGATCTGCGGAATTCCATAGATTCAACACTTTCTTGATCTGATGCATCAAAATATTATTCCTCGTGAGGATTTTCATTATCATTTTCTCCATCCTCCTTTAATAATAAGTACGCACGGTTTCAAACATAATCATAATCATAATCTGTCTTCTTTATTTAAATATCATCCTTTTATAGTCTATTCTCTCCTAACTTTGTTAAATTAAAATTTCCAGTATGGATTGCTATAAATCCGGGGGGAGGAGTTAGAACGCGTAGCTTAAGTCTGATTTAACCAATGACGTGTCTCGGTCATTGTAATCTATTTGAGTAAGAGAGAGAGTGAGTAATGTTTCTAGACAAGTGTGTGAGTGTGATGCGGAGAGGGGAGGTTGAGAGTAGTCAGGTTTAACTCTCGTGAGTGTCGGTTCGAGTCAGTGTCTTTTCCTGGGTTACCGTTATTCTAGGTCATGCCATATGGCACTGTTTGAGAGAGGTGTAGAGGTGTGGAAAGTGGAGAAGCGGGGAAATGACATAACTGAATTGTTTTTAGTTGATATTTGATGCTCAAGTTTCCGTGTTTACGTTTGTTGTATAAATGCGATATTTTTCGTTGGGTTGAAGTAAGTGCTGACAATTTAATTGTCTTATGTAGGTGAAGTTTATATTTCAAGTGGGTTTCTGGGCTTCGTGACTTGGTGTCAAATGGAAATTTGTCGAGTACGTGTTTTATGGAAATTTGTCAAGTGCGTGTGGTCTGAAGTGTGGGAAAGATTTACTTTTGAATATTTTACATGGTCTGGGATGTGTGAAAGATTTAATGTTACATGGTCTGGGATGTGTGAAAGGTTTAATGTTACATGGTCATATTACATCATCCCCCTTTTGGAAGAATGATGTAACGAAGGGAAATCATTCTGTAGTGTTTTAAGGGATTAGTTTACTGTTGCGTTCGAACTCCCTAACAATTTTAATATATATTACAGTGTTTTCTTATATCTAAAATAACCGAATTTTACAGTTTTTCTCAGAGAAGCTGAGTAAAACTTCACTTACATCCACGGCAATTATTTTTTGATTTTTCTCTCTTTTTTTTTTTGTTTTACGTGGTGTTAAGCTCGGTATCTAAATCTTAATTCTAAAAGTTTGATGTTACAATTTTGTATTTTATGCTTTGATGAGTCTATTTTTGTGAACAATGGTTTTTTCTTTTGACTGTAAATTTTGTATTTCACAATTTGAATCTTGAAGTTGTGTAACTTTAAATCGACCAATATAAAATGGATCTAGCTTGCGTCTATTTTCGTTTTGTAGATATACTATGTCGTTTAATTGTATTTCTATCGGATTGCACAGGTGATCTGTTGTCGATTTTCTGAATTCTTTTTGGTGTATTAAGTGTTTGCTTGCTATTTCGTGTGATCTGTGTAGTCTGTATTGTAATTCTTTATTGTACATGTCGAAATTATATATTGGTTCAATTTTGTCTGAATAAATTTCTTGTGGTAGTCTGGCTTTTACGCCGAAAACTAATTCGTAGGGTGTATACCCATGATCTGAGTGTGGTGTTGTGTTATATGAAAATGCATAGTATTGTAACCAATCATCCCAGTCGGATTGATGTTCGTTGATAAAAGATCGCAGAAACTCGTTGAGGCATCTGTGATTTCTTTCCAAAGAACCAATTGTCTGAGGATGATAAGCTGTCGAAAATGTTTGTTTAATTTTTAAAAATTTGCAAATTTGTTCTAGAACCTCGTTTTTATATTCGGTTCCTCTGTCGGTTTTTAACTCAAGAAATTTACCGTAAGTTAAAATGAAATTTTCTACTAACGCTTTAGCTACGATGTTAGCTTCTTTGGTTGGAATAGGTATATATACAACGTATTTGGTTAATTCACACTGTATGCTTACAGCGTATCTATTATTATGGATTGTTTTGGGTAATGGTCCAACCGTATCGATTGCCACTACTTCAAATGGTTTGTTAGGTGTATTAGTAATTTGTAATTTTTCTTTAGTATGTTTAATAATTTTGTTCTTTTTGCAAATTTCACAGGCCTTGATGAAATTAGCAATTGAACTTTTCATAAATTTCCATGTGTATATTTCTCTTAATTTGAGGTACAATCTGTTTTGTCCGATGTGTCCTCCTGTTGGTAATTCATGGTGATTTTTTAATATTGTTTGTATTTCCTGAGGTTTACTAATAAACTTCGGTGGTTTGTAGATAATAATTTGTAATGTTTTAATTGTTTTTAGGGCGAGACCTTTAAACATTTCCATAGGTACCATTTCAAATATTTTATCATTGCAAGAGATTGCTACTCTGCTAACTTTTAATTTTCTCATTTCTTCATCATATTTGGAGATTGCAAACACGAGTGTTTGTCTGATATCTCTTATTTCTGTAATTACACGATGCATCGGTTTTTGTTTTTGTATCCCTTGGTATGTATCAATTATGATGTGGTTGTTTTCGAAAAAACACCTCATTTTCAATAAGTTTCTTACTTCGCTAGGAGTTTCCGTTGAATAAACAGAGAGTTGATCAGGCTCACTGTTGATGCAAGGATTATTACTTAAATTATTATTATAGTTAGTATTTTTGGTATTATTTAATTTATCTTGTTCTTTTTTCTTTTTTATCAGTTCTTGTTTTTTTGACATTGACCTTGTATTAACCATCAAAATACTATTTGCCTTTAATTCATCGGAAGACATTATTATGCGTGATAACGCATCGGCTGCAACATTACTTTTACCTTGAATATATTCTATATTAAATTCAAATTCCTCTAAATCTAACCTCATTCTAGTTAATTTGGAGGTTGGGTTTTTCATATTAAATAGAAATACTAACGGTCTGTGATCCGTTCGTATAGTAAATTTACGTCCATATAGGTAGGACTTAAAGTAATTAATTGACCAGTGTATTGCTGTCAATTCTTTCAAAATTACTGATTTATTTTTTTCTCCGGGTGTAAAGCTTTTGCTGGCGAATGCTATTGGTAGGTCATTGCCATTAATTATTTGTGATAAAACTGCACCACATCCCACGTCTGAGGCGTCTGTGGTTAAAATAAATTGTTCATTAAAATCTGGGTATTGTAGAAGTTTTGGTGACATTAAGAAGGATTTTAAGGTTACAAAAGCATGCTGACATTCTAATGTCCATGAAAATTTCTGGTTTTTCTTTAGTAGCTGATTTAATGGGTAGGCTATGGTTGCGAAATTTGGGACGAACTTTCTGTAATAGTTGCAAAAGGCAACGAATCTTCGTACGTCGTCGCTACTTGTTGGCGTAGGATAATTTTTTATTGCTTCGTATTTATTACTATCCGGTAGTATTCCTTTGTCTGTAATTTTGTGACCTAAATATGTTACTTCTGTATTAAAAAATTTACACTTGTTGAGGTTTAATTTGAGATTGTACTTCCTAATGCGTTCAAAAACTTTCTCTAAATTCTGAAGGTGGTGTTGAATTGAACATCCAACTACTATAATATCATCTATATATACAAAAGCATGTTCAGGTGTTAATCCTGACATTGCGATTGTCATCATTCTTTGAAAACTGTTTGGGCTGATATTTAAACCAAACGGTAATCTTTTAAATTGAAAGTGACCGGATTGGGTTGAAAATGCTGTAAATTTCCTGGAGTTTACTTCTAAGGGTATTTGATGGAATCCTGACATTAAATCCAGAGTTGTAAAATATTTTGCTCTACCAAGCTGATCTAGGATAGCATCAATTCTTGGCAGTGGGAATTTATCGGCTAATATTTTTTTGTTAAGTTGCCTGAAATCAACTACTAATCTCCATTTTGTATTATTGTTTTCTGATTTTTTCGGGACTAGTAAAATTGGATTGTTATATGGTGATATGGATGGTTCGATAATATCATCTCTCAACATTTTGTTTACTTGTGTTGCAATTTCGTTGCTTTGTGAGTGAATCGTTTTGTAGTTTGGAATGTATACTGGGACTCTATCGCTCAGTTCGATATTTTGTGAATAAAAATTGTTTGACGAAACTGGTTCGTCTGGTAAGCAAAATATATCAGAATAATTTGAAATTAATTTTTCCAGGCTGTTTTTAGCGTATATGGGTACATTGCTTAAATCGAGTTCAGTTAGAACTTTGTTTTTTCTAGTGTTATTTTTGTACATGTTGTTTTTCAAAATTGTGTACTTACTTAAAGGTTCTAAAATTGGCTTGAATTCTGATTGGCTGACAGTTATAGGTTTGTCAGTAGTATTCATAAATTTTACGAATTGATTTTGAGGTGAAATAATTGCGCTTGCGCAAAATAACCCTTGTTTAATTTCCTGTGAGTGTAGTACCATGTCCTCACTGATATTTAAATTTTGCATTATTCTGATAACTTCGCATCTTCCTGGTATAATGTAATTTTTATCGATTGTATCTTGAATCGGTATTGCTATTGGAATATTGTTAATTGTAAAGTTTAATATCCAACATTCATAATCTATTAGGCATTTATGAGCCGATAGGAAATCTCTACCCAAGATGCCATCTGTAGAAATAGGAAAATTTGGGCTTACTAGGTGGAATCTATGTTTAATAGAAACTTCGTTGTTAAATATTAATTCTGTTTCTGTCGATGCGATGGTTTCTATCTCACCATCGGTAATTCCGGTAAGTTTAATTTTATTATTTATATTGATTGGTTGTTGTGGAGATATTTTGTTTGCTTTAAATACTGATATATCTGCACCTGAATCAATAATAAATGTGCATATTGAATTTGTCATTCTTATACCTACTTTGATAAAATTAGCGGCGTGTATATTCATGGTATACAAGGTCTTTCTTAAAAATTTTGGTTCGTTGGGTATTGGTTAATAAAGGGTGATTTTTTAAGAGCTTGAGAACTTTTTTAAACAATAAAACGCATAAAATTTGCAAAATCTCATCGGTTCTTTATTTTAAACGTTAGATTGGTACATGACATTTACTTTTTGAAGATAATTTCATTTAAATGTTGACCGCGGCTGCGTCTTAGGTGGTCCATTCGGAAAGTCCAATTTTGGGCAACTTTTTCGAGCATTTCGGCCGGAATAGCCCGAATTTCTTCGGAAATGTTGTCTTCCAAAGCTGGAATAGTTACTGGCTTATTTCTGTAGACTTTAGACTTGACGTAGCCCCACAAAAAATAGTCTAAAGGCGTCAAATCGCATGATCTTGGTGGCCAACTTACCGGTCCATTTCTTGAGATGAATTGTTCTCCGAAGTTTTCCCTCAAAATGGCCATAGAATCGCGAGCTGTGTGGCATGTAGCGCCATCTTGTTGAAACCACATGTCAACCAAGTTCAGTTCTTCCATTTTTGGCAACAAAAAGTTTGTTAGCATCGAACGATAGCGATCGCCATTCACTGTAACGTTGCGTCCAACAGCATCTTTGAAAAAATACGGTCCAATGATTCCACCAGCGTACAAACCACACCAAACAGTGCATTTTTCGGGATGCATGGGCAGTTCTTGAACGGCTTCTGGTTGCTCTTCACTCCAAATGCGGCAATTTTGCTTATTTACGTAGCCATTCAACCAGAAATGAGCCTCATCGCTGAACAAAATTTGTCGATAAAAAAGCGGACTTTCCGAATGGACCACCTAAGACGCAGCCGCGGTCAACATTTAAATGAAATTATCTTCAAAAAGTAAATGTCATGTACCAATCTAACGTTTAAAATAAAGAACCGATGAGATTTTGCAAATTTTATGCGTTTTATTGTTTAAAAAAGTTCTCAAGCTCTTAAAAAATCACCCTGTATTTTGTACTTGTTCGTACTGACTTGGTATTACATTAAATGTTTCATTTTGTGAGGCATTTTCCATCTGTTCCTCGTTGGTTAATAATATTCTGTTATTTCCGTTCCTTCGGAAATTTTCGTGGTATTGACCTTCTCTGCGGGGTCTTCCACGGTAATTTGTTGTATTCCGCATATTACCTTCATACCGGAATTCTTGATTATTTGCATTAAAATTGTTATGGTTGAAATTATTATTAAAATTATTATGATTATAATTATTTCTATTATTATGAAATAATTGTTTTTGTGGATACCTATTGTATTGCACTGGATATCTGGGTGCATTATATTGTCTTGCCCCTCTATTAAAATTATTCACACGTTGTTGGTGCTGTTGAACAAAACGTGTGTGCATTATTTGGGAGTGGGTTATTTCATCTGTACCCGATTCTTGTGCTTTCTGGTTTGCTTCTCTTATGTTGCTGAAATTACCAGCTTTGAGAATTATTTTTAATTCGGCGTTGTTACACCCTTTTATTAGAGCGTTTACCCCTATCTTAGTGCTCATTGATTTTGCCACTGGTAGTGGGATATTTTGCTCGACATAGGTATTTTCTAGTTTTGTGCAGAGGGTTTCAATTTCATCGCAAAAACTATTTATTGAGTTTTTTTGCTTTAATGTGTTTATTTTTGCTATGATACTTTCGGGGGTGGTCGTGATTTTACACCTTTCCTCGACTAGTTGTATCAAATTATCGATTGTGTTGACTGTTTCAGGAATGCCTTGTCTGGCTTTTCCGGACAGTCTGGTTTTTAGAAATTTTATTGCCATGGCCATGTGGTCTGGCAGAACTAACTCATTCAGCAATCTAGCTGAGTCGATAAACGTGTATAAGTTCTCAGGAGAACCATCGTAAGGTTGTATAAGAGCCGTCGCCTGACGTAAGTCGAACGGGGTTGTTGTTTGGGTCATTGTGTCGTTTTTGGTTGCTTTAATACATGCGAGTTTAAATTTTATTATTTCGCAAATTTCGTCAGTCCACAGTCTCGTATTTTTTACTAAGTTGTGGAAAGTTTTGTCGTCGATAATTTCTTGTTCTTTTGTAAAAAATTTTTCAAGGTCTGTTTTTAATTCTTGGCATCTATTCAATTTTTCGTCGAGTAATTTTTCTGATAGTTTCGTGTTTATAGACTTTTTTACATAAATGTGGAGTTTTTCTAGCTCCTTATAATTTTGCATTTCATTTTTGCTTGGATATATATAACGTTTATATAAAAATTTATCGTATTTTAAGTGGACATTATATTATTTTTATCGTTATGTAAAATTTTTTTTTTTTTTTTTTGTTAAAAGAAAAAATCATTCCTTTCGCAATTATAAGATATAGTGTGTAGTCTTCTGGACATGAATATACATGCATAACCACATTTGTGTTTTTCAGGAATCGCCTGTTTGCGTTTTTCCTCTACACGAATTTTAATTTCATTAAGTTTCTCTTTGACCGTTAAAGGCCATTTGTCGTTATAAGAATTTTCCATTGTCGCCTAAAAATGTTTGTGTACGTAGTCTAAATTTAAACGTTGGTCAGTTGTACCTGACGTGCGGCCTTGACTGCTATCTTTTCCGTATATTGTTTGTGTAATTTTAGTAGGCCTTTCAGTAGCAGATAGCCTATTACTATCCCTACCAACGCGCAGAGTGCGATGCCTTCCGTTTCCCTCGTCGGGGAGGCTATTGTGTTATTGATGGTTTCGTCTGACGAAAACCAACCCATAATCCTATTCACAAATGTTGTTTTGTCTCAACTCGATATATTCCTAGCTAGTTGTCCCTAATTCCTAAATTAAGCACAGTACCTTAGTTTTACTCCCTTTTCGTCCTCATGTTGCCGGTACTCCTGTGTGAGCGTTGTCGTCGTCTCTCCGTGTTGTAGCGGATCCTTCCTTGGTGACACACGGTTTTGTTTTAATTCTGTTTACACACAGAATTTCTCCGGTAGTTCATAGTTAGCGTCGCACGATGTTTTCTGGTTATTCACTGCTATCAAACGAGCACCAATTACCGAAAGTCGAACAAACTAACGATAATAACGATCGTCACTTGCATCTTTTCATCATTAAACACTCGTTTATCAGTTATTGCATTCTGTTTATTGTTAGCCACTAAAGCCGAATTGCACACTTCACCAAATCACCAATAATTGGAATTTGTTGCCATCACTGTGGGATGCCAGGAACACTTTTTACGGGCATGCAACTATTTCATAAGTCAATTTCTTTGAAGCAGTAGTAACTTCCTTTGGAAAAATATAGGCACTTTTGCACTGTTCCGAATTTTGAATCCTGATCATTGTTAGAGTTTATTTCTTCGAATTTTTTTTTTCTTGCCTTATCACTTGCACTTATAAAACAGTTAATAGTACTTTAACTGAAACCGAATTGTTTCACAAGTTCAATTCCCGAGAATCGTTAAGAAATTCCATCACTTGCACGTATAGAACAGTCAATAGTACTTTAACTGAAACCGAATTGTTTCACAAGTTCAATTCCCGCGAATCGTTAAGAAATTCTATCACTTGCACACCACGGAATCGCTGGTCGGAAAAACACTCGGTCGCCATTTAATAATAAGTACGCACGGTTTCAAACATAATCATAATCATAATCTGTCTTCTTTATTTAAATATCATCCTTTTATAGTCTATTCTCTCCTAACTTTGTTAAATTAAAATTTCCAGTATGGATTGCTATAAATCCGGGGGGAGGAGTTAGAACGCGTAGCTTAAGTCTGATTTAACCAATGACGTGTCTCGGTCATTGTAATCTATTTGAGTAAGAGAGAGAGTGAGTAATGTTTCTAGACAAGTGTGTGAGTGTGATGCGGAGAGGGGAGGTTGAGAGTAGTCAGGTTTAACTCTCGTGAGTGTCGGTTCGAGTCAGTGTCTTTTCCTGGGTTACCGTTATTCTAGGTCATGCCATATGGCACTGTTTGAGAGAGGTGTAGAGGTGTGGAAAGTGGAGAAGCGGGGAAATGACATAACTGAATTGTTTTTAGTTGATATTTGATGCTCAAGTTTCCGTGTTTACGTTTGTTGTATAAATGCGATATTTTTCGTTGGGTTGAAGTAAGTGCTGACAATTTAATTGTCTTATGTAGGTGAAGTTTATATTTCAAGTGGGTTTCTGGGCTTCGTGACTTGGTGTCAAATGGAAATTTGTCGAGTACGTGTTTTATGGAAATTTGTCAAGTGCGTGTGGTCTGAAGTGTGGGAAAGATTTACTTTTGAATATTTTACATGGTCTGGGATGTGTGAAAGATTTAATGTTACATGGTCTGGGATGTGTGAAAGGTTTAATGTTACATGGTCATATTACACTCCTTGAATGGTCGCAATTGTATTTCGTCGTCAGTTTTCTTTTTCTCAGTGAATAACGGGAAATTTACCGACGATGTTCCATTTCCGAGTTCTACAAAGCGAGCATCTCTGCTGCTCGCTGCAGTTTCAGGATCAACAAACCTGTACCCCTTATGATTCATGGAGTACCCTACGAATATCAGCTTTTGCGCTTTACGGTCTAGCTTGCTCCTTTTTGCGTCCGGAATATGCACATACGTAACGCTTCCAAAAACTTTCAGGTGTCCCAGATCTTGTTTTCTCCCCCACCATAGTTCAAAGGGAGTTCTCGGCACAGTTCGTGATGGTAATCGGTTTTGAAGATACGTTGCGGTAAGAACAGCTTCGCCCCAATATCTTTTCGCTAGACCTGAATCGAGGAGCATGCACGTTGCCATTTCCGTTATCGATCTGTTCTTTCTTTCAGCAATGCCGTTACACTGCGGTGAATATGCAGTTGTATACTGGGGAGTTATGCCTTCCTGTTTGTAGAAGTTACGAAGTCGCTTATTGTCGAACTCTCCTCCACCGTCAGACCGCACAACCTTAGGTTTGCGTCCAAAATTTGTCTCTGACCACCGCACATAGTCAATAATATTCTGAGTAGCTTCTGACTTGTGCTTTAGTAGATATATAACCTTGTCATGTCTTGAATCTGTAATAAATATTCATTCTTCATTAACAAAGCAAATAGGCCACACGTGTTTTTCTTTATATATTCTCTCAGGTTCTGGGCCCAGCCTGAACCCTAACCTTAAAAGTTTCGAGTGCGCGAATAAGTCCGGTTGTGATGGAAGAGGACAGAAAAATCTACCTCTTCGATGGTTCCAATTATGCGAACTGGAGCTATCGTATGGAAGTCCACCTGGAGGAGTTAAATATGCTCGAATGCATCCAGGAATAAGCAGACGAGATGGCAAAATACCAACCGCAGATAACCGATTCTGCTGATGAGAATCGAGCGAAGGTGGTGTTGTTGGCAGATAGGAGGAAATTGGATGTGAAATGTAAATCCGTACTTATTCGCAACATCGCTGATTCCCAGCTAGAGTGCATCAAAGGGAAACGGTCGCCGATGCAAATTTGGATGACGTTGCAAAACACGTTCGCTCGGAAAGGAATCTCTGGTCAATTTTATCTCTTAAAGAAGCTATCATCGATGAAATTTGAGGAATCCGGATCGATGCAGACACATTTGATGAATTTTGATCGAATGGTGAGTGATCTCGACTCAGCAGGAATCAATTGGTGATATTTTACTTACTTCAAACGATGCCCTCCTCCTACAGTCAGCTAGTGACAGTGTTGGAAACTCTCTCCGCGGAGCAGTGCACACTATGATTCGTTCGGGCACGGTTGCTGAATGAAAGTGTAAAACGTGAAAACACCCACGGAATTGAACATTGTGGAGAATCGACAGCGTTCGCAGGAAAAGCTGGCAAAACCAATAAAAAGATAAAATGTTTTTCTTGTGGAAAGATTGGACACAAACGATTCGAATGTCCGTCGCGCAAAGATGAGGAATCGGGAAAAGATTCAATGAAAAATCTAAAGAAGAAGAAACAAAATGCTCACTGCAGTGAAACAGAAGTGACATTTGTTAGTGATTCTCTTTGCGAATTCGATATAGACAATGCAAAACGTAGATGGATTCTAGATTTCGGAGCATCTGACCATATGGTCTGTGCGAAAGATTGGTTACGTGATGTCCAGAAGCTCGAAGAGCCAGTGACCATTAGAGTTGCATCCGGCCAGACAGTGCAGTGCCGTTTTTTCGGAAAAGTGAATATGCTTGCGGTGAACGAAAGCTGAAATGCACAGTGGAAAAAGTGCTTTATGTTCCAGAGTTGAGTTACAACCTGTTTCCCATTCGACGTATAAGTCAGTTGAACATGCAGGTGATTTTCAACAATGATAAAGCGTTCATCAAACGCAATGGCCTTGTCGTCTGTACCGGTAGTCGACATGATCGGTTGTACGAACTTGATGTGGAGATTCAAAAAGTTTCTAATTCGGAGATGTTTGTGGTTGAAACGAACATGAGTGGTGAAGAACTATGGCACCGAAGGTTTGGTCACATCGGCAGTACCGGATTAAAGAAGATACTGAGTAATAATATGGTTAAAGGGCTTGATCTGGATTTGAAAGCATTGCGTGGTGATCAGGTATGTGAACCATGTATGAAAGGGAAACAGACTCGCGCTCCTTTCATTGAAATGTCACTACCAAGAAGTTCTCGGCCACTTGAACTCATCCATAGTGACGTCTGCGGAGCTTTGACACCAACTGCTTGGAACGGTAAGCGATATTTTCTTACTTTCACGGATGATTATACACATTTTTCGGTGGTGTATTTTCTGAGTACTTATTACGAAGTACTGGATATGTTCAAAACTTACGTTGCTATGGCAGAAAATCATTTTGATAGCCATATATCGCGTTTTCGCTGTGATGATGGCGGAGAGTACATCAGTAAGAGTTTTAGAGATTTTTGTGAGATCAAAGGAATTCAGATTGAATTCACAGTCCCATACACACCACAACAAAATGGGATTAGCGAAAGGTTGAACCGTACCGTTATGAATAAAGCTCGAGCAATGATTGCAGACGCCCTTATGAGTAAGACGATGTGGTGTGAGGCAGTTCTCACGTCGATTTATTTGATCAATCGTAGTCCTACGTCAGCTCTAACAGAAAATCGAACTCCATATGATATGTGGTATGGGTATAAACCAGATGTTTCGAAATTGCGAATCTTCGGTAGTAAAGCTTCTAGTTTCGTTCCAAAGGAAAAACGAAACAAGTTGGATGCTCGTAGTAAGGTTTGTTTTTTTGTTGGATACGGTGTAAATGGGTATCGCTTATGGAATGGTCGAAAGGTTATCATTGCGAGAGATGTGGTGATCGCAGAAGTAGCATTTTTTTTTTTTTTTTTTTTTAATAAACTATTTATTAGAATATGAGTTGAAATTAAATTATTGAGATTTAAATTGGGTGTTCAGCCACAAGTGGTGACTTTTCAGCCCTATTATATATATGATTTGGTTATTACCATGAGGACATTATTTGCTTCCGCAATTCTGAGATTTTTGTGTAGGGAAAATTCTAAACCTACTTGTATTGTGTAATGGGGAAAAGGAACTTATATACTGACTTACGAACTAATACAGAGAGCGAATCGATTCAATTGAAGATTGCATCGATTTTTGTCGGAATTTGCTTATAATATTATGTGACATTACATCTCATGGTTCTATATTTGTGAGTCTGTGTAACTCATTTGTACTAAACCAGGGAGGACGCTTCAAAATCATTTTCAGAATTTTATTCTGAATCCTTTGAAGCGTTTTCTTCCTGGTGGAACAACAGCTTGACCAAATTGGTACCGCATAACGCATGGCTGGTCTGAAAATTTGTTTATAAATTAACAATTTGTTTTTTAGACAGAGCTTAGAATTTCTGTTTATAAGAGGATATAAACATTTAATATATTTATTACACTTTGCTTGGATTCCTTCAATGTGATCCTTGAAAGTGAGTTTTTTGTCATACGTTAAACCTAAGTATTTAGCTTGATCAGACCATGTCAATTCCAAGCCATTCAATTTTAGAATGTGATTATTGTTTGGTTTAAGAAAAGAAGCTCTTGGCTTATGAGGAAAGATAATTAATTGCGTTTTTGCTGCATTTGGTTTAATTTTCCATTTTGACAGATAATCACTGAAAATATTTAAACTTCTTTGTAGGCGACTGCAGATCACTCTTAGATTTCTACCTGTGGCTAACAGACTTGTGTCGTCACAGAATAGCGATTTCTGACAACCAACGGGTAGATTTGGAAGATCAGAAGTGAAAATATTATACAAGATTGGAGCTACGCTCGAACCCTGCGGAACACCGGCTCGTACGGGTAGCAATTCAGATTTACAATTCTGATAGCTAACCTGAAGAGTACGATCAGTTAAATAATTTTGAATCATTTTGATCAAATAAATAGGAAACTGGAAATCAGACATTTTTGCTATTAAACCTTTGTGCCAAACACTGTCGAATGCTTTTTCTATGTCTAGAAGAGCAACTCCAGTGGATAACCCAGAAGATTTATTTGATTTTATCATGTTCGTTACTCTGACAAGTTGATGAGTAGTTGAATGTTCATGACGAAATCCAAACTGCTCTGGTAAAAAAATTGAATTCTCATTTATATGAGTCATCATTCTCAACAAGATATTTTTTTCAAAAAGTTTACTGATAGAAGAAAGTAAGCTAATTGGTCGATAACTTGATGTTTCTGCTGGGTTTTTATCAGGTTTCAGGATAGGAATTACGTTAGCGTTTTTCCATCTTTTTGGGAAGTAAGCTAATGAAAAACACTTGTTGAAAATTTTAACCAGGAGTCTGAAGGCAACATCGGGAAGATTTTTAATAAGAATATTAAAAATTCCATCATTACCAGGAGCCTTCATGTTTTTGAGTTTCCTAATAATTGATTTAATTTCATCAAAATTCGTCTCAATAATGTCATCTTGTAATAACAATTGGGTTGAAATATGATCATATTTCAGTGAGACTTCATTTTCAATAGAACTCACAACGTTCAAATTAAAATTGTGGACACTCTCGAACTGCTGAGCAAGTTTTTGAGCTTTTTCGCCATTTGTAAGAAGTATTTGATTTCCTTCCTTGAGAGCAGGAATTGGTTTCTGAGGTTTCTTAAGAACCTTAGAAAGTTTCCAGAAAGGTTTAGAATATGGTTTAATTTGTTCAACTTCTTTAGCGAAATTTTCATTTCGCAAAAGAGTAAATCTATGTTTAATTTCTTTTTGTAAATCCTTAACTATGTTTTTCATAGCAGGATCACGAGAACGTTGATATTGTCGGCGACGAACATTCTTCAACCGAATGAGCAGTTGAAGATTGTCATCGATGATAGGAGAATTTAATTTAGTTTGAGCTTTGGGAACTGAAAGATTTCTAGCTTCGATAATATAATGATTCAAATTATCAATTGCTGTGTCGATGTCCGCAGAATTTTCTAAAATAGTTTCATGATCCACATGATTTTCAATGTGAGATCTGTAATCCAACCAATTAGCTCTATGATAGTTGAAAATAGAACTAATTGGATTAATTATAGCTTCGTTGGAAAGTCTGAATGTTACTGGAAGATGATCTGAGTCAAAGTCAGCATGTGTAATCGGTTCACTACAAATGTGACTTTGATCTGTTAGAACCAGATCAATTGTAGACGGGTTTTTCACTGAAGAGAAACAAGTCGGATTACTGGGATGAAGAACAGTGAAGTAACCAGCTGAGAGTTGATTATGAAGTATTTTACCATTACTGTTATTTTGCCTACAATTCCACTGGACATGCTTAGCATTTAAGTCCCCTATTACGAAAAATTTCGATCGATATCTGGTAAGTTTTTGCGAATCGCCTTTAAAGAAATTTAATTGTTCGCCGGTGCATTGGAATGGCAAATATGCTCCAGCGATGAAATAAATTCCATGAATGGTTTCAACTTCGACTCCCAAGCTTTCAATAACTTTAGTATTGAAAGAAGGTAAAATTCGATGTTTAATTTGCCGTTGGACAAAAATGGCAACTCCACCACCCATTCCAGTAAACCTGTCAAATCGATGAACCACATAATGTGGATTACTTTTCAATTTGACATTTGGTTTAAGAAAAGTTTCTGTCACAATGGCAATATGGATTTTGTGAACTTCGAGAAAATTATAAAATTCATCTTCACTCGATTTCAAAGATCGAGCATTCCAATTTAAAATATTCAAATATTTATTTAACCTCACTGTTAAATTTTAAATTCATTATAATATTATTTGCAAATTTCCATCCGATTTGAAATGCTTCAAAAAGAGATGAAGTCGAATTCATTTGGATGATCATTTGAAAAAGTTGATCTTGTAGGTAGATCATTTTATTTTCAGTTATATCGCCTAAATCGACTTCATTTAAAGAAGCGAATGGCATTGAAGGAATATTGGTAGGTAGACTGCCATTAGAAGAAGGTGATTTGGCCGGTCTACCTATCAATACATTGTTTTCGTTAGAATTATTTACATTAGAAGAAATAGGTGGTAGTTTTCTACCTAATATACCAGCATAACTGACATTAGAAGAAGATGATGACGAGGTCGATCTACCTGTCAATAAATTGTTTTCGTTAGAAGACGAATTGGCAGGCGTACCTGTTTTTTGTTTTAAATTGGAAGAAATCAGTGCCTTAGAAGAAGTAGGCGTGACATTTGTAACGGTTTTTTGATTTTCAGGTATGTTCTGTAAATTTAAGGTCGTTGATTTGACTTGTTGTCTAAGCGAACGAGCGTTTAAAAATTTTTCCCTGACAGGACATTTCAAATAATTGGATTTATGATTTCCATTGCAATTTGAACATGAAAAATTATCAGTGGTTTCATTCATTGGACAAACGTCTTTCGAATGTGATTTACCACAATTCAAACACCGTATATCCATATGACAATTTTTGGTTCCATGACCGAAGCCTTGGCAACGACGACATTGCGTTAAGTTTGCAATACGATTATGCCGTTTATAATGTTCCCAATGAATTTTAATGTGGGAAATGAAACGTACTTTTTCTAAAGTTTTCAAATTGTTTACATCACTTCGATTGAAGTGTATTAGGTAAAGTTCATGGGAAATTCCAGAGCGTGGTTTAGAAGTACCATTCGATCTTTTTTTCATAAGTATTACTTGGGAAGGGGCAAAACCAAGCAATTCTTTTAGTTCATTTTTAATTTCATCAATACTTTGATCATTTGATAATCCTTTCAAGACAGCCTTGAAGGGTCTGTCTGATTTTATATCATATGAATAAAATTTATGAAGTTTCTCGGACAAATATCGAATAAGACGTTCGTAATCTTCCAATCCATCCACCAAGACTCGACATTCACCTCTTCGTCCGATTTGAAATGAGACTTTTACTTCCGGGAGAAAAGTAGAAAGCTCAGTACGGAATGCTTTGAAGTCGGAAATCATCACCGTCACTGGTGGCATAGATTGATGTTTCTTCCCAGAACGACAAGCGTCCATTTTGGGAATTTTGGAAGAATTTTCTTCTATGTCGCTACAATCGGATTCAGGAAGAATCTCGTAAATATTGTTAGACGGCATAGGATCAGCGGAAGGGAAATCCGTCCGTTGTCTTTTATTTTTACATTCAGATTCTATAAGATCGTGAATGTTATTAGAAAAATGTTGAATAACGGATTGTGATTTATTCCGTATTGAATTATTTTTAGCCTTAGGCTTGTTGCCTTTCCGGTTGGACGCAGGCATTTTTTAAATGAATGAAATTTTAAATTAAATTAACTAGGCTAAATTAGTCTTCGATTAGACTCCTAGCTAGCCTTAAAAAAGGCTGATTAATTTCTTAGCCACTCTAATATCACTCTTTGAATCACTTAGTCACTCTAATATCACTCTTTGTATCACTTAGTCACTTAGTTAGTGATTCAGGTAGTCTTGAAAAAGACTGAATCCTTGAATCAATGAAACTCTAGGTAGCCAGAAAAAAATTCCAGGAGCCAAGAGCTATACGCGTGCGGTGCGAACGACTGTTCAACACCGACTGCAGAAGTAGCATGGCAGTCGTCAACAGGTGGCCTAAATGATGTTTTTAATCCAGAACAACAGAACGCAGACTGTCGTCAATTAGCGGGGCCAATAACTAACAATCTAGTACAGGAGTCGCATCAGTATAATTCACATACGGAATGCAAAGATGACGATGCATCGACAAGTTCACAAGTTGTTTCACGCAGTCAGCGCGTTCGGAAACCTCCTGTTAGACTTAGTGATTATTTATGCGTGGCATATGCTCTAAACACAGAGAGCTTCGTTGAGGAAGTTCCGGATAATATTGATGAGCTGAAAAGGTTAGAAGATTGGCCAGAATGGAAGATAGCCATTGAAGAAGAACTCCGATCACTAGGGGAAAATAACACGTGGCAGTTGGTTGACCTTCCTGAAGGTAGGAAGATCGTGGATAATAAGTGGGTATTTCGGCTGAAGCTTAATCCCGACGGAACTATTCAGAAGCGGAAGGCACGATTAGTTGCCAGAGGTTTCACTCAGCGATACGGTTTCGACTATTATGAAACATATTCTCCTGTTGTAAAGATGTCGACTGTCAGGATGATGTTAGCTTTCGCCAACCAACACAATTATGCTGTTCATCAAATGGATGTTACTGCAGCTTTCCTTAACGGTAATCTGTCCGAAGATATATACATGCGTCAACCTAAAGGGTTTGAAGAGGGGGATAGGGTATGCAAACTTAACAAATCCCTTTATGGACTAAAACAAGCGTCTAAATCATGGAACGATCGATTCAACGTCTTCACTGCAAGGATTGGTTTTCGTCGTTGTGTAGAAGACACATGTTTGTACGTAAGAAATGAAAAATTCGGGCCTGTATATTTGCTGCTATATGTTGACGACGTGCTTATTATCGCAAAGAATGTTCGTGAAATTGAAGTTGTTAAAATAATGTTGCAGCAGGAATTCAAAATGCAAGATCTTGGAGAAGCACAGATTTTCCTTGGTTTGCGAATAGAACGTGATAAGGCAGCTGGTGTTATGAAGCTTAGTCAGCAAGGATACGTTGAAGCTATATTGAAGCGGTTTGGTATGGTAGCGTGCAAACCTGCTTCCACTCCCATGAAAACTGGTCTACAATTGCAGAAAGGAATAGAAATAAATGTTCTGGATAAGCCTTACAAAGAGTTGATTGGTTGTTTAACCTATTTGATGATAACATCACGCCCCGATCTTAGTGCCGCTGTATCGTATTTCAGTCAGTTCCAGTGCAATCCCGCTGAAGAACATTGGGTTTACACAAAACGTATTTTACGTTATTTGCGTGGTACAACGTCTCATGGATTAGTGTATAGAAAAAGTGAAATAGTTGATAAGCAGATTATGGTTCCGTATCCGGGTACCTATTTCGGATTTACAACGCTACAACCTCTTGGACTTCCAGAAAGCAGCGGACGATTGCTTTGTCGTCAACTGAAGCTGAGTGCTCGGCTCTTGCGGATTGTATCTGTGAAGCTGTTTGGATATGCAAGTTATTTGATGAACTCGATATACGCGATCAATACACAGTTGAAATCTACGAGGATAACCAATCGGCTATCGTTTTAGTTGAATCGGATGTTTCTTCGAAGAAGATGAAACATACAGATGTGAAATTGAAATTCATTAAAGAGTGCATTGATAATAACAAAATAGTCGTGAAATACATTGCTACAGCAGATCAGCCAGCCGACATGCTCACGAAGGGCCTTCCACCAATTACTTTTAAGAAGCATTGTATCAATTTAGGAATACGAGAGTGATCAGCTTAAGGGGGTGTGCTGACAATAAACTGATCATTTTGTATTCAGTGTGTATTAACAACAATGTTTTCCCACCTTGTCATGTCTTGAATCTGTAATAAATATTCATTCTTCATTAACAAAGCAAATAGGCCACACGTGTTTTTCTTTATTCGTTCTCTCAGATCCAAGATTGACATGTTTCTCCAGACACTACGAACGCAATTCTTTTTTTTTTTTGCACTTTGCGCCGTTTTAGCTTTCACTTTTTCATTTTTCGTTTCCTTTAAGGCACTTTCTTCTTCTTTCTTAAACAGTCGGCAATTTCTTCGAAGATGCCCCGGCTTTTTGCAATAATGGCAAATCCGAGTCTCCTTTGGACCACTCGAATCACTACTCGATTTATATACGGCGGAACGCATCGCCTTTTCCGATCGGACTGAAGCACCTTCACGTTCGACCCGTCGCTGGTGCTCATCGATGATTTTCGATTTCATTACATCGATTCTTACATTATCCCCGTCGCGACTATCAAGAGCGGTAACTAATCCATCGAACGATGGTGGTAAACTACGCATAAGTAAACAAATTTTCGTATCGCCGTCAAGTTCCATACCGGCCGCGTCAAGACGATCGAACAACTCGTCAATTTCCACTAAGTGCTGCTCGATATCACCTCCTTCTGACAAATTTGTCGAGCAAAGCTTTTTCAACAGCGAAACGCGCACTGAACGAGACGACTTTTGATGATAATTCTTTCACTCGTTTTCCAGTCTGCCGTACGATCGCCGTCATTCGGGGGATCATCTACAACAACACTCCACAAATCTTCTCGACACAACAAACTCTTATTTTCCATGTAGCCCAATTCGATCCATTCAGCTTTGGAATCGAAAACTTCGCGTCAGCCATGATCGAATTAAATTTTCATCCACATACGGTGGGAAACACAAAATGGCTGTTGTTCGAATATCGGTTCTTTCTCTATTTCTCTCCACTCTTCGCACGCGTCGGAATCAGTACAAGTATGGCGTCACTGGATTAAAAAAAATTTCACCAGACTTTGATCCGGTCCTTCTGGGCCCATAACCTGACGGAACCGGCGGTAGAGTCAGGACAACGAAGTGGAATTTCAGCGTACGGATTCGGACCAAATAGTTGAAATAAAACACACGCGAGAAATAGCTTTTAAATACATTTAATTCCCGAGTGTATAACAATACGACTCAACGCGGTAGCAGATACTAATGGAATATATGATGACGTTAGTTTTCTCTTTTCGTACTCTGAGTGGTCCAAAGTAAAAGGGATGTACAGATACACGCTTATAACAAAAGGGTGATTGAAGTGGTAATCGTTGTACCGTTCCACATTTTGAATGTGATTTACCACAATTCAAACACCGTATATCCATATGACAATTTTTGGTTCCATGACCGAAGCCTTGGCAACGACGACATTGCGTTAAGTTTGCAATACGATTATGCCGTTTATAATGTTCCCAATGAATTTTAATGTGGGAAATGAAACGTACTTTTTCTAAAGTTTTCAAATTGTTTACATCACTTCGATTGAAGTGTATTAGGTAAAGTTCATGGGAAATTCCAGAGCGTGGTTTAGAAGTACCATTCGCTCTTTTTTTCATAAGTATTACTTGGGAAGGGGCAAAACCAAGCAATTCTTTTAGTTCATTTTTAATTTCATCAATACTTTGATCAAGACAGCCTTGAAGGGTCTGCCTGATTTTATATCATATGAATAACATTTATGAAGTTTCTCGGACAAATATCGAATAAGACGTTCGTAATCTTTCAATCCATCATCTCGACATTCTCCTCTTCGTCCGATTTGAAATGAGATTTTTACTTCCGGGAGAAAAGTAGAAAGCTCAGTACGGAATGCTTTGAAGTCGGAAATCATCACCGTCACTGGTGGCATAGATTGTAGTTTCTTCCCAGAACGACAAGCGTCCATTTTGGGAATTTTTGAAAAATTTTCTTCTATGTCGCTACAATCGGATTCAGGAAGAATCTCGTGAATATTGTTAGACGGCATAGGATAAACGGAAGGGAAATCCGTCCGTTGTCTTTTATTTTTACATTCAGATTCTATAAGATCGTGAATGTTATTAGAAAAATGTTGAATAACGGATTGTGATTTATTCCGTATTGAATTATTTTTAGCCTTAGGCTTGTTGCCTTTCCGGTTGGACGCAGGCATTTTTGAAATGAATGGAATTTTGAATAATAGTTCTTTGAATAGCTAGCCTTAAAAAAGGCTGATTAATTTCTTAGTTACTCTAATATCACTCTTTGTATCACTTAGTCACTCTAATATCACTCTTTTTATCACTTAGTCACTCTAATATCACTCTTTGTATAGCCTTGAGAAAAGCTGACTAATTGTTAGTCTTTAAAAAGACTGTTAGTGATTCAGGTAGTCTTGAAAAAGACTGAAGCCTTGAATCAATGAAACTCTAGGTAGCCAGAAAAAATTTCCAGGAGCCAAGAGCTATATGCGTGCGGTGCGAACGACTGTTCAACACCGACTGAAATTTTTCTTCGTTGATTTTCATATACAGGGTGATTTTTTAAGAGCTTGAGAACTTTTTTAAACAATAAAACGCATAAAATTTGCAAAATCTCATCGGTTCTTTATTTTAAACGTTAGATTGGTACATGACATTTACTTTTTGAAGATAATTTCATTTAAATGTTGACCGCGGCTGCGTCTTAGGTGGTCCATTCGGAAAGTCCGCTTTTTTATCGACAAATTTTGTTCAGCGATGAGGCTCATTTCTGGTTGAATGGCTACGTAAATAAGCAAAATTGCCGCATTTGGAGTGAAGAGCAACCAGAAGCCGTTCAAGAACTGCCCATGCATCCCGAAAAATGCACTGTTTGGTGTGGTTTGTACGCTGGTGGAATCATTGGACCGTATTTTTTCAAAGATGCTGTTGGACGCAACGTTACAGTGTATGGCGATCGCTATCGTTCGATGCTAACAAACTTTTTGTTGCCAAAAATGGAAGAACTGAACTTGGTTGACATGTGGTTTCAACAAGATGGCGCTACATGCCACACAGCTCGCGATTCTATGGCCATTTTGAGGGAAAACTTCGGAGAACAATTCATCTCAAGAAATGGACCGGTAAGTTGGCCACCAAGATCATGCGATTTGACGCCTTTAGACTATTTTTTGTGGGGCTACGTCAAGTCTAAAGTCTACAGAAATAAGCCAGTAACTATTCCAGCTTTGGAAGACAACATTTCCGAAGAAATTCGGGCTATTCCGGCCGAAATGCTCGAAAAAGTTGCCCAAAATTGGACTTTCCGAATGGACCACCTAAGACGCAGCCGCGGTCAACATTTAAATGAAATTATCTTCAAAAAGTAAATGTCATGTACCAATCTAACGTTTAAAATAAAGAACCGATGAGATTTTGCAAATTTTATGCGTTTTATTGTTTAAAAAAGTTCTCAAGCTCTTAAAAAATCACCCTGTATAAGTTATTCTTCTTGCTTTTGAATGCGCAAAGTAGTGATTCAAAACCGTTTTCTTTTGAACCGTTTGGAGTAAAAATTGAATTATTTTGATATCCTTATATTGCGCTTTTCACCAAGCATATTTAAAACCACAAAACATCAATGATTGACATTGATTCTTGTTTTCAAAACCGGATCTAGAAACGGCAATGGAAATCGACGTATTCTTGCATTCTTTATTTCGATAAGAATATTCCGAGAATAAAAACGCACTGAACTGCAAGAAGTATTTTTTTCACTCAAATGTTTAAAAACTCAACGCTTACTCTAATGTAAGAATAAATGCGAGAGAACTCATGGCAATGAGTTTACATTACTCAAATCCATAATCAAATTTTGACATATTGTTCCAGTTTATGAATTTGAGTAATCGCAACTCAAACCATGAGTTATATTCAAAGAGCGTGTAACTATGACAATGATTGTTTATGTTGGAAACAATATCAAGTTACAGTACGTGCGATATTCAGCAATTTTGTCTTATATCCAATGATTTTTACAATAAGAATGTAAAAACTACTTATGACCATTGGCTAGAACTTATTTAGTTTGTTATTGCCTCGTATCACGAAGCATTGAAGTCATTTGTGGCAAGAAATCATTATGTGCTGAATGTAAACATATCTCGATGAATATTAGAAAAAGTCCCAAGTGCAAATGACAGTTTCTCTTCTCTTTCAATTATTACGCAATATCCAGTAATTTACAACAAATTCTACAGTGCATATCGAAAGTTGATGGTTTTTGCTAGTATACTATGTGATGTGTTCAATGGAAAGACTGATTGGACAGCAATACTCGAAAGAGAAAGTAAACAAAGAGAAACTGCCATTTGCACTTAGGACCTTTTCTCGCGTTTGTCTTCATTAGTTTGCTTCCTTTTTAACTTGTATTGTTTCCATGGCATTTTGTCGAAACTAGTCGACGCTTAGAGGGTCAATAAAATTACATTATCACTTAACCAACTGGTTCACGATTACTGACCAACATTTATCAATGAATCGTATGGGACATTGTAATCACTGAATTTTGAGGTTGTGCTCAGGGTCATTTGTCATTTTTTCAAAAATCTGTGATCAAGTTAAAAACCTGTCTGTGCAATTGGTGAGCAAAAAAAGAAAAAAAGGCTTACTACCACCAAGCTCTGTACCTTTTTCCTCAACCGCTCTGTACTTTTTGGTGCTAAACCGATTTCAAAAATTTGTGAAAATCTGTGATTTATTACAAAATCTGTGACCATTTTCAGAAATCTTGGAAACAATATCAAGTTACAGTACGTGCTATATTCAGCAATTTTGTCTTATATCCGATGATTTTTACAATAAGAATGTAAAAACTACTTATGACCATTGGCTAGAACTTATTTAGTTTGTTATTGCCTCGTATCACGAAGCATTGAAGTCATTTGTGGCAAGAAATCATTATGTGCTGAATGTAAACATATCTCGATGAATATTAAAAAAAGTCCCAAGTGCAAATGACAGTTTCTCTTCTCTTTCAATTATTACGCAAAATCCAGTAATTTACAACAAATTCTACAGTGCATATCGAAAGTTGATGGTTTTTGCTAGTATACTATGTGATGTGTTCAATGGAAAGACTGATTGGACCGCAATACTCGAAAGAGAAAGTAAACAAAGAGAAACTGCCATTTGCACTTAGGACCTTTTCTCTCGTTTGTCTTCATTAGTTTGCTTCCTTTTTAACTTGTATTGTTTCCATGGCATTTTGTCGAAACTAGTCGACGCTTATTAACGGAGGGTCAATAAAATTACATTATCACTTAACCAACTGGTTCACGATTACTGACCAACATTTATCAATGAATCGTATGGGACATTGTAATCTCTGAATTTTGAGGTTGTGCTCAGGGTCATTTGTCATTTTTTCAAAAATCTGTGATCAAGTTAAAAACCTGTCTGTGCAATTGGTGAGCAAAAAAAAGAAAAAAAGGCTTACTACCACCAAGCTCTGTACCTTTTTCCTCAACCGCTCTGTACTTTTTGGTGCTAAACCGATTTCAAAAATTTGTGAAAATCTGTGATTTATTACAAAATCTGTGACCATTTTCAGAAATCTGTCAAAATCTGTGTCAGTTTTAAAATCTGTGCAGAAAATAGAAAATCTGTGAAACATAGATTAACCTGTGAAACACAGATTAATCTGTGAACCTGGCATTTCTGGTTGTGCTGAGATGCCACCCACATTATCGAAATGACGGAATGAGCAATGAAATCTTACTCAACTGCATGATATTTTAGTACTCGATCGGTTCAGTGCTAGAATTTTCGCCTGAGTTGACTGCTCGATCAACCTGATTGACAGTGACATTTTAAATGTCATTGAATATTCGCTCATTTTATGAATGTGTTAGTGTGAAATTAATGCGACTTAAGCCATTTCACTACACTCCAGCTAGAGGAATGGATGATGCTGACTAAGGTAGGCCGTTTTGTTAATTTCCAGCGAATTTCAATAGTTTATGTTGGGATTCTAAGAAGAACTGGTTATTTACTAGTTCTGTATTTCCGAAAAACATGAAGATTTAAACTTGCATATTCAGTTATATGTTTTCGTTTAAAAATAAACTGAAAATCAGCACGAAAACGTGCAAAATCAGGAAAGAAGAAGAAGAAGACGAATTGACAATTCAGTCCGCATCTTCTCACTCAATTCCGAATGATTTCCGAATCAACCGGTTGTAGGCGAACCGGTTCATTCGGAATCGGTTGTTGCACTGGAGTTGGAATTGATTCGGAATCCATTATGATTTCCACATGAAATTCCGAATGAAAATTTCTCGCCGATTCGGAATTGATTCGGAATCCATTCCCCACATTATCAGATCCGAATGGATTCCGAATCAATTCCGAATCGGCGAGAAATTTTCATTCGGAATTTCATGTGGAAATCATAATGGATTCCGAATCAATTCCAACTCCAGTGCAACAACCGATTCCGAATGAACCGGTTCGCATACAACCGGTTGATTCGGAAATCATTCGGAATTGAGTGAGAAGATGCGGACTGCATTGTCAATTCGTTTTCTTCTTCTTCTTTCCTGATTTTGCACGTTTTCGTGCTGATTTTCAGTTTATTTTTAAACGAAAACATTATATAACTGAATATACAAATTTAAAACTTCATGTTTTTCGGATATACAGAACTAGTAAATAACCAGTTCTTCTTAGAATCCCAATATAAACTATTGAAATTCGCTGGAAATTAACAAAACGGCCTACCTTAGTCAGCATCATCAATTCCTCTAGCTGGAGTGTAGTGAAATGGCTTAAGTCGCTTAAATTTCACACTAATACATTCATAAAATGAGCGAATATTCAATGACATTTATAATGTCACTGTCAATCAGGTTGATCGAGCTGCCAACTCAGGCGAAAATTCTAGCACTGAACCGATCGAGCACTGAAAAATCATGCAGTCGAGTAAGAATTCATTACGCATTCCGTCATTTCGATAATGTGGGTCGGATCTGATAATGTGGGCATGTTCACAGATTAATGTACGATTCAGACGATCCGGCTTCTTCCGTCACCGTCGCCGGAACGTCAGCCTCCGTCAAAATTAGTCAAATGAGTTTTCCCTTTGCGCATTCACACGATCCACCAAAGATCCGGAACGTCAACGTCCGTCAACGGCAAGCTCCGTCAACATTTCTCCGAAAGAATATTTGACGGACTGTGATTATCGCACACATGCACGATTCATATGATTACGGTATTGAGCTGACGTTTGTTATGTACACGCTTATAAATAGTTACTCAAAAATGAGTAAGATCTCACTCATCTACAGAAAAAGTGGAACAACTCTAATTTAGAGTAACTCCGAAGTTACTCAAATTTGAGTTCTTCCACTGGAAACGGTATTTGGGTAAAATCTACTCATTTACTGAGTAATACTTTATTTGTACATGTACCAAAAATAGAGTAACTATCACTCAAATTTTGAGTGAAATTTTATTTCACATATACCAAATTTGCAAAAAAATTTCTCCTTTTCTGAGTGTATTGTATTAAAATATCAAGTAATTGAACTCAATACTATATCAAGTGGTGGTTGCTTGGAGTAGTGTGTTAATCGCAAATTAACATACATGTCAGTTATGCTCAGGCACCAATCATACACTTATTCCTCATAAATGACATTTGAGCATATTCGGTTTCATTCTAAAGCACAACACGGAGTTTATCATTCCGGTTTTTGCAGACACAACACCGTTTGTGTTGAGCGACTCACCGACGACACGACCAGACACTCCGAAGAAAAATCAGCAATAAAACTGTTCGCTAACGATTCACCGTCAGTTACCACAAATCTAGCGACCCCTTGTAAATGATAAAAATAATCTTCTCGAGCAACACTGTTTAAGTTGCTATGGACTAGTTACCAAGGAACCCCAAAACAAATAAACATGTTTTGAAAGCGGTGGGATAGTTCTATTAGTGTTAAAGTCGTCGGTTAAACTTTGTCCAAATTAAGCAGAAATGCATTTAAATGAACTCGATTTTCGGAATTTAATCGAAACTATGGATGAAACCAACGAACGAGGACAATGATCTGCTTCCAGCGATTCATCCGTACACTTCAACTGCTAGCTTTTCTGGGCAATAGGATTCGGTGTAATATGCCGGTGTCAAAATTGTTGGTTGATTGCGCAGCAGTGGAAACAGTATTTCACCTTGTTGGCCACTATTCGAGAATTACTAGTGGAATTCCACAAAATTATTTTACCGTACGTTATGCAGGTACCGCAGAGCACTTGCCTCGCTCAGCTCGTTGTCGGTCATTTCCATGTCTTCCTTCTCACACAACGGTTTCAAGTCAAGACCTGAATTTTGAACTTGGCTTTATAAAAGACATAACTCATACTCCTCAATTTTTACATTCCGCTCGAGTTAGGTAAATCCATTAAAATGTTCCGTAATATAATAACCGATCTGAAATTTATTTGTTTACATTTATCTTGCCTTCGATATGCAGTAACCAAGGTTATGGTGACTGTTATTCAAAATCAATAAATATGTCAACTTGTGCTGCCAGTTTAAAAAAATTCACTAGCGTTTTCGATTTGACATTTCCAGTTACTGAGGGGTAGTTAAATTTACGATACAGTTTTGATAGACGAGTGGCAGGTCGTGTCGTCGGACTCACCCTCGAAATACGCGATCTCACTAACAAAATATACAACCTGTTGCTACAAATGGTTATTACAACCTTTAGACTGATCTTGCGAATAGTAACAAAAAAACGAGCTATTGCGTTAAACTCAAATTTAGAGTAGGAGTTACTCAATATCATTGATGATAACTACTCACTTTTTGACGTTTCCATGTATCATTTGAAAATGAGTAACTAGTACTCAAACTTTGAGTAACTTTTTCTAAGCGTGAGTTTAACGCAAAATCTCGTTTTATAGTTACTATTCGCATTCGCGATAAGTCTAAAAGTTGCAATAACCATTTGTAGCAACAGGTTGTATTTTTTGTTAGTGAGACGCGTATTTCGAGGGTGAGTCGATCAACACAAACGGTGTTGTGTCTGCAAAAACCGGAATGATCAGCTTCGTGTTGTGCTTTAAAATGGAAACGAATATGCTCAAATGTCATTTATGAGGAATAAGCAAGGGGGACGACACTAAAAAACTGCACTTCGCTTCGATTAGGCTTTTTCACGCTGCATACGATTATGCACACTTTCCTTCTCTTTGCTACACATAGGAACGGTTGAATATGGATCGATCGTCTTTTCTTGGATTTTTGCTGGTTAAAAACATAATCATGGAGATATGATGTATCGTAATAGGCCATGAAACCTGAAAGTTGCAAATGTCACATGAAGATGCCAGATGCAGACAGTTCGGAGAGTTGTGAACTATCGTCCTGTAAAATCAGTTTTGTTATATTCTGGTGCATAGCTAACCCACACACCGAGAGCGTATGCTCCGGATTATCTGCCATATCCTGTCGGAATGTTGGCCATTCTCGTTTAATATCTGCGTCATTTTCCACAGTTTCTATATTCAATTCGAACCAAAAATTATTCCAAATTTCATCTACATCGTACACTGTAGAGTTTCTCTTGTAAAGACGTTCCATTGTCTGATTTTTTTAAACGTCTGCGAATCTTCAAAATATGCTAGAAGGGAAATCGTGAAGTAAACAAGTATGTAGTTTGCTGTTAATCTGTATTAAAGTAAAAAAAATTAATTGTTATTCTTTCTATAAGATTTTCAATAACATATTAAACACAGCTTTATTCAGTTTTTTCTTCAGTATTAATGAAATTCTAGTATTCTAAACATAAAAAGTGCAAGTCTTAGCATCTAACAAAATATAAAACCAGTTTGATATCACAGACAGAGATATCTTTGGGTAAACCTTCAAAGGGCTACAATAAATTGAAATATATTCCATCTTCATGCTCCCAGCTACTAAGAGAACAAATTTTCAATGTTTCAGTTACCAATCTGTTGACGAATCAATGTTGACACTCAGTGAATGTCAAGAACAGTAACAGAAACTTTTTAAGAGATCATATGTTCTTTGACTTTCTTTTCCACGGTTAGAAACGCTTTCAAACGGATCGATCTAGATGTTTGGATAGATGTAGTTTTTTTCGCTTTCCATTGACTTTTTGTATTTTATTTGAAAAAACCAGATCTGTCGTCCCCCTCGGGAATAAGTGTATGATTGGTGCCTGAGCATAACACACTACTCCAAGCGAACACCACTTGATATAGTATTGAGTTCAATTATTTAACATTTTAATACAATACACTCAGAAAAGGAGCAATTTTTTTGCAAATTTGGTATATGTGAAATAAAATTTCACACAAAATTTGAGTGATAGTTACTCTGTTTTTGTACATGTACGAATAAAGTATTACTCAGTAAATGAGTAGATTTTACCCAAATATCGTTTCCAGTGGAAGAACTCAAATTTGAGTAACTTCGGAGTTACTCTAAATTAGAGTTGTTCCACTTTTTCTGTAGATGAGTGAGATCTTACTCATTTTTGAGTAACTATTTTTAAGCGTGTGTATGTATTCGGTGTCAAGATCCCACTCTTAATCGAAATATACCACTTATAAGTAATTAAACTTATCAGTAGATTTGCAAAGTACGTTACGTTGTTGAGTGGAATTGATTGTTTTGTTTTTTTCTCTTTCTAGGTAATTTTGAAAGTTATTTATTTGATTAAAAGGTAGGAAAACAACAGATCGATTGGCTTCAAAAGCTCCCAGATTATTAGTGGAAGAAAATTATGCGAAACAAAAATCTTTAAATTCTTCGTGTAAGAAAATGACACGACGGACACGGATAGGAAACCGGATCGTGTGAATCAGAATGACGGTGAGGGACGTTGACGTTCCGGTGACGGTGACGGAAGAAGCCGGACCGTCTGAATCGTACTTAATTCAGATTAGATTTCCGATATTGAAGAATCCAATCAGAGTGATCACCACGAGATAGCGTCATTTACTTGATTTTGAACGAATGCAGATGGTAAAACCTTACAAATATGGGTAAAAACATGATTATTCACGTATTGTCATCAAACATATGATTTAAATTTGTCCTATACACTTGAAAATCTCGGATGAAATTTAAAATTTTAATTTCACATACTGTTTTGATTTTGATGATAAAACATCATTAAATAGACTAATAATACAACATTTGATTATTAATTAACAATTAATCTCAAAATCCAACCATAAACACACAGGTATATCCAAGATATGGAAACAGTATTAACCACAGACTAACAGACATGACAGTACGAGTAAATTCTCATAAAAATAATTTTTCGTGATGCACTAGTTCCATCTATATTGTACTGCGCGAACTATTTACTATCTGTACACCCCTTGTGTTTTGTAAGTTTTTTTACTAGTTGGTTTCCCCTCGTTTGTCAACACCGATCAGCTGCTTGTAGGGATGCCTGATCTCATCAAAATATTTGGAAATGAATCGTCACAATAAATTATTGGATTACGTTGATAATATATTTAACTTTTTCGCGATGTTGGAAGGTAACCATTTATTTACTCAACGTTGTTCATCTACAGTATTTTGTATTAGTAGTTTTCACCCGAAATTAGGTGGCTGCAGACCAGAAGCAAGTAAATATTGTAACAAAACGGGTTCGATTTTGTATTGCGTTGGAGGAGGAAAAGTAGGCACAATTATGTATATAGTTTTGGCAATATGTATTAAATCTGTATCCTGCATGAAATTCGCATGGACGTATACAAATCATTACATTACAGGTATGCTGTATGAATGGCAACTCTGTTGGTAAATAAAAAAATAAACACAGTCTAGATGACAGACAGGATGTCTGTCGTGGCGCCATCATGACACATGTGAGTACTGTCCCAAATAAAGGAATATTCGAAATGACCGTTAAAATGATTGAAGAATCTAATTTGAGTGTCCTGTCTGTTAGTCTGTGTACTAACCTCCCTTTTTCGAATTTGATATTTCATCTTACGAATTTTTCATAAATATCAATCAAACATACCACGGAAAGTTACTGAAGAATCAATTATCGAATTTTTCCATATATTCACACGTTTTTGTATAAATAATCACCCCGCATTTTTTTCGAATCTTCAACAAAAATCTGAAAATTATTACCATCGCGTAGTTCAAAACTCGCCACTCAAGTTGCGCAGCGATCGCAAAAGAGTTGGTTGGATTCTTTAATTCTGCACCGATTTTAAAAATGATACAGGGAACGGGTATAGCGTGATGGGATAGTCGATGCCTATCACGCAGCAAACCTGGGTTCGATTCACAACCCCGCACATAGGGCCAGAAAGATTTTCTGGTCCGAAGAGGCGAATGATCTTAAGATGTTAAAACCTCTATAATTGAAACAAAAAAATTTTACAGATTTCGATCACAGACTGGCAATGAGCCACAAAAAGTCTTCAATTTGCTAGGTAAAACTGAGAAAAAATAAATATCCGACAGAGCGAGACCATTTTTTGCTCACCAATTTGATTCCGATCAGCAATTATATAACGTAAAACGTGCACAGATTTTGAACCGATAGTTATTTAGCTTGATCACAGATTTACGAAAAGAAATACCCTGTATTCTTGGAATATGTCTCTGACTCAAAAATTTATTTCGATTTGTCTATGTACAAGAAAATTTTAACCGCGCTTTATTTTCCGTGAGCAGAAAAAAGGTCTCACCAATTATCGTCTAGAGTAAAAAAGCGTTTAGATCTGGTGAGATTTCTCAAAATCTGGCAAAATTTTTAAAATCTGGTAAAATTCGTTAAATCTGAAAAATGATCTGGTTAGTTCAGCCCGGTGGCAAGGATAAGGCCCTCCAGAAAGTGCTGTCGTAGCCCACCATGTGAAATACCCTGGTGATCACGTTTTTCTATGTGCTGGTGCGGTTGTCATTTTATTTTAGAATAACAGAGAGGCGTGAAAAAGAAAAACATATACTAGTGACGTTGCGGGAGATGGTTTTATGAAAATATTTAGAGTTGATTCTGTTTGCGAAAATCGTCGAATTCGAGGAAATGATAATCTGTATTTCATATCATCGAGCACCGAAGAGCCCGGTCACTAAAAATTTGTTCTGCACATTTTTGTACTAAATATTATCAGTCGAGCGAAATGCAGCGTAAATTTTGTGGATTTCAACGTCGGGTCTTAGGAAAACATGGAAAGATTATATTTTCAATCATCACAGGTAATGAGGACACTGATTTTAGCTCAACCTTCGATAATAAATCAACGTCGCAGTTGGATTTCATTCCATTTGATAGTACCAGTAAAGACAAATTTTCCGAAACTGATTCGATAGAAGCAAATGGCATTGATTTAGCCAGACTTAGTGCTGTGGCCACTCCTTCTGTAAAAAAAACTAACATGACCACGTCGACTATTATTAAAAAGCATTTACGTACTACGGATAAAAACTTGAAATAAACCGTTCGTACTGTGTGTGGGTTAACGGGCGCACTGAAACCTCTATCGTAGATTAGAGCAACGTTTGATTAACTCGCTCGTAGTTAACCTCGAACGAATGTACCCGTAAACATTCGGAATCTCACACTTCGGCTGGCAACATTCTCCACCAATGGATTTCAGTGTAAGTCGAGCGAACAAATGGATCGATTCGCTCGACCTCCATATGAACATCGGTAGTTTGGAATGATTTCATTTTGTCAGCTTTGGTGTTTCACGATGGATTTATGTCTCCTTGTGGTGTTGACAGAACATCATTTTCTCCAAATACTTATTTAGTGAGAAAGCTGAACCGATAACAATAAATTGTCAGAAAAAAATAAGTCATATAAAACCAAGGGACAAATCACTCTAAACTCTAGACAATCTCATACTACACGCTTAAAAATAGTTACTCAAAAATGAGTAAGATCTCACTCATCTACAGAAAAAGTGGAACAACTCTAATTTAGAGTAACTCCGAAGTTACTCAAATTTGAGTTCTTCCACTGGAAACGATATTTGGGTAAAATCTACTCATTTACTGAGTAATACTTTATTTGCACATGTACCAAAAATAGAGTAACTATCACTCGAATTTTGAGTGAAATTTTATTTCACATATACCAAATTTGTAAAAAATTGCTCATTTTCTGAGTGTATTGTATTAAAATATTAAGTAATTGAACTCAATACTATATCAAGTGGTGGTTGCTTGGAGTAGTGTGTCAATCGCAAATTAACATACATGTCAGTTATGCTCAGGCACCATTCCTCATAAATGACTTATTCCTCATAAATGACTTATTCCTCATAAATGACATTTGAGCATATTCGGTTTCATTCTAAAGCACAACACGGAGTTTATCATTCCGGTTTTTGCAGACACAACACCGTTTGTGTTGAGCGACTCACCCTCGAAATACGCGATCTCACTAACAAAATATACAACCTGTTGCTACAAATGGTTATTACAACTTTTACTGATCTTGCGAATAGTAACAAAAAACGAGTTATTGCGTTAAACTCAAATTTAGAGTAGGAGTTACTCAAAATCATTGATGATAACTACTCAATTTTTGACGTTTCCATGTATCATTTGAAAATGAGTAACTAGTACTCAAACTTTGAGTAACTTTTTCTAAGCGTGTAATAAACTCATGTCATTCCAAAACAATTTTCTCTAATCTCTTTTAATCCCAACTAGTCTAGATAAATTTGGGTAATTTAAAACTAATCCAACCTAGTTTTGCCTAATCTTGTTTGAAGTGTATCTGTCATTCGAGCTCCCACACAGAGATGCCATTTATACAGATTTATCTGTATTATACAGATTTTTACATGCGCATACAGATTTAATGCAGAGTACAGATTTTATACAAATTTCTCAAATTAAATACAGATTTATACAGATACCACAAAAAGTAAGAAAGAAATAATGAAACTTTTCCGTCTGAGCGTGTTTGATTACCAAGTTGATTACCCATATTCAAATGAAAATTTTTTCGTGCAGCGTCATGAAACATTATTGTCAGACTGAAAAGTTGTATGACCTGACTAGACGTTGCGTAATGGGCGTTTGAATTCCATGTTTGAATTCCAAGCCATCATTTTCAAACGAAAAAAGTATATGGATTTACAATTCAATTGTGGTTGATAACAAAAACAATTAAATTTCGTCGTTGAATGTTCATGTCCGTGCGGCAAGGACTTACGATATAAAGGAATGCTCTTTGCATCTGCCATTCTATAACAATAATCTAATGGAATAACATCTCCAAACATCATTTTATTTTCTGAATACAGATAAATACAGATTTTTTATACAAAACAATACAGGTTTTCTATGAAAAATATCTGGCATCTCTGCTCCCACGTTCACAGCTTCTTATGTCAAAATAATGCTTTTCCAGATCTCGGCTAAACTTCTCTAATCCTAACACGCTTACTTGTGGCTACCCAAAATTGAGTCAAAAGTCACTCAATTTCGCAAAAACTAAACCTACCCAAAATTGAGTACAGTAAGTATTACGCAATTTTGGGTAAATATGCTTTTCGCAAAATTTGAGTAGAACTTACTCTCTTTTGTTTACATTTGTAAATATGTTGAAAGTACTCATTATTATCCAACCCAATGATGTTTAAATAAATTGCTTTAAAAACTTTTAAAAAATAACTACGTTTTATTGCAATACCCACATGTGCAATAGGTTTAATTCAATGTTTTTTTTCGAACATGTATCCGGAACAGCTCTGCTTCTCTCGGCATCAATCCACAAAGCAACCACAAACGGGACGTTTGAAATCTATTCGTAGTTCAAATGTATTTTTATTGCATAATGTAAAAATGCATTTTAATGTATTTTACTTACCAGCTAGAGCCTGACACGACTCGCTGTCTATAACACTTTTAATTTTATCCATCCGGAAAAACTTGAAAATGTCGGATGGCGCGGTTAAGTTACTTTGACACAGTGACAGTTTTAAATTCTACTCATTTTTTGACATTTGTTCACAGTTGTTGAAAATGAGTACTTTCGATTCACTCACTGGGTAGCCACAAGTAAGCGTGAAGACAAGACCTGACAACTGGCTTCTTATTCTTCCTTCCGAATCATCCTTCTCGTCATTTTCGCCCTGTGAAATAAATACCAACGTATCGGCTACAGTGTAGCCATATTTACAGATTTTTTAAATAACTATGCTAGGAAAAAAATATCACATTTAAATTTTTAGACTTTAGGTTTTTGATTTGAAATAAACATAAAACATGTTTTGGTGAATGCATTTCTTTATTATATATTATTGCTTAAAAACAATTAATTGATCTTTGATGACAAAACACGAAATATCTCATGTTGAACGAAAAATCGAATCCATTGTTGACGTATTACCGAATCTTTTGGAAACCGGAAAAAGTCAGGTTTGGATAGAAATGCTTAAGGTAGCGCTTCGCCGTGGTCACGGGAGTTCGCTGCCTATCCCGGGGTTTCACGCACTTTACCCAAAATTGTGAGAAAACGGTAAAGAAAACGGAAATTCCAAGAACATACGATTCTAGATAATTAATTTTTCTATCGATTCGTATATAAACTGTACCTGATAAACGTTTTTATTGAAAGATTTCGTGCGAGTTTTAAAAATAAATGAGTTTTTCCTTATTCTTTCGCACGCACACAATGTCAACGCATGCATTGGGGTGTGAAAAATGCCACATGCGGTAGACGCTAACAACATTTCTTTTGTTTTCGTTGTCCGTTCTCTCTGTGTAAACGTTGAATAAAGATGAGTAGAAAATGTAAGTAAGTGTTACTACTTTGTAAAATAATTTCTATTCATGTTTCAGTAGAACCAGAAATCAGTAATGATTTTCATCGCTACTAGCTTTGAAGCTTTGTTGAAAACGTAGCACATCCCTACATATGCGAGTTGTTTATAGCGAGAAATGGAAAAAAGAAAACAAAAGGTTTAACAAAACTCGCACGAAATCTCGCGAAAGAAAAGCTTTCTAACTAATATTTTTCGCCAAATGCATAGTAAAATCATTTACCTACAATCGTATGTTTTTGATTTTTCGTGAATCGGGTTAGTATTGGAGAAATTTGCAATTTAGAGTGAAATTTCGGCGACAAAGCAAGAGGAAGCAGTGAGTTGTCTCGCTTCGACTTGACCACCGCGAAGCGCTACCTTAATGCGACCACAGTGTGGAACACAACAGTTCATTCTTCTCGTGAAACTATACACAGTTTCGAGTTTACACCAATTTAAAAAATCTTTTTTGGTTACACTTTAATTTACTAAAAATAAAAACGGCTTGATGCCTATTTTGATTACACAGTTCTGCCACTATCAACATTTATTACCAATGAGATTAAAAAAAAAGTGAAACTTTCTCCGAAAATTTTCATTATCATTGGTGAGCTAAAATTATACATTTTAATAAATTTGTTTTCTGATTTTCTTTATACTTGGCATCATTGCTCGCGTACCCTGCAAAAGTTTTTCCTTTTCACAATGTGCAGGTGGCAACATCAAAATCAGCCAATCAGAAACTGGTCCATTTTGGAACAAAAGCAGCCCCCCAGATGTCAGGTCTTGTCTTACACTGAAATGAAAATCTTATTTATATTCATTAGATTTGTCATATGAATCATATGCAGAATATACTTCATAGAAATTATATGGAAACTTATAATCTTTATTTAATGTGTACGTCAAATCTATATGGACGTTATCATAATGAACGTTATAAAAATATCCCATATAATTTATATGGAAATCCGATGAAAGTCGTGAATCGTACTGCTTGAAGCTGAAGAAATAGTTGTGTTTTCGATATTCATCAACTGCTCCAGACCATTTTTTTTCAGAAAGTTCCGCATCTCAATGTAATTTTAAATCGCTGACAAGACAGCTTATTCAACTTCGTTCAAGGATATGCGTTAACGGACCATGAAATATATATCGGGTACATTTCATTACTCTATCTGTTTAGTAAGATTCATTTTTATTTTCAGTCTCGGGATCTCACTTCACTTTCGCAAATATCATGAGGTGCTCCCTTACCGAACGGAATACTAGTAAAGCTTGAATCCTCAAAGAAAAGTAGTAGTTGGCGATTATCTACTATTCGTATGAGCTCCATTGAAAGTTATATATATATATATATATATATATATATATATATATATATATATATATATATATATATATATATATATATATATATATATATATATATATATATATATATATATAAATTTTATAAAACTAGTCATATGGTATATATGAACCTATCTAAATAAAATCGAAGTGAATATAATATGCGCTTCATAAATTGTTCCAATGTATGTTGTGCGGATATCTAGTAATGGTTATAAGACGCGCCAATAAATTTGACTCAGACTGGAAATTTCATTCGTTATATGGAAATCCTGTAAAAATAACGTTAAGAAGAGTTTTATGTTTCATATATTTGACATGATGTTGAACACATCTTGTAACTATTATTGGAAATACTAATAGTGCAAAATCATTAGAACATCATATAATGTGAAAAAGAAAATTTAGCTCAGTGTAGCTCTAATCCCATTCTAATCCAGCGAGATCCCTGCTAAACTTTTTTACTCCCGGTAAAACTTGTTTGAGTTCAGACAAAGTTTAGAGTTATTTGCCCCTTGTATAAAACCATACTTAAGAGTCTGAAGAGCTACAGGCAGATATTGTTTGATCGATTAGGGACTGTAAAACCAAGATGTATTCATTATCGGTTAACCGATTGGCGCATTGGCGCAAAGCTGATTTACCGGTAGCGACACCTGCCAATGAAAAATGGAACCAAGATAAGGAGGATTCTTTCGAAAATTTTCATATCGGAAATAGTGATTTTCAACATTTTTATCGTTTATTTAAGAGTACAAATAGATATTAGCAATAAAAGTACACTCGGAGTAGAAAAAAACTATTTCAAAATGATTACTACTACATTTTTTAGTGTAAAATATGATTAAACATGGAAAATCTACAGAAATGTGTGAAATTGGGTAAGGCTAGGTTTTTTCGGATCAATATTTTTTAAACAGATTTCTCGAGTACTAGAATGTATAGCGATCTAGTGCTATTTATTTTGGATACTTTATTTGTTATTTCCAGTCATTCGAAAAATGGTATCAAACCAAGTTTAATGCTCTATTCTGAATAAATGGTAGATTTCGCACAATGAACTAAGATCAACATTACCACCTCAGAGTAAAAACTTTTTCTTCAACTTCTACTATGGTTTTTCAAATGAATTTGCCCGTTTTCATAAGAAATCGTTGTTTTCTTACTGATTTGACAGCTCTTGCTGAAAGTATCATCTCTAAACAAGCAGCGCCTCTAAATTTAAGTTTTGCGACAATCTGTATTTCGACAACATTTCATTAGGCGCTAAGAACAATTATACACATTTGAGAAAATCAATTATGAATAATGAATTAGCGTTTTCAATTCCTATTTTACTATATATAAACAATTTGTGTTTTGTCGTGAATACGACTTACTTTACTATGGGGCGCCTTTTCAAAATTAGCCATATGGAAGAATGGGCAGAACTTAATCGTGAATATATCGACTTGTATTAATGGCAGCAACATAATTCTTTCACTACTTCATCATAAATATGATCAGGAATTTAGGATAAGATTTTGAACAGTGTGAGATAACCACAAACAACTCAAAAATTAAATTTTCTGAAAATTTGAAAACAACGCGGAAAACTCTTTACTTTCGCTTGGGTTTTTCACACAAGGACGACGATTTTGAGGTAGTCAGGCACATATCTTCAACTGACTGCGTATAAAAGGTGAACCGTGGTAAAAAATCGATCATTTCTTCTTGTGTGTTGAAAGGAAGCGGACGTCGTGGGAATGATTTAGTCAACCAGAAGCTTCGGAGAGTGCACTTTCTGCGTGATTAAAAACCTCAAACGCCCAAGTCGCAACTCTCATTTGGACTTCAGTCGTCCGGTGGAGCAGTTGGCAATGAAAGCAGGCCTTTTGCGTGTTATAAGGCCTCAAACGCTTAGGTCGTGCTTTCATTTGGACTTCAATCGTCGGGAGCAGCAGTCGTCAATGCTCTAATTTGGACTTCGGTCGTCAGGTGGAGCAGTCGCTAGTAATAAGAACAGACCTTTAGCGTTGTACAAAACCTCAAACGCTCAGGTCGCAGAGTCACCTGTTGGTGGTCGTTTGCATTGGAGCAAAATACAACGGAAAATGGACAACAATGTGGAATATTCTGCAAAATCAGCCCTTCTAATGGCTCTAACTGTTACCTAAAGAACTATAAAGATTGCTTCTTTGTAAATCGTAAATTAAAATTATCAGTGTAGTGCAAATCTAAGATAATTGACCAGTTTTTTGCAATTTTCACAGTTCTAAAACAGTGTTTAAAATTGTTTATATCGAATCAATGTTCAATATCTTAGAAAATTATACAATTTGCTCTTCTGGGATGCCGAAAATTAATCCCGTACAGCATTTTGATAGTAACTTTTACTAAAATATTGAAATCCGAAATGTAATAATCGACATCAAAATTCTCTAAGGTGCCATTTAGAACCATAAGTTTATACCCAAAGAATTATGCGAAATTTTACTGCACTATATTGTATACGGCCCATTTTTCAATCAGTTGTAGTTTGTAGTAAACTTTTTGCAGATTTGCTATATAAAATGCGTAGCACCGACTCAGAAGCCATTCATTTCGAATTTGGCTGTCGTTTTCATCGTGTTAATTATGGTGCGATCGAGGAATCTCCAAGCAAAATACAAAGATTTTTACCGCAAGCGGAAGAAGCATTCGTGATCTTTGTGTGTCAGAATGTTTAATGTAACTAATCTGTACTGTAGTTTAGGTGTATCGTTACAAATTCTAGTAGTGTAAAAGAGCAAAACTTGCACAATTCACACTATCGATCAACTAATTTATATTCGGAAGTATAAAGTAAGAGTGTCAGTTTTATTCGTATTCACGACATCCAGTTATGTCTCTGACATTACACACCTGTACTTTTTTCTCATTGGAAACTGTTGTAATAATAAACTAAGTACCCAAAGACTCATTGTTTTAATTTATGTATAATGTTATGCAAGCAATTTTAACAATATATGTTTTGCTCCCTTCCAAAAAGTTATCTTGTTCTTGTGTCATTCACTAAAACACCTTTTCGTCAAAATATTGTTTATACACCCATCGATTAGGCCTTTTCCTTACATCAAAACAACTTGTGACGTTTGTTTTTGTAACCATTTCATTTTATTACTTGTTTTTAGTCCCTTTTTATTTCAACATTGGTATGGATTCATGTATTGTTGTTATTTTTTTGATTGCAAGTAATTGTAGTGATATCCGAAAATGTATGGGCATGGTGAAACTCATCTCATCAAAAGTTGACACGAATGTAGAAAAGCAATGAATATAATAATTATTATTTGCCATCCGCCGTGGTCAGTGGGTGAGGATCCATTGATCCGGTGTTGGGATATTCTGGCAATTCCAAAAAAAACGAACTAAGTTGCTATCGTGATTTATTATGACTCATTCGGTAGTGTGAATATTTTTATATAAATAATTGCTAGAACAACATGAAAGAATATATGATAAGCAGAAATAAATGTAGGCGTAGAAAATGATATAAAATGTTAGTTATAAAACACTTCTATAGACCAATCAGCAGAAATGTAATAAAATCGCTAAAGGAAAAAAAAAACTTATGAAACGTATATAGGTATTTTATTCATACATTGTTGAAACATAGTTAATTTATGATGTTTATTATAAAAAGTGTGAATTCATATTTTCTTATTAATTTATTTCCTGCCTATGTACCAATTCAAAGCAACGCTGTTTGTTACTGATGGAAATAAATTTTGCTTTTAGTTTTTGCGATGTCCTTCCGTTTCATCTTATACATGTTATTTGATACCTCTTGATGTTTTTCTTGAGCCCGCTGAATATCCTGTATTACGTTAGGATCTGATGCTACCTTTATTGCATTTTTGAATTTATCACAGTCGTTACAGCAGTCCTTCTGCTCAAATTGAACGAACAAAATATTATGCGATAAGTATTATTATGCACGATTTCCTTATCTTCAGCTTTACATTTTTCTACGTATAAATTAAACATTTTACTGATATTCAACTCTGAAGATAAATACAATCGAGAGCTCGATTCCCGACAGTAGCGGGATCGATACGAAGGAAACGACTTAATGTGATTCTCAATATACGTTCGAGTTTCCTGAGTAATTGATATTCGGCTTGGAAACATCATTCTTTTATCCTCGCTGCAAATGCCTGAACAACGCAGGAGCTTTTCAGAAAGAACTCTAGCTTTTTTGTTTCCAATGTCGAATGTGGCTAGGAACATTTTTTACATACTTCTATTTTTCCCCCTACACCGGGTAAAAAATACTGAAACGTGAACTGCCTCTTGGAATTCTAAACCTAGTAAACGAACGAAAAGTGATATTATACTACATGAATGCAAAATTTCCAAAAACCTACTCGATGCGTGGCTGCATATTTTACATGAATATGCGAACTCAGGAACTGATTTTGTCCGGAAGATTTGAGTCGTAGTAAATTGTATAATAGTTTTTCTTGTATTTCCTTTGTGTACTTAGAACTACAATTCAATCTAGCACATCTGCATGACTCTTTGGTTGTTCGAGCAGGTACTTTTCTGCCGCTGCAATTTGTGTATTCCATTCCCCGTTCCCTCAGTTCTTTCCTGGTTAAATTGTCGTCTTTTGGTTCCCGGTTTGTCGAAGCTATCAACATCCGATTCGTCTGGAAATTATAAAAAAAAACATATTAATATATATATATATATATATATATATATATATATATATATATATATATATATATATATATATATATATATATATATATATATATATATATATATATATATATATATATATATATATATATATATATATATATATATATATATATATGTATATATAGGTTCGAAATATTCAAAAATAGAAAAATTATTTAACATTTCAGCATTTCCCGTATCGACACCGCCTTCACTACCATCAGAATCAGAGTGAGAACTATGATTGCAGCATTGAAATTGGTCTTCTTCAATGATTGAAGCACATGACGAATGACCTGATGATTATAGATTAATTAAATAATTGACCTAACAAATAATTTAATGATTACCGTTATATATCACCGGTGTTTTTCTATTGGATGTGTGTGATGTTTTCATAACGGTAGAACGTATTTTTTCATTACTACGTTGTTTAAAAAAATGGCGCTCACAAGAATTTCTCAATGCCCGATGTTTCAAAATACGGTTTGATGGATCATCAAGAGTGCGATCGTTTCTTGCCGTACGTACTGAATCGTTCCGAAAAACGCGGTGTTTCCTTAATCCAGTACGGTTGCCACATGATGATGATCTTAAGCTATCGTAGAAATGTGATGCATTCTGTTTTTGTTTTGTTGTGGATTGAGTAGAAAAATTTGTACTATTCCAAATATCACGGGAAAAATGCTGGAATGTGGGTGTCGTCTTCGCTCTGATAGTACGAATGTATTCCTCGTCGGCAGTCCGAACAAGTAGACTAGAGCAACATTCGCTGCGAGAAGTACGAAGTAATATATTATCTGTGGTTTGAACCATCAGTGACATATTGTTAGGTTTACTACTTTCAAGCTTCGGTTGAATTATAGATCTGTTATGTAACGGGGTAGCGAAATAATATCCATTAAAGATGGATTCTCCGTTACAGAGCAATTTTCGATCTCCTCATATAGCGCCACTGACGGATTACTGAAATCCGCGACTACTTGCTCTCCCTTAAGCATTTCTGCCGCTTCTGAAAAAAACCTGATTAGTTATATTTTATGTCTGTTTTGAATATACGTACCAAGCAGTAAATGGAACCCATTGGTGGTATCCATCGTAGCAATATACGATAGCCAAAGCGCTTCATCAATGTACAGAAAAAAATTGTCTAGGTCGCTAGTACACACGAAAACGAAAAAATGTTTTAAAACCCTTTTCCAATAGCATAACATAAAACCTTTTCTACACTGAAAAGTTTATAGCACCATTCGATTTTTTTGACAAGCAGAAAATAATTATTTTTTTATATTTATATAAATTTGGCTTCGAAAGTTTATTGTTTGATATAAAACAGTCAACACTAATTACAACGAGCTGTATTATATAAATTATAATCAATGTTAGAAATAAACTTGAATTGAAACGGCTTATGTACATTGCACGTTTGCATTGATTTTTGATGTTCATATTCCCTTTTTTATCATATGCATTTGAAAGGTAACATAAACAAAATTGTTTTGTTGATGTGTCATTTTAAAAATGTCAATTTCAGAGGAACTTCTCAAACAAACATTAGCTCATATTTGGTGTATTAATATTTCATTTAATGATATGAAAATGCACACTGAAATGAAAATCTTATTTATATTCATTAGATTTGTCATATGAATCATATGCCGAATATAATTCATAGAAATTATATAGAAACTTATAATTTTTATTTAATGTGTACGTCAAATCTAAATGGACGTTATCATAATGAAAGTTATAAAAATATCCCATATAATTTATATGGAAATCCGATGAAAGTCGTGAATCGTACTGCTTGAAGCTGAAGGAATAGTTTTGTCCTCGATATTCGTCAACTTCTTCAGACCATTTTTTTTCAGGAAGTTCCGCATCTCAATGTAATTTAAAATCGCTGAAAAAACAGCTCATCCAACTTCGTTCAAGGATATGCGTTAACGGACCATGAAATATATATCCGGTACGTTTCATTACTCTATCTGTATAGTAAGATTCATTTTTTTATTTTCAGTCTCGGGATCTCATTTCTCTTTCGCAAATATCATGAGGTGCTCCCTTACCGAACGTATAGCGTATACAAGTATAGCTTGAATCCTCAAAGAAAAGTAGTAGTTTGCAATTATCTACTATTTGTATGACCTCCATTGAAAGTTATATATATATATATATATATATATATATATATATATATATATATATATATATTTATATATATTATACTTAACTAGTCATATGGTATATATAAATAAATTCGAAGTGAATATAATATGCGCTTCATAAATTGTTCCAATGTATGTTGTGCGGATATCTAGTAATGGTTATAAGACGCGCCAATAAATTTGACTCAGACTGGAAATTTCATTCGTTATATGGAAATCCTGTAAAAATAATGTTAAGAAGAGTTTTATGTTTCATAAGATTATCTCATATATTTGACACGATGTTGAACACATCTTGTAACTATTATTGGAAATGCTAATAGTGCAAAATCATTAGAATATCATATAATGTGAAAATGAAAATTTAGCTCAGTGTATGCATTAATTCGATTTGTTTACATTTGGTATATGTGCCCTTATGAAAAATGATCGTCGATTTTACAATAAATCTGTATAAATGGCATCACTGCTCAACAGCGGCTCTTACACGATCATTAAAAGTGTCATTACTAAAATGTAATGGCACTTTTAATGATCGTGTAAGGGCCGCTGACGAGTTGCAGTGTAATCAGCGTTGCCAGGTTTCCAGATTTATCTGACGAATACAGAGTTGCCAGGTTATTTTTTCAAAAATCTGCTTCTGACTCAAAAATTTATTTGGGTCTATTACATATAGGAAATTTAGATTACATCAAGGAAATTTAGACCGGGCGTCATTTTCAGTCAGCAAAAATAAAAGATCTCACCACCTATCGCATAGAGGCCGAAACCCGTAAAGAACTGGGAAATCTGACGAAATCTGGGAAAATTCGTAAAAAATTTATCTGGATTTGTCTGGGTTTTTCAAGGAAATTTTTGACGGGCTTCATTTTCAGTGAGCAAAATAGGTCTCCATACTAATCGTTTATAGGCCAAAACTGTAAAGATCTAGCAAGATCTGTCAAAATCTAGGAAAATTTGGAAAATCTGAGAAAATTTGGAAAATCGGGCAAAAGATCTGGTTAGTTTTTGTGTCGCGAGAAAAATCTAGCATTTGCCAGACAAATCTGGCAACTTGGCAAAGCTGCGTGTAACCAAATCACAGTTCCAAGGATGCACGTTTGCACGTTTCCGATTATTATGTATAATTGCCACAATGACGCCAAAATGAAATGTCGAGGCGCTGCTTGTTAATCATGGCAAAGATGAGACCAAGATGACAGACTCACTTCCCGGGTTATACAGTGTGTACCGAAAGACCGAATACCGGTGGACAATTCGGATAAACGTGATCGCGGAACGTGAACGAAAATGTGAGAATATATACTTGTACAAACACGTCTGTATTTAACCGATATCGTTACAGGAATAATCAAAAGGAAATAGAATCTTTTTTGTTTTATCTCTACCTTACACAGTGCAGTGCTGACAACCGATGTGGGTTGTCATTCTTGTCCAGTGGCGCAGGGGAAAAATTGTTCATGCCCACATCACAGACTAACAGACAGGACACTCAAATTTGATTCTTCAATCATTTTAACGGTCATTTCGAATATTCCATTATTTGGGACAGTACTCACATGTGTCATGATGGCGCCACGTTACCCTATCAAAAACATCATGTCTGTCATCTAGACTGTCTTTATTTTTTTCATTTACCAACAGAGTTGCCATTCATACAGAATTACCTGTAATGTATTGATTTGTATACGTCCATGCGAATTTCATGCAGGATACAGATTTAATACATATTGCCAAAGATAAACTGAAGATTACAATGTTCCATACGTTTCATTGAAAAATGTTGGGTCAGTAATCGTGAACCAGTTGGTTCAGTAATAATGTAATTTTATTGACCCTCCGTTAACAAGCGTCGACTAGTTCCGACAAAATGCATGGAAACAATACAAGTTAGAAAGGAAGCACACATATGTTTACATTCAGCATATAATGATTTCTTGCCACAACTGATGCTTCATGGGATGAGGCTATAACAAACTAAATAAATTCTAGACAATGGTTCTAAGAAGTTTTCACTTTCTTATTCTAAGAATCACTGATATAAAGCGAAATTTCTCAATATCGTTCATACTGTAACTTGATATTTTTACAAACATAAACAATCATTGTCATAGTTACGACGCATCTAGTGATCAGACACTTGTTTTTTTGCTTCAAAATACTCAAATTGACAGTGAACCGAGCTCATCGAGGGGTCCTATTCAAATGATACCTAAGAAATCGCAGACTACTCTATCACAGACTAACAGACAGGACACTCAAATTAGATTCTTCAATCATTTTAACGGTCATTTCGAATATTCCTTTATTTGGGACAGTACTCACATGTGTCATGATGGCGCCACGTTACCCTATCAAAAACATCCTGTCTGTCGTCTAGACTGTGTTTATTTTTTTCATTTACCAACAAAGTTGCCAATTATACAGAATTACCTGTAATGTATTGTTTTGTATACGTCCATGCGAATTTCATGCAGGATACAGATTGAATACATATTGCCAAAACTACACTCAGAAAAATATTATGGTAACAGTTACTATATAGAGGGCCAACCTGACCATGCGAGTATAGTGGTTTTCAGCCGACTATTAAATCAGATGATTTCAACAATAGTCAAGTTCATGTTTACTATAAATGGTATCGGCTCTAGAATAGTAATATTGAACAGTATATTGTATGAATAACTAATACGATTGAGATGGGTATGCTAACCATGACCGAATCTTTATTTACATGGTAGTTTTCGCTATAACCAGAGCCATGGTATTTTTAACATTTCACTTCTAGTTATTTCGAAACTAAAGGCAGTGGTTGATTCAACAATGCTGAAGATCAGCAAAACATGAGCTAATGTTAAAAAGTTTTATGAATTTGATTTCTAGAACAAGAACAACAAAATAGTTTCATGGAATTTTATTTTATTTTCACATCATATTAAATGATGACATGCCTAGTGAAATGTTGAATAGCAACGTAGACACTGAGGAGCATTGTTTGGTAGCAGCAGTTGATCAAAGGCTCTGATGTCCGGTGGAGTTTTCCTGAAGCAGGAATGAGCAGCATGAAAGAAATTAATAGCCAAGTCCAGATGTAAACCTCGTTACCCACCTGCGATATGTTGGATGTTGTTTCTACAGCGACCGATAATGAATAATAAATCGTATACGAGACGTTAATTTCACTGGAAAACGTAGCCGGTGCCAGAAAAATGGTTGAAAAACTGAATTTCAATGACGGAAACTAGTAAGGCTACAAACTTTACTCACCTGCAAGACCTACCAAATTACACAAAGTCATCATATAAAATAATTTTTTTCATATCAATCACTGATGTGTTACCCCCGTACGAAATTTGCTCTTATATTGTAACTTTATGTGACAATAACATAGAACATTCGTTTATTGACAATTTGTATAGTCAGTACAAATGAAATACATAGTCGGTTAAAAAACAAAAAATACATGATAATGTGATTACTACATAAATTCTGTTGATATGGACTACATGAATAGTGTTTTAAAACTTCATAATCGTCTATCAAACCATGTATCTATTTATGGTAACATTATTATACTGTCAACATATTCACATGGTAGCAATAACTAATTCGCTTCTTATATATCAAGGCTCAAGAGCAATTTCACCTTACTAGGAATTGTGAGTTTAACTATTTGTTCTTATATTTGAGATGACTACCATTGTCAGTATGACCAGGCCAGAAAAGTCATAAATACAAATAGTTTAGTCAAGTCGTAGTCTTTGTTGTCTAGTAATTTATACAATACAGATGGTGAATAGTCATATATCATGATTGTTGCTACTATTTAAGCGTATAGTTGAAATGACAATGGAAAACAGGTTACTATGGTATTTTGCTCAGTGTATATACAAATTGTGCCTATTTCTCATCCTCCAACGCAATACAAAATCGAACACGTTTTGTTACAATATTTACTCGCTTCTGGTCTGCCGCCACTTAATTTCGGGTGAAAACTACCAACACAATAAAAAAATAGTCTAGATGAACAACGCTGAATCAAATAAATGGTTACCTTCCAACATCGCGAAAAAGTTGAATATATTATCAACGTAATCCAATAATTTATTGTGACTATTCATTTTCAAATATTTGGATGAAATCAGGCATCCCTGCAAGCAGCTGATCGGAGTTGACAAACGAGGGGAAACCAACTAGTAAAAAAAAATTACATAACACAAGGGGTGTACCGATAGGAAATAGTTCGCGCAGTACAATATAGGTGGAACTAGTGCATCACGAAAAATTATTTTTATAGGAATTTACTCATACTGTCATGTCTGTTAGTCTGTGACTCTATCTTGAGTTTATCTTTGATATTGCCTAAACTATATACATAATTGCGCCTACTTCTCATCCTCCAACTCAATAAAAAATCAAACCCGTTTTGTTACAATATTTACTTGCTTCTGGTCTGCCGCCACTTAATTTCGGGTGAAAACTACCAACACAATAAAAAATAGTCTAGATGAACAAATTTGAGTCTAATAAATGGTTACCCTCCAACATCAAGAAAAAGTTAAATATATTATCAACGTAATCCAATAAATCATTGTGACGATTCATTTTCAAATATTTTGATGAAATCAGGCATCCCTGCAAGCAGCTGATCGGTGTTGACAAACGAGGGGAAACCAACTAGTAAAAAAACTTTTACATAACACAAGGGGTGTACAGATAGTAAATAGTTCGCGCAGTACAATATAGGTGGAACTAGTGCATCACGAAAAATAATTTTTATTAGAATTTACTCATACTGTCATGTCTGTTAGTCTGTGCCCACATCACCGACACTCCTCCTCAATAATTTTACTGCGGTTCTGCTACCTTGCCGACTAAACCCATTGCGCCGACAATCTTTTCTGCTTGATGCTTCCCACTGGCTTCGTCAACAAATCCGCTGTCATATCTTCCGATGAACAATATTACAAGATAACTGTCCCGTTTTCAACCAGATCAGGCGCAAAGTGCATTCGTGTGTCAATGTGTTTTGAGCGACGTGACTGACGCTGCACTTCTACGAAATTTATGCAGCTGATGTTATCTTCAACCATTACTGTCGCTCCTACTTGTGTGCATTTCAAATCGTTCAGTAGACGACATATCCAGATCAACTCTTTGCACGCTCCAGATAGTGCAGTATATTCTGCCTCCATACTTGAAAGTGAGACACACGCCTGCTTTCGACTTGCCCAAGATATAGCGGCTTCTCCCAGTTTGAAAATGTACCCAGTGTTTGACTTTCTGTCGGAGACATCACCGCTCCAATCAGCATCGCTGAATCTGTGCAGTACTAACGAGCTTTTCCGGTCAGTTCGCAACACCAACTTGTACTTAATTGTTTTCAACAGGTATCTGACCACTCTCTTTAGTTCCAACCAATGTACTTCAGAAGGATTGATTACATTTCTGCTCAGAATTGATACACTCGAAATCACGTCCGGACGTGTATTCACTCCCACGTACAGAAGTGCTCCAATTAGACTGTGGTAATCTTTATTATCCGGTAATTTGTTACTACCTATACGGTTTTTGTAGTAGCCAGGATCTAAAGGAATATTTGATCCTTTAGCACTCGCAAGACCAAATCTGTTGGCGATCTTCCGAATAAAGATTTCTTGGTCCAATGCAAAGTATCCTTTTCTGTCTTTCGTTACTCGAATTCCCTGGAACTGATTTACCGCTCCTAATGATGATAATTTGATCTTCTTCAGTAGTTCCTGTTCTATCTTGATGATAGCCGTTTCGTTAAGACTCGCGATGATCATTGTGGTGAATAGGACGATACAAAAATGTATAAATAATAATTAAAAAAAACTGAACTAAGCATGGGGAATTAAAATATTTTATAAATGTTTTGCAACAACTAAAGTGACTGTTTATGTTGATGAAACTAGTAACACTGATAATCAAACGGAGCGTAATCGTGGAAACTGATAAATAATTGCGCTTCGTTGATATGGTTATGAACATGTTGAGGATTTGTTGATACGATGAAAATAATAATTCTATTTATTCTACGAACAAAGCTTACTTCGAACAGACGTGTCTTCTCTAGAATGTCATGTCACCCACATATATTAGAAGAAATATCTCTTCGCCTTTCGCAACAGTCTTTATATACAGACAAGGATCGGCTTCCGCTTGGATGAATCCCATCTCCGACAAAACATCATTAATCGTGTCATGCCAGACTTTGGCCACCTGTTTCAGGCCGTATAAGCTGCGTTGCAACTTGCAGAATAACCTCTCATTTCCACGAGCTACAGATCCTTTAGGCTGTTGCATGAATATCTCTTCGTTTGACTTTCCGTGCAGGTACGCACACTTCACGTCAATGTGACGCACATTCATTTGCTTTTGTACAGCTATCGTTAGTAAAGTCCTCAATGTTGTCTGCGTAGCCACAGGTGCAAATACAGCATCATAATCAACACCGTACCGTTGCGAAAAACCCTGAGCAACTAAACGTGCTTTAAAACGAGCTACGTTGCCATCCGCATCCTCCTTTCGTTTGTAAACCCATTTACATCCGATGGGCGAACGAACAGCAGGCAACTCTACCAACGACCATGTATTGTTCTTCATCAATGAGTCGTACTCATCTTGCATGGCGGATTGCCACAACGATCGCTCCGGGCTGTTCAATGCTTCGGTGTAACTAGTCGGATCAAGTCGTGCAATCATTGCCACGTCCACTTCGTAATCTCTCAAGCGTTGCCGAAGAACACCTCTAGTACTCCGATTCGGTAAACTACCGCCGTCTGAATGACCAACATTTACACCATCTTCGTTACAACCGAAAAATTCTTCTTCTGAATCAGTAGACTCCTCCTGAATCCGCCGCTGTTCTCTAGGTGGCTTTCGTTGTGTCGCGCCGTTTTGCGCTCTTGTGGTCGGTAGAACACTGGACGACTCGTTTGGACATTCAGTTCTACTCTTAGATGAAACATCAATCAGCAATCATTGCTTACTGCTTATCAGCATTACTTAAAGAAGGAATCACCGGCAACATGGGTGCATTTCTCAGCAACTATCTTCAAAATCGTCAATTCCAGGTTACCATAGGAGGAAACCGATCATCAACCTTCACCGAAACCAACGGGGTACCCCAAGGCTCCGCACTAGCCGTCACACTCTTTTTAATTGCAATGAACCCTGTATTCCGAAACATAACAAGCAAACTCCACATACTGGTCTATGCCGACGACATAATCCTCGTCTCAACAGGAAAAAACCTCAAATTCATTCGCAGGAAGATCCAAACCGCGGTTAAGAAAATCGGCCAATGGGCGAACGCTGTCAGATTTTTCATAGCACCCCACAAATGCGCCATTGCACATTGTTGCAACTCTCACCATGTCGTTGCAGGAAATCCAATTAAACTGGATAACATTAACATACCCTTTCAACGCCTGCCCAAGATACTCGGCATCACGATCGACCGAAAGCTCACTTTCAACAACCACTTCAAGAACATTAAAAAAGACTGCGAAAGTCGGCTGCGATTTATCAAAACAATAAGCTCCTGCCACCCCCGATGGAACCGACGAACAGCTCTCAACATCAGCAAGGCCTTAAACAACAGCCGGATCTTCTATGGAATTGAAATCACTTGCCTAAACCGGGAAGGCATGCAGAAGACATTAGCTCCTCTCTACAACCGCTCAATCCGTCTGGCAAGCAACCTTTTACCTAGCACCCCGGTGTTCGCTGCCTGCGTTCAATCCGGAGTCTTACCCTTCCAATGGTACGCCAATATCACCATTTTCAAAAGGACTCTCGGCTTCCTACAAAGAACAAGAGGCAACAATCGAATATTACTCAGTATTGCCAAAAACCTGTACCTAATGTACAATAATACCAGAATGCCCAAACTTGCCAGGATACAGCAGATCCGCCGGCGGAATTGGTTTACAAAAATTCCACGCATCGACACCAGTTTAACCCACACTCTCCGGGCAGGAACACAATCAAACGTAGTCCGAACCCACTTGCACCGACTAATAGAAGAGAACTACCCCTATCATCATCAAATTTTTACCGACGGATCCAAACTGAACGAACAAGTATCTACAGCACATAAAATCACAACTTTCGGCTACACTCAACATGCTCAGTATTCTCGGCTGAAGCCTCAGCAATCCTCTACGCAATCAAATCCAAACCTCCCAACACTCCAACGATAATTCCATCCGACTCCTTGGCAGTCCTCGCCGCCCTCGAAGCAGGCAACTCCCTACACCCCTTCATCCAAGCAATAGAAGAACAGTTCAACAACCAGACGGTCTTCTGTTGGATACCCGGACACTCTGGCATCCCCGGCAACGAAGAAGCAGACGCACTCGCAGCTTTAGGCAGGTCCAACAACCACTACTTTACCAGAACGGTCCCAGCTATGGACCTCATCATTTCGTCAATACAAAAGCCCTACACCACTTCATCAGAACCTGGAGAGCATCCTCTGGGCACACCCAAAAAGTTAAAGGTGAACCCGATAAATGGATCGATAGAAGCAGCCGGATGGAGCAACGGGCCCTATCCAGACTGCGAACCGGCCACACCAGAAGCACCCATGCACACATCATTTCAAATTGTCAACCACCATCCTGCCCCATATGCAACGTCAGGCTCTCAGTTGAACACATTCTCATCAACTGCCCCAAATTTCACGGTCTTCGCAGACATCACAGTCTGCCCAGCTCTATCCGTGAGGTACTCAACAACAACCCGGACAACGAACATGCACTCCTTAAACTACTCCGAGATGCCAACCTACTCGAATGTCTTTGAGTGCCCAAACCAAAATACTAAACACCAAGGGGCAAATCACTCTAAACTTTGTCTGAACTCAAACAAGTTTTACCGGGAGTAAAAAAGTTTAGCAGGGATCTCGTTGGATTAGAATGGGATTAGAGAAGTTTTGCCGAGATCTGGAAAAGCATTATTTTGACATAAGAAGCTGGAAACGTGGGAGCAGAGATGCCAGATATTTTTATAGAAAATCAGTATTGCTTTGTATAAAAATCTGAATTTATCTGTATTCACTAATGAATGGAAATTTCGGAAATAAAATTATGTTTAAAGATGTTATTCCATTAGATTATTGTTATAAAATGGCAGATGTAAGGAGCATTCCTTTATATCGTAAGTCCTTGCCACACTGACAAGAACATTCAACGTCGAAATTTAATTGTTTTTGTCATACAACTTTTCAGTCTGACAATAAAGTTTCATGACGCCATGACTTCCTTGAACATCAGTTTAAATTGGTTTCAAATTATGATATAAATGTATTTCAGCGTTCATCATTAAACAGCTGCACGAAAAAAATTTCATTTTAATATGGGCAATCAAACACGCTCAGATGGAAAAGTTTCATTATTTCTTTCTTACTTTTTGTGGTATCTGTATAAATCTGTATTTAATTTGAAAAATCTGTATAAAATCTGTACTCCGTATTAAATCTGTATGCGCATGTAAAAATCTGTATAAATGGCATCACTGCGTGGGAGTTCGAATGACAGATACACTTCAAACAAGATTAGGCAAAATTAGGTTGGATTAGTTTTAAATTACCCAAACTTATCTAGACTAGTTGGAATTAAATGAGATTAGAGAAAATTATTTTGGAATGACATGAGTTTATTAGTATGAGATTGTCTAGAGTTTAGAGTGATTTGCCCCTTGCTAAACACCGTGGAAGTTACGACCGAAAGTCTTCAAAAACGCAAGAGGAACCTAAAACAAAATCGAAATTAACTTCATTTGCCAACTAGATAAAAAATTATACCTACCGGCAGCGTAAACAAACAGCTAAGCGTTTATCCAATAGCACCGATAGCAGCTGACAATCACTCGGACACCTAAAATAAAGACCCACGTACCGCAAACCGATCAATTTCCGATACCGAATGGCAAAGCATCCAGTTCAACATCGCCAAGAGTATAAGTCAGCCAAATTCAGCTGAAAAATACTGATACCACCAAACATAAAACTGCTGATCACGCGAATCGAGTCAACGACCAACATGAAGCAGCCCGAAGTTAAAAAGAAAACACACAGCATAGTCCAATCCACGTGCGAATGTGTTGGTGTGGCTATTCTCAGCAGTTGAAAGCTTAATGCAAGTGTGAGTGTGTCGAAATAACCCAGTGAATTTTGTCGAGCCGCATCGTGCCAATTATTGAAGACATATATGCAATAAAAAACACTGCAATGCCAAGAGAACAGTTGAGAAAGACACAAAATCGTTCATGAAACTCTATATCACGTAATGGAACTGTCTTCTACTTGGTTCATGAGTACATAGCTTTCGAAATTCTGTATGCATTTTTCGCAGTGTATGATTATGAGTCAAAAATGTTTTACCTCAGTGTAAAATTGAACCCACAACAAACTTTGACTTCGGCTCGCACACATTCTAATTTCGTATATGAATAGATCTGCGCACTCTGCATCGGTGTGAGTAAATGAGACGTCAAATTGCTCAATTGCAACCAAGCAAATCGCACACAACTAGGTCGACACCGCCCAGCTCGAAGCAAAACTAAGCAGCTATAGTGAAAAAATTCTCTCCCTAAAGAGGTGCTGGACAACGGCACCTATGAGTCAGAATAACAACCAAGCAGCATGGGGGAACCCTATCTCCACAGCGAACGGTCCTAGGACAACGACACCTGCAGGTCACTTACTTAACAGAGTCGACCCCCGGACGTAAAATTTTGAGGATCATCCACAGGAAATACAATGAAAGGCAAACGAAACTAAAATATTTTCCAAAACAATGTAACTATGTCAAATGAAATGTAATTATAAATCCCACCCACCCCACTTATCCCCAAACTCCCCTCCCAACACTATATCACCTCGGCGAATGACCAAACGGTTAAAGCCGAGGTCCTAAATAAACGAACAATAATAATAATAATCAATCAGCAACTCTTCATTCTGTATACACCTTCGATCGAACATCAGCGAACCATTCTGCAATTCGAGGAACCGTGCATCCCGACTGATAGTAATTCTGTTAGATGCCGGATCCAGGAATCTATAACCTTTACGATCTTCACAATAGCCTACAAAAACTAGCTTTTGTGCTTTACTGTTTAGTTTCACCCGCTTCACATCAGGAATGTGTACATAAGCGGCGATCCCGAAAATCCGAAAATGTTTAAATGAAGGTTTCTTCATATGTCATTTTCATAGGATGTCGTATTCACTGACCGCGAGGCAATCTATTTTGAACGTATGATGCAGTTATAACCGCCTCGCCCCAATACTTTTTCGGAAGCCCTGCATTCAGCAGCATACGTGTGGCCATCTCCTGCAGGGTACGGTTTTTACGCTCAGCCACGCCATTCTGCTGAGGTGAATATGCAGTAGTGAACTGAGACTTGATTCCTTCCAACTCATAAAATTCCTTCAGCTCTTGATTCGTGTACTCGTCATCCCCATCAGATCAAATGATGCATGGCGCTCTACCGAATAGATTCTTTACGTGAGCCACATACCTCTTGATGCACCGTGCTGCATCGGATTTCTGCCGCAAAAGACAAACAACAGTATACCGACTAAAATCGTCAATAAGAGTCATCAGGAAACGACATCCACCTGGAGTAACGTCAGCTATCGGACCACATACGTCCGTATGGATCAAATCCAAAACCCACTTGGTTCTACTTTGAGTCACTTTTGGAAAGGGAATTCTTGATTGCTTACCTTGAAGACAATGTTCGCATACCATCTTTATTCCGCAATCTTGGATGGTAAATTCATCGCCGAGATTCTCTTTGACGATCCGCTTTAGTACCGCTGGGTCGCGATGCCCGAAGCGCCGGTGCCAGGTGTTTTGGCAATTTTGCAGATGCTGCTTCTCGCTACAAATATTTGCTTCTTCGGCCAATCGTAAAACATACAGGTTGCCGCACAAGTCCGCTACAGCCGCTAGCTTGCCATCACCATTAACGATTTCACATTTCGAGGCACCAAACTTCACAGCAAACCCTTTTTGAGTCAACTTCCGTACAGAAAGCAAGCCGCTGTCAAGATCCGAAATATACAAAACCTCCTTCATTAGGATTTGTCGTGCCTTACCGTCGACACCAAGACACTTCACAAAACCTTCACCGATTCCAGCGGATTTGGTTGTAGATCCATTCGTCAGCACAACCTCTATCTTGACACTGTCATTAAATTTGTCGAAGAACGACCTATCGTTGGTCACATGGCTGTAGCATCCACTATCCACATACCAATAACCATTTCGCCGAATGCTACTGGAGACAAAACACATCGGGTTGTCTGTTTCAGCAATTTGTTTTGCTTTAGTTCCGTTCTGCTTACATCCGCTTGACTCACCGTTCTTTTGCTGCTGCTTTAGCAGCCGACAGTCGCGCCGGAAGTGTCCGGTTTTCCGACAATGAAAACTGACTTTCTCCTTTTTTGAATTGCTTTACCCTTTACTTTGCGATTTCATTGCTTTCTCGCTTTTATCACCAAAACGTTCGACGCGACTTTTGAGCACTTTCAGCCATGTTCAGGCTACAAATTTTTCGTAATAAGGACACTCGCGATGTCATTGTCGTCTTCTCGTGATATGTTTTCAACTGATTCCACGCTTCGCGAGACGTTTTCGCTGTTTTAACCAGATTTAATTGTCCATCTTCCACAAATAGCACAATCGTCGCCAAAGCCTTTTCATCGCATTTTGTCCAAGCTAATTTCTGCGCTTCAGTTGCATCTGCCGCTGGTTGGTCAACTGTACTCCACAACTCCTCGCATTTGAGCACCATCTCCATTATCCATCCCGGGTTATACAGTGTATACCGAAAGACCGAATACCGGTGGACAATTCGGATAAACGTGATCGCGGAACGTACCTTAGTCAGCATCATCCATTCCTCTAGCTGGAGTGTAATGAAATGGCTTAAGTCGCCTAAATTTTACACTAACACATTCATAAAATGAGCGAATATTCAATGACATTTATAATGTCACTGTCAATCAGGTTGATCGAGCAGCCAACTCAGGCGAAAATTCTAGCACTGAACCGATCGAGCACTGAAAAATCATGCAGTCGAGTAAGAATTCATTACGCATTCCGTCATTTCGATAATGTGGGTACCACCTCAGAGTAAAAACTTTTTCTTCAACTTCTACTATGGTTTTTTAAATGAATTTGCCCGTTTTCATAAGAAATCGTTGTTTTCTTACCGATTTGACAGCTCATGCGCCTCTAAATTTAAGTTTTGCGACAATTTTTATTCTACAGATAAATCTGTATAAATGGCATCTCTGCTCGACGAGTTGCAGTGTAACCAGCGTTGCCAGGTTTCCAGATTTATCTGACGAATACAGAGTTGCCAGGTTATTTTTTCAAAAATCTGCCTCTGACTCAAAAATTTATTTGGGTCTACTATATATAGGAAATTTGGATTACATCAAGGAAATTTAGACCGGGCGTCATTTTCAGTCAGCAAAAATAAAAGATCTCACCACCTATCGCATAGAGGCCGAAACTCGTAAAGAACTGGGAAATCTGACGAAATCTGGGAAAATTCGTAAAAAATTTATCTGGATTTGTCTGGGTTTACTATATACAAGGAAATTTTTGACGGGCTCCATTTTCAGTGAGCAAAAAAGGTCTCCATACCAATCGTTTAGAGGCCAAAACTGTGAAGATCTAGCAAGATCTGTCAAAATTTAGGAAAATTTGGAAAATCTCATAAAATTTGGAAAATCGGGCAAAAGATCTGGTTCGTTTGGGTGTCGCGAGTAAAATCTAGCATTTGCCAGACAAATCTGTCAATTTGGCAATGCTGCGTGTAACCAAACCACAGTTCCAAGGATGCCAGGCATTATTTTTCATAAATCTGAAAAAACAATCTGTGCAAAATTTTTGCACGTTTCCCATTATTATGTATAATTGTCACAATGACGCCAAAATGAAATGTCGAGGCGCTGCTTGTTAAGAGATGATACTTTCACTAAAAGCTCTCAAATCGCTAGGAAATATTTTAATTACTTTACAATTTTAATGATTTTTCTTATAAAAATGGGTAAATTCATTTGAAAAATCATATGTTAACTCTGCGATGGTAACGTTTATCTTAATTTTTTTGTGCGAAAACTAACAAAAGCTAATGAATGGAGCATTCAACTTAGTTCAATACCATTTTTCGAATGCCGGAAATAACAAATAAAGTACAAAAAATAAACGGTACTCGATCGCTATATACTAGTACTCAAGAAATCAAGATTACACTGGCCTCTGATTACATAAAATGTTGATCCGATAAAATCTAACCTTACTCAATTTCACACATTTCTGAAGATTTTTCATATTTAATCGTAGTTTACGCTAAAAAATTACTTTTTTAGTATAAAATTTGAAATTGAGTTTCTCCTACTCCGAGTTTAATTTTATTGCTGATATCTATTTGCACTATTGAATGAACAAAAAAAAAGTTGCAAATCATTGCAGCCGATATAAACATGTTTAGAATAATCCTCCATTTCTTGTTTCCATTTTTTGTTTGCAGGTGTCGCTACCGCGCAATACCGCCGTGAAACGGCCCACATGCTGGTTGAACCACCAGTCCGAGACAAGAACCTTTTCAGAAGAATACCTGCTAAACAGCTACCGAAGCGCCACCTACCTCTGATAAATAAATGCTGGGATTTATTTATCGTTGTCAATTCGCCACCTAACTTTGAAAATTAAAAGCTGGGAATTCCCTCACCAGAAAGAAGTGGATGACGCGAATTTGACGGAACAAATTTAAATAAATTACTTCCACGAAGAAATGGTCCTTTTAATAAATTTTATCAGTATGTTGTACAATTATGAAAACCAGAAAATAAATTCTCGAATAAATAAACATAACTACAAGCGTGTTTATATTTAATAACTTTATAAATCTACCATATGTACGAACATACTTCGATTCGCAGTTTGACTGTGCCGTATAATAGAAAGATCAATCACATTTAATCAATATTGTATGACACCTACTCGTTATTTTCATTTCGCATATGTTGCAAATTTATCGGTAAGTATGCAAACAAATATATTAATCCTAACAAAAAGAGGTTAATGTGACAAAATACGCCCGCTATCATTAAAAAATTATTTTCTACACAAAAATATTCCTATTCTATAATACTTAATCAACATTATGACCAATTCTGAGCTCCCAGAAATGAGTCAGACGGGAGATATTCAATGATCAATATGAAATCAGTGGAGGTGGTCATGGGAGAGTATAAGTGGATGGAAAAAAGTTGTTCGGGACTACAAAAAAACACATTCTCCATACATCAAAATTCTTATTTTGTAATACTTGATCTACATTCTGTCCAATTTTGAGCTCCCAGATATGGGTCAGACGGAGGATATTCAATGATCAATATGAAATCAGTGGAGGTGGTATAAGTGGATGGAAAAAAGTTGTTCGGGACTACAAAAAACACATTCTCCACATATCAAAATTCTTATTCTGTAATACATGATCTACATTCTGTCCAATTTTGAGCTCCCATATATGGGTCAGACGGAAGATATTCAATGATCAATATGAAATCAGTGGAGGTGGTAATGGGAAAGTATAAGTGGATGGAAAAAAGTTGCTCGGGACTACAAAAAACACATTTTCCACATATCAAAATTCTTATTCTGTAATACTTGATCTACATTCTGCCCAATTTTGAGTTTCCAGATATGGGTCAGACAGAAGATATTCAATGATCAATATGAAATCAGTGAAGGTGGTCATGGGAAAGTATAAGTGGATGGAAAAAAGTTGTTCGTGACTACAAAAAACACATTCTCCACATATCAAAATCCTTATTCTGTTATACTTGATCTACATTCTGTCCAATTTTGAGTTTCCAGATATGGGTCAGACAGAAGATATTCGATGATCAATATGAAATCAGTGGAGGTGGTCATGGGAAAGTATAAGTGGATGGAAAAAAGTTGCTCGGAACTACAAAAAACACATTCTCCACATATCGAAATTCTTATTCTGTAATACTTGATCTACATTCTGTCCAATTTTGAGCTTCTAGATATGGGTCAGACGGAAGATATTCAATGAACTATATGAAATCAGTGAAGGTGGTCATGGGAAAGTATAAGTGGATGGAAAAAAGTTGTTTGGGACTACAAAAAACACACTCTCCACCTATCGAAATTCTTATTCTGTAATACTTGATCTACATTCTGTCCAATTTTGAGCTTCCAGATATGGGTCAGACGGAAGATATTCATTGAACAATATGAAATCAGTGAAGGTGGTCATGGGAAAGAATAAGTGGATGGAAAAAAGTTGCTCGGAACTACAAAAAACACATTCTCCACATATCGAAATTCTTATTCTGTAATACTTGATCTACATTCTGTCCAATTTTGAGCTTCCAGATATGGATCAGACGGAAGATATTCGATGATCAATATGAAATCAGTGGAGGTGGTAATGGGAAAGTATAAGTGGATGGAAAAAAGTTGCTCGGAACTACAAAAAACACATTCTCCACATATCGAAATTCTTATTCTGTAATACTTGATCTACATTCTGTCCAATTTTGAGCTTCCAGATATGGATCAGACGGAAGATATTCGATGATCAATATGAAATCAGTGGAGGTGGTCATGGGAAAGTATAAGTGGATGGAAAAAAGTTGTTCGGGACTACAAAAAACACATTCTCCACATATCGAAATTCTTATTCTGTAATACTTGATCTACATTCTGTCCAATTGTGAGGTCGCAGATATGGGTCAGACGGAAGATATTCGATGATCAGTATGAAATCAGTGGAGGTGGTCATGGGAAAGTATAAGTGGATGGAAAATAGTTGTTTGGGACTACAAAAAACTCATTCTCCACATATCGAAATTCTTATTCTGTAATACTTGAGTTACAGTCTGTCCAATTTTGAGCTCCCAGATATGGGTCAGACGGAAGATATTCGATGATCAATATGAAATCAGTGGAGGTGGTCATTGGAAAGTATAAGTGAATGGAAAAAAGTTGTTCGGGACTACAAAAAACACATTCTCCATATATCGAAATTCTTATTCTGTAAAATTCTTATTGTGCATATCAAAATTCATATTCTGTAATACTTGATTTACATTCTGTCCAATTTTGAGCTCCCAGATATGGGTCAGACGGAAGATATTCGATGATCAATATGAAATCAGTGGAGGTGGTCATGGGAAAGTATAAGTGGATGGAAAAAAGTTGCTCGGGACTACAAAAAACACATTTTCCACATACCGAAATTCTTATTCTGTAATACTTGATCTACATTCTGTCCAATTTTGAGCTCCCAAATATGGGTCAGACGGAAGATATTCGATGATCAATATGAAATCAGTGGAGGTGGTCATGGGAAAGTATAAGTGGATGGAAAAAAGTTGTTCGGGACTACAAAAAACACATTCTCCACATATCAAAATTCTTATTCTGTAATACTTGATCTACATTCTCTCCAATTTTGAGCTTCCAGATATGGGTCAGACGGAAGATATTCGTTGAACAATATGAAATCAGTGGAGGTGGTCATGGGAAAGAATAAGTGGATGGAAAAAAGTTGCTCGAGACTACAAAAAACACATTTTCCACATACCGAAATTCTTATTTTGTAATACTTGATCTACATTCTCTCCAATTTTGAGCTTCCAGATATGGGTCAGACGGAAGATATTCATTGAACAATATGAAATCAGTGAAGGTGGTCATGGGAAAGAATAAGTGGATGGAAAAAAGTTGTTTGGGACTACAAAAAACACATTCTCCACATATCAAAATTCTTATTCTGTAATACTTCATCTACATTTTGTCCAATTTTGAGCTCCCAGACATGGGTCAGACGGAAGATATTCGATGATCAATATGAAATCAGAGAAGGTGGTCATGGGAAAGAATAAGTGGGTGGAAAAAAGTTATTCGGGACTACAAAAAACACATTCTTCACATATCAAAATTCTTATTGTGTAATACTTGATCTACATTCCGTCCATTTTTGAGCTCCCAGATATGGATCAGACGGAAGATATTCAATGATCAATATGAAATCAGTGAAGGTGGTCATGGGAAAGTATAAGTAGATGGAAAAACGTTTTTTGGGACTACAAAAAACACACTCTCCACATATCGAAATTCTTATTCTGTAATACTTGATCTACATTCTCTCCAATTTTGAGCTTCCAGATATGGGTCAGACGGAAGATATTCATTGAACAATATGAAATCAGTGAAGGTGGTCATGGGAAAGAATAAGTGGATGGAACAAAGTTGTGAGGGACTACAAAAAACACATTCTCCACATATCGAAATTCTTATTCTGTAATACTTGATCTATATTCTGTCCAATTTTGAGCTCCCAGACATGGGTCAGACGGAAGATATTCGATTATCAATATGAAATCAGTGGAGGTGGTCATGGGAAAGTATAAGTGGATGGAAAATAGTTGTTCGGGACTACAAAAAACACATTCTCCACATATCGAAATTCTTATTCTGTAATACTTGAGTTACAGTCTTTACAATTTTGAGCTCCCAGATATTGGTCAGACGGAAGATATTCCATGATCAATATGAAATCAGTGGAGGTGGTCATTGGAAAGTATAAGTGGATGGAAAAAAGTTGTTCGGGACTACAAAAAACACATTTTCCACATATCGAAATTCTTATTCTGTAAAATTCTTATTATGCATATCAAAATTCATATTCTGTAATACTTGATTTACATTCTGTCCAATTTTGAGCTCCCAGATATGGGTCAGACGGAAGATATTCGATGATCAATATGAAATCAGTGGAGGTGGTCATGGGAAAGTATAAGTGGATGGAAAAAAGTTGCTCGGGACTACAAAAAACACATTTTCCACATACCGAAATTCTTATTCTGTAATACTTGATCTACATTCTGTCCAATTTTGAGCTCCCAGATATGGGTCAGACGGAAGATATTCGATGATCAATATGAAATCAGTGGAGGTGGTCATGAGAAAGTATAAGTGGATGGAAAAAAGTTGTTCGGGACTACAAAAAACACATTCTCCACATATCGAAATTCTTATTCTGTAATACTTGATCTACATTCTGTCCAATTTTGAGCTCCCATATATGGGTCAGACGGAAGATATTCATTGAACAATATGAAATCAGTGAAGGTGGTCATGGGAAAGAATAAGTGGATGGAAAAAAGTTGCTCGGAACTACAAAAAACACATTCTCCACATATCGAAATTCTTATTCTGTAATACTTGATCTACATTCTGTCCAATTTTGAGCTTCCAGATATGGATCAGACGGAAGATATTCGATGATCAATATGAAATCAGTGGAGGTGGTAATGGGAAAGTATAAGTGGATGGAAAAAAGTTGCTCGGAACTACAAAAAACACATTCTCCACATATCGAAATTCTTATTCTGTAATACTTGATCTACATTCTGTCCAATTTTGAGCTTCCAGATATGGATCAGACGGAAGATATTCGATGATCAATATGAAATCAGTGGAGGTGGTCATGGGAAAGTATAAGTGGATGGAAAAAAGTTGTTCGGGACTACAAAAAACACATTCTCCACATATCGAAATTCTTATTCTGTAATACTTGATCTACATTCTGTCCAATTGTGAGGTCGCAGATATGGGTCAGACGGAAGATATTCGATGATCAGTATGAAATCAGTGGAGGTGGTCATGGGAAAGTATAAGTGGATGGAAAATAGTTGTTTGGGACTACAAAAAACTCATTCTCCACATATCGAAATTCTTATTCTGTAATACTTGAGTTACAGTCTGTCCAATTTTGAGCTCCCAGATATGGGTCAGACGGAAGATATTCGATGATCAATATGAAATCAGTGGAGGTGGTCATTGGAAAGTATAAGTGAATGGAAAAAAGTTGTTCGGGACTACAAAAAACACATTCTCCATATATCGAAATTCTTATTCTGTAAAATTCTTATTGTGCATATCAAAATTCATATTCTGTAATACTTGATTTACATTCTGTCCAATTTTGAGCTCCCAGATATGGGTCAGACGGAAGATATTCGATGATCAATATGAAATCAGTGGAGGTGGTCATGGGAAAGTATAAGTGGATGGAAAAAAGTTGCTCGGGACTACAAAAAACACATTTTCCACATACCGAAATTCTTATTCTGTAATACTTGATCTACATTCTGTCCAATTTTGAGCTCCCAAATATGGGTCAGACGGAAGATATTCGATGATCAATATGAAATCAGTGGAGGTGGTCATGGGAAAGTATAAGTGGATGGAAAAAAGTTGTTCGGGACTACAAAAAACACATTCTCCACATATCAAAATTCTTATTCTGTAATACTTGATCTACATTCTCTCCAATTTTGAGCTTCCAGATATGGGTCAGACGGAAGATATTCGTTGAACAATATGAAATCAGTGGAGGTGGTCATGGGAAAGAATAAGTGGATGGAAAAAAGTTGCTCGGGACTACAAAAAACACATTTTCCACATACCGAAATTCTTATTTTGTAATACTTGATCTACATTCTCTCCAATTTTGAGCTTCCAGATATGGGTCAGACGGAAGATATTCATTGAACAATATGAAATCAGTGAAGGTGGTCATGGGAAAGAATAAGTGGATGGAAAAAAGTTGTTTGGGACTACAAAAAACACATTCTCCACATATCAAAATTCTTATTCTGTAATACTTCATCTACATTTTGTCCAATTTTGAGCTCCCAGACATGGGTCAGACGGAAGATATTCGATGATCAATATGAAATCAGAGAAGGTGGTCATGGGAAAGAATAAGTGGGTGGAAAAAAGTTATTCGGGACTACAAAAAACACATTCTTCACATATCAAAATTCTTATTGTGTAATACTTGATCTACATTCCGTCCATTTTTGAGCTCCCAGATATGGATCAGACGGAAGATATTCAATGATCAATATGAAATCAGTGAAGGTGGTCATGGGAAAGTATAAGTAGATGGAAAAACGTTTTTTGGGACTACAAAAAACACACTCTCCACATATCGAAATTCTTATTCTGTAATACTTGATCTACATTCTCTCCAATTTTGAGCTTCCAGATATGGGTCAGACGGAAGATATTCATTGAACAATATGAAATCAGTGAAGGTGGTCATGGGAAAGAATAAGTGGATGGAACAAAGTTGTGAGGGACTACAAAAAACACATTCTCCACATATCGAAATTCTTATTCTGTAATACTTGATCTATATTCTGTCCAATTTTGAGCTCCCAGACATGGGTCAGACGGAAGATATTCGATTATCAATATGAAATCAGTGGAGGTGGTCATGGGAAAGTATAAGTGGATGGAAAATAGTTGTTCGGGACTACAAAAAACACATTCTCCACATATCGAAATTCTTATTCTGTAATACTTGAGTTACAGTCTTTACAATTTTGAGCTCCCAGATATTGGTCAGACGGAAGATATTCCATGATCAATATGAAATCAGTGGAGGTGGTCATTGGAAAGTATAAGTGGATGGAAAAAAGTTGTTCGGGACTACAAAAAACACATTTTCCACATATCGAAATTCTTATTCTGTAAAATTCTTATTATGCATATCAAAATTCATATTCTGTAATACTTGATTTACATTCTGTCCAATTTTGAGCTCCCAGATATGGGTCAGACGGAAGATATTCGATGATCAATATGAAATCAGTGGAGGTGGTCATGGGAAAGTATAAGTGGATGGAAAAAAGTTGCTCGGGACTACAAAAAACACATTTTCCACATACCGAAATTCTTATTCTGTAATACTTGATCTACATTCTGTCCAATTTTGAGCTCCCAGATATGGGTCAGACGGAAGATATTCGATGATCAATATGAAATCAGTGGAGGTGGTCATGGGAAAGTATAAGTGGATGGAAAAAAGTTGTTCGGGACTACAAAAAACACATTCTCCACATATCGAAATTCTTATTCTGTAATACTTGATCTACATTCTGTCCAATTTTGAGCTCCCATATATGGGTCAGACGGAAGATATTCATTGAACAATATGAAATCAGTGAAGGTGGTCATGGGAAAGAATAAGTGGATGGAAAAAAGTTGTTTGGGACTACAAAAAAACACATTCTCCACATATCAAAATTCTTATTCTGTAATACTTGATCTACATTCTGTCCAATTTTGAGCTCCCAGACATGGGTCAGACGGAAGATATTCGATGATCAATATGAAATCAGGGAAGGTGGTCATGGGAAAGAATAAGTGGGTGGAAAAAAGTTATTCGGGACTACAAAAAACACATTCTTCACATATCAAAATTCTTATTGTGTAATACTTGATCTACATTCCGTCCATTTTTGAGCTCCCAGATATGGATCAGACGGAAGATATTCAATGATCAATATGAAATCAGTGAAGGTGGTCATGGGAAAGTATAAGTAGATGGAAAAAAGTTGTTTGGGACTACAAAAAACACCAATCCAATTTTGTGCTTCCAAATATGGGTCAGATGGAAGATATTCATTGAACAATATGAAATCAGTGAAGGTGGTCATGGGAATGAATAAGTGGATGGAACAAAGTTGTTAGGGACTACAAAAAACACATTCTCCACATATCGAAATTCTTATTCTGTAATACTTGATCTACATTCTGTCCAATTTTGAGCTTCCAGATATGGGTCAGTCGGAAGATATTCGATGATCAATATGAAATCAGTGGAGGTGGTCATGGGAAAGTATAAGTGGATGGAAAAATGTTGCTCGGAACTACAAAAAACACATTCTCCACATATCAAAATTCTTATTCTGTAATACTTGATCTACATTCTGTCCAATTCTGAGCTCCCAGATATGGGTCAGACGGAAGATATTCGATTATCAATATGAAATCAGTGGAGGTGGTCATGGGAAAGTATAAGTGGATGGAAAAATTACAGGTGTGTAATGTCAGAGGCATAACTGGATGTCGTGAATACGAATAAAATTGACACGATTTCTTTACACTTTCGAATTCGAATTGTTAGTTGATCGATTGTGTGAATTACGAAAGTTTCCTTCTTTTTACTACAAAAATTTTAAACGATTTTTAACGTCGATTATCTCATTTCGGATTTGCATATTTCATTGAAAGAAACTATCAAGATGCTGTACAGGATTCATTTCTGCCTTTTAGAAGGACCAAATTGTGGAATTCTCTACGATATTTAGCACAGTTCGGAACATTTATCTCGAACGATTTTCGCACAGCGAAAAGTAAACGAAGCAAATCAAATTATTTTGGATTTTCACTAAACTGATTATTTCTACCTTCGATTTGCAAAAAGGTAATCTTAATAGTTCTTTAGATAACATTTAGAGCCATTAGAACGGCTGATTTTATATAATGCTGGCAACTTTTCGTTTCTTGTTTTCTTTCTCTTCAATGCAAACCATCTGCAGCTGACGCAATCGTTCTTGCTTGAATTGAAACTAGCTTTGCGAACAAACCGACACGTTCGCTCGCAGTGCCAAATGATGCGAAACTGATTTAATGCGTCTTCTCGCCTTGACGACCGGAAGGCAAATGAGAACTACGACCTGAGCGTTTGAGGTTTTTAACCACGCAGAAGGTGCATTTTCCATCGCTGCTGTTTGAATGCGTCCTCTCGGCTTGAAAACCGGAAAGAGAATGAGAGTTGCTACCTGAGCGTTTGAGGTTTTTAACCACGCACAAGGTGCGCTCTCCGATGCCGCTGTTTGAATGCGTCTTCTCGCCCCGACGTCTGCTGTCATCCAGCGCACAAGAAGAAATGATCGATTTTCGACCACGGTACCCATTTTATAACGTTCAGTTGAAGATATGTGCCTGACTACATCAAAATCGTCGTCCTTGCGCGAAAAACCCAAGCAAAAGTAAAGAATTTTCCCCGTTGTTTTAGAATTTTCAGAAAACTTAACATTTGAGTTTCTTGTGGTTATCTCACACTGTTCAAAATATTATCCTAAATTCCTGATAATATTTTTGATGAAATAGTGAAAGAATTATGTTGCTGCCATTAATACAAGTCGAGATATTCACGATTAAGTTCTGCCCATTCTTCCATATGGCTAATTTTGAAAAGGCGCCCCATAGTAAAGTAAGTCGTATTCACGACAAAAAACACAATCTGCACATATCAAAATTCTTATTCTGTAATACTTAAACTACATTCTGTCCAATTTTGAGCTCCCAGGTATGGGTCAAACGGAAGATATTCAATGATCAATATGAAATCAGTGAAGGTGGTCATGGGAAAGAATAAGTGGGAGGAAAAAAGTTGTTCGGGACTACAAAAAACACATTCTCTGTTGAAATATACATTTCATCCGTGGTAGCGGTCAATTTGTCATTCTTGGCAATATGTGCTTGTGAATCGCTATCAGCACAAACAAAATACGGCGAGAGGATATCTCACCACAAGAAGTAAGAAGTGACGCAGAAAGCAAGCGGGGAACGCAAGCTTTCTGCGCACAATAAACGACAAGACAATAGTAGCTATCTCTCTTTGTGTGGATACGATACGCACTGCTGCTGAACAATACCATATGATCGACAGTGGCCGATCATTGTAGTATAGTTAAACATCGCTTGAGTAATATGTATTATATTAAGAACTAGGCTAAGCTTGTAAATAAAGTTACCTCAATTTAACCTGAAGTGAAGTACTCTGCTTTATATTGTTCTATTCACTTCAACAAGGTTATGGGCCCAGGATTATAAGGTTCGAAGGTTATTCGGTTCCTTACATCTTGACAACCAAAATCGAAAGTTATTCGATTATTCGATCAAAGGTTATTTGATCATTTCTAGTAGGTGGTTAACCTACGGGACAGTACAATCGTAGAGATCGATTGAAGCAAACGGACAGTTTGTTTTGCAAACGGACAGTTTGCATAATCCAGCGCGGAGGCTACACTGGTGGCAAGGACAACCTGATTCGTCAACCATGACTGACAACCGCAGCGAAGCAGGAGAAGGTGGATCGCGAAGAACTGGTGCCTACGAGAGGGGAACTCTCGAGCGCACTATACCATTCCATGCAGTATTCTCCTCGCAGAGGCATTTAAACGTCTTTGATGGTGACGAAGCCAATTTCACAGCCTGGAAATGGCGTGTAGAGCATCATCTGGCAAAGATGAAGCTCTCACACACACTTCTTCGTACACCGGAGGAGGAAGATTACGCGAAGGAAGTCCCTGGGGAAACTGCAGCCGAAGCCGAACAACGAAAATTGAAGCTAAAGCACAGAATAGATGAAGACGTCGACGCCATCGATGCCATTGTAATGATGGTAGACAACACTGTGCTGAACAAACTGATCGGACTGCAATACGCGAAGGAGGCGATGGACACACTAGTGAGGACGTACCAAAAAGTACCGGCTGTCCGCGATGGTGAACATGCGGGATCGTTTGTATTCCATCAAACAGCGAAATCTTGGCAGCTTGTCAAGAATATTTGATGAATACGATCTCATCATTCGTGAACTAGAACGCATGGGATCGACACTAACAGTGGCAGAAAAGGTTCATGCATTGCTGATTGCCATACCGGAAAGGTATAGGCATGTGAAAGGTGCTCTGATGGTGTTATCCAATGAGGAGTTATGTGCGAAGCCGATATTGGAAATTAAACGGATGTTCTATGATGCTGCTGCTGGGGAAGCTGAAAGGAAAGAGATTAAAAATGTAGCATTAGCTAGCAGGAAAAAGGACGTTAGATGTTTCGAGTGTAACGAAACCGGTCACTATAAAAACAAGTGTCCGTTAATGAAGAAGTTCATTGCTGCAGAGAAGGAGAAATCAATGATACCGCAGAAGAAAAGAGTACACGCTATGATGGCTGGGTTTCCGAAAAACAAGAAGGTGAGATTCGTGGTTGATTCCGGCGCTTCTGATCACATGGTGAATGATGAATCCTTGCTGGAGGATGTGGAAACATTAAATGTAACCGTTACCACCGCAAAGTCTGGCCAAACTCTTCGGGCTACGAAGAAAGAAAACATGAAACTCTGTTCAGTTATTGGTAAAAATAAAGTAAATTATTTAGAATTGTACAACGTTCTTTTCGTTCCAAATTTGGAAGAAAACTTATTTTCGGTTAGAAAAGCAAGTCATTGTGGAAAAAGGGTTACTTTTATGGATAAAGAGGTCATCTTTGAATCTAATGAAGAAATCATTGCAGTCGGAAGTCTCATTGAGAACTTATACTACCTTGATTTGATTGGCGATGAGTCGTCATTGGTGGATAAGAATCCAGCAGCGTATGTCGGGAAACAAGTCAGTCTTAAAACATGGCATGAAAGACTTGGACATTTGAGTTGGTCAAGAATCGAAATGCTTTTTAAAAAGCAAATGGTTGAGGGTATCAATGTGAGCCCTAGAGATTTTCACGAACGGGAAGTTTGTGATGGATGTTTAGCTGGGAAACAGCAAACGATAAAGTTTATTAACATGGAACTACCAAGGTCTAGAAGACCGTTAGAGATAGTTCATACGGATGTTTGTGGAAGTATGGAAAAGGATACATATGATGGTTTTCGCTACTTTGTAACATTTACCGATGATTTCACGCATTTTTCGGTAGTTTACCTCATGAAAAATAAATCAGAAGTCCTCGAGAAAATGAAAGAATATGAAGCAATGGCAACGGCATATTTTGATCAAAAAATGACGATGCTACGTTGTGATAATGGCGGCGAATATACGAGTACTGAGTTTCAGAATTTCTGTAAAGAAAAGGGAATTCGAATAATGTACACAGTACCATACACGCCACAGCAAAACGGTGTAAGCGAAAGATTAAACAGATCTTTGATGGAAAAGGTTAGAGCAATGTTGTATGCTAGTGGTTTATCTAAAGATATGTGGGGTGAAGCATTGTATGCTGCAACATATCTATTAAATCGTTCACCTACGAGTGCTCTAACAGAAGCTAAGACACCATTTCAAATGTGGTTTGGAAAGAAGCCAAAAGTTAACCACCTTAAAATATTTGGTTGTAAAGCTTACAGACAAATATTCAAAGAAAAACGTCATAAACTGGACTCAAGAACACAACCGTTAATTTTTGTGGGATACGCAAATAATGGTTATAGATTGTGGAGCATAGAAACACGTTCAATTGTAATTGCCAGAAACGTCACATTTGATGAGAAATTGATGGGTAATCATAAAGAAACATCAAATGACGAAGGACAGGTTACAATGTGCCCCATTGATGTTGTAATCCAATTCGAGGGAAGCCAGACAGGGGTATCTACGAAGAACTGGAATCGGAAAATGGAAATGATACAACTATAGTAGAAAATCTACACAATGATGATTCGACAGATGAAACTGACTACGAAAGTACGTATGAGGACAATATAGATTATGAAACAACAGAAGAAGGCACTGCTGGGGAACAGCAGGAATTGCGAAGAAGCGCTAGAAACAGAAGAAAGCCTGAAAGATTTTCAGAATACGTTGCTAAATTGACATTAGCCTATGATGATGAAATTCCACAAAACATTGAACATTTGAAAAAGCGGGATGATTGGCTAAATTGGAAAGCAGCAATCAAAGAAGAGCTCAAATCTTTGCATCAAAACAAGGCATGGACAGTGGTTAACTGTGTGCCAGAAGGTTTTAGAGCAATTCATTCAAAGTGGATTTTCTCAATTAAGGAAGACGGCAGATATAAAGCACGATTAGTCGCCAAAGGGTGTTCGCAACGTCCAGGATTTGATTTCAGTGAAACATTTGCACCTGTGGCCAAATTGGAAAGTGTTCGTGTAATCCTAGCACTTGCCAACGAACATAAAATGCATGTTCATCAGATGGATGTAAAAACAGCATTTCTCAATGGAGAATTGGAAGAGGAAATTTACATGAAATTACCTGCGAATGAAATCGAAAAATTATTCCTGTCCGTCTACACAGAAGTATATATGGATTGAAGCAAGCAAGCAGATCATGGAATAAACGGTTTGACGATGAAATTAAGCAACTTTGATTCATCACATTAAAAAGTGACTGCTGCATCTACATGGAAAAATCAAAAGAAATATTTCTGATTTTATATGTAGATGACATACTGTTGATTTCCAAGGATATTGGTAAAATTGACTGGATAAAAATCGAGCTTGGAAGGATATTCCAAATGAAAGATTTAAAAGAAGTGAAACATTTCCTTGGTATGGAAATAATTCGCGATATTGAAAAACAAACGTTGAAAATTTCACAAGCAGAATATGTGAAAAAGGTCCTGAAAAAGTTTGGAATGATTGACTGTAAACCAGTGGGGACACCGCTGGATGCAAATGCAAAATGGTCAAATAATGGTGGCAAGCCAACTGAGCATCCTTACAGAGAACTAGTAGGGTGTTTACAATATCTCTCTTTAACTTCAAGGCCGGATATATGCACTGCAGTTAGCAAACTTAGCAGGTATAACAACTGTGCAACAGACGAGCACTGGTCAGGATTGAAACGTATATTAAGATACTTGCACGGAACCATGCATACCAAAATAGTGTATACACATGGAAATGATCAATCACCGTTAGTAGGATATGCTGACGCTGATTTTGCAAATGATACTGATGATAGAAAATCTGTATCAGGTTTTGTTTTCCTGTTATATGGAAACTTGGTTTCGTGGTCAACGAAACGGCAAGCAACGATTAGCTTATCAACGACAAAAGCTGAATTAATTGCATTATGCTCAGCGGCAACAGAAGGAATGTGGTTAACAAAGCTTCTGAACGAATTGAGCATAGTGGTAACATTTGTCATCATGGACGACATGGTAACATTTGTCATCATGGACATGCATATTGCAACGGAACCAAGGTCACATCAGAGAATGAAACATTTAGACATCAAATATCTTTTCATCAGGGAGCTGATCAATGAAGGAAGAGTTCATCTTCAATACATCCCAAGCGCTGATCAACCAGCCGATGCATTCACCAAGGGGTTACCAAAAAGTACGCACAGAAGGTTATTCAAAGTGCTGAATGTACAAATTGTGGGGAATTGTTGAAATATACATTTCATCCGTGGTAGTATTCAATGATCAATATGAAATCAGTGAAGGTGGTCAAGGGAAAGAATGAATGGATGGAACAAAGTTGTTAGGGACTACAAAAAACACATTATTCTCATATCAAAATTCTTATTCTGTAATACTTGATCTACGTTCTGTCCAATTTTGAGCTCCCAGATATGGGTCAGACGGAAGATATTTAATGATCAATATGAAATCAGTGAAGGTGGTCAAGGGAAAGAATAAGGGGATGGAAAAAAGTTGTTCGGGACTACAAAAAAACACATTCTTCACATATCAAAATTCTTATTCTGTAGTACTTGATCTACATTCTGTCCAATTTTGAGCTCCCAGATATGGGTCAGACGGAAGATATTCAATGATCAATATGAAATCAGTGAAGGTGGTCAAGTGAAAGAATAAGTGGATGGAAAAAAGTTGTTCGGGACTACAAAAAACACATTCTCCACATATCAAAATTCTTATTCTGTAATACCTGATCTACATTCTGTCCAATTATGAGCTCCCAGATATGGGTCAGACGAAAGATATTCGATGATCAATATGAAATCAGTGGAGGTGGTCATGGGAGAGTATAAGTGGATGGAAAAAAGTTGTTCGGGACTACAAAAAACACATTCTCCACATATCAAAATTCTTATTCTGTAATACTTGATCTACATTCTGTCCAATTTTGAGCTTCCAGGTATGGGTCATGTCGTGAATCGCCGTGCCCTCGCTGTCCAGATGCTGCTGTTGGATGGTTTGGTCCCTCTTTGTTTCCGTCGGCCGTTTCCTTTTTGGTTGCTTTCCCGTATCGTCGCATTTCCGTGAATCACAACCGCTGTCTTCGTAGCTCGCCATAATGCTGCCGTGTAGCTGATCCCAAGTGTTGCTGATGTCCTCTCAGGTCCAATAGATGGTTTCCAGTTAGATGCTGCTGCTTCAAAATTATCCGCAAGAATGCCCGTTCCAGTTGAAACACACATTTTTTTATAGGCAAGCTGCCCTATCGGCATAATAGTTGTTCCTCGTTCAATTCAGGTAGAAACTAGTTCACTGCTACAAGGAAGAGAGAGAAACTAGATCTCGCTCTGTCAATTTAGTGCACGGAAAAGATTTGTATCGTTTTGTTTTCGGATGAGGATAAGACATTGTTTTGTTTTAGTTATTTTATTTCTTTAACCGGTCTACTCTTCTACATCTCATTCCTCCCCTACTCTACTCAAAAATATGATATAATAACATGTTATCGAATTTTTTTGGTTTTCGGTGCTGTCTTTGTGGTCTCAGTTCTTGGACATCATTTCGTTCACAAACTGTTTGTGCATTACTCATCATAACACTATTTTCGGAAGAACTGCTACCTGTTTCATCAAGAGTCATTGTGTTGTTTGACTCCGTAATTTTTTTTGCATCTGACACATTCCGTGAGTATAGAACGCCGCGATCGCTACGAACTACCAGTTTAGCTCCATCCCGAGCTACAACAGTGTATTTTTCAGAACCGTATGTGGGGTCTGACTTAAACCGTTTCGACTGCGTCAAGAATACTCTGTCTCCAACTTTCAAATCTGAATATTTTGCTCCTCGTCTTGTATCCGCGTATTGTTTGCTTTCAAGTTTGGAAAATGCGTCTCTTTCTTTTACATCTTCATGATCGATATTTGAATTGGCCGTCCAGAGACAAGGGAAGGTTCCTCTAAATTTCCATCCCACTAATAACTCGAAAGGCGTAACTCCAAGTCTCGACAGAGGCCTAACTTTGTTGTGAATGTGAACGTATTGCTCCAGGGCATACTTCCAATTGACTTTATCCAATTTAGATGCTGCGAGAGCTTTTTTGATACCTTCGTTTTGTCTTTCCACTGCCCCATTTGATTGCGGGCTTAATGGAATCGATTTCCGGATTTTTATACCCTTATCCTCCCAAAATTGCACAAAGCTGTTGCTTTGAAAAGGTGGACCATTGTCGGTTTGAATGATCATGGGGTTGCCCCACAAGGAAAACACTCTACCTAGGGCTTTATTTGTTGCTTCTGAATCCATACTATGCATTTCGACAACATGTAGAAAACGAGAGTATACATCAACGATAACCAAGAATTCTCCATGACCAAATGTATTGTCTGTAAAAAAATCAACTTGAAGAATTTCCCATGGTCCGTTGGGTAATTCACGGCTGCTTAGTGGAATTGGTGGATTTTTTCTAGATAGCCGTATACAAGTTTCGCAATTATTTATAAGGGTTTCAACATCTTTCGACATTCCTGGCCACCAAAAATATTCTCGCAAAATTTTTTTTGTGGATGCTATTCCCACATGACCTTGATGAGCTGAACTAATAGCCTTCTGGCGCAAAGAGACAGGGAGAATAATTTGATTATTTTTTAATACTAGCTCTCCAAATACGTAGAGCTCTTTCGCTAAACATTCATAACGTCGTAATCCACTATCCCATTTACCAGTTTCAACTGATAACCTTACTTTGTTTAATTCCCCGTCGCCCTGAGAATGTTCTTCAATATCATTTAATGAGATTTGCAATGCGCCTCCATCCAAAAAATATAGCAAATGCTTTTCGTTTGTTTCATCATACGATTCTGCTGATTGAGATTGTTTCATAAGTCTAGAAAGCGCATCCGCAATATTAGTTTCGCTGGATACCCGCTTTATGTCGAACCGGTAGGGTTGCAAACGGAGTGCCCAAGCCTCTGCTCTAGACACCGCTCTCTTTCCAATCCTGTGAAGTCCTCCGAAGATGAATTCATTCGACTCAGCATCGGTGCGTATCGTAAAATCTAAGCTCATTAAATACATCGTGAAGCGTTCGACTCCCCATACCATTGCTAAAGCCTCTCTTTGGGTTTGTGGGTACTTTTGTTCCGTAAGCGAAAGAGTTTTTGAAGCACAACCGATTACTCTAGGTTTCATATTAGTGTCATATTGTACTAATACCGCACCCAATCCATAAGGTGAAGCATCAACGTACAATTCTGTTTTATCTTCTCTGTTGAAATATCCCAATGTTGTGATCACTCTCCATCCTTCGTTCTTGAGATACTCAAATTCTTCTTCTAAATCATTGCTCCAATAAAATCGTTCCGCTTTGGCTAATTCTCGAAGTCTACGCGTTCTATCCGCACGATGATGAATGAAACGCTCCACAAAGTTGATCAATCCCAAAAAACTTTTCACTTCAGCGATTGTTTCTGGGCTTCTAAAATTCTTAATTGCTGTAATCTTATCATCTGCAATTTTCCATCCTTCTGAAGATATAGTGAACCCTAAGAAAACAGCAGATTGTTTCCCGAACGAACATTTTTCCATATTGATTTTAACATTGTGATTTTCCAAACAGCTCATAACTTTGGCCAGATTTTCATCGTGTTCAATTTTAGTTCTACCTGTGACTAAAATATCGTCTAGATAATTCACAGCGCCTTCACATCCAGTAAGAACTACTGTTTGTAATATCTCTTGGAAAATATCTGGGGCATTACACAGACCAAATGGAAGTCGTGTATACCGATAAATTGCGTCTCCAGCAAAAAAGTTTGTTAAGTGTCGAGAACTTTCACTCAACTCTACATGGAAGAATGCATTGGATAGATCGATGGTAGAAAACCACTGTGCCCCATGAAGTTCCATTAATATGGACTCAAACGTCGGCATTTTAAATGGATTTCGATATATACAACGATTCGGACCTCTTAGATCTATAACAAGGCGTATGTCATTCTTCCCCTTAGGAACGACGAGCAAGGAAGAACAAAACGACCTGTCCATGTCGATTGTCACACTTTCGATTATACCGGCTGATTTCAATTCATCTAACTTCTGCTTTGTAAGTTCCTTGAACGCTGTTGGAATGTGTGTATATACATTGCGTGATGGAGGCATATTCTCATCGTATCTTAATAGTACTGGTGGCACATTGAATTTCGGAAACTCATGCGTCATGGTGAGCTTGCTTTGAGAAAAACGGGCAATACTCAATTCACATGGCCATGATGGGTTCGGGTACGTTTGACTTATTGGAACATCGAGCCCCACTGCTAAAATACTATATCTTATAGCCGTACTGAATCCCAATAGTGCACATGATTCGTTAACTACATAGAATTCTTCGATCATTACCGGTCTGTCGTCTGTTATAAACAACTCTGCCGAAAAGTTTGAGATTATTTCTATTTCGCCGTCAGAGGCATAAGCCTTCAGTTGCTTGTCAGACGTGTATCGTAGAGTATGAATGCCTTTACCTTCTGATAAAAGCTTCTCGAATGAATTCTTGGTTATTGTATTTACTTGAGCTCCAGAATCTACAAGAAATTTTATTTGTATACCGGCGACCCAAGCTATAACAAAAGCACTATTTTGATAAATGGCTGTCTTTTGATTTATGTTAGTATGTTCAAAGCTTGCTACATCAAAACTTCCAACTTCATCTGGACACGACATTTGTACCTGTAATCAATACAACGATTTTTTTAAATATCTCTATATGTGTATTTATTTCAAATTCAGTGTAACAATCAAATTAAATGAAACTTTAACGAAACTTGAATTAATTTGTTCAAATAATAATTTTAAAGGAAACAAATTTATGTAGAAGAAACATTTTGTTCTTGTACCTCAATTGAAGGTTCGAGGTTGTCTTGTTGTTCAATTTTGTTGTCAGTCGTTTCATCATCGAAGTCATATTTCCGTTTCAATGACGCTACGTGTGACGGCTGATTTTTCATAGAAGAACAAACACGAGCGATGTGGCCTACTTTGCCACAGATTCTACATACTTTCTGCATCACAGGACACTGATTCGGATAATGGTATACACTTCCGCACCGCCAACAATTATTAGCCGAAGCTAATCCATGACTGCGTGAGAATGGTCGGCCTATTTTACCTCGAGCTCTTCCTGCCCCTCGAGCACCTCTGATTCCACCTGAATTCCAGTGTCCCGCGGTTTTTGAACGAAAACTATCATACCCCTGCGAAATTGCTGCCACATGCTTTACTTCCTGATGCCCGTTATTTCGTCGGAATTCTTCCTCATTTGCCTTTTCTAATTCTCGATCTTGAACTAAGTCGATAAGATCTTTCATGGATCCTTGTTTTACCCAATTGCGATGAGCCAGGACTCGTACTCGACTATCAAGTGCTCCTTTCGTTACAACTCTCACTACCGCCTCCATTTCCTCATCGTTAGTGTAATTACATAATTTTGCTGCACTACCAACTCGTCGAACAAACTGGATACTGTTTTCTGATGATGTCTGACACATGTTCATCAATTTGCCTCTTTGAGCGAGAATATACGATCGAGATCCGAAATACTCATTAAGCCGATCCATTGCATTAGAAAATGGTGCTGTTGCCTCATCCGACATTAGCGGTGTTGAAGAGGTTGTATTATAAATTTCTCTCAGCTTCGTTCCCGCTTTAATTTTAAACAGACCGTATTTAGTATGTTCATCGGGAGCATTTATAAGTTGCAAGGATGACACGAAAATATCTTTCCAGTATTCGAAAGCACGTTTGTCAACCTCTGTCTCTCCTTCCGACGGTACACACTCTGGTATATTTAATGTTCCCAAAGTCCAACTACTCATTGTAGAGAGTAATAGAGAATCATCTCTTGTGTTATGCATATCTTCGCGAACCGTACTGGAACCGGAGGATTCAATATTGTCATTCAAAATCGGGTCTGTAGATAGCTGTTCAAGCCTCTCCCGGAGAGAGTTATTTTTATCAAGAGCTGACTTCAGTTCTCGTAGTAATCGCTTTTTCGAGTGTTGTCTAGAAAAAAATAAAAATAACTCATCAGATTCCAATATTTTGGGACGCATACCCGATAAATTTTTTTTTAAATTTATATTGTATTTTCTCAAGAGCTGAAAATTACATGCGGAACTTCGTCTTTTCCACCGAAGCACTTGCATTTCATCTTTTCATCCAGAATTGCCAAAAGTGCAAACTGAGATCCTAATATTTCAAACCACAAATGCTCACAATCTGATCAATATATTCCTATTGCATCATAAGCAAGAAAATATTGGAACTTCGTCTATTTCCACCGAAGCCAATGCATTCCTACTCTTCATTAGGAAATTTCGAAACATTTTTAATTGCATCTTATGTCGATACTTCGCCTTTATCCATCGAAGTTCGATAAGATTTTTTTTTCATCACAATATTTTAAGCAAATTTCAAGCTTCGTCTGTAGCCACCGAAGCTCCATATAAGCAAATTCCAATAGTTCTTTTTTTTTTTAATAGTTCCGATACACGAAAAGCATTGTTTCATCCATTACTTACTTTCTGGGAATCACTACTGCGCCATTGTCGTGAATCGCCGTGCCCTCTCTGTCCAGATGCTGCTGTTGGATGGTTTGGTCCCTCTTTGTTTCCGTCGGCCGTTTCCTTTTTGGTTGCTTTCCCGTATCGTCGCATTTCCGTGAATCACAACCGCTGTCTTCGTAGCTCGCCATAATGCTGCCGTGTAGCTGATCCCAAGTGTTGCTGATGTCCTCTCAGGTCCAATAGATGGTTTCCAGTTAGATGCTGCTGCTTCAAAATTATCCGCAAGAATGCCCGTTCCAGTTGAAACACACATTTTTTTATAGGCAAGCTGCCCTATCGGCATAATAGTTGTTCCTCGTTCAATTCAGGTAGAAACTAGTTCACTGCTACAAGGAAGAGAGAGAAACTAGATCTCGCTCTGTCAATTTAGTGCACGGAAAAGATTTGTATCGTTTTGTTTTCGGATGAGGATAAGACATTGTTTTGTTTTAGTTATTTTATTTCTTTAACCGGTCTACTCTTCTACAGGTCAGACGAAAGATATTCGATGATCAATATGAAATCAGTGGAGGTGGTCATGGGAAAGAATAAGTGGATGGAAAAAAGTTGTTCGGGACTACAAAAAACACATTCACCACATATCAAAATTCTTATTCTGTAGTACTTGATCTACATTCTGTCCAATTTTGAGGTCCCAGATATGGGTCAGACGGAAGATATTCGATGATCAATATGAAATCAGTGGAGGTGGTCATGGGAAAAAATAAGTGGATGGAAAAAAGTTGTTCGGGACTACAAAAAACACATTCTCCACGTATCAAAATTCTTATTCTGTAATACTTGATCTACATTCTGTCCAATTTCAAGCTCCCAGATATGGGTCAGACGAAAGATATTCGATGATCAATATGAAATCAGTGGAGGTGGTCATGGGAAAGAATAAGTGGATGGAAAAAAGTTGTTCGGGACTACAAAAAACACATTCTCCACATAAGGGCGCACTAGGAATGATTCTAGGGCGCAAAATCACGGTAAGAGAATTGAAAAAGGCGCCCATATAGGTAATTCCAGGGCGCAGGATGAAAGTAGTTTAAATACATTAAATAATCGTAAGAGGGGCACAAATTATTACTTATTTTCCAGCTAAAAAATAACATATCGAAGGATAATTTGGAAGATTGCCTTAGTAATAGTTCCAGGGCGCAGGAAATGGGAAAAGGGCGACCTATACAATAGAATACAGGGCGCAGAATGAAAGTATTTTTGAAAACATTAATTGATCCAACTGAGGGCGCAACTTATTACTTATTTTCAAGCTTAATACATAACATCTTGTAAAGATAATTTGGAAGGGCACCGCAGGAATTATTCCAAGGCGCAGAATCACGATAGGGAAATGAAGAAGTGAAGGATGAAAGTATTTTTAAATATATTAAATAATCCTAGTGAGGGCGCAAGTTTTTATTTGTTTCACGCTAAATAAATAACATCTTGTAAAGATAATTTGGAAGGACGCTTTAGGAATGATTCCAGGGTGCAGGGTGGAAGTATTTTAAAATACATCAAATGATCCAACTGAGGGCGCAAATCACTATATATTTTCAAGCAAAAAAAAATCTTGTGCGCCTAATTTGGAAGGATGCCTTAGGAATGTTTTAAGGGCGCAGAATCACGGTAGGAGAATTAAAAAGGGTGCTCTTAAAACTTATTCCGGGCGTATGGTGGAAATCCTTTTAAATACTGTATATAATTCTACTGAGGCGCAAATCATTATATATTTTCAAGCTAAATATATAGCATAAGTAAGGAGTGCCTCAGGATTGACATCAGGGTGCAGAACGAATTTTTTTTACCTAATACTACAAAGCTTTCGAAAGCATAAATGGAGCGCAAATTATTTCTTTGTTTGTGAGTTCTATAAATAGAATCTCGGGAGGAAGCAATGCACAAGTCAGCTTTGAGCAGTGCGGCCTTAACAACAATTTTTCTAACAGTTATTATATTCAAACATAAAACATACTAGCATTTATAACTGTTTGTAATCTTCATTAACAGCTTTTAATAGTTTTAAGTTGACTTTATTGAAAAATTTGACAATAATGAAGTTTTGAATAAGAAATGATGAATTTCAATAATTTCGAGATGAATTAATATAAATACTGGCATCTTTTCTTAAAACTCAGCCTTGTATAGTGGAAGGTCGGTATAGTAACATTAATTACCACATGAATTCAACTGATGGGGGTTTCATTAGTATTTTCCAATTTCTTATATGCTTCTGAGATGAGACTTTATGAAATTTTATCATTTTGATTAAAGACCTACTCAATAAATAGTGAGGTAGTTCACCATTCGATAACATGAACAAAAACATTAAATTCAGCAAATAATAGCAGACTTCTTAGACATTTTCATCATGAGGAAGACGGAAAACTTATTCTTTTTGATATATAGAAAGCTAACTAATACGGAAAGTATTATACGTTATACTTCTAATTTTTCTCATCAGCATAAAATGGCAGCTTTTCACCATGATTCATTGAATGCATAACCTAGATCATGGAGCAAATGCGGTAAGAAACGAAAAAAAAATACATTCTCGATATTGGAAAGCTCAATTAATATTCGAAGCAATTAATTCAAAAAAAATTTGATAAAAAGAAATACTGTTGAAAAACAATCACTTCCTACTTCAACCCAACCATCAGAAAAATTAAAAATAGTTTTAATAGATTTCAGCCATGATATTACACATCTGCCCAAAACAAAACTAAAAAGTTTTGGTCTGGATTTGGTATTCCGTAAGAATAATACTAGGATCTACATAAGACCATAGAGATACTTTGAAAAAATCCGGATCATATAAACAAAGTGCACTTCGGCGAAATTAGATAAAGTTATCATTCCATTAAAATTATATGTTAAACATCTAACCGATGGAAACTAAACGTAGCTGAAAGTTTAAGAATATATGTAAATATAAACATTCCAATCTACCATTTATTTAAATGTAACTTATCAAAATGAGTTATCTGTAAGATGTAAAATGATACACCTGTACTAATACAACAGAGATAGCACCGCACTTTCCTCCCACTATTAGTATCTGTGTCTGTTACTATTTCGTGACATTAGTAGGAAATAGTTAGGAAATTTTTAATATTGTAGAAATAAATCAATAAAATACAATCATCTCATCCGGGAATTTACATTTTAGTGATTTTATTCGCAACAACGTAAAAGAATTCCGTGATGGATTCATAACTGGTTTCGAACTTCGGATCTCCCGATTTCAGAATATCTAACTCATTTAACGCTATAGACTATGATAGCCACTTGAAGACATCATGATTTTTTTCAATGATATGACAAGCTGTATTAATTCGAAAAGCTGCTCGTATTTTCTGTCAATGTATACTCGTTTGTGTACAAGACGCGTAGTACTAAATTGCATACATTTAGGCAATTTGACTAAAATGGAAAATAATCAATCGCCAAAATATTGATAATCAACTAGAGTAGACTGGATTATAATATTGTGCCGCGTATACGTTAGCCACAGACTAACAGACAGGACACTCAAATTAGATTCTTCAATCATTTTAACGGTCATTCCGAATATTCCTTTATTTGGGACAGTACTCACATGTGTCATGATGGCGCCACGTTACCCTATCAAAAACATCCTGTCTGTCATCTAGACTGTGTTTATTTTTTTCATTTACCGACAGAGTTGCCATTCATACAGAATTACCTATAATGTATTGATTTGTATACGTCCATGCGAATTTCATGCAGGATACAGATTTAATACATATTGCCAAAACTATATACATAATTGTGCCTACTTCTCATCCTCCAACGCAAGACAAAATCGAACCTGTTTTGTTACACTATTTACTTGCTTCTGGTCTGCCGCCACTTAATTTCGGGTGATAACTACCAACACAATAAACAATAGTCTGGATGAACAACGTTGAGTCAAATAAATGGTTACCTTCCAACATCGCGAAAAAGTTAAATATATTATCAACGTAATCCAATAATTTATTGTGACGATTCATTTTCAAATATTTTGATGATATCAGGCATCTCTGCAAGCAGCTGATCGGTGTTGACAAACGAGGGGAAACCAACTAGTAAAAAAACTTTTACATAACACAAGGGGTGTACAAATAGTAAATAGTTCGCGCAGTACAATATAGGTGGAGCTAGTGCATAACGAAAATTTTTTTCATAAGAATTTACTCATACTGTCATGTCTGTTAGTCTGTGCGTTAGCTGTACCCAGCAATCAAATAAACATAGATTCCCCAGTGTAATACTAATGTAGTTGAGCAACCCGTGACAGCAAAAGCACCGTCTGGTGAAGAATGGGTGCGTAAATGCTCCTAAAATGCATGCATAAAGTTGTCTGAGCATTTAACAAAACCACAGCAGCTAATGGAAAAAAGTACACCCGTTTCTCACTAGAGGTGCTGTTAGTGTCACCGTACAGTCGGAAATCTATGTTTATTTGATTTATGCCAGCATGTATTAAATGACATTTTTATGAATAAAGTTGTCAGTAGATAGATTCTACCGGCATGAGCTCCATTCGTCGTTGCCATTAGGGTATGAATAGATACTGTATTTCATGGATAGTGAGACGTGCTTTTTGTTTTTCTCATTTTGAAAACTATGCAATAATTGCATCAACCATCTTTTAAAACGAGGTTGAGTTTCATAGGGTATCTGTACCCTAAATCATCTCAGGTTTTCACTAATTTAACATTTTAGGATCATTACTAATAATGATATCTGCTGTCTTTGATTAATACATTGCACTGTGGGGAAAAAGGATGAAAAACGCGACTTTACTCAATAATTTCATAGAAATCTTTGAAAATATTTTCAAAGTAGGTTTATCTTATGTAGAATTGACCGTAGAATCGATTGATGACAATTAGAATAGCCACAAAATTCACTATCATGGCCGTTTTGCCCCAATTTTTTCTTTTTTCCTACCTCACTAACTGTAAAACCCTGAAAAATGTAATCATTTTTATTAGTTTTATAAATAGATTGCTGTTTGTCAGAACGATTGCAAAAAACTGTTTTCTGTCTTACTCCAAATCATTTTCTTCAATCAATTATGTTAAACCAAGATAGTTCGATGTTACGCACATAGCCCTACAAATTAATTAACAGGTAGTTTCCATGATCCCATGAATCGTGCAACATCGCTCTACCCCAATTTTAATATATAAATATAGGGTAAAGTGGGTTAAAAATTTTATACCATCACTGAAAAAAGGGCGAAAATTTTCTAATTCCACCTCAAATTTTCTCCAATTGATAGTTTTTATCAGTAGACGGTTAAACAAACCGATTTCGGTTATTCTTTCAAGAATCGAAGAAAATTATTTTGAAGAATACTACAGTATTTTATATGATAGTATGATTGATATAAGAAAGGCATAATTACACCAGTAGGTGGATTAAAACAGGTTTTTGGTATCGCCATCACCGCAATCACTTTTTCAGAGATGGCCGAACCGATTTTCACTAACTTAGATTCAAATGAAAGGTCTTATGGTCCCATAGCTTGTTATTTAATTTCATCAGGAACCGAATTTCGGAGTTACAAGGTGTTACGGCGCAACGATCCAACAGATTAATAGCTGCCGCGCTGCAAGTGAGTTAGACATTGCCAGCCATCAGCTGCGCATGTGCGAAGCGGCTCAGTGATCAGCTGGGCACGTGGAAGAAAAAGAGATAGTAGCGCAAGCACGTGCTGGTCGATAGCGACGCACGCGCAAGAATACTTGAAATAACGCGCATGCGCGTGCAGCATATTTTAGAAAGATCTCTGCGAGAGGTCCAGATTTTGTAGACTAGGAATTAGTATATAAGACCTAAAATTTGTAAATAAAATCAGAAGTTTTCGGAAAGTCAAATCGAATAGATGTTTCAGGCCGAAATTTCTCATCTCCTTGTCAAAAGTCTTTTCGCTAACACAATCGGTAATCCTCCGATTTAGAAGCATAGGTCTCCGCACAGAAGAGACAACTAGCCTTTTTCCGAGATTTAAGGTTGTGCTTAGTGCTAAAAAGACTGCTTTCAGCTGGTCAAAAACTATTCCACCACAGAAGCATAGGCTCTCATTACGCAAGAGCAACTAGCCTGCGGTTTTGAAGACGTTATTTCCCAGCTGAGAGCTTGTACGCTCGAAAGAAATCAAGGTCCCTGAACACAAGTTCTGAATCTCGTTTTCGTTTCCTTCGCACGAAAACATTGGTGGCTCCAGAGAGGAAATTGACCTCTCTTGGAATAAATATCGGTGTGCTCGGCGCCTTTGAGATCGAGCGTAAAGATCTAGTGTACTCGCACCATTAAGAAAGAATTGGAAAAGTTTGGTGTACTCGGCACCGTTAAGATCGAGTAAGTGAAGTTCGGTGTGCTCGGCACCATTAAGATCGAGTAAGCTAATAAAGTAATTCTGAAGAACGGTGCGGACGGCATCGAAGTATTAACTCCAAAGAGAGTTTCGATAAGTGAATTATAAACGGTGCGGACGGCATCGAAGTGTTAACTCCAAAGAGAGTTTTGATAAGTGAATTATAAACGGTGCGAACGGCATCACGACATATAAGTAAAATGTCTCATTTCGTGAAAAATAAGAATGGACATTGTCGTCTGTGCACAGAACCAGATGACAAGCAGGACATGGTCGCATGTGACGAATGTGACCGATGGTTCCACCACGGATGCGCAGGGTTGGGAAGATTACCAACCAAAGGAGAGCGATGGATTTGTATCAAATGTGCTGCCACAGAAGAACAAATCCATTCATTGGAGAAGGCCATGAAGGTCAAAAGAGACTCCAGTCAAAAGGAATCCAAAATGGAGGCAGTATTCGGCGAAATGCTAGAAGCACTAAGAAGCCTCAATGAAAATAACACAGCCGGTACAAGTCGGCAAGTTAATGATGATTGGACTGTATATTTAAAGCGTCAAGCTTTAATACAGCTTCCTAAATTCAATGGATCGCCACGAGAATGGCCTACCTTTAAAAAAATATATGCAGATACCTCGAAAGAGGGCAGGTTTTCACCGTTGGAAAACTTGAATAGACTGCAGGTAGTGCTAGGAGGATATGCTGCAAAATGTGTGCAGCCACTGATGATGGATCCCGAGAATGTTCCTAAAATCATAGAAAGATTGGAACAGAATTTCGGTAGACCTGAGACGGTCTACAAAGAATTGTTGCATGAGCTGACAAAAATAAGAAAAGAAAATAAAAACTCCGTAGCCGAAATTGCTGACGCGTTAGAAAATTTGATCAGTAACATGATTGTCCTGGACAGAGAAGATTACCTGCAGGATATGAGATTAGTGGAGGAAACGGTAAATAAATTACCCTTCAACCTACAAATAAAATGGGCAGAGAAGCTACAACTAAATAATATAGCGCCCACACTGATAGAACTAAGTGAATGGTTGAAACCTCACGCACGCACTTGTAGGTTAATGACCTCAATGTCCCAAAATAAAGAAAAAAGGGACAGAATAAACCTACACGATGAAAAACGACCGTCTTGCCCAGCCTGTAAGGAGTCACACAAGCTGATACAGTGCAATAAATTTAGGGCAATGAACCTAGAAAGACGGTGGGAAGTTGTAACAAAAAATAAGTTATGCATGAACTGTTTGGCAAGCAGCAAACATAGAGCCATAGATTGTTGGACCAAAAGGAAGTGCAACGAAAATGGATGTAAAGGAAACCACAATAGATTGCTGCACAAACCCACAGTACAGATAAAACCTAAAAAGGTCGAGGACCCGGTGGCTGGAGAAGACACATCTAACGTGCATCAGACTAAACGGACAAGTGTTTTTTACCAGATCATTCCGGTAACATTGTGGAACGGGAATCGCAAGACCCAGACGTTTGCCTTTTTAGATCCAGGCTCATCACTTACTTTACTTGATGAGCAAGTAGCAGAAGAACTACAACTAAAGGGTAAGGTCGACCCTTTAAAATTAAAGTGGACTCAAAATTTCTCAAGAGAAGAAACAGAAAGCAAAAGAGTTAATCTACAAATAAGTGGCAAAACCACTACGAAGTACGCCTTGAAGGACGTAAGAACCGTTAAGGACATAAATTTACCTTTGCAGTCAATAGATTATGAGCAGTTGGCCGCAAAATATAAACATTTAAATGGATTGCCAATCTCCAGTTATTGTTACGCAAGGCCAAAGGTTCTGATCGGATTAAATTATAGTCATTTGTTACTTCCACTGGATAGAAGAACAGGAGGACATGAAAAACCAATTGCTATAAAAACCAAACTCGGGTGGATGATATTTGGAACTATATCTGGATCTGTAACCGGTGAACATTTGATGATAATTCAGGAGGAAGACCGGCTAATGAGAGATATGATGAAAAGGTATTTTTCTATTGAAGATTTTGGTGTAAAGATTTCGGCAAATCCATTGGAATCAAAGCAACTTACTAGAGCCAGAGAAATTATCGATAAAACACTAAAGTACACCGGCAAACGATATGAAATTGGACTGCTTTGGAGAGAGGAAAATTTTAAATTTCCGGACAGCTACAACATGGCACTAAAAAGGTTAATCGCACTGGAACAAAAGGTTCAGAAGAATGAAACATTGAAGACATGGGCAACTGAAACTATAAATGACTATGTGTCGAAAGGATATGCCAAAAAGTTAACACCTGAAGAGGTTTGTGAGTGGTCTGGCGATATGTTTTACTTGCCTCAGTTCATCGTCATCAATAAAAACAAAAATCCACCGAAACCTCGCTTAGTTTTTGATGCCGCAGCCAAAGTGAAAGGTGTTTCACTTAACTCAGCACTATTATCCGGACCGGATGCAACCACCTCGTCATTTGGAGTTATAATAAGATTTAGAGAGGGCCCAGTCGCTGTAGCTGGAGATATTAAGGAAATGTTTAGTCAAGTGGGTATAAATAAGAATGATCAAAGAAAATAATGCTTCTTATGGCGGAATTTCGATGGAAAACGACAACCTGATGTGTATGTTATGCAAGTGATGATATTCGGATCCACTTGTTCGCCAGCGTGCGCTCAAATAGTTTAAAATCACAATGCTGAGCTGTTCAAAAGGGAAAAACCAAAGGCAGTTGAAGCTATAGTGAAACAACATTACGTCGACGACTACGTAGACAGCTTCTACACTGTAGATGAGGCCAATAAGACAGTAAAGGATATTATGGAAATACATAATAATGCAGGATTCTTCATTAGAAACTTTGTTTCAAATAACAAGACGTTATTGACATCCTTACCAAAAGACAGGATCCAAGAAGCAAGGATTAAGGTGTTGGAGGACAAGGATTCCCAAATTGAAAAAATACTTGGACTTTATTGGAATACTCTGTTTGATTTCTTCAGCTACAAGATAAACTTCAATAAATGGAAAACAGAGGTAACAAACACAACGAGGAAACCAACGATGAGAGAAATATTATCTTTCATCATGAGTATTTACGACCCAATGGGGCTAATATCCCATTTGACGATCCATGGCAAAATTATCATGCAAGAGCTACACAAGGAACTAACTGATTGGGACGAGGAAATACCTCGTCATCTCGAAGATAGATGGAAGCAGTGGTTGCAATTAATGGAGGGAGCTGAAAAATTGAAAATTCCTAGATGGATCATCAACAAACAAACTAAGCAAATTGAATTACACACATTTGTTGACGCATCAGAAGACGCATATGCTGCGGCCAGTTATATTCGAGGAATAGATGATTTCGGGCAAACAACATGTGTTAGGCTGATAGCTGGAAAGGCACGAGTTGCTCCAATACGGAAACTATCGATACCAAAATTGGAGCTGCAAGCAGCGTTGTTGGGTACCAGACTAATGGAAACAATACTCAAGGAATTGCGCATCAAGCCGACCAAAAGTTTAATGTGGTGTGATTCACAAGTCGTATTATCATGGATAAATTCTGACCATAGAAAATATAACACATTTGTGGCAAACAGAGTTGGAGAAATTTTAGAGATCACCTCCATGGACCAATGGCGTCACGTTCCAACAAAGATGAACCCTGCGGACGCAGGCACAAAACTTAGTCCAAATATTTCAATTTGGATAAGTGGCCCTGAATTTCTGAAGCAACCTGAAGGTCAGTGGCCAAAAACCAACCTTCCACATGGTACCACGGAAGAAATAAAAAACACGGTACTTGTTCATTATTACGAAGATGCAGAACTCGACTTCATACAAGAAAATCGATATTCTAATTGGGAAGCCCTTCTTTACCACACCTGCATACTTAAAAAATTTGCGGATTGGACAAGAGACAGAAAGGGATTTGTGAGAAATGTTTCGCTAAAAGATCGACAAGTGGCAGAAAGCGCCATCATACGAAAGGCGCAATGGGATATATTTACCAGTGAAATGGAAGAACTCTCAAGATACGGAGTTCTAAATAAGCCCAGCAAATTGACAAGTCTAAATCCCTATTTAGACGAGTATGGAGTAATGAGAGCAAACGGACGACTTGACAAGGCAAACTTTCTCCCAATCTATACTAGACGCCCGATAGTACTACCACCAAAGCATCATGTAACCCGGTTAATTATAAAAATGTACCACGAAAAATATCTGCATCAAGCAGATAATACAGTAGTAGCAGCCATTCACCAAAAATATTTTATACAGTTTGGTAGAGCTATGCTAAAGAGAATTAAAATCAACTGCCAAAAATGTAAAAACATAAGGGCAAAACCGACACCACCTCAGATGGCCAACCTACCAAAGGGGCGGTTAGACATCTATGCACATCCTTTCACACACACTGGAGTAGACTACTTCGGACCATTTGAAGTAGCAGTAAAACGTTCAATCGAGAAAAGGTGGGGAGTAATTTTCACATGTTTATCAACTCGAGCCTCTCATATTGAGTTAGCAGAGAAACTAGATACGGATGCTTTCTTAGTATGTCTAAGAAACTTCCAACATAGACGCGGCAAAATTAAACACTTATACAGCGATAATGGAACAAATTTTGTCGGAGCAGAGAAGGAAATGCATTCTTTATTGAAGGAAATAAATATCACAATGGATAAAAAGGAAGCTGCAAAATTGGAAATTGGGTGGTCATTCAATCCACCTTCAGCGCCACACTTTGGAGGTGTTTGGGAAAGATTAATACGAATAATTAAAAATTGCATCTACGAAGTTTTAAATACATGTGGCGAACGACGACCTCAAGTGGAAACCTTACGCTCTGCCTTAATACAGGCTGAATTTATGCTTAATTCCAGACCTCTCACGGATATCGCCATCGACGGAATAGATGATGAAGTATTAACACCTTTCCACTTCCTAATCGGTCGTGCAGGCGAATACGTTCCACCATTTGACCCAGCTCAACAGGAGTTGACAACAAAGCAATGGAAAATGGTACAACACTACTCTCGACACTTTTGGAATAAGTGGAAAAAGGAGTACATCCCAACGCTGTTAAAAAGGAACAAATGGACAGGGAAAATAGTACCGATTAAGGTAAATGACATCGTAGTAATCGCCGATGATAACATTCCCCATGGGAAATGGCTGAAGGGCAGAGTGATTGAAACTCATGTAGCAGCAGACGGTCAAGTACGTTCAGTTATGATACAAACCGTAAAGGGAATATATAAAAGACCAGCAGTAAATGTAGCTATTTTAGATGTACGTAGAGACGAAGAAGAACAGAATAATGAAACCAGCACAGTTATTATGAATTATCACCAAGAAATACTGCCTGAAACCAACAAAAGAAAATTTGAAAAGATAAGACAATTTGATCCCCACGCCATCGAACCAATACAGGCGCCAGGAAAGATCTTGATAGATGAATCAGACCCGTCGATAATGGAAAAGGCTGCAATTAATTTCGCATCGTGGGGAAAACGCCAAAAAATTGATATAGATGCCGTCAAGGGTATGAGAGACAAAGCTATGAAACATAAAAACGGCCATCTTAAGAAAAAGAGTCTGGTTTGACCACCTTTCTGGTGCGCAACCGTGTTAATGTTTTTATATTTTCTGGCATCAGCTTTCGGGGAAACAATGCAAGGATTGATAGCTTACGACTGTGCAAACCCGGAAGTCAATATGACAAGCTACTCATTAATGGACGTTTCATCATGTCTTCCGTCAATCAAAAATTTAACTATCACTGAAGTACCGATTCAAGTACTTCAACGCAGTACAAAAGGATTTGTTATGGTTTATCAATGCAAGGTGATCATAAAACGATCTATAAGACACTGTGGGATGCATTCTCACACATCAGATTACGAAAGAGGCTATTCATACATCGTAAAGGAATTTACAGCAGAAGAATGTAGGAACACTCACCTGATAGGGGCGGTAACATTAACCCACAACAGTAGAATTCGAGAAATTAGGAGAAACAGCACAACCAGAGGGGAAACATTGATAGTGGGCCATGTTTCCGGAAGTAATTGCAATGGAGGCGTTTATAGAACCCCTGAGTATACATGGACCAGCGCATTAGTTTACTATGAATACGAGATTTCATTATACAACTATCTCGCTGCAGTTGACAATGAAAATGATCAAATCATATTACGACATGGAGTGATCTGTCCGTATTCACACGGAAAATGTTTAGATTCAGAGGATGGTTACACAACTTGGGATATTAGCCTCAATCAACGATGTGAAGATTCAGAGTTCGAAGTATTATACGAAGGATTTGTAAACAAAACCATGAACTTGGATGGCAGCCAAACCCAACAAATTCAGCAAGCAGTATACACATCTATATCAGATACACATCTATTTTCAATAAGAACCAAAGGCACATCGAAAATTTGCGGTTATAATGGATACAGAACCGACCATCCAAGAATATTTATTTTGGAAGCGGCAGAATTTAAATCACCATTTCATCGAAAGCCTGATAGTGCTAAGAACCACGACATATTTACTTATTTCAACTCAAAGATAACCATGGTTGAGAACTATATCGGCCAAAGACTGGACGAAGTTTATAATGCAGTAATGACAGAGATGTGTAAAATAGATAAAGCTCTACTTGAGACAAAGTTGACACTTGCACGTTTAAACCCAACGGAATTCGTTACCAGTATAATGAAGAGATCAGGATTTTCTGCTGTCGTAACTGGAGAAGTTCTACACGTTTTGGAATGTAAGGCTGTATACGTAAAGCCATTTGCAACAGAGCGGTGTTATCAAGAATTACCTGTAAAATATGGCAATGAAACAATGTTTTTAACTCCTGTAACAAGAACATTGCAGCTGAGAGGAACTGAAATCGAATGCACTCCGCTTATGCCGGCTAAATTCCAATTTGGAGGCCGGTGGTACACAATAGATGGAAAAATGAGGGAAACTATTGCACCTCAAACGTTAACAACGGATATAGTAACAAAATGGAAATACACACCCTTACCAAATTTGATGGAAAGCGGAGTCTATGATACCGACAGTCTTCAGAAAATGCGAAATTTAATATATAATCAAGGTGATCGCCGTATAGCATCAAACGTTCTTCACAAAATTCTGTCAGGGCAAATACCTAACAGACAAGGATTTCATTTCGACGCTTTGATATCAGAGAATATAATTGACAACGCGATTAATCGATACTGGAGCAAAATAAAATCATGGTCAAACTGGATAGGAAATTTTACGTCAACTATCATTGGATTGTATGCAATCGGACGAGCCATCAAATTTATCGTAGACACGGTAATGCATGGAAGAATTTTATATGACATTTATGGTCTTGGATGGCAATTACTAGCTGCCTTTTGGGACTCTCTAACATCATTCTTAACACATCGGAATACGATTACAAACCTAAGAGCGGCCAAAACTACAGCTACAGCACCAAACGACAGGGAATCATCAGATGATAGATCACCGTCACCAGCACTTTATAGAGGACAACTTTATCCTAATATTTCAACAGTGTAAACATAGCCAATAGATTTTATTGATTATTATGAGTGAAGTTATGAATTATGAATTGAAAATTATGTGTGAATTATCATTATAACATTATAAGAAATAGGAAGATCGTTGCTTGTTTTCAATATTTTGTAAATTATATCAATTTACGGAGGCCGGGATGTTACGGCGCAACGATCCAACAGATTAATAGCTGCCGCGCTGCAAGTGAGTTAGACATTGCCAGCCATCAGCTGCGCATGTGCGAAGCGACTCAGTGATCAGCTGGGCACGTGGAAGAAAAAGAGATAGTAGCGCAAGCACGTGCTGGTCGATAGCGACGCACGCGCAAGAATACTTGAAATAACGCGCATGCGCGTGCAGCATATTTTAGAAAGATCTCTGCGAGAGGTCCAGATTTTGTAGACTAGGAATTAGTATATAAGACCTAAAATTTGTAAATAAAATCAGAAGTTTTCGGAAAGTCAAATCGAATAGATGTTTGAGGCCGAAATTTCTCATCTCCTTGTCAAAAGTCTTTTCGCTAACACAATCGGTAATCCTCCGATTTAGAAGCATAGGTCTCCGCACAGAAGAGACAACTAGCCTTTTTCCGAGATTTAAGGTTGTGCTTAGTGCTAAAAAGACTGCTTTCAGCTGGTCAAAAACTATTCCACCACAGAAGCATAGGCTCTCATTACGCAAGAGCAACTAGCCTGCGGTTTTGAAGACGTTATTTCCCAGCTGAGAGCTTGTACGCTCGAAAGAAATCAAGGTCCCTGAACACAAGTTCTGAATCTCGTTTTCGTTTCCTTCGCACGAAAACACAAGGTAATATGTGAAAATGAAAAACCTAGTGCTGTAATGATGCCTTTTTCATATTACTAATATTTTCAAAAACATGACTAGAAGATTCTGTCAAATTTCTTTTTTTCAAACTTGAATAAAATCAAAAAATTTCTTCGGTATAAACTACCATCACCTTTTCAATTTGTAAACAGTTATATCAGATTAACCAAGATCATCTTATTTAAATTAGAAATTAATCTTATGCACGCAAGATTTATCTGGGGTAGTAGCAGATATCTTAGGCGAGAACGACATAGCAAAAAGTTTCATCGAGTTAATAACAATTGATCGCAGCCTCCACAGTTTCGCTTCTGCATTGATGAACCAATTCTTTCCAGCTTATATATCCCCCATTCTTTCAAAACCATCGTCTCCGTTAGGGGAAAGCCAGTAGGCCAGAATAGTGTCTTTTATTTTTAGCAGAAAAAACTGGTGAGTAATGTCAGACATAACTGGATGACGTAAATACGAATAAAACTGACATGCTTTTTCTACATATCTGAATATCGACAATCACACGTACTAGTTGATTTGCAAACTTTCAATGCGTCACTTGCACAATTGTAACAGTAAAATTTTACGGCAGACCACATGAGAATAATATGACATTAATTACAATAACTTACTTGTCAAACCTGTTTCGAAAACACTAATTGTATAGCGAGTTGATAGAATATCCACAAACCAAAAGCCGCCATCTTGGATTTTATGAATTTTAAAATATATATTATTAATAACAACTTGTCAAGCGCGGAAAAATGCCAGTTGTAATTCCTTATAAAAAGATTTTGGGCCATGAACCGTGGAATTGAAACATATGCTTGATACAGTGAAGAACAATCCGGGACAGCTGCTAGGAATGAATGCCGTCTTCAATCTACAATTTTAAACAAACTAAGTTTGAAATAAGTTTTCACAGAATTATCAAAACATGCACTATTTGATACTTCACGCAAACTTACGTGAAAAACATGTAATGTTGTGAGTGTTGACAATTATATGGCATGAAATTCAACGATATGAACAAAAAATAAAAACTCATAGAGCAAACAATGGTAACTTCAACCAAGAATCATTAAATGGCAAAGTATGTCCGTTAGTTGACTGAGTCACCCAAGCCGCTGATGAGTAAATGGTTCATACAAATTTATATAGTCCCACTTGCTAACCAAGTTCAAATTACGTCAATTTTTACGTCATTTGACAATTTATACAGTAAAAATATCTGAAAATTTCTCAGTTCAAAAAAATCTTGTGATTTTACATCTTATAAGATGCACATAAATGGAGCGTCATGTTTTAAACTAATTTATATGCAAGAACATGTAGAATTGTGTGGTATGAAAATTACATGGCTTGAAAACGAATGAAATAAAATACAAAATATCGATAGCAACTGCGCGAGACTTGAACAAAAGAAGCATCAGATCTCAAAGCGCTCCAGTTAATCGACTAGGCCACAGAAGCACATATCTGCTTAGTGAATAATTTATACCTCTAAACGCATACAGCGTCACTTGGTAGCAAAGTGCAAATTACATTAGGAGCTAGTAAAATTCTGCTCGAGTGGAATTTTGCGTCAATTGACATATTAAGTTGTTATGAATCGTATCGTTTGTAGAATTGTGTCACCTGTAAAATTTACAATTTTTTTCTGTGTTAATAAAATGGAATCTTAATGCTTACAAAAACAGTGAAAACGGAAATCTGCATTAGACACAATTTTCCATTAAATGTAACATAAATTTCAAAAAATCTGTTACATATTAATATTAAATTTGTTGCCGTTAAATTTTTTATGCAGAGTAAACTTTAAAATAGATAATTCTCCATTTTCTTTCTATCAGTTGTATTTTCTATCATGATTGATTGAAATTAACATGTTTAGCGCGTAAATTTCACTTACTTACACTTATTTACTTTTTGTTACATCTGATTCAATTCAATTTTACAGGTTTCTTCCAAACTGCGAAGTGGTATCGGTGCAAAAAGTGTAGCACAGGTTTAGTGCAATTGGAAATTGGTTTCAGTACATCCTCCACTACACACGGGGTCTTTTACGTTATCGATGAGTTCTACATCAGTTTAGGTTGCACGTTAGGCATGATCTAATATTCTCAAGTATCATGCATATGGTGCAATATGCAATTTCAAATGGTTTTTGATGATAGACGGAAACATTAGGTCACAAAGCACACCAGATAGTCGACTGAGCCACAGAAACACATAACTGCTTGGCTGTAAATTAGTAAGAATTATGTCACCTGTAAAATTCATAATTTCTTTCTGTGCAGTTTTGAAGAAGTAGATTTTGAACTCTATTTCAAAATCACACAATCGGAACTATTATTTGAACGAATAATAAATACAGAAAGTGGAAATCTCAACACCTGGGTACTTGGAAACATTAACATTCAGATTATGATAACACTTATGTCTGTTGCAAATGAGTCTTCATGGTTGATTTGTGTGACAATTGTAGAGCTTCAGGAAACTTACAAAAGAGTTGAAAATGAGTTGTTAAGGAAAATACGGCGCCTCGCTCGCAACAAATAAGTCTGATAATAGAACTATATAACTGTTGTATACAAAAATACGAAGATGAAGAAACAGCAAACCCCGTTAAAAATCTAATTTCAGTCAATTGCAATGCGCCAAATCCAGGCGCCCCATCAACAAAGTCAACGACTAACCAATTAAATTTGAACAACTACGGCACTGTCTACCTATAGGGAGTTTGGTGGTCAGGTGTGTCAAATGTTAACTGTTGACTGTTGTCATATATGCAGTGGCGCGAACACACCTAACTCACTCGGGAGGCGGAATTTTTTTTTCCACCCACTTATTCTTTCCCATGACCATATCCACTGATTTCATATTGTTCATTGAATATCTTCCGTCTGACCCATACCTGAGAGCTCAAAATTGGACAGAATGTGGATCAAGTATTACAGAATACGAATTTTGATATGTGGAGAATGTGTTTTTTGTAGTCCCGAACATAATTTTTCATTTTTGATTTGGTGGGGGAAATCCGGCTTAGTTAAAGAAATCACAAGAAGATGGCGTTTCGATAGAGCCGTTGCATGGGATTATCGTACAATAATTTTGGAATATCTTCCGTCTGACCCATATCTGGGAGCTCAAAATTGGACAGTATGTAGATCGAGTATTACAGAATAAGAATTTTGGTATGTGGAGAATGTGTTTTTTGTAGTCCCGTACAACTTTTTTCCATCCACTTATTCTTTCCCATGACCACCTCCACTGATTTAATATTGATCATCGAATATCTTCCGTCTGACCCATATCTGGAGGCTCAAAATTGGACAGAATGTAAATCAAGTATTACAGAATAAGAATTTTGGTATGTGGAGAATGTGTTTTCTGTAGTCCCGAACAACTTTTTTCCATCCACTTATACTTTCCCATGACCACCTTCACTGATTTCATATAGTTCATTGAATATCTTCCGTCTGACCCATATCTAGAAGCTCAAAATTGGACAGAATGTAGATCAAGTATTACAGAATAAGAATTTCGATATGTGGAGAATGTGTTTTTTGTAGTCCCGAACAATTTTTTTCAATCCACTTATACTCTCCCATGACCACCTCCACTGATTTCATATTGATCATTGAATATCTCCCGTCTGACTGATTTCTGGGAGCTCAGAATTGGTCATAATGTTGATTAAGTGTTATAGAATGGGAATAGTTTTGTGTAGAAAATAATTTTTTAATGATAGCGGGCGTATTTTCTCACATTAACCTTTTTTTGTTAGGATTAATATATTTGTTTGCATACTTACCGATAAATTTGCAACATATGCGAAATCAAAATAACGAGTAGGTGTCATACAATATTGATTAAATGTGATTGATCTTTCTATTATACGGCACAGTCAAACTGCGAATCGAAGTATGTTCGTACATATGGTAGATTTATAAAGTTATTAAATATAAACACGCTTGTAGTTATGTTTATTTATTCGAGAATTTATTTTCTGGTTTTCATAATTGTACAACATACTGATAAAATTTATTAAAAGGACCATTTCTTCGTGGAAGTAATTTATTAAAATTTGTTCCGTCAAATTCGCGTCATCCACTCCTTTCTGGTGGGGGAATCCCCAGCTTTTAATTTTCAAAGTTAGGTGGCGAATCGACAACGATTTTAATTAATTTTTACTGAATACCTCCCTTAGCTGGTGGGGGAAATCCCAGTATTTATTTATCAGAGGTAGGTGGCGCTTCAGTAGCTGTTTAGCAGGTATTCTTCTGAAAAGGTTCTTGTCTCGGACTGGTGGTTCAGCCACCCCCCACATTATCGAAATGTCGGAATGAGCAATGAATTCTTACTCGACTGCATGATTTTTCAGTGCTCGATCGGTTCAGTGCTAGAATTTTCGTCTGACAACACTGTATTAAACGTCATTAACTACATGTGAAAAACGTGAAAAAAGTAAAAAAAAGTTTGTGTTCGTTCAGCTTCGAAGGTAAATTTTGATTTTTATTATTATTATGATTATAAAACTCTATATTAGTTATAAAAATGTCGAGAAGCACCCGATATAGAAGAGTGCAACGTGAAATCGATAGAGCCGTACGTTTACAGGAAAGTGGGGTTCCACTAATAAGACAACGTAATGACGAAAGATCTGTGCTAATGGACGACATTGTTGTCTACGATGAAAATTTCGGTGAGTCTATGGATTTTCGGAACGAAACAGTGGAATTGTACGAGACTGGACCGTTAGAAGATGATAATAATGTTATGGATCAATTATTGGATCGGGATGAAGAGAATGAATACGTAATGGACAGTGATTCGGATGATCAATCTGCTACTGTAGAAGTGTATGATGTAGCCAACAAACTCATATCGTGGTCTTCACATTACAATATATCAACAATAGCAGTAAATGATTTATTGAAATGGTTTCGCCAAGGTATTTTCCCTTCTTTACCTAACTCGATCAACGTAGAGCCGTGTCAAATAAAAATATAAATGGGAAGATGAACTCAACATGTTATTTTGCAGTTATTATGAATTTATGTATAAATAAATATCGTTGAAATACAACCTCTATTTGCTCGCTTTGTATTATATATATATATATATATATATATATATATATATATATATATATATATATATATATATATATATATATATATATATATATATATATATATATATATATATATATATATATATATATATATATATATATATATCAAAACAAAACAAAAAGAAAAGAAAGAAGAAGAATCTTAAACGTCAATTCATTTAGCTTTTCTTACTCGATTCTGAATGATTTCCAAACGAACCGGTTGTTGGAGATATTTCATTCGGAATCGGTTGTTGCACTGGAGTTGGAATTGATTCGGGATTCATTATGATTTCCACATGAAATTCCGAATGAAAATTTCTCGCCGATTCGAAATTGATTCGGAATCCATTCGGATCTGATAATGTGGGCCACATTATCAGATCCGAATGGATTCCGAATCAATTCCGAATCGGCGAGAAATTTTCATTCGGAATTTCATGTGAAAATCATAATGGATTCCGAATCAATTCCAACTCCAGTGCAACAACCGATTCCGAATGAACCGGTTCGCCTACAATCGGTTGATTCGGAAATCATTCGGAATTGAGTGAGAAGATGCGGACTGAATTGTCAATTCGTCTTCTTCTTCTTTTTTCCTGATTTTGCACGTTTTCGTGCTGATTTTCAGTTTATAAACGAAAACATTATATAACTGAATATACAAGTTTAAATCTTCATGTTTTTCGGATATACAGAACTAGTAAATAACCAGTTCTTCTTAGAATCCCAACATAAACTATTGAAATTCGCTGGAAATTAACAAAACGGCCTACCTTAGTCAGCATCATCCATTCCTCTAGCTGGAGTGTAGTGAAATGGTTTAAGTCGCATAAATTTCACACTAACACATTCATAAAATGAGCGAATATTCAATGACATTTAAAATGTCACTGTCAATCAGGTTGATCGAGCAGTCAACTCAGGCGAAAATTATTGAGCAATTTGACGTCTCAGTTACTCACACCGATGCAGAGTGCGCAGATCTATTCATATACGAAATTAGAATGTGTGCGAGCCGAAGTCAAAGTTTGTTGTGGGTTCAATTTTACACTGAGGTAAAACATTTTTGACTCATATTCATACACTGCGAAAAATGCATATAGAATTTCGTAAGCTATGAACTAATGAACCAAGCAGAAGTCAGTCCCATTGCGTGATATAGAGTTTCATGAACGATTTTATGTCTTTCTCAACTGTTCTCTTGGCATTGCAGTGTTTTTTATTGCATATATGTCTTCGATAATTGGCACGATGCGGCTCGACAAAATTCACTGGGTTATTTCGACATACTCACACTAGCATTAACCTTTCAACTGCTGAAAATAGCCTCACCAACACATTCGCACGTGGATTAGACTATAGCACTGAACCGATCGAGCACTAAAAAATCATGCAGTCGAGTAAGATTTCATTGCTCATTCCGTCATTTCGATAATGTGGGCAGCAGGTGGGCCGTTTCACGGCGGTAAACGGCAGTACTTGGTTGGAACTAGTTCAAAAACTGAGATTGATCTTGTTTTTTTTGCTAATATATACATATTTGATATACATCTCTCGCCAGGGGCCAATGGAGAACTTTTCAGATTCGCATCGTTGACTCCATACACTCTACCGATAGAAATAAGACTCCATACACTCGATAGAAATAATAAATAAGAAGCATTTTTTATTTATTCTCGATCCAATAAGACTTTACGGATCTTTTTTTTTTCAAATTGTTTGTTTATTTATTCTGGGGTCATGGTCACTAGCTCGAAGCCACTTAAACAGTGTTGCTCGATAAGATTATTTTTATCGTTATCAAGTGGTCGCTGAATTTATGGTAACTGGTGGTAAATCGTCAACGGACAATTTTAATGCTTATTTTTCTTCGGAGTGCCTGGTCGTGTCGTCGTTACAACCGTATGTTTCTGGCGTGTTTACTTCGTATTCACTATCCCGAAATTCCGATACGTTGTTTTCACTGCCGTTGCAAATAGAAAGTGCGAGAAGTATTTAGGCCAAGAGAACCTACGTGGTATTTGGGGCCAGTGATTGTCCACTCTATACAAACATTGTATTGTGAGAGTGGGGTTAAGTAATCGTGAAAAAATGAACAAAGTGAACGTTGAATTGTTAAAAACAATGAGTGATACCAAGTTTATGATCCCGAAATTTATTGGGACAAATTGGCAAACATGGTGCGTACGAGTGGAAATGCTGCTCAGCCGATAGGATTTCATTAGAATGAGCTCCCCGATGGAACTGCATCCTGATACTTTCACCGAGTGGAAAGCTGCCGACCGAAAAACTGGTGCTACGTTAGTGTTGCTGTTGAAGGACAGTCAATTAACACTGGTAAAAGGAAACCCCTACGCATGGGAAGTATTTCGTGCACTCAGAGATGGCATTTCACCAGAGTTATACACGCTAGAGTCAGATTTTTGCCACACCGAGGATGCAAAAAACGAATCACCGCACAAAGAGGAAAGTGCACTTCTTCTCAGTGTCGAATAGACAGCATTTGAGTGTGTGCTTGTGGTTAAAGCAGCTGGCGCGAGTGAAACACATTCTCTTCGCATGAATCGCTCACACGCGCTCTCGTCTAAATACACCCAAGTGACCACTGGCGCGTGATGGTGAGCGAACACTTCTGTGAACTTCAATTAAAAGAGAGTAGATCTGGCCTTGCTATGAAATATTTGCAAGGAAAATTTTACGATAAATTGTTTTATTTTGCTGATTTTGCGTATCCACGCTTCATCTACGAAAACCATACAGCAGAGTGCTCACCGGCGTGTACACCTCTGTGAAAGTATCTGCATCCACCTCAGAGAATTTATTAGCTAATGCTCTAGCACTTTGGTGCGATTCAGTGGAAGAGGTAAAAGGAAATAAACAAACGCACTCATGATGCGTGCACACTTACACAAAAGTGGTGTATAAATGTGAAAGAGAAGAGCTCTCGTTGAAGTTGTCAGTGCGAGGGGAAAAATTTTGCTTGCTCTTCGTCACACAGAGGAGATAGACATCTCTGCGTGCACTCCGATGCTACCATCAGAAAACTCCCAGATTAGTACGTGTGAGCTTGCTGAGGAAACTTTGCGCATTCAACTTGCTAGAAAACAGTGATCTAGAACAGCATTTGATGATTATAGATGAAACATTCGATCGCATCAGTGCTGCTGGTATGGATTTGGACAAAAATACAAAAATTTGCATGCTGCTTCGTAGTTTACCACCGTCATTTGATACTATCGTTTCTGCTCTCGACTCAAGATTAGACGATGACATATTTCTAGATTTTGTAAAGGAAAAGCAAATGGACGAATTTCAACGTCGAATCGAGCAATCAAATGCGAAGATAAAATTCAAGAAGGCGATGCGAACAGCGAAATATAAAACAAAAAACGTGATTAATCCACCTAGCAGTGAGATGATACCTTTTTTTATCAATACGCATGTGTTTTTGCATGGATATTTTTCGGTGTTTTAGTTCTCATGACATTATTTTAATTATCGTCGTTTTAAACGGCAAATTGAGATTTTAATCACTCATTACCCTGTAATGCCGAAACTGCAAAACATATCGAATTTCAATCTTAGCGTGTGACAATCGATTGAACATTCCATGAGATGTCGAAGTTGTATTGAACTAATGTTTATCTTTATAACACACAGTATAGTTTTGTGTGTAATCGATTAAACCTGAAATCGATTTAGGTTAGACCTGTCAAAAGTATCGATTAAGTAGATATGCTGAATTGAAATAAAATGATGAGTCTCTTATAATTGGACCATCGACGTGAAAGGTTGTATTCTTTTAACTAGAACATTAAAGTGGCGACGAGTTGATAAAATTGGACGGACACAATCAGAGAAGGAGTCTGGATTGCTGGAGTGGGGTAAAACGGACAATCGCTGTAATTAAAGAAGTAAGTTACCCAACAAAAAGTAATAAAACAGTCCATTATCAATTCATATTTTATAAAAAAGTTCATTGTTTTTGCTGTTGTATTAAACGCATTGTTTTAATTGAAATCCTTTGTTCGTTATTGTTCTGTACAGCTGGTCGAAAGCGACGCTGATTTCACGTGCTGGCGCATTTAGGTGTCACGTATGCTATAGAGGAGAAGTTTAACGTTATACGGAAAATATAGATTGAAGATATAAAAAAGACAGAATTGAAACTGGGATCAAAATTGTTCTTAAAGGTACGTTATTTTTTCTACTTACTTATATTATCAGATAATAGTGAAAATTGTACACATAGCGATTGAGAATTTAAGCAGAAGAATGGCTCTGATTGGTACCATTGATCCATATGTTCCGGGAACATCTTTTTCCAATTACATAGAAAGATTGGATTATTTTTTTTCTTGCAATAATGTGGAAGATGGTCGCAAGAAAGACATTTTCATGAGTTTTTGCGGCATGACGGTATTCGACGAGTTAAAACTTTTGTACCCAGCGACAGACTTAAAAACGTTAACTTTCGCAGACGTTACGAAAAAATTAAGAGAGCGGTATGATAAAATTGAATCTGACATCATTTTGAGATTAAAATTCAGACGTCGGGTACAAGGACCAAGTGAATCGGGTGAAAATTTTATTTTAGGAGTAAAATTATTGGCGGAACAATGTGATTTTGGTGAGTTTAGGGACTCAGCTATTAGAGATCAATTAGTTTTTGGAGTGCATGACTCAAATGTATTGGAACGTTTAGTGCAGGAGGATGATTTGACTTTGAGGAAAGCGGAAAAGATCATAAAAAATAAAGAAATGGCTTCCTCTACAGTGCAAGTAATCAATCAGGGAACTAATGTAAACTCAGTCCGCTATCGTTTAGGTCGTCGGGATGAAAGAAATGGTCAGTATATGGAAAATAGAGATAATAGGTCAAGAAGCAGAAGTAGAAATGAAGATGATTATAGGAGGAAATTCAACAGAGAGAAATCGAGTTCATATCGTAGGTCAACTAGTAGGGGAAGATATGCTAATTTTGTGTGCCACTTTTGCGATATGAAAGGGCATATTCAAAAAAATTGTTATCGTTTTAAAAACAGCCAGAGAAATTCGGTGAAATTTGTAGAGGACATTCCGAAGACTGATAAAGTCCACGACTACTTCAAAAGACTAAAACTTGATTACGACACAACTAGTGAGGAGGAATCAGGTGATTATCATACCAATATGATTCGATCTGTTAACAGAGTTAGCGAACCTTGTCTCCTTAATGTGAATATTGAAAATCAAATATTTAAGATGGAAATTGACAGTGGGTCGGCTGTGTCAGTGATAAGCAAAATTGATTATCTCAAGAAATTGAGTCATATTCCAATAGAAAAAAGTAGTAAAAAGTTGGTAGTGATTAACGGTTCAACTTTGGATGTTTTTGGTAAAGTTTTGGTTGCAGTTTTACTTGATAATGAAAAGAGACAATTAGAGTTGATAATTTTGAATAGCGAGCACCATTTCTTCCCTCTGTTGGGAAGAAATTGGTTGGATATTTTATTCTATGATTGGAGGAATCAACTTTGTGGTGTTTTTTCCATTAAGAATAAATGTACGAGTATTGCTGAAGACGAAATTATACGCTCTTTGCAATATAAATATGGCGGTATATTTGACGATGATTTTTCTTCTCCTATTAAGGGCTATGAAGCCGATTTAGTTCTAAGGGAAAATGAACCGATTTTCAGAAAAGCGTACGAAGTGCCGTACAGATTACGGGAAAAATTACTAGAGGAGTTAGAAGCATTGCAAAAAAATGGGATTATAACACCCATTAAGACAAGTTTATGGGCTTCTCCCGTAATAGCTGTTATGAAAAAAGACGGCAATATTCGTTTAGTAATCGACTGTAAGGTCTCCTTAAACAAAGTTTTAATCCCAAACACATATCCTTTGCCTACAGCACAAGATGTGTTTGCTTCCTTGGCCGGTTGTAGTGTGTTTTGTTCTCTGGATTTAACTGCAGCCTATACACAAATCAAATTGTCCAAGAAATCTAGGCAATTTGTTGTCATTAATACTTTGAAAGGACTTTTTACTTACAATCGACTCCCTCAGGGAGCTTCTTCAAGCGCTGCCATTTTTCAGCAATTTATGGACAGTATTTTGAAAGGGCTTGATTATGTATATGGCTATTTAGACGATGTGTTAATAGCAGGGAAAAATTTAGAGGATTGCAAAAATAGATTAGAAATTGTTTTGGACAGATTAGCGCAAGCTAACGTAAAAGTAAATTTCAAAAAATGTAAATTTTTCTTTAATAGGCTTCCATATCTTGGGCATGTTATCTCAGGTGAAGGACTTTCACCGGATCCTCAGAAAGTTGATACAATCAGGAATGCTAAAACGCCAAGTTGTGTTACAGAACTGAAATCCTTCCTGGGGCTAATAAATTATTACAGTAAGTTTTTGCCAAATCTTTCATCAATACTGAATCCGTTATATGGGTTATTAAAAAAAGGTTCAAAATTTGTGTGGGATTCAATCTGTGATAAAGCGTTTGAGTGTTGCAAAAGGCATTTGCTTAATGCAAATATTTTAACCTTCTATGACCCACATAAACCGATTATAGTATCGGCAGATGCCTCTTCATACGGGCTAGGAGGGGTCATAGCTCACATAATCAATGGAGAAGAAAAACCAATATCATTCACATCATTTTCTCTTAATCCGGCTCAAAGATCATATCCCATTTTGCATTTAGAAGCGTTGGCAATAGTATCAACGGTGAAGAAGTTTCATAAATTCTTGTTCGGCAAAAAGTTCACAATCTTCACGGATCATAAACCACTTTTAGGAATTTTTGGGAAGGCCGGTAAGAACTCAATATTTGTAACAAGGTTACAAAGGTTCATTATGGATTTAGCAATATATGACTTTGACATTTTATATAGAACATCAAAGGAAAACGCAAATGCTGACTTTTGTTCAAGGTTTCCCTTGTCACCTGAAGTACCTTATAATGATGATAGTGGTATTAATAGTATAAATTTCTCATCCAATCTCCCTCTAGATTTTTCAATACTTGCTGAAGAGACAAGCAAAGATAAATTTTTGAGGCAAGTCTCGGATTATTTACAAAACGGTTGGCCTGAACGGCTAGATAAAAGTTTCAGAAATATTTATTCGCAAGCAGATAACTTAGAGAGGGTTGACGGTTGCTTACTTTTTCAAAGTCGTGTTGTTATTCCAATATCTTTAAAAGATAGGATATTAAAGCTTTTACATTCAAATCATATTGGCATTATCAAAATGAAACAACAAGCTCGGAGGAGTGTATACTGGGTTGGTATTAACAAAGATATCGAACAATATGTAAAACATTGCGATATTTGTGCAAAGATGGAAGTCGTTTCTCACCAAGATAAAACTAATAACTGGGTGCCCACTTTAAGACCATTTAGTAGAGTACATGCGGATTTTTTTTATTTCGAAAGAAAGGTTTATTTATTATTAGTGGATAGCTACTCTAAATGGCTGGAGGTCGACGTAATGCCTTACGGAACGGATTCAAAGAAAGTGTTAAAAAAGTTTACTAGTTTTTTCGCAAGATTTGGATTACCAGACGTAGTGGTAACGGATAACGGCCCACCTTTCAACTCACAACAGTTCATAAATTTCTTAGAGAGACAAGGTGTTCATGTATTGAAAAGTCCTCCTTATCACCCACAAAGCAATGGTCAAGCCGAACGTTTAGTAAGGGTAGTGAAAGATGTGCTGAAAAAGTTTCTCATAGACCCAGACATGCGCCAGCTGGATTTAGAAGACAGACTAAATTATTTTTTGTTTAATTATCGTAATAATGTGTTGACGGTGGAAACAAAATCACCATCAGAAAAAGTGTTTTGCTATAAACCTAAAATGTTATTAGACTTGATTAATCCAACAAAAAGGTATAAGAATCAATTAGACAATACTAAACGAAACATAACTTTAATGACAAAAGCAAACAAAACGAAAATTTCAGATTCAATTGACTACAAAGCAGATATTTTTGCGAATCTAAAGCAAGGGGACAAGGTTTACTACAGAAATCCCAATAAACTAGAAATGATTAGATGGTTGGAAGCAATTTTCATTAAAAGAATTTCAACCAATATCTTTCAGATTGCACTCGGCGCTCACATAGTCTCGGCCCACAGGGGGCAGATGAAGTTGCCAATCTATGATGGACAGAAACGCAATGTGGCGATTCGTGTTACGAGTCAGGAAGAACGATGAGGAACTAAGAGAACTAGATGCATATCTGAAGAGGAAGAAGATTTCAAAGGATTCGAGTCAACTGGGGAGGCACCTACTCCAGCTAAACGTGAGAGACATCCAGTAAAATTGAAAGCAGCAATAACAAGAAAACGTCATACTTCGAACGATGCATATGATAACAATCGTGCTAATACACAAAGACTCAGAAGGTCTAATCGAGTAAAAAAGAGAAATTTAGAAAACGATTTCGTTTATACATAATAAGTTAGATATTTTGCTTTCGAAATTAAGTGTAATTTCATATTGTCAAAATAGTTTCATATGTTGTAAAAATATTGTACATAGATTCTTAAGAGAGAAGGTATTGTATTGAACTAATGTTTATCTTTATAACACACAGTATAGTTTTGTGTGTAATCGATTAAACCTGAAATCGATTTAGGTTAGACCTGTCAAAAGTATCGATTAAGTAGATATGCTGAATTGAAATAAAATGATGAGTCTCTTATAATTGGACCATCGACGTGAAAGGTTGTATTCTTTTAACTAGAACATTAAAGAAGTAAGTTCCACTTTAGAGTTTTTCGTCATTATTTATGGTACTTCCAGAGCCGGTATTCAGGAATTAGCATAGCCCAAAATGATTCGAATGGCCATAAATTATTACGCCAAACAATTGACATGAAACTCATCATCTGTAATTCCAGAATCGGACAAAATTCACCGATTTTGTATGGGACCTTAAGTTCTGTAATATTTGTTTTTGAAGTTCGATTTGGTCTTTTTTGAGAAAATGATTGAGCTTTGAGAATCGATTCGATACTGGAACCGGAATTCTAAAATCGGTGTAGCCGAAATCAGTTAAATTCACCTGAGCAGTGTGTAGACATCTTTGAGAAATTGTAGTGCGAATTAAAATTTGGGGGTACATTCCGAATCCAAAAACGAATACCGCTCAAACTGAAATAAATTTATTTGGTAATCGACTATCCAAATCTGCAAACCCGATAAACCTCATTAATTTATGTAAAATGGACATTTTTATACTATCACCCTGCATTTTCTAAACCAGAAGTCGGGTCTGACTAAAAAGTAAGAGGTTTTATAGAATTTTAAGACCTCTCATTTGAATCATAGATGATTCTTAGATTTCATTTGAATCTTAGATCGGTTCAGCCATCTACGAGAAAAATTAATTGCATTATTTTAATTTCGTTTCACATATCATCCTGTGGTTCCGCAATCAGAAGTCGGATCCAAACGTAATTCAGGAACCTTGTTTGGGAGTATACGACTTTTCATATGAATCTGAGTTTGTAGAAAACGGTTTAACCATTTCCGAGAAAAATGAGTGAAATTATTTGTCACACACGCATTTGCTGATCTCGACGAACTGAGTCGTATGGTATATGGGAGTCATGTTCTTCCAGCATTTATTGCTGTAAATAGTTTAAATCAATATAATGATGGAATTACTTCCAACTCGATAATGCTGGTATCATCTGGTTTACATATGCCATATTCGAAAGATTATGTTGCCAAAAATGAACCGTGCTAAAATTGGTCCGAGGCAAATTGTCATAAAAAAGGATGCTGTACACAGTCTTTTTGGTACTTAGAAACAATGTAACAGTATAAAAAATCGTGTTTCATGTTGCTCCCAAGCATTGCTTTTTCATACAGCGCTCAAAATTCCTTCTACTGGAATAAGGCTTACACAAAAATATCGATATCTCCGTTAAAAATGGACGGATTTTAACAATCTATGGCTTGTTGGATAGGTATTACCGAGCGCAATCTAAGTCTGGAAACATATTCTGTTTTCAAGGTCAAATGTGACAGATGCTGTCAAAAAAATTTGACATAAAACTTCGCATAACTCAAAAAGTAAACATCCGATCTCAAAACCATTCAATAGCGTTTTGGGTGACGGGGAGACCTTTCATTTGCGACTAGTTTGATCAAAATCGGTCCAGCCATCTCTGAGATCTCGACCTCTTAGTTGACAACACACATACAGACACACACACACATACACACACACACAGACATTTGCTCAGTTCGTCGAGCTGAATCGATTGGTATATGACATTCGGCCCTCCGGGCCTCGGAAAATTTTTCGAAAGTTTGAGCGAATTCTATACCTATTTTTTATATATATAAAAAAAGGTAAAATGGTAAAGAGACCAGAGTTTGCCATCACTGCAAGAAGTCATTCCCACATTAGGTTTTTTACCGTCACTGCTAACCTCAATCGGATGAACACTTTTTGACAGTCCAGCAGTACTGTTTGTAAACAGAAATTTCTTTTGTTTGTTTATTGACAAATTGGATCAGACCATTTACGGTCCGTATCGCCTAAATAAAGTTTTAAAACATTTGTTCACGATTGAATACGGTTCGTTTTTGATATTTATTAATTAAAAGTGACCAGTTCAAAGTGTAAAGATGATTGTTTTAGATGTGCTCTTCGATTTTTGTTTAAACTTGTTTGTAAACAGTACCGCTGAACTGTCAAGGATGAATACTTGTTCATTTGTGTCGTCACGATAAAAAACCTAATTATCGAAATGACGGAATGCGTAATGAATTCTTACTCGACTGCATGATTTTTCAGTGCTCGATCGGTTCAGTGCTAGAATTTTCGCCTGAGTTGGCAGCTCGATCAACCTGATTGACAGTGACATTATAAATGTCATTGAATATTGGCTCATATTATGAATGTGTTAGTGTGAAATTTAAGCGACTTAAGCCATTTCACTACACTCCAGCTAGAGGAATGGATGATGCTGACTAAGGTAGGCCGTTTTGTTAATTTCCAGCTAATTTCAATAGTTTATATTGGGATTCTAAGAAGAACTGGTTATTTACTAGTTCTGTATATCCGAAAAACATGAAGTTTTAAATTTGTATATTCAGTAATATGTTTTCGTTTAAAAATAAACTGAAAATCAGCACGAAAACGTGCAAAATCAGGAAAGAAGAAGAAGAAGACGAATTGACAATTCAGTCCGCATCTTCTCACTCAATTCCGAATGATTTCCGAATCAACCGGTTGTAGGCGAACCGGTTCATTCGGAATCGGTTGTTGCACTGGAGTTGGAATTGATTCGGAATCCATTATGATTTCCACATGAAATTCCGAATGAAAATTTCTCGCCGATTCGGAATTGATTCGGAATCCATTCGGATCTAATAATGTGGGTTTGAGCCACAACTGTAGGAAATTGCTTGCAGCTAAAACGGATGATGTCTGTAATTCGAAAAAAGAAACGAAAAACGAAGGGGCCATAGCTGCCCACAGCGACAGTCGTAGCGACGACACGACCTGCCACTCGTCTATCAAAACTGTATCGTAAATTTAACTACCCCTCAGTAACTGGTAATGTCAAAACGTAATCCCTTGAAAAAATGTTGAAGCTGGCAACTCAGATTGATAAATTATTGATTTTGATTAACAGTTACCATCAAGGGGCAAATCACTCTAAACTTTGTCTGAACTCGAACAACTTTTACCGGGAGTAAAAAAGTTTGACAGGGATCTCGCTGGATTAAAATGGGATTAGAAAAGTTTAGCCGAGATCATTATTTTGACATAAGAAGCTGTCAACGTAGTATTTGTTTTTTTTCTGTTTTTTTTTCTTTATGCAACTGCTCAACGCAGGTCAATTTATTTAAAATTGTTGTCTTGTTTTAAGTAAAAGTTATTGTATTTCATTACACGAACTCCCAATAGACAGAATAAGTTAGTTTACCTTACATCATAATTATAATTGCGCTAAATTTCCAATAAAATTTGTAAACGTAGAAAATTGATGTTATTACAGAAGAGAAAATAAACACAAGAAATCTACCTTTGGTTCTTTTGACCCATTGGGAATGATTATATCGATTTCATTATAAATGGTCTTTGCATTTCCGATGTAGTAATACACAATCTAAATAAAAAATTTATTGTATCCAACACAGTAACAATAGAACACCGTTAGTAGGAGGATTAGTTGTACAACTCTCCACACTCAGCGAGAATGCCTCAACGGGTCTATGTATATTTACTAAACCTCATTTGTACATTTACTAAACCTCAGGAATCTTATTATTATTATTACTGTAACATATGTATGTTGCTGCTTCTAAATATGTTGATTGCTGTTGAACTGCAATCCTCATAGAACTTCGGCTGTGGAATTGCATTGTTACCATCCATGTTTTAAACAGGGACACCGTTTCCTTAACCAAATCGGCGGGTAATTCTGTAGGAATATCGAGTACATCTGTGTGAGAGATGAAGCTTGTCCAGCTACTTACTTTTGTGTTTGGTACATCTGCTATGATCCGCTTGGTTATTCGGGTACGAAATGCTGGCTGATTGTATCTGCAAATAGTTTATAGTTTAGATCAAAGTTGAGTCAAAGTCAAAGTCTTACTATTGAAATCCGAGACAGTTGTCGTATTCGTAATATTTCTGAACATGATTGAAATCACTACTACAGGGAAACACTAGACCGTCAACTGCGTCTCGTCTCGTTGTCCCACTGAGCTTGATGATTGAATTGCATCAGCAGTGATAGAAAATTATACCACGATGTCCAATTTGTTCCAAGTTGTTGCCGTTGTATATTTATTCTCCTTCCGCGATGACGATTGATTCCAGCATCGTTATTAGAATGATTCTACCGGATCAGATGTCGGTGGGAGTCGCTTGATATGGCTTCACGAACTGTTCCAGGAATTGCTACCTTTTATTCAAAACACAGTCGATATTTCGAAATCGGGTTTTTTTTTCTTCAAGAGCTCGAATGACAGATGTACTTTTTTACCATATTACCATATTTATATATTTACCTGAGAAAGCATCTTAAAAACGTTCTTTGTTTACTTGCCATACACTTTATTTTGCGAGCTCGAATGACAGATACACTTCAAACAAGATTAGGCAAAACTAGGTTGGATTAGTTTAAAATTACCCAAACTTATCTAGACTAGTTGGGATTAATTGAGATTAGAGAAGATTATTTTGGAATGAAATGAGTTTATTAGTATGAGATTGTCTAGAGTTTAGAGTGATTTGCCCCTTGGTTACCATAACATTGGTTACTGCATTTTGAGAAATGTAAGCAAAACAAATTGCAGATCGAATATTTTAAAAGCGAATAATTAAAATGTACTTTCCGACTGGAAAATCCTTTTTCCGTGGAAAGTTGCAACTGCTCCAGCATCAGGACAGTGGATTGACTAGTCATTCGGGATGGGTAAAAAAAATCTTCTGTCGTGAAAACTGAGAAGGATCCACTTGCGATTGAACGAAAACAGTTTACTACGGATTTAAAATCCTACATTCAAGTCTGAATTATGGAAATATTTTTGATAATTTTCATTGATACATAAAAATTTACAGTCAGCCCATCGAAAAAATAATTGGTATAAAAATAATGTGAGCTGTGAGTGTACTTTTTATTTACAAGCGATAATCAGTGATCGTAAGACGACGCAAAGAACTTTAGGAAGCTTGAATGTCGAACAATTGCTGATGGAGAAGCGAAAAGAATTTTAAAATCATACTTTTAAAACTTGTAAGAATAATTTAATATTATTATAAAATCCGTGTATTGCACTTATTGTCAGAAGAAACCAAGTGCGGGAGAAATATTTTCTTCAAGCAAAAATATGCATAAAACAAAAAAAAAATATCTGGTAACTTGAAAAAACTTTCTTTTTCTTTTGTGCATCCGCATCAATATTATGCTTCTAGAATTTTGTTGAATATTTTTGTCTTGAATACGACTTACTTTACTATGGGCGCCTTTTCAAAATTTACCCTCTGAGAGAGTGATAAGTTTTTGATCGTGAATATCTCCTGTTGTATCTAATGAATCAACATAATTCTTGATACATGCCATCGGAAATATGATCACAATTTTATGATAAAATTTTCAGTTGTGTGACATGATCTCAAATAGTTCAAAATTAAACTTTTCTGAAATGTTTGGTATAAACGAGTATCAAAGAGGATAATTCATAAGGCGCGTTTGCCTTTCTCGTATTTTGAAAGCTCATAGCTCAGTGATCTGTGGAAGGATTTATATAATCTAACTACCAATAGAATCGAAAATTTTCAACTTGAACGTGTATTGGAACAACATTGAAGTTTTTCAATAGTACACTATTGAAAACCCTATTTGATTTAACCCATGACAGCACCAGCCAATCAGAACGCGAGATGTCTGCTTCTGTACAAGAGCATCCATATAAAAGTTGTGTGGTCCATTTTTCCTACCATCTGCTGAGCAACTGTTCCCGAAACAAGACACACACGAGAGCAACATCGAGGACCTGTCGTCTCACTGTTTCCCGTTCTGCGAACAGGAAAAGAAATTTTGGCAAAGGGGCTGTCCGCAGCTACTACGAGACACCGTCAGCACGATGGAATCGAAAACCGGTAGAAAGGCAGCCAAAAAGTCCAGCAAGGCAAATTCAAAGCATTTTTCAGTGCTTTTCAGACAATTCAAAGCACTTTTCAGTGCTAAAAATTATCATAAAGAACTAGTTGAATTATGTCGCTTTCTTACCATTTTCTGAGCAACTGTAGCCGAAACAAGACACGCGCGAGAAGTTAAAATAATTTGCACCGCCACACATTCAATTACGAACGGCAATGCGAAAGTGGAAGTGATGATGTTGAACACATCTTTATACTAGTATACAAAAATGCCATGCGAAACCGTGTTGCCGTATAACGTATACAGATCAATATATAGTTTTGTCGAGAATCCTTTAGTATGCGGCCGAAAACAAAAATAAACAAATTGTTAGAACAAAGGTTTCCACTTGATTTGCGCATTCTACTTTCCAGGCATCAGATCTGGCTAAACTGAAAGCAATCTTAAATATTTCTTCATCACAGTGATGTGGCCGTCCTGATGGGGTTTTTATTCAACTCCTCGTCGTTGGATGGACAGCTGCAGATGGCGAGGGATGATTTTCGTTTTCTTTTTGTCACAGGCAGCGTTACGGGCCAATTCCAACACTTCGGCAGCCAAGTACTCCATCACTGCCGCAAGTAGACCGGTGCACCAGCACCGACACGCTCGGCGTAGTTTCCCTTCCGAAGCAAACGATGGATTCTGCCAAATGGAAACTGCAGACCAGCACGGTTCGAGCGGGACTTTGCCTTGCTCTTAACTGTTCCTCCTGTGTGCGTGTTTCTGCGTAAAATTTCCATGAGATGCTGTTTACAGCTAGACAATCAATTCAGTATTACTGGCTGCTGCTCTACTAACTCTCTCTTTTATGTCGTCTCAATGTTTCCCATTCTGTGAACAGGAAAAGGAATTTTGGCAAAGGGGCTGTCCGTACACCGCTGCCAGTAGCAGGTATAAAATGAAATGTGATGTGAGAAATAGCGTCATTTAAGTTAAAGCAGCTACTCTGAACGTACGAGACACCGTCAGCACGATGGCACCGAAAACCGGTAGAAAGGCAGCCAAAAAGTCCAGCAAGGCACATTTCAAAGCCCTGCTTTTCAGACAATTCAAAGCACTTTTCAGTGCTAAAGATAATCATGAAGAACTAGTTAGATTTTGTCGCTTCACTACCATTTTCTGAGCAACTGTTGCCGAAACAAGACACACACGAGAACCATCTCAGATCTAAATGCAGATCTTGTTGATTGTGACAATTCAAGGCACTTTTTAGTGCCACAGATAATCATAAAGAGTTAATTAAACTTTCAGTATTTCCTACCAAAAGATTCATCAAGATGGAAACACGTTCAATTACGAACGGCAATGCGAAAGCGAAAGTGATGATGTTGAACACATCTTTATACTAGTATAGGGTCGTGTGAAAATATGCCATGCGAAACAGGGTTGCCATGTATACAGATTAATCTGTATTATTATTATTATTATTATTATTATTATCATTATTATTATTATTATTATTATTATTATTTTTATTATTATTATTATTATTATTATTATTATTATTATTATTATTATTATTATTATTATTATTATTATTATTATTATTATTATTATCGTTATTATTATTATTATTATCATTATTATTATTATTATCATTATTATTATTATTATCATTATTATTATTATTATCATTATTATTATTATTATCATTATTATTATTATTATTATCATTATTATTATTACTATCATTAATATTATTAAAATGACTTTTGCATACCGAAAATTGTGGATACATTTCAGACCAGGCCATTGTAATTGTCTCGTACTGAAATTTCGGGAAGAATCTTCGAACTTCATAGCTTCAATAAAAATAAATTTGTCGTACCTAGCCTCCTATATTAGCAAATTGAAAAGGAATTGTTTCAAGTTTGGAATATATAGTTGTAGAATAGTAGCTGTTTAATGTAACTAATCTGTACTTTAATGTAGGTGCGTCGCTTCGAACTCTAATAGTGAAAAAGGGGAAAGCTTGCACAATTCATACAATCAATCAACTGATATTCGGAAAAGTGATGGGAGCGTGCCAGTTTTTTCGTATTCACGACATCCAGTTATGTCTCTGACATTACCCACCCGCCTTTTTCTTCTTGCGTAACTCTCATCTTGTGATTAAAAGTGTTATCAAAAAACGTACGGGTGTGTAATGTCAGAGTCATAACTGGATGTCGTGAATACGAATAAAACTGACACGATTTCTGTATACTTCCGAATTCGAATTGATAGTTGATCGATTGTGTGAATTCACTTTTCACTACTAGAATTTTTTTGTCGATTATCCCATTTCGGATTTGCATATTTCAAGATAAAGATCAGCTATAAAGATACTGTACAGGAACAACTATCAAGATGCTGTACAGGATTCATTTCTGTATTTTAGAAGGACCAAATTGTGGAATTCTCTACGTTATTTAGCACAGTTCGGAACATTTTTCTCGAACGATTTTCGCACAGCGGAAAGTGCACGAAGCAAATCAAATTAATTTGGATTTTCATAAAACTGATGATTTTTACCTTCGATTTGCAAAGAAGTAATCATAATAGTTCTTTAGATCACAATTAGAGCTATTAGAACGGCTGATTTTATATAATGTTGTCCACCTTTCGTTTTTCGTATTCTTTCTCTCCAAAGCAAACGACTAGCAGCTCTGTTATATGATGTAATCGCTCTTGTTTGAGTTGAAACTAGCTTTGCGTACAAACCGCAACACATACGCGCGCTCCCCGATGACGCTGTTTGAATGCATCTTCTCGCCCCGACGTCTGCTTCCATCCAACGCACAAGAAGAAATGATCGACTTTCGACCACGGTTCCCCTTTTATAACGTTCAGTTGAAGATATGTGCCTGACTACGACAAAATTGTCGTCGCTGCGCGAAAAAAACCCAAGCAAAAGTAAACAGTTTTCCGCGTTGGTTTCAAATTTTGAGAAAACGTAATATTTGAGTTTTTTGCGGTTATCACACACTGTTCAAAATATTATCCTAAATTCCTGATCATATTTTTGATGAAATAGTTAATGAATTATGTTGCTGCCATTAATACAAGTCGAGATATTCACGATTTAGTTCTGCCCATTCTTCCATATGCCTAATTTTGAAAAGGACCCCCATAGTAAAGTAAGTCGTATTACCGACAATATAATGTTGAATAGGCGCCCATAGTAAAGTAAGTCGTATTCACGACAATATTGTTTTTTTAACCATGCATCGATTGTGGCACAATGAATTAGATGATGATTAGTACAGTTGCCTTGAATAAGAAATATGTGCAATTTTTGTAGAAAGTAACGGTGGTTCAGGAGAATGTTTGGAGCGTTATGATAGTATGCTTACATACAAAAGAATTAATGCTCTCAAAACACAGAAATTAAATTTAAGCACCCCCTTTAATACGTACTGGATGTAGCATTTCGTTGATCTACATCCTCGAATTGTTCTCAAGAATGCACTGAACTGGCGCATAGGGAACCAAATTAAAAACCTATGGAACGATTCCACAACTTTCTCAAAATGTTTGTTGTTTTATTCTGGTGATCCTTGGTAACTAGTTCATAGCAACTTAAGCAGTGTTGCTCGAGAAGATTATTTTGTCTTTATCAGGGGGTTGCTATATTTGTGGTAACTGGCGGTAAATCGTTTACGGACAATTTTAATGCAAATTTTTATTCGGAGTGCCTGGTCGTGTCGTCGGTCGTAGTGTAGCATTTACTGTCGGAGAAAAGTGTTCGTCTTGGGTAATCGATAGTGGAGCAAGTGCTCACATGACCAACAAGTCGTTTTTTGAGCAATTACGTGAATTTCTCGATGGCTGAATCACAGTGGCTGATTGCAAGAAAGAACAGATTCAAAGAGAAGGAAATGGAGGTTGATTGGTGTTACTGCTGATAATAAAACTGTCCGGATTACTATGACAGATGTGAAATATTAACCAGGACTTTCTACTAGTTTGATTTCTGTTGGCAAACTGGTGCAGAAGCAACTGTTGGTCTGCTTTGATGATACGAGTTGTCGAATAGTTGATGCGGCAAACAATATCAATAAAGAGCAATTGGCAAGCGGCATCAAGGTGAGTGATTGCAATTTGAAATTGATATGTGAGTGTTGTTTGGAGAGTAGAATTCCCTCCGAAGAACGATCGGAAATCTTCTGCTGTGCTAGACATTGTGCACACAGACCTGTGTGCCCCAATGAAGCACACAAATCCGAGTGGAAATCGGTATGAATCGGTATAATGAAAAATAAAAGCGATGCCGCACTGAATCTGAATGATTATGTACGCTGGACAGAGAATATTTTTGGTCACGAACCGAAGGTTTCGCTCGGTCGGTGGTGATGAATACGACAACGGAAAACTACGTAAATTTTATAAGAAGGAAGCATTGAACCTCAAAAGTTAAATGACATTTTGATGAAATACAGATTCAAAGCAGCAGGCTCTGATACCTGTTTGTACACAGAGCAAAATGATGAAACTACCATTTTCTTAATCGTTTATGTGGAGCTGGAGTTGCAAATAACTAGTACGTCTTTTTCTTGGCTTGGAAATAACATGATACGGCGATAATTTCATAGTATGTTTGAAAACATATATTGGCAATCTAATCAAAAGGTATGGTATGGAGGACGCTAAGTCTGCGAAATCTCCAGTGGATGTTGGTTATCTGAAAATGAATGATGAAAGCAATACTTTGCACGTTCTTTGAACATAACTCATGTTTCGATTACTCAAATTCATAAACTGGAACAATATGTCAAAATTTGAGTATGGATTTGAGTAAAATAAACTCGTTGCCATGAGTTCTCTCGCATTTATTCATTCATTAGAGTAAGCGTTGAGTTTTTAAACATTCGAGTGAAAAAATACTTCTTGCAGTTCAGTACGTTTTCATTCTCGGAATATTCTTATCGAAATAAAGAATGCAAGAATACGTCGTTTTTCATTGCCGTTTCTAGATTTGGTTTTGAAAACATAAATCAATGTCAATTATAGATGTTTTGTGGTTTCAATTATGCTTAGTGAAAAGCGCAACATAAGGATATCAAAATAATTAAATTTTTACTTCAAACCGTTCAAAAGGAAACGGTTTTGAATCACTATTTTGCGCATTCAAAAGAAAGAAGAATAACTTTGTATATGAAAATTAACGAAGAAAAATTTCTTCATTTTGAGAGCAAGGAACTCAAATTTTGAGTTGAACTTACTCAAATTTTGAACAAAATATTTTTTTCTTATTTTGAATAAAAATTACTCAAGTTTTGACAATTTCGTCCCTTAACGCAAGAATGAGTAGATAGATGGTAACTCAAGTTTAGAGTACGTGCACTTTTTATGAATTTGAGTGATGTGTCACTCAATTTAGAGTTATGTTCAATGAGAGTGTGAATGACTCAACAAAATCCCACATTATCAGATCCGAATGGATTCCGAATCAATTCCGAATCGGCGAGAAATTTTCATTCGGAATTTCATGTGGAAATCATAATGAATTCCGAATCAATTCCAACTCCAGTGCAACAACCGATTCCGAATGAATTTCGCCTACAACCGGTTGATTCGGAAATCAGTCGGAATTGAGTAAGAAGATGCGGACTGAATTGTCAATTTGTCTTCTTCTTCTTCTTTCCCGATTTTGCACGTTTTCGTGCTGACTTTCAGTTTATTTTTAAATGAAAACATTACATAACTGATTATACACATTGAAATCTTCATGTTTTTCGGATATACAGAACTAGTAAATAACCAGTTCTTCTTAGAATTCCAACATAAACTGTTGAAATTCGCTGGAAATTAACAAAACAGCCTACCTTAGTCAGCATCATCCATTCCTCTAGCTGAAGTGTAATGAAATGGCTTAAGTCGCCTAAATTTTACATTAACACATTCATAGAATGAGCTAATATTCATTGACATTTATAATGTCACTGTCAATCAGGTTGATCGAGCAGCCAACTCAGGCGAAAATTCTAGCACTGAACCGATCGAGCACTAAAAAATCATGCAGTCGAGTAAGAATTCTTTACGCATTCCGTCATTTCGATAATGTGGGTTGTGGAACCAGAGAAGCAAAACTTTTACTTATATTCTCGATGTATGGGAACTGTCAAGTTGTCCATGGGTTGATGGCGGCAGACCAGAAGCAAGTAAATATTAATCTGTATGAATAAAAACTAGCATTTGCTCAAGCTTTGCTTATTTCGAGCTGTCGAGCAGTCGTTTTAAGCATTTGCTCAGGTTTGTATGAATAAAGACTTTGCTTTGACAGTTGTTTTCTCGATTTGAGAGTTTGCTCTTCGAACATCTGATTCCGTATGAATAAAGTTGAAATTATTAACAGTGTAGTCTTTCCAACCGAGCACCCATCACATATATAATACTTGGTATCATTATCTGTCAAGGAACAGTTCCCACCTTTTTCTTTTATTTCATTCTAACTATAACCTGAATAAACTCACTTGTTATTGGATTTCCAACCTGAACGCTAGTCTTTTTGGTTGTCTGTCTGAAAGCCCTCGGATCGTGTTCGTCCTCGTGCTGCCTTTTCAGGTTATGGGCCCAGACATGGAGGAGAGAATAAAAGTCGCTGTTTTCAACGGCAATGGATTCCATAATTGGAAGTTCCGTATGGAAACCGTCCTTGATATGCACGATCTGCTGGATTGCTTGTGTCGAGAAGTTGAAGATATTCCGGAGCTGCAGATAATTGCAACAGACGAAGCAGCAGTGAAAACTGAAAAGCAAAGAAATATTGATGAACGTAAAGTGCGTGAGAAAAAGTGCAAGTCATTAATTGTACAAGCCATCGATGACAACCAACTGGAATTGATTAAAGATTGCCAGACACCAAAGCAAATTTGGGACACACTGAAAAACGTTTTCGAACGTTGTGGTGTCGCCGGTCAATTATATCTCCGAAAGCAACTCCTCACATTGAAATATGTGGAGGGAGCTTGCAAGCTATCAGAGCATTTGCTTAAATTTGATAAACTGATACGTGAGCTAAAGAGTAGTGGTGCGACGATTGAGGAGTCAGACGCAGTATGCCACTTGTTGCTAACGTTACCTTCGTCATTTGATTCTGTGGTAACCGCAATAGAAACGTTACCAGAAGGAGTTAAAATGGATTTTGTGAAAAAACGATTATTGGACGTTGATTTAAAACGGCGTAGCTTAGATGTCATAGATGAGGCAAACGACAGAGATGGTTTAGCGATGGCTATTAAGCGCGGTCGAAACAAATGGAAATGTTTCCAATGTGGAAAAATCGGACACAAGAAAGCCGAGTGTCGTGAAAATACTACGGAAAAGGTAAGCTTTCAGAACAAACCGAAACCAAGAAGAAACTGGAATTCTCAGAACGCACACGTTGGTGCCGAAGAGGATAACTCTGAAATTGCTTTTATGGTGGCTGATAAAAATTTAGTACGTGTCGGTTGGTATCTTGATTCAGGAGCAACAGATCATATGATCTGCGATTCAAGTTATTTTTCTACAATGAGGAAACTGGAACGACCGATCGAGATTATTGTTGCAAACGGACAAAAGGTTTTGGCGGAATATAGTGGCGATGTTGTGATGTATTCAGCTGTTGATGGAGATATGAAAAAGTGTGTAGCAAAAGACGTACTGTACATACCGTCATTGAGTTGTAACCTATTTTCCGTTAAAAGAATCACCAACGCAGGACTCAAGGTGTGTTTTTATGATAGCAAAGCAGAAATAGCAAACGGCAATGTAGTGGTTGCTATTGGTCGACTAAAAGGTAAACTGTACGAGTTAGATATTTTCAGTAAACGCAATAATAAAGATGTAGCTATGATATCGGGAAAAGTGTCTTGCAATGCCGTATTATGGCATCAAAGATTTGGCCACGTTAGCTGTGAACATTTACGTGAACTGGTAAAGTACAAAATGGTTCATGGTTTATCTCTGAAAGATTTTGATTCGGAAACCGTAGTGTGTGAGCCATGTTTGGCTGGGAAGATCGTTAAGTTGCCATTCCCTCCCTTAGAAGAAAGGCGTTCGATGCGACCATACTTATACATACTTATACATAGTGATGTATGTGGACCAATTACACCACTGACGTGGGACGGTAGGAAGTATTTTGTTTTGTTTATTGACGATTTCTCGCATTTTGTGGTCGTATATTTACTAACATCCAAGGATGAAGTACTAAATCGTTTTCGTGAATATGAAGCTCTTGTCACGGCGCATTTCGGTACCAAAATTGCAAGATTTCGCACGGATAACGGAGGTGAATACATTAGTGAAGACATGCGCAGGTTCTGTCGTAATAAAGGGATTTGTATGGAACTAACTGTACCGTATACGCCACAACAGAATGGCGTGTCGGAAAGAATGAACCGTACGCTAATGGAAAGGGCTAGAGCTTTGTTGGCAGAGAGTGGTTTTGGAAAACAGATGTGGGGCGAAGCGATATACACTTCCGCGTATTTGTTGAATCGGTGTCCTACATCATCGCTGGAACAACGAAAAACTCCATTCGAGCTATGGAACAACCGAAAACCAGATGTGACAAAACTGAAGATATTCGGTAGTACTGCGTATTTACACGTACCAAAAGAATTGCGCTCCAAGCTGGACCCGAAGTGTCGTAAATTATTCCTAGTAGGATACACTGTAAATGGTTTTAGACTATGGGATAATGAAATGAACAAGATAGTGATTGGAAGAGATATCGTTTTCGATGAATCATCTCTGTTCGATAAGAAATCGGTGGAAAAAGTAAGTCCACCGAAGACTGTTGAACTGATTGGCGATTGTAAGAGCAATCATGTAAGTGAATCTCTATCAGAGGAATATACGTCAGATGAAGAAGCTCAACAACAAACTGATGTTCGAAAAAGTAATCGAGTTAGGCGTCAACCTGTCTGGTTTGACTGCTACGAGCTAAGTGAAATCGCGATGTGTGCTGAAAGCTACGTAAATAATATTCCAAATACAGTGAGTGAATTGAAGAAACGAGACGATTGGCCGAAATGGCAAGCAGCTATTGCAGATGAGATGAATTCACTAAAATGCAACGAAACGTGGGTTTTGACATCGCTCCCACCAGGTAAAAATTTGATCGATAGTAAATGGATTTTCAAAGTTAAATATAATGATACAACTGGTACGGAGCGTTATAAAGCTAGGTTAGTAGCGAGAGGTTTTTCTCAACGAAAGGGTTTTGATTTTGAGAATACCTATGCTCCAGTAGCCAACTTAACAACATTGAGAATGTTGTTGGTTATTGCAAATCAAGATGAAATGTATGCACATCAACTCGATGTTAAAACTGCGTTTTTAAACGGCACTCTGGAACAGGAAATTTACATGCGCCTACCTGAAGAGTTCGCTAAGGGTAATCTTGTAGCCAAATTACAAAAATCTATTTACGGACTAAAGCAAGCCCCGCGTGCGTGGAATTCTAGATTTCACCAGTTTATAGTGAATATGGGATTTAGTCAAAGTGCGATTGATAACTGTCTTTATACTGCAAAAATATCAAACGAGTTAATTTATCTGATTATTTATGTGGATGACATATTGATTGCCTGCCATTCCTTGGATATGATTTCGAAGCTGAAGAATAAATTACAACAGGAATTCGACATGACCGATTTAGGCGAAGTTGGAACATTCTTCGGTTTGACGATCGAAAGGTGTAAAGATGAAGGAACTCTTGCTATTTGTCAGAAGAAATACTTGAAAAATCTATTAAACCGATTCGAGATGAACAACTGTAAACCCAAAAGTACACCTTTAGCAGCAGGAATCAAACTTGACAAATGTAATGACCCGTCCAAATACACAATGAAACCATATCGTGAATTGATCGGCTGTTTAACCTACATCACTGTGACTTCAAGACCAGATTTGTGTGCCGCAGTTAACTTCTTCAGTGCATTTCAAAGCTGCGCCAGTGACGAGCACTGGAATCATGCTAAACGTATTTTGCGATACATTCAAGGTTCACTAGATATGAAATTAATATACAGACGTACGGAAAATCACAAATTGATTGAGGGGTATGCCGATTCAGACTGGGCTGGAAATATATCTGACCGTAAATCTACGTCAGGTTATGTTTTCCAACTATATGATGCTACTATATCCTGGACAACGCAAAAGCAAAAGTCTGTGGCGCTATCGTCTACTGAGGCGGAATATATTTCGCTGAGTGTAGCGGCGAAAGAAGCCATATGGTTAAGGATGCTATTAAAGGACTTCAACAAGAACTTCAATGAGCCCATTGTTATTTATGAAGACAATCAATCGTGTATTAGTATTGCTACGGAGGAGAAACCATCGAAACGGTTAAAGCATGTCGATGTACGTTTTAATTTCGTCCGTGATGAAATCCAGAACGGAACAATTCGTTTGGAATACGTCGCTTCTGAATATCAAAAGGCAGACATTATGACCAAAGGTCTTCCAAAAGTGCAATTCGAGAAATTACGAAACTTACTAGGGTTGTCGGCTTGAGGGAGAGTATTAACAGTGTAGTCTTTCCAACCGAGCACCCATCACATATATAATACTTGGTATCATTATCTGTCAAGGAACAGTTCCCACCTTTTTCTTTTATTTCATTCTAACTATAACCTGAATAAACTCACTTGTTATTTGATTTCCAACCTGAACGCTAGTCTTTTTGGTTGTCTGTCTGAAAGCCCTCGGATCGTGTTCGTCCTCGTGCTGCCTTTTCAGAAATTTAAGAGCAAATACTCAACAAGTGATAAGCAAATGCTTTGATTTCTGGAGCATGCTCAGTCCCACATTATCAGATCCGAATGGATTCTGAATGGATTCCGAATCAATTCCGAATCGGCGAGAAATTTTCATTCGGAATTTCATGTGGAAATCATAATGAATTCCGAATCAATTCCAACTCCAGTGCAACAACCGATTCCGAATGAACCGGTTCGCCTACAACCGGTTGATTCGGAAATCATTCGGAATTGAGTGAGAAGATGCGGACTGAATTGTCAATTCGTCTTCTTCTTCTTCTTTCCTGATTTTGCACGTTTTCGTGCTGATTTTCAGTTTATTTTTAAACGAAAACATTATATAACTGAATATACAAATTTAAAACTTCATGTTTTTCGGATATACAGAACTAGTAAATAACCAGTTCTTCTTAGAATCCCAATATAAACTATTGAAATTCGCTGGAAATCAACAAAACGGCCTACCTTAGTCAGCATCATCCATTCCTCTAGCTGGAGTGTAGTGAAATGGCTTAAGTCGCTTAAATTTTACACTAACACATTCATAAAATGAGCGAATATTCAATGACATTTATAATGTCACTGTCAATCAGGTTGATCGAGCTGCCAACTCAGGTGAAAATTCTAGCACTGAACCGATCGAGCACTGAAAAATCATGCAGTCGAGTAAGAATTCATTACGCATTCCGTCATTTCGATAATGTGGGGTAGCTTGCTCAACTTATTTCTTTTAAAGAATCCAATAAATAATGAATATTTTTATGTTAAGGGTAGTGACCAATAATTTTTATGTAATACATATAAGATATGCTAAAATTACATTTGTAGATCTGGATTAGTAGTTTTAAAGAGTTTTATGTATATATATATATATATATATATATATATATATATATATATATATATATATATATATATATATATATATATATATATATATATATATATATATATATATATATATATATATATATATATATATATATATATATATATAATTTTTTTTATATATAATTTTTTTTTCTTCTAACTTTTTTTTCGGTGGTCCGGTCGATGTAGTAAAAATTGTAATTAAATAACTTTTCTCACAAATATTTACACTACTTACACTTTGAGGGCGACTGTTCGCCATTTTCAGAATCGAGCTTTCTACGCAGGAAATTCACGTAAATTGTTTGACGTTTGGTCATTCATTTTCGTCATGGAAAATATTCAATTTGACATTTGAAACCATTTTACGTGATTTTTCAAATGAATCGAACGTGATTTTTAATTTGAGTGTAGGTGTTAGATTTTAACCTTGTTGAACGAAAAACATTGTGGAAAAGTTTGTGACATCAAGAAGTTCAATGGATCCCGTAAAATCTTTGTTTCTTCCATTTGGTCTAGTAGCTGGGTTTGAGGATTACTCAAGAAATAGTTTCCGTGATATTAAAAAATACTTAAGCCGTAGAGAAGGCATCGATGAAAACTTCAAGAGTCTGTACCGTTTCTCGCGAGAAAACGTTGATTATTTATCTAACACTTTTCTCAATGGATACGAAGAAACTCGATGAGGTGCTTTAAAAAATGTTGAAAAAATGAAATGTTTTTTGCGGTATGTTGGAGACCCGGGTTTTAAGGTACGATTTTTTATAATTGGGAAGTTCATTATTGTGCAACACGGGTACTTTTTAATAGGTCGGAGTAGGAGAAGATTTGGGACTACACCAAACAACTATATGCAAAACAATTTGGTTTTTTGCTGACAAAATTACTTCAAGAGCTGATGAATGGATAACATTTCCACGAAAATAGGAAGATTTTGAAAAAGAAAAGTTACTTTGGCGCAAAAAATATAATTTTCCGTCGGTTATCGGCAATAGATTGCACTCACATCGCAATAAAACGACCAAGTGAATACATAGACGAATACGTTAATCGGAAAGGTAACACTACATTCAATGTTCAAGCTACATGCAATGCATTGGAAATGTTTACTAGTGTAGATTGTCGTTGGGTTGGTTCTGTGCATGACGCCAGAGTTTGGCGAAATTCAGAAATTCAAAGCATCCTTCTTGAAAACCAAACAGGATCTATCCTTCTCGATGATGAAGCCGTGGTTAATGATTCCATACAAGAACCCTTCAAATGCTGAGCAAAAATCTTACAACATTCTGCACACGAGAGAAAGAGTTGTAATAGAAAGAGTTTTTGGACAAGTAAAACAAAGATTTCCCATTCTTCAATCAAAAATCCGTGTTATGACAAACCGAGTGCCAACTATAATTATTGCATGCTTCACCCTGCGTAACATTGCAAAACTGCTCAAAGACGAAGATTTTTTATTGACAGAAGAAGTATTAAATGAGCCTACACACATTTTTCCTGTACCCGAAATAGATGAAACTACCACTACGATGCTCCAACGTGGGAAACGTCGAAGAGATGCAATTGCATCATTCATCCATAAATTATGAGTTTAATTTTATTTTAATTCTACTCCAAGAACAATACAATTAAAAAAAATTGAATGTTTTGCCTTTCTCTTTGGAAAAGTAACTAAATAGGTGGAGAAACTTACTTTGTTTGGAGCTCCGGAGACCCCCAGCGTTATATACCATTCGACTCAGCTCGACGAGATCGGAAAATGTCTGTGTGTGCACCTTTAAAGAAGTTTCTCTCCGCACAAATTTCTCGGAAATGGCTGAACCGATTTAAACAAACTTAGTCTAGTATGAAAGCTACTATTGGGTTGTAAATAAAGTTTAAAGATCAAGTGGCTGACATTTCGGGTTCCGGAGATATACTGGTATAAGTGACGTAACCGACAAAACGCGCATTCTTCTATTTTCTTTTTTCTGAAAGTAACTAATGATCAATTTCAAATATATTATTAGTGATACTTTTAGTTTGAAGAATGTTTTCAATTATGCGACGTAAGCGTTTAGAATTTATGTTAAAAATCAGCCCAAATTCTTGTCAGTGATTATTCTAACGATAAAAGTAGGTTTTAATGAGACTGTCTGTGGATTAAGAGTTTTTTTCAATAATTTCAAAAACTGCATATACCTCAAATATTTATTCATTATTATTTTTAAGCAATAATAACTTCAATGAAGCTATTTCTTGCTTGATTTTTAGTAGCTTCAGTTCCTCGCTATGTCTTTCATTTTGTTGCTCAAGGGTCAACTCCTGTTGGAACTTAATCAAACGATCTTGAGTACGTATAAGATTTAACTGTTCTTGTAGAACAGTTCTCTGCAATTCAACCAAGTCATTGGCTGAAGTCTGTAATAAAAAAAAACAAGTTAAACAGTCACTTACCCGGTTACTCTATTGATTGAATTTACCTTTGATGTATTCGTTCTTGTACGCTTAACGTGAGATGTGCTAGGAATAGCCTCCGGTGTTGCATCTAGTACAGTGTCGAGTGGTGATGCGATACTGGAGCTTTCACCGTCATTGGGTTTTGGTGTAGTACAGCAAGTAATACCGTCTGGAAATTGAATCTAGCATTGAACATAAAAATTCAAGTATATTTAAAGTTAAACTTACAAGATCTTTCTGTAATGCACGGATTATCTATATCCAATCAGTTCAAAAAACTTTTTTTCGGTTTCGTTCAGCAGTATTTTCCTGTTTCCGGTTTGCTTCAAATCAGTCTTTGATTTAACGCGGGTTTTTAGGTTATGAATTTTTTTAGATATTTGTTTATCTGTATATTCAAGACCGTATTTAAGTAACAGCTCCTTTGAAAGCTTTTTCATAGCAACACTTTTTTTCGCTCTCATGACTGGAGTCTGTGACTTTTGCAGTAATATGGACGTACATTCACTCAAAAAAGACACAAAAGCATCGTCTGAGACAATCACCTTATCAGAACAGCGTCGTTTTTTAGTAATCTGCTGAATCACTTCGGATTCATCTTCGATGTCTGAAAATGTGGAAACAAAACAAAATTCTGTTGATTCTATTTTGAAACATTTTTCAAACCGCTGAAAACGCTCACCTGTAGAATTCAGGTACTCTATCTCCTGAAAGCTTTCTTCACGATTATCAGTTAAATATCCGGAATTAGAAAAATCCATATTAGCACAAATATAAAATTAATCCGGTAATTAAAAAAATTGAAACAAAGAGAAACTGACAGAAGAACGACGTAGCAAAATCTATGTTCGAAATTCGAGCTTGCTAGGTTGCGAGCTACGCAAAGTAAACTTTTATTCATACGGATTGTAGCAAATGCTTTGAGAGTTTGCTTTGCTCAGATTCGAGCAGAGCAAACTCATCCTGAGTAAATGCTAGTTTTTATTCATACGGCTTATTGTAACACAATGGGTTCGATTTTGTATTGCGGATGAGAGCTAGGCACAATTATGTATATATTTTTGTCAACATGTATTAAATCTGTATCCTGCGAGGGGGACGACTCTCCGTGATTGTATGTAAGAATAGTTTTAGAATTGGAATGTTTTGAAAAAAGCAGAAGAATGATTTGGAATAGTGTTGAATAAGTGCGATTGAAAAATTGAAACTGCTCGAAATTCATACGACTGATTTGCTATCAATATTTCAAGCAGTGTTTGACAACCAAAATTAAGAAATAATTTGAACATGTTTGGATGACCTTAGGTTGTTCGCAACTCTGTGATGGATATCTGTTCTAAAATGACAGTCTGTCGTATAATTTTAAACTGTCAAAAATAAAAATCGAGTTTTACGATCTCAATGCGAAGATTTAAAATCTGTTCTATATTTTTCTTGAAATGTATTAGTGTTGTGCCAACTCATGTTTGTTCTGTCAAATCAGAGTCAAACAAGATGAATGATTTTCAAAACAAAAGGGATTTTTGTCACGAAATTTTAGAAGAATTTCTGGATGATAGTGAGCTAGAGTGCTTTTTATTGGAAGGTAAAAAACAAGATGAATCTGTCAAAATATAAAATTTGATTTAACTTTGCAGATGACATTGTTGTGAGTAGTGTTCCGAGATCTAGAACATACATACGGCGGAATTTATGTGATGCACATAAACATATCATGGATGACTATTTTGGAGATCAACCCGTATACAACGAAAAAATGTTTTTAAGAAGATTTAGAATGTCGAAAGAAATGTTTCTTCGAGTTGTTGAGGCTTTGGAAGGAAAAAATGATTATTTCCGACTAAAGGTAGATGCTGTTGGCAAACCAGGACTAACTTCAAAAGTGTTTTGCCGCGGTTAGAATACTTGCTTATGGAATAGCGGGTGATTCATTGGATGAATACACTAGAATGGGTGATTCTACAGCTATGCAGAGCCTCAAACAATTTTGCCAGACATTAATTTCAGTGTTCGGTGATTATTATTTACGCTTACCAAACAAAAATGATATAAAAGATTGATCACAGAAAATGGAAAACGAGAATTTCCTGGTATGGTAGGGAGCATAGACTGTTGGCATTGGGATTGGAAAGCTTGTCCAGTTGCATACAAAGGTTGGTATTAAACCAGACAATCCAAATGATACCAAATTCGATTGCGCTGAAGGAATATTTTGATACCATTCGTCGTGTGCATATTGCTTATGAGTTAATGCATGATAGCATCGTTTGTCTGTATGCTAATATATTGCTTGTTTCAGGACAGTTCAGTGGGAAAGAAGGAAAAGCAACAGTTGTGTTGGAAGCTATTGCGTCCTACGACACGCACATATGGCATAGTTTTATTGAATAACATCATCAATGTTAGTTTGCACAGAATTCAACTTGATACATTATTCAAATATCATTATTTTTTAGGAAGGAATATTCAACATAAACTACGAGCTAAATGGAAAAATGAGAGAGCAGGCGTATCTTCTTGCTGATGGCATTTATCCAGATTGGAGTATTTTTGTAAAGACGATTTTGCACCCCAAAACTGTAAAAGAAAAATTGTTCTGCAACTGCAAGAATCTTGTAAAAAGGATATTGAACGTGCTTTCAGTATAATCCAAAAATGCTGGCATATATTGGCTAATCCAGAACGATTATGGAATTTGAATGATCTTCACTGCATATGTGCAACCAGTACATATGCCAGATGTCCAACATCCATTTAAGGTGAAATGTAGCGGAATGCGAAAATCGCGTTTTTGATCAATTATTCAAAAACTAGACCGATTTTCGAAAAACCAAAAACACTTAAGTTTTCGAAATCAAATTTATCATAACTAAGTATTCTTAGAATTTTGAAATTTTGCTTTGCCGAGCCATAATTGGTTTTTGAAATGTATAAACGGTCACTGTTCCGTCCCACGGGGATGATTTTAGAACTGAAAAGTAGTATTTGTAGCAGAATTTCACAAAGAATCTGAAAATGCAACTCAAAATTATAAAATTTTAGCGAAAACAACCGAAAATTTAAAAAGTTTTCATAAACTTTTCCGCATTTTTTTTATTGCTTGCGCGCTGCTGTTTCGTATTGAGGTGGTGTGAGAAATGCACGGTGGGCACGGTGGCATTATATCGTGAGCAAAAATTACATATAAAATAATGACGCGAATTTCTGCAGCATTGGGTTTTGTGTTGAAATAAAAACTAGTTGAATACAATAAAATGGGTAATGTAAGAAATCGTTTATTTTATAAGTAACTGTCATTTATAATGCTTATAATGTCCAATTCTGTTGAGTTCAATGCATTGCAAGGTCTTGGTATTACATTTATTGTTGAATATGACCATTTGTTTCAACAAACTTCGCAGACAAGGAGTGGCGGAACCGTATTGGGAGAATACTGAATCCACACCAGGAAAATGTCTGGGTGTGGAAGTCTTGGAATTACATTCCTTTTGAGAAATTTGACCTTTCTGTTTTAACAGACTTCCCAGCCGACTCATAGCATAGCTTCGATTACATGGCTAGTGCTACGATTCTATTGACACAACAGAAATAATACTTTTTACTTATTCTAAGATGATAATGGAAGTCAATTACAATGTAATATATTGACATTGAATGTATTCGATAAGTAAATTCGACCGCGCTCTATCATGCGAGTCAAGTAAATACTTTTACGTAAATTCTATCTCATCGGCGGGAAAGGCCTGGTGAACGACTGGCAAAGATATCGAAAATACTTGAATGTTATCTCGTCTTCAATCGTTCTTTTGAAGGAGAATCCATGCTTGCTACTAAACTCAGGCATATACATGGTTAGCAAGTTGGTCAATACATATACATATAGCCTCATGTTAGTCATTCATAATTACTCAAGATTTATAGCTCTAGTGTAAGAATAATCACTAACAATAACGATTGATTTAGCATATATTCAAAGTGTGAAGGATTCAAAAATCCATTACGTCCAGTGTCTTTTTTACAAGCCAATATAACGAGAGGTAAACCCACTGCGCTCAATCATTGAAAAAAGTTATTGTTTCTATGTGTCCGTTTTTCTTGGTATGCTTTGTGCGACGGTTCGTTCAACTGAAGCGGATAAAGTTTTGCGCGCATTTTATGACGCTACATTTCACCTTAAGGTAGCGCTTCGCCGTGGTCACGGGAGTTCGCTGCCTATCCCGGGGTTTCACGCACTTTACCCAAAATTGTGAGAAAACGGGGAAGGAAACGAAAATTCCAAAACATACGATTCTAGATAATCAATTTTTCTATCGATCCGTATATAATTTGTGCCTGATAAACGTTTTTATCGAAAGATTTCGTTCAAGTTATAAGAATAAATGAGTTTCTCCTTCTTCTTTCGCACGCACACAATGTCAACGCATGCATTGGGGTGTGCAAAATGTCACATGCGGTAGACGCTAACAACGTTTCTTTTGTTTTCGTTTTCCGTTCTCTCTGCGTAAACGCTGAATATAGATGAGTAGAAAATGTAAGTAATTATTACTACTTTGTAAAATGATTTCTATCCATGTTTTAGTAGAATTAGGGATTAGTAATGATTTTTATCGGTACAAATGATGTTTGCATCGGTACAAATGATGAGAAAATGAAGTATCTTTTTATTAGCCAATTCGTAAGTTCAACTCGATTCTATCAAACTGTCATGATGTGATTATTGATATGTGTGCTATGGTTGAATTTTCATGGAAACTAAAAATATTGCTCTAACCAAGAGGTTTATTATGAGACCGGCAGATATTTTCCCTAACCACGAGTGTTTGAATCACGACATAATGTTTTTTTGGCGTCAATAAGCTTGTAGTACTAGCCATTGTATGACTGTAGGGGAAAGCAAGTAATCATAACTTTTCTAAACAAATATTTTATCACTAACACTATCATTTCTTAGGATTTTTCTGCTATGCAAGTTTGGGAGTTGTCGTTTGCTGAAAAATAACTAAACTGAAAATATCAATAGGCAGCTTTTCGATGTAAGGTTCTGCTTCGACTAAATAAGCATTTCATCGACCATTTCTTCGACATACTAATTTTCTCAAAACAGTCACTTTTCGGACATTTCGAAGGGAACATTGTTGAGATACCATTGATTTGTTGTGAGACATATTATACGGCTGCTGGGGTATTATGTCTAAGGCAAGTAAAAAAATGAAAATGTGATCGTTTTGGAAAATGTGTTTATATCAATCAATTTGCATCACTTTTACCGGAATCATTGAAAATTATGTTCTTCAGCTGTATTGCAATGAAATACTCAAAAAGGAAACTCACTCTAGGACATTTTTTGAAACGGAGAGGTAAAAATTCACGAACGAAATGTAGTATCAATATTTTGTTTTGCTTGAGTTCGATCAACTAAGAAATTTACATTTTAGTCACAATGCGAAAAGAGTAAAATAAAAAAACAATGTGCTTCAAGATGCATACAGTCCATCTTACATGTCAGTTCATAATAGTTGATGCAGCCAAAAAAAATGTAAAGCAAGTTTGATTTATTTGAAAATATTCACAGCATCATAGAATGAATTAAAATATATAACTATGGTCATTGAATACAAAAAGTTTCCATGACCATAGTTATATATTTGAGAATTATGAATATATAACTATAATTATAGATTATTAAAAAAAAATAGTTGTAAATAATCTGTTTTATTTTTCTTAGAGTGGGCGAATTTTTATATAACCAATATATTTTTCGGTGCATTCGAGCTAGACTTTTATAAAAGACAACAAACAACTTCTGAAAAATTTGGCATTATCAAGATGATCCTTGTTTGCAAGTACGAAAATCAATTTGATTTCTCAGAGGGAAAACGATTGAATCGATGACCAATGAAATTTAGATCGATCAAAAATCAGCTTCCACAGATGAACGTCAACAACTGCCAAAGGGAATATTGAACTATTCATTTGATTGTAGGTTTGTGAAAATTGTTGTTTTATCATCTTCGCGAAAATCTTCCTATTTTCACACAATGTTTTGAATCATGATCAACTGAATCGAACGAAATGTGCGATTGAGTTTCTTTTTAGATTCTTTGGTTACTAGTTCCAGGGTCTCCGGAACCGTATATGGATAACTAATGTGACCCATGAAATCGTATTACATCGTCACAAAAATATTTAATGAACCGCAAGCAGCAAATATGGTGGATGCTAAATGTCATCTTCCCTTTCCAAACAGCCTAAATAGCCGTGTAAGGTCGGTATCGGTTCCCAATTGGCTAGGAATCCAACAAAACGATCCACTTGTCCCGATAATAATAAAGCTGACTACATCATTTGGGGCTTTTCAGATATAAATTTGAGACCCTGAACTGATTAAGCTTGTGAACAGCACAAGTCGTGAAAATATTTTATTATTTTAATTTTGTTAGACTCATTTACTATTTATTATTAATATTTTCAGTATTAATTGTAATTTATCATTAATATTCTCGACTTCCTTTGGACAATTGAAACATGTGCATTTTTCAAATTATTATAATAATTTTATTTGCCTTAGTAGCTTCGTAAATAGGTGTGGAATAGAACTTCGATGTCACAAACATGGAAACCTTTTTAATCTGCGATCTATTACTAATTTTAAATACAGAATATTGGTAGTGAATCAGAAATCAAGGTTATTAATAACCGGAACCGAGAGCTCTGCTGTGTTGTCGTGTGTGGTTCGTTCCAGTTCATTATTAACTGTATCAAAAATGAATTTTCCCCGTCTTTCGAAAATATTCTTCTTTCCTTTTTTTCTGTGAAATGCCAAAATAAAAAAAAAATTCCCTCAAGTACATGTTTTATTTCAAGTTTGAATTATCAGTAGATAACAAATTATTTCGAGTGGGCGCATTCCTTGTTTAGAGCGAATCTTATTACTTTATAACCGTTCAACTTATGAGCTCCGCGACACCCATTGAAAAGTCTGATGAGTCGTTGGACTTCCGTTAAATTCTGTATGCTTTCAACCATACAGAAAGCATTCAGTTATGTGTAATATTTAATATGTTTAATTAATATAATAATATCAATGTCAACTTCCCTTCTCGAGATAGCCGTGTAGTGTCGGTAGCGGTTTGCCGTATAACCGGTATTCGCCGAGCGATGAATTTATTATTATATGAATTCCAGTGAAGCTAAAACCATTACTAGTAAATTCATTTCTATTGATTTGCTCTCATAAAAAACTGTTAAAGTGTTAGTTCATTACATCGCAAACCGTAGTATGTTACCAAAAATAATGTTTTTTTTATTTTTCACATAACTACTATTTATTGTGCTGAATACTATTCGTGTGATTTGTGTGAATGCGGTACTTCATATCATCTGGCAATGTCCGAATTGATGCAACTACATACCCAGGTTTTGGTTCTTCATAAATGGTTGAATCTATGTATGGAGAGCTAAAATTTAAGGATATTCTATCGCTTCTCACCCAATGTGGTAAGAAGCTAAAGTCTTAGGGGTTCATCGTTCTTCCTGAAGTGAATGAGTCCTTGCTGTATTGATCTTAAAATTTTCTAGTAAATTGTATGGCATCCTTTATGAGGTACCGGATTTACTCCTGCCTATACACATTTCGAATCGGTCTGCATTCTTCCGGGAACGCAGTATAGTGTCGCTTTAATAAAATCCCTTACTCTTTTCGGGGGTTGGAGTAGGTGCTTTTTGGAACCTACTGATCGTTCAGTATCTTTTCGAATGAAGACGATTTGTTTCTGTCTGTTGCTGTTTTTCAATTTCATCCATGATCCTCTTAAGTTTCCCTTTTCATCAGAAAAAATGATGAGAAAGCGCGAATCTATGAGCCATATGAGCCAATTTGTTCTGATTCCTGAAGAAGTTTGCTTAAAAAAATGAACTTTTTTCGGGAGGTGATAAAAAAAATTCAGACAGATAATTGCTGTTGATAAATTTCGCATGGAAGGTTTATCTAAGCATTTAACCGAAACATTCGCCATGGCGGACGAAAAAAAATTCGTGTATGTATGTTTTTGAGTTCTTTCTTCGTTTTATTTATTAATTCTACCTCAGTTTTCGCGACAAAATTATTAGAATCATCGTCATCCGGCATCCATTTCGTACTATAAATTTCCCCTCTCACGGCCAGTCAGAAGCGAAAGAAGGACGGCTTTGACATTCGACGGCTTGGGGAACTTGGTGTGTTAAATGAACTTCACATCGGAGCTCACTTACTTCGTGGGGGAAGTAGATCCCAGATTTTTTCCGGGGGGTGTTTAGGAACATGTTGATCAATTTCCATACGAATGGTCGTTTATAAAGTCATTTGTTGAAACCTACTCATTTTATAATTTAATTAAATATTATATATTTATAAATGGGTTTAAATATTTAAAGAGAAAAGTTTTTATAATATAATATTTTTTTATTTTTGGAGGTAGTTTGAATCCCTAAAACCCTCTCCTGTATACGCGCCTGATCGTATAGATTGTCACAAATGTAGTGTTCCGATTTTCACATAAGTGAAATCATGTATTTATTTGCAAATTTCGACATATTCAATTTTTTAACGTATTCTGGGATATCAAACTTATGATGGAAAGTCCAGAGTCCAGAAAGTTACCGGAAATCTGCTTGAAAGCAAGTTTCGTCATCCATAATGAGACAATGTAGTTTTGTGAACATCCTTGTGTTGAATTTTCGTGTATGTCTACCGTATTCTGCTGTTCATTGCGAAACGGTGCCTTTCGAAATTTGTACGTATGTAGTTCTTCGAAGTACAAAAGTCTTACTCAAATGCAGTTTTTTCACCACATCACTTACATAACTGTTTGGATTCCTCTTGAAAGCTTGAACTACCCGTATATTGATATCACCATCATTATCATGATTATTATCATAATCTCAAACATACAGTACAGACGAACTTCCGAAGAATCATGAGGACTGAAATCCAGATACATTCATTGGATCTATAAAACTATTATTAAATCAATTTTAGCGTATGAATGCTTTGTAAGGTGACAGAATGAAGATGTTGCAACAGTTTAGTCAAAACTAAATCATCTTCAAAGGACGGTGGTCCTAATGGCGATGAAAGGAGCGTTCAGGAGTTGTTCCTACTGCTGCTGTAAAAAAAGAACACTTAACGACCGACACAACATGATCGAAAACTTAGAGTGACAATCAAATCTTCAAAATAACCATTATGATCGTCAATCGGATGCAGCTGTTTCAAAAATCCACAGCGAGCACAAACAAACATTTCGATATCTCTTCTAGATAATCAAAGTAATAATCTTTTGTATCGCTTCGGACATAGAAGATTATGTAGGAATGCAGGGAATTCTCCGAAGTTTTACTAACTAAGACATTAAAATCAATGCAACAGTTGGTAGGATGACAAAATACACTGAAGTCTTTTTATGCGAGTTTACGTACCGCATAAAAAAAACCGCATAACTCTGAAACTTCGCATAAAAAAACGCAGAAAGCAACCGCATAAAAAAGACCTCAGTGTACCGATACGATACAGACGCTGGAACCAATGAGCCTCAAATTCTTTGGAGAACTTGCAATAGATGATACTCGTATCTTTCGTTGCAAATTGGTGACCGTAAAGGAATCTGTCACTTGGTTTACAATCTATCCTCGATAGATCATCTCGATAGAAGGGAATCTATCATTTCGATGATGACCTCGGTTTTTTAACGTTACTAGTGCAAATTTCGGCACCATGGCGTAGTCGCTTGATATAGAAAATATGGAACCAGCAAACCCGTACACTCGGCCAGAGTAGCCCATAAAGGGAAAATAAAACTATTGACAACACTTGTACATCCGAAAAGTATGAACCACAAAACTGTTTTAGCTGGTACTTAAAACGTACACGGCACACGGTGTATGAAACCAAAAATCAGGTCGTATGCTGACAGGGAAGAGAGTCCTCTTAGGTGGATGTCGGAGTGCCTGTGACCCATTTTAGGAGAGGCTTCAAACAGCTTCTGGTATCCAGTGGCTGAATAAGAAATGCTGTATCCCGTCCAGCTAAATCCAACGTGGCAGCCCCACCAACTGGATCGTCCTAGTGGTAGCTGGGATATTAAACAGAGCAAGTACGATGATCCTCCGGCGAAACAGGGAGTTGGCGTATGGGCAAATAAACCTCTCGTAAAATATTAATATTGCTAATAATACAGGTGATAATACGATCTAGAACAATCGGCGTATGGGACGAAATAAGGACTATGACAGGAAACTGCAACAGAAAGATATACTTCTCGAAATTTCGACGTCGCAGCGCTGCAAAAACTTTGTTGGACGGAACAGAAGGTGTGGAAAAGCGGACACCGAGCGGCTAACTTCTTCCAAAGCTGAGGTACAACGGACGAGCTCGGAACTGGTTTCGTAGTTCTGAGCAAGATGCATCAGCGAGTGATTGGGTGGTTGCCGATCAACGCTAGGATGTGCAAATTGAGAATTTAAGCCCTTTTTGTCAACTACAGCTTCATTAACGTACACTACCCACACGAAGGAAGACCTGACAACGAGAAAGAAATGCTCTACGTTCAGCTGGAACAAGCTTTTGACGGCAGCCCACGTAGAGACGTAAAAATTGTAATCGGCGACAAGAATACCCAGGTTGGAAGGGAGGTAAAGTACCGACCGGTTATCGAACCGAACAGCCTGCATGCCGCATCGAACAATTACGACCAACGATGTGTTAATTTTGCGACCTCCCAAGGAATGGTAATCATAAGCACCTTCTTCGTCCGCAAGTACACAAAAAAGCTACCAGAAGATCCCTACTAACACACAGAAAATCATATCGAACACGTTTTGATTTTTCTCGGACATCAACAATGTTCGCAACTACAGAAGCGCAAACGTAGATTCGGACCATTACTTGGTTGCTATATACATGCGCTGAAATTTTTCCACGATGAGTACCACACGTCGAAACCAAACGTCGCGGCTCAACATCGAGCGGCTCCGGGATGTTGGAGTAGCTCAGGATTACGTGCAGCAGTTGGCAGTGGCACTACCAACGGAAGAGCAGGTTGGCGCAGCTACTCTTGAAGAGGGCTGGAGAGACATCCGTTCTGCATCAGAAACACTATGTATGGCGACTCCGAACGTAAGAAACTACTAGTTCGACAACGAATGTGGACTGTTAGTGACTAAGAGAATACAAGAACAAAAACAAACGAGGAGCGATAAAGATATGCGCGGAATAGATTAAACTTAGTATCTTGTTGAAAGAAGCGTGAGCAGAAGTCGCGAAGCGAAGAGCTGTTCCGTGCTAATGACACAGGATGGTTCTACGAGAATGTGAGCCGTCTGTGCAGAGGCCATGTGCCAGAGGCCGATATGTGCAAGGACACCAACGGGAATCTTCTCACGAACGACTGTAAGGTGATCGAGAGGTGACGGCAGTATTTCGACAAGCACCTCAACGGCAATGTAACGAGAAACGAAAGTGGCGACGCGATAACGAACTTAGGAACACGTGCGGAGGATGATAGATTATCGGTCCCAGACCTCCAAGAAATCAAGGACGAAGTAGGCCGGTTGAAAAATAATAAGGCCGCTGGCGTTGACCAACTACCAAGCGAGCTACTAAAACACGGTGGTAATGCACTAGTGAAAGCACTGCACTAGGTCGTTACCAAGATATGGAAGAACGAGATTTTACCGGAGGAATGGATGGAAGGAATCGTGTGTCCCATCTACAAAAAGGGCGATAAGCAGGATTGCTGCAATTACCGCGCGATAACTCTGCTGAACGCCGCCTACAAGGTACTCTCCCAAATCTTATGCCGTCGACTTTCACCGATTGCAAACGAATTCGTGGGACAATATCAGGCAGGATTTATGAGTGAACGCGCTACCACTGACCAAGTGTTCGCCATCCGCCAGGTGTTGCAAAAGTGCCGCGAATACAATGCACAGTGGTCCGGATCCACAATTTAGGGGAACAAAAACATTTGTGGCTTAGCCTTATACTTAAGAGATATGATGTCTTCAGAACAAATGATCAGTGAAAAATAAGCCATATTTTGAAGCATATTGTATTAGGGTGGTTCTTATTATTATGGTGATCCAAAATTTTTTTCCGTATGTGTTGAGATAGACGACTGCACCCTTCGGCAAAATTGTAGGAAAACTTATATCAAGCAACTTTGTCGAAGACACTATAGTAGTATCTCTAACGGTTTTAGTGTTACAGCTATTTTAATATAGCAACTTAGGGTGTTCCTAAAAAAATCAGATTTTTTGCTCTGGCTTTCTTATTTTTCACTTCTCGTTTTTGGTGTCTTTGAATATCTTTTAGAGTTTATTGAAACCAATTTTTTGATGACTAGCGAATTCGGGTAGCGTTTTCTGAACCGAAGTTATGAGCAAAACTAGTTCAAAAACAGATCATTTTTAAACTGCTATATCTGACATTGGAGCAAATGAAAAAAAATTCTGTTTCTTTCATTTGATAGAAAATACTTTCGAGAGTGTTTATAAAAAAAATGGCGGAGGAGATATTTTTTAAATTTTTTAAATTGTGTTCAAACATTGGGTTTTTTCATTGAAAAATGCTCTTTCATGTAAGACATTTATTAGCTATATATATATTAAAATAAGGTATTACTGTCTTCTAGCGTGTTAAAACTAATTCAGCTGCATAATCGGGAAGAAGAAGGAGAAAGAAGGAGTACACTGACGTTAAAAGAAATCGTTTGAATATATCCTCTAGATTCACTAAACGATTGAATTTCTGCGAATTTAACTGCCTATACTTGCGAATTGATTTATTTCGACTCTCTTGCGTTTCCTTACTGTACATTATTTGCTATCTGTTTGGTTCCCTTGCGATTAATTGTTGAGCAAGAAGGCTGGATGATCTGGAACAACAGTTATTCTTCATCTGTTTCCCTTTTCCGCCCAAAATAATCATCTTCCGAAAGGAAAACACAGAACTAACAAAGCAGGAAGTGGACAAAGTAAATACAGAAATTGCAGAGCTTTCTCCCACAGCACTTGGTAAAGTACACTAAGGTCTTTTTTATGCAGTCTTTTTTTATGTGGTTTTCTATGCGAAGTTTCCGAGTTATGCGATTTTTTCTTGCGAATTTTCAGAGTTATTCGTTTTTTATACGTTTTTTTAATGCGGTACGTAAACTCGCATAAAAAAAGACTTCAGTGTATTTGTATCAACGAAGCTAGTGTTCTGCATGAGCGATACGAAAGTATTAAATGAAATAACAGACACACACTCCCAAGCTTGGTACATAAGCGCTCAGGAAATGCATATGTACCAAGCTTAGGAGTGTGTGCCTGTTATGTCGTTTGATACTTTCGTATCTTTCATGCAGAACACTAGCTTCGTTGATACGTTGATACACTGAAGTCTTTTTTTATGCGAGTTTAAGTACCACATAAAAAACGTATAAAAAAACGCATAACTCTGAAAATTTGCATAAAAAACCGCATAACTCTGAAACTTCGCATTAAAAAACCGCATAACTCTGAAACTTCACATAAAAAGTCGCATAGAAACCCACATAAAAAAGACCGCATAAAATAAGACCTTAGTGTACTTTCCCAAGTACTGTGGGAGAAAGCTCTGCAATTTCTGTATTTACTTTGTCCACTTCCTGCTTTGTTAGTTCCGTGTTTCCTTTTGGAAGATGATTATTTTGGGTGGAAAAGGGAAACAGATGAAGAATAACTGTTGTTCCAGATCAACCAGCCTTCTTGCTCAACAATTAATCGCAAGGGAACCAAACACTCAAAATAATAATCATATTATAGTTACGTGAAAAGTTATGTGAATATTTTCCACCCTACTTTTCACGTAGGTTTTAATGGACTGGCATTTAAAAGCTGTTTAATGCATAATCCAGTGAAAGTTACGTGTTTCATAGGTAAAATGTAGGGATGTCCGATACCGAGTCGATACTTTGCGGTATCGATACTTTCTTTCAAGAATCGGGTATTTTTGGTATCGATACCACCTCAGAGCGATCCCGTTAGTATCGATACTTTTTGTTACGATACTTACAGTATCGCAACAGATTGAAGTCAATTCCCATTACGACGGAACATTTTTTTCTTTGGTTTCGACGAAGCGCCAGGCTTGTGCATGTATTGGTATAACGTGGACTAGCCGTCGCGTCGTTGAAATTCGTTCTTGACAATCTCGCTTCGTTCCACAGGTGCACTAAAAGAGAGTGCAATGAGAGAGACCCATTAACAAAACACGCACATAAAGGCCATACTATCAGAGGATTGAGTAATTTCAATTTTTCACACTCGTTGCACTCTCTTTCGCACTGCCTGTGATGTGACGCGAGCTTGTCAAGAAACGGATTTCAACGACGGCTAGTCAGAGATGTCAGATCTACGGAAATCTCTGTAGATCTGTGGATTCGAAAATGTTCTACGGATGTACGTCTCCGTAGATAAAATCAACGGAAATTGGAATATTCCTACATAAATTATTATTTTCATACAGAAAACTACGGAAATTGTTTACCTGATGACCTGAAAATAAGTTATTACCTGCTTTGCCCCCTGGAATTTCCGAAGGGAATATCAATCTACGGAAATGACACTACAACTATCTGGCATCGCTGCGTATAGTCCACGTCATACCAATACATACGTCAGCCTGGTGCTTCATCAAATCAGAAAAGTAAAAAATAACGTTCCGTTCCGTCCGTCCTCGGCCACGTCAATAATACGAATTAGCTTTTAGTGAATTTTTTTGAGAAAATAAGTGAAATCATCATGGCTCCAACACAAAGTGGCGTGCGAAAATTCTTCGACGTGGACCAAAAGACGCGAAAGGCTAAGTGCAATCTATGTGGCAAGCAATACACGTACACTGGTGGCACAACAAATTTATGGAAACATCTTTCTGTACACCATAAAATAACACAACAGTCGACAAAAATAACATCGTCCACACTGGCGACTGATTTCAATGTAAGTCACTTGCGTTAATATTTTACATCGTAATATTTTCAATCCTCGCCGCATAGTTTTGATTTTAATGACTTGATCGTTGTAGAAAACTTCTACGGATATTTTAAATCCGTCTTCAGATAACAGTGATACTTCAAAGCTGACGTCAAGATGTACTTCCGCTGTACCGAATACGAATACATTCACGCAACCAACTTTGGATATACTCTTAGCAAAAGGCAAAGCATTTAAAGGTACATTTGAATACTTTGAAACTTTTAGCCATAAAGAGAATGATTCACATTATATTGCAGAAGGAGGTCAGCGAGCAGCGCAGTTGGAGAGTGCTCTACTTTTCATGATCTGCAAGGATAATTTAAGTCTTTCTACTCCCGAAAAAGAGGGATTCAACAAATTCTGCCATCTTTTAAATGCGTTTTGGGTGCCTCCGAGTAGAAAAGTTGTCACAACTCGCCTAGAAACAATTTACGGGATTCTCTCAGATACAGTGAAAACGACTTTTGCAGGCCTACAATCACTTTGCCTCACCATGGATTGTTGGACGGACTCTCAATCGACCAATGCTTTCCTTGGAGTCACAGCTCATTTCCGTATTGGAGTTGAAATGCGTTCTGCAACTTTAGGTGTCTGTCATCTCACGCAGTCACATACGGCCATTTATTTGCAGCAGAAGATACAGGAATTTCTTACATTCTGGCAAATTGAACTTTCTAAAGTTACATCGGTTGTCACGGATAACGGGGCCAATATTGTTTTGGCAGTTAAGAATGTTTTTGGGTCATCTAAACACATCGCCTGCTTTGACCACACCCTGAATCTTATTCCCTCAAAGACCTTGAGCACAAAACTTCAAAACGGTACTCCTAACGTTCCAGGTCTCCCTGAACTGATTAGCAAAGTGAAAGCTATCGCGACTCTTAGCCATACGAGTGGAAATTTTTCGGATGAGATCAAAAGAATTCAACGAGAAAAAGGCTTAGCTGAAGGTTCATTACTGCGGCTTATACAAGACGTTACCACGAGGTGGGGATCCACATTTGCCATGTGCGACCGATTTTTGGAGATGCAAGACATTATATCTGTCGCTGCACTCAAGTTTCCAAAAGTAGTAATGCTGAGTGGTTCGGAAATCGCAACTTTGAAATTCATCAGAAATCTTCTAAGGCCATTTCATCAGGTGACGACTGAAATGGGCGCCGAAAAATGTACAACAATTAGTAAAATCATCCCAATCACAAACTTGTTGTTGAAGGCCAGTTGTTCTTTTAATTGTACAACATCACTTCTGGATAAATAACGTGCAGTATATTTTTTTATAGAAATTAGCAGCAATGGAATCACCAAAAGACGATGAGCTTGCTGACCGAGCTAAAAATTTCATAATTCAGGAAATGCACAAAAAAATCGATAACATTGAGGGAAGCACATTCCTGGCCAAGGCTACTCTTTTGGATCCGAGATTCAAAAAAATAGATTTCAATATGAAGAGTGTGCATGTTTATAATGCCGTTGAAAGTTTGAAGCGAGAGATGACGAGGTTACCGATAATAGCGTACAAGTACCCGCAGTTGTACAAAATAGCTCAAGTGTATGTTCCAGCTGTTGCAACTTCGGTCCCAGCCGAGCGTTTATTTTCCCTGGCTGGTCGAATTTTAGGCGATGAAACGAACCGACTTACACCTGAGCATTTCCAACAAAGAATTTTCCTTGCCGGACTAGGGACGGAAGTTTGGGAGACAACGCTTAATATATAGATATATTTCATATTTGCAATTTGGAATTTTGATTCTAGGTCGACGGAAAAGATCTTAATAAATTTGGAATTTTTTTCCACTCACAATTTGAGTGAAAAGAATTTGAGAAAAATTTATTTATTTTCTAAGAGTAAAATTGTTCAGGTTTAGAGGTTAACGATTTTATTTTGAAATGATTGCTGTGCAAGTATCAATTGATACTTACAGGTATCGATACTTTATTGCCTTTTGATACCTTGTGTCGATACCCAAAACATCGGTATCGCGATACCCTAGGTATCGATACTTTGCCTTCCGAGTACCATCCCTAGTAAAATGTAATGTACTGTTCATATCACATTTATGTATCAGTTCATATCAAATTTAGATACCAGAGAATTACTATTTTATATATTGGTTGAAGTCGAAAGGGAGATTCCAGATTTTGATATAAATCTATTAAATGAAAAACGCCATGAAATATAAAACATTTATTTCAGAAAATTGTCATATAATTCCAATGGCTTATAAAGCAACTAATAATGTCGTGGTATCTCAAATCGACAAACCTCCAGAAATCGTTTATGTTGTCACTGCCATCCAACCGAAGCCGAAACCGAGATCCAAGAACTCCCACAACACTACCGATGCAGGTTGAAGTCGCATTACATAGTTCCAGTGTCTCTAGCTTCATACCGACGGCCTGTTTGAAGCATTCGGCAGGAGCGGGTAAACTTCCGGACTCACGCAGGCACTCGGTCCAGTTGAACTTATGGAAACTTTCATACTGGAATGGTCCGGTCGATGGAGTAAAAAATTGTAATTAAATAACTTTTCTCGCAAACAGGGCCGGTGAAAGAGGTGGGTACGGTGGGTAGTACTACCCACCCGAAAATTCCAAAGGTGGGTAATTACCCACCTGAAATTTCTAACGAAAAGTAATAGTAATATTAGTATCATTTATAACAATAAAAGTAGTTGTATTGTAACTGAGAATAATAAATAAAATCAGAATTATAAAATGCTACTACTCAAGGTAGAGCAAGAATATGAAGAGGCGTGAAAATGGTTATTTGAGCATGCAGAAATCTTTTAGTGACTTAACTTTTATCTTCAACCAAAGGGGTCTAGTTTAAGCATCTCATTCATGCAAATCACTCGAGTCTCTGGTATTCCGGAAAGTACCGAAAAAGGCCTTTTACCATTTACTATACGACCGGTAAAAGAAAAGTTCCCAGAAGTTGTCAGTTTCTACTTGCGACAGCATTCTTATACACATTGAGTTCTTCACTGTATGGACATTTCTTTCAATCTCTATACAGCTAGTTGAACATCAGAATGAAAGGTTTGTTCGAACTATTGCGTCACTATTGAGTCACAGCGTGCTGGCTGTTTAGCCTAGGTTGTAAACGGTATTCAGTAGCGCTGATGGAAACCCATCATGCTATTTTTACTTTTTCACTATTAGAGATAGTAAAGAATTAATTAGGTACAAGAATGCAGCCGCAAGTAGAAAGTAACAACTTCTGATAACTATTCTTTTGTCGGTTCGGATAGTAAGTGGTGAAAGACCTTTATCGGTACTTTCCGGCATACCAGAGACTCGAGTGATTTGCATTGATGAGATGCTTAAGTTCAACTCCTCTTGTGAATGTTAAGTTAGTAAAAGATTTCAGCTTGCTGAAATCAACCTTGTCACATCTCGGGGTATAAATTAAAAATAGACAGTAGTTAGGTTTTGAACATCTACAACTCAACCACGAACAATGTCTAATTCTCCCTGTTTCTTAAACCATTGTCATTCCTCTAATTGATATGACGGTTTCGTATACATAATTTCATGGTATTCATATGATTTCTGCTCTTCAATGAGTGCGTTCGCATTTGAGAAAATTACTCACAGAAAACCAAATTCAGTTTCGAATCGACTTGCACTCTGTGCGGTTCGATACTGCCGTAGAGAAGGTTGCTTCCACATCGTCCAAAAAGTTTAGGAACTAACTAGGAAAACAACAATTCTTGAGCAAAATTTCTTTATTTATTATCTAAATTTTTTATATCATACTTATAGAATGATTTGTCCATGGCATTAAAATAGGCTTCAGTTGCGGCGATGACTCTCTCAGATCATCAAATGACAAGTAATCGCTGGGGGCTAGGTTGTTGAGAATATGGTGGGTGAAAAAACAGATCGGTGCCCAATACGTTCAATTTGGCCATTATTTTCATTGACTTGTGGCACGGTGCATTGTCTTGGTTGAAGATAATTTTTTCTGCTTCATATGAGGCCGATTTTTACGATTCCATACTTCAAACGCATTAATAACTAAAAACTTTTGTTGGTACTTCCTTTTCAAGATAGTCGACGTTAATTATACCTCGAGCATCTAAAAACTGACGCTATACTTGTTGCAGCTATCTGTTGCGTTTTCCCCGTCTAAATGTTAAAACAACTCCGGAGAAAAAAGATAGATCCATGTTTCGTCCACTGTTTCATACCAACGAAAGAAATTCTTTTTATTGCGACTAAACTGTATCGACCAGCTCTCTGGATTGTTGATGCGTTGTTGCTTTTGATAGATTGTGAGCGAACGAGGCACCTATTTGGAAAAGGTCTTTCCATGCCCAGATTTTCGCATACGATAATAAAAGCACTTCCAGTTCAATCGGACTTTGATTTTGTGTTCATCCATAACGATTATCAAAACTTGCTCACACTTTTTCCGGATGACTGCTTAATTTGGTCACGTTAAAATCAGAATACCACAAATCTTTGTTTTTAATCTGAGTGCGGGTAACACTTCTTAAACCATTGCTGGATTTGCCCGGTTTTTCCTTATAGGAAGCAATGTTTTATCAATAAACGGAATTCGTTATTTTTAAGTTTGCACATCAGTTAGTTTTTGCTATGCACATCAGCGGCTGGATTTGTTTTATACGAAACCTAAAACACTGCTGACTTAATATTCCAAACAAATATTGGCAGAAACTTTGTAGTTTGATATTGTATTTAACCCTTAAATGCGCAATTTTGTTTTACAACAAAATATCGAAAACGCTTCAAGCTTCAAGCGTCTCATGCAAAGTTATATCGGAACAAAATATTATTTAAAAATCGACTAAATAATACTTCAAAATAGTGAGTCGTTCTCCTCGGTACGAATAATTACCCACCTGGGCTTAATATGTTTCACCGGTTCTGCTCGCAAATATTTACACTACTTACACTTCGAGGGCCACTGCTCCCCATTTTCAAAATCGAGTTTTTCACACACGTAGATTGTTTGACGTTTGGTCAATTCACGTAAACCTTATGTGATGACTATATTCATTTTAGGGGATGTTCGTATAACATTCATTTTCGTCACGTAAAATATTCAATTTGACATTTGAAACCATTCTACGTGATTTTTCAAGTCCAACGTGAATTTTTATTTGAGTGAACAGATAGCAAATAATGTACAGTAAGGAAGCGCAAGAGAGTCGAAATAAATCAATTCGCAAGTATAGGCAGCTAAATTCGCAGAAATTAAATCGTAGAGTGAATCTAGAGGATGTATTCAAACGATTTCTGTTAACGTCTAATCCTGTAATAGCATTATCGAATAGAGTAACAACCAACGTAAGTGTACTCCTTCTTCCCGATTATTCAGCTGAATTAGTTTTAACACGCTAGAAGACAGTAATACCTTATTTTAATATATATATATATATATGTTGAAAGGGGGGTTATGTGGATGGTATTTCAAAGGAATTATTGTTAGGGGACATAGACCGAGCGGAGAGACAGAATTGCTTAAGGAAAATCTCCTTCAAGCAATTCTTCTCGAAGCGGACAGTCTTCCCGTGAAATACTTCACCTGGAAGACTATTACCTCTTTCGGATAACCTGCTGGAGAAAACCTCCACAGCAGACCAAAAATGGGCTAGTTCGGAGTCAAAGTAAGATTACTACTGACACCCGATATCATATGGTGTATTCATATATTGAATTCATAATGGAAAGAATGTGATAACATTGTAGGCTTAACTGCTACCCTACTACCTATCGCGTACATACTACTCTAGCGATTGATATTCTATGTGTGTTTCGTTGTCACTTCTAAGCTGCGCGGTGTACCTAAGTATCATATCTGTTATGAAGTAACACGCTGCGACGGTGACTGACTACCTGCTATTTCTGTTCTCTCCCGCCTTCTAGAAATATCTCTGCGTGAGAGAGGCGTGTGGCAGTGCGCCCAGTTAGACGGAAAATTGCTAATATTAACACTTCCCCTCAATTTTCAAGTTCAACAGTCTAACAAATTCTTCGAATTTATAACGTCCTAGTGGTTTTGTAAAAATGTCTGCTCTTTGCATTTCGCTAACTATATATTTCAAAGCTACTTTCTTCTCTCTTATTAATTCTCTAATGAACATATATTTTATATCAATGTGTTTTGTACGTTGATGACTTCTGGGTTCTTCGGCGATTCGGATACAAGGTATATTATCTTCATTTATGGTGAATGGAGCTGATTCAATTCCAACCTCACGCAATAAATTAGATAACCATATACCTTCCTTTGCTGCTCCACAAAGCGAGATCAGTTCAGCTTCTGTCGAGGATAGTGATACCATTGTCTGCTTCCTTGTTGACCAAGATACTGTATTTCCATATACGGTGAACATAGATCCAGATATTGATCGTCGTTCATCATCGTCGTTTGCGAAGTCTGCATCCGCGTATCCTTCGAGTGGAATGGCATTTATCTGCTTGGTATATATTAGCTGGAGGCCCTTGGTGCCTTGTAGGTACCTTAGAATGCGCTTGAGACCAACCCAATGAATGTCCTGAGCTGAACTCTGAAATTTAGCAAAAACATTAACTGCATAACAGATGTCTGGTCTTGACATCAATGCCAGATATTGAAGACAACCCAATAGAGCTTTGTATGGCTCGTTGGTCAATTGTCCGTCGGTTTTTAACCATTTAACATGTGGGTCAATTGGTGTGCTGATAGGTTTGCAATCTTGCATACCATACTTATTTAGGATTTTCTCAACGTATGATTCTTGAGATATTTTCAAGCTATGTTCATGAAATTTGATATCTAGGCCTAGGAAATTTCTCACTTCGCCTGAATCTTTCATTTTGAAATTGTTGAAAAATTCATTTTTAATCCAATTTATATCTCCCATGTCACTTCCTAAAATCAAAATATCGTCTACGTACAATATAATGTATAGACGTCTATTTTTGCAGATGTATAGGCACGTATCTGATTCTGTATTCTTGAAACCAAGATCGTTCATAATGTCGTTGAACCTTAAATTCCAACTACGGCCTGCCTGTTTAAGACCGTAAAGACTTTTATTCAGTTTACAAACTTTCGAAATTCCATCATCACTTCCATTCATCACTGATCCCAATCAACTACGGCCTGCCTGTTTAAGACCGTAAAGACTTTTATTCAGTTTACAAACTTTCGAAATTCCATCATAGTCGGAAGGTAGTTTCATATAAATTTCTTCTTGAAGGGTTCCATTGAGAAAAGCTGTTTTAACGTCCATTTGGTGTATAGAAGTTTTCTTGAAGGCCAATGGACAGTAATGACCTTATAGTTGTCATTTTTGCTACTGGTGCAAAGGTTTCACCATAGTCCAGTCCTGGACGTTGCTAACAACCTTTTGCAACAAGACGAGCTTTATAGCGCGGTTCGTCATCTTCCATTTTGATGGCGAAAGTCCACATCGAATTTATAGGTTTTCTGCCTCTAGGTGGATCGCTAACTAAAGTCCATGTCTTGTTTTCGTGTAATGCTTTCATTTCCTCTTCTATAGCATGCTTCCACTGATCCCAATCATGACGTTTCTTTAAATCGTCGATTTGTTGCGGAACTTCCCCTGAATAGTATGATAGTACGAAACTTGTTTCATAATCACGGAACCAATTTGGACGTTGAGTTATTCTCTGACTACGGCGTTGAATTTCTTGTTCAACATCACCATTGTCAAGAAGATTTTCGTCCTCAATATCATCCGCTTCTACAAACTCATCTTCGTCACTATTTTCATCATTCTCTGGGACTCCTGTAAGATTGATTGGATCATGAGCATCTAGTATAGGAACGTCTGCAATACATCTGTCGTGGGCTTCGTCTTGTTTCACTTCAATGTGAGACAAACGGAATGGGAAGCTATATTCATCAAAAACTACATCTCTAGACACAACAATCTTTTTCTTTTCAATATCCCACAGTCGATAACCCATTGGTGCATATCCAACCATCGTTAATGGTTTACTTTTTGCATCCAATTTTGATCGATCATTTTTATTGATATGTGTGTATGCAACACATCCAAACACTCTAAGTGATGACAGATTAGGCTTTGCACCGAACCACATCTCAAACGGAGTCTTAGTGGTGGTTAAAGCATTTGTTGGGCTTCGATTAGTTAAATATGCGGCTGTATATAACGCTTCACCCCATAGATACATAGGAACTTTTCCTTCATGCATCATAGTTCTCATCTTATCCATCAATGTTCTGTTCATTCTTTCACTCACCCCGTTCTGTTGTGGCGTGTATGGAACAGTAGGTAACATTTGGATACCATTACCTTCGCAAAATTGTATAAATTCCCTTCCAAAATATTCCCCACCATTGTCGGTGTGTAACTTAGAAATTTTTACTGAGAAATGAGAAGTTACCATTGCCTCATACTCTCGGAATTTTTGAAGGACATCGCTTTTGCGTCTTATTAAATACACCAGGGTAAAATGTGTATAATCATCAATGAATGTTACGAAATACTCGTACCCATCATAAGTAATTTCTCCAATCCGACCACAAACATCCGAATGAACTAGTTCGAGTGGCCTGCTAGATTTGACCTTGAACGATTTATCAAACGGTCGTCTAGACTGCTTTCCAATTATGCATGGTTCGCAAACAATCGGTTCTCTGTTAACAGGTGATAGCTCAACGTTTAGCCTCTCCACCATATTTTCCTTTACCATCTTCTGTATACTTAGCCTATTTAAATGTCCCAATCTACGATGCCATAAGTGTTCCATCTGAACTACCTTACCAGCATATACATTTTCTTTTATTGGGAAAAGGTCCAGGTGATAGAGTCCATTGACTCTCCTCCCTGTTACCAATACATTACCTTCAGGGGTTACTATTTTCACAAGACCATTGGCGAAAACGACATACTTGCCTGATTCTTCGATTTGAGAAACGGAAAGGATATTTATATCTAATTCAGGTATGAAAAGTACGTTGTAGATTTCGAAACGACGGCGTTTATTATTAATTAAGCTGATGTTTCCTACACGCTTACATGCAAGTGTAGAACCTTCTTTGGCTGTACCAATTTGGAGTTCCGGAGCGTTCCAGAGACGGTTGAATAGTTCGATGTCGTGTGCCATGTGTCGAGTGGCACCGGAGTCCAAGATGATCGGAAATGGTACTGGCATACAGCCAAGATCCATGTTGCGAACGCGTTCATCCCGGGTTGAATCGTCCTTCATGCTTGCCGGCAGTAATGGTACCTTCACCATGAATGCACCTTCTTGCCTTGCAACCAGCGCAACGGCGTTATTGGCTCTCCCCCTAGCTTGTCCATCGAAGCCAGTACGTTGTGAATTGCTGTTGAGATCGACTGTCGCCATCTGTCGCTCTAGGTTCTGTTTTCTTCTTAGCAGGAAACAGTTCCTCCGTTTATGGCCCGTTTTACCGCATTCGAAGCATACTGTCGTCTTTTGCTTCTTCTTCTTGATGTTGCTCGAATGGGTACCCAACATGGCTACTGGTTGGTTCCCAGCCCGACTGGTTGACTGGACGGATGACTCTTCTGCGTCCAAAAATATACGTTGTATCTGCTCCTTGGACATTTTATAGAGGTCGTCCTTACGGATCACAGACAGTGCGCCTAAAACGTGCTTATAGGAGTCTGGAATGGCAACGAGCAAAGAATTTATAATTTCTGTGTGCGGTATAGCCTCTTCCATGCTGTCCAATTGTCTAATAATCTCTTGGTGAACCGTGAAAAGTTCTTTCAGCGACGCAAATCTTTCCGTGCGAAGAGTATATAGCCGTGCACGCAGCCCTAGCATAGCTGTGCAACCTTGACTTTGATACAACTCGACCAGTCGATTCATAATTTCTTTCGCATAAGTGCATTGAAGGACATGCCCCATAGCATCGTCATCTAATGCCATCCAAAATTCATTTACTGCAGCATCGTCTTCTTTCAAACGCCTCTCAATTTTGCCCTTTCGAACGACTTCCTGTTCCGGAGTCTCGTTCTCAGTTGGCAGAAAAAAATCTTCCTCTGGGGGGGTCTTTTGCAAAGTATGTAACAGACCCTCTTGTTTGAGGTGCTGTTCCATCCTTTTCTTCCAGAACGGGAATGATTTTTCATCGCCTTTAAAAAGCGGAACTATTACTCTTTTAATTCGATTTTCCATATTCGAAACTGTAGAGAGGAAAAAAAAACACAAAAATAATCTCTTAAAATACCGTAGTTACTGGGCCCATAACCTGTTGAAAGGGGGGTTATGTGGATGGTATTTCAAAGGAATTATTGTTAGGGGACGTAGACCGAGCGGAGAGACAGAATTGCTTAAGGAAAATCTCCTTCAAGCAATTCTTCTCGAAGCGGACAGTCTTCCCGTGAAATACTTCACCTGGAAGACTATTACCTCTTTCGGATAACCTGCTGGAGAAAACCTGGAGATTGGGCTAGTTCGGAGTCAAAGTAAGATTACTACTGACACCCGATATCATATGGTGTATTCATATATTGAATTCATAATGGAAAGAATGTGATAACATTGTAGGCTTAACTGCTACCCTACTACCTATCGCGTACATACTACTCTAGCGATTGATATTCTATGTGTGTTTCGTTGTCACTTCTAAGCTGCGCGGTGTACCTAAGTATCATATCTGTTATGAAGTAACACGCTGCGACGGTGACTGACTACCTGCTATTTCTGTTCTCTCCCGCCTTCTAGAAATATCTCTGCGTGAGAGAGGCGTGTGGCAGTGCGCCCAGTTAGACGGAAAATTGCTAATATTAACAATATATATATATATATATATATATATATATATATATATATATATATATATATATATATATATATATATATATATATATATATATATATATATATATATATATATATATATATATATATATACATATATATATATATATATATATATATATATATATATATATATATATATATATATATATATATATATATATATATATATATATATATATATATATATATATATATATATATATATATATATATATATATATATATATATATATATATATAGCTAATAAATGTCTTACATGAAAGAGCATTTTTCAATGAAAAAACCCAATGTTTGAACACAATTTAAAAAATTTAAAAAAAATATCTCCGACATTTTTTTATAAACATGCTCGAAAGTATTTTCTATCAAATGAAAGAAACAGAATTTTTTTTCATTTGCTCCAATGTCAGATATAGCAGTTTAAAAATGATCTGTTTTTGAACTAGTTTTGCTCATAACTTCGGTTCAGAAAACGCTACCCGAATTCGCTAGTCATCAAAAAATTGGTTTCAATAAACTCTAAAAGATATTCAAAGACACCAAAAACGAGAAGTGAAAAATAAGAAAGCTAGAGCAAAAAATCTGATTTTTTTAGGAACACCCTAAGTTGCTATATTAAAATAGCTGTAACACTAAAACCGTTAGAGATACTACTATAGTGTCTTCGACAAAGTTGCTTGATATAAGTTTTCCTACAATTTTGCCGAAGGGTGCAGTCGTCTATCTCAACACATACGGAAAAAAAATTTGGATCACCATAATAATAAGAACCACCCTAATACAATATGCTTCAAAATATGGCTTATTTTTCACTGATCATTTGTTCTGAAAACATCATAGCTCTTAAGTATAAGGCTAAGCCACAAATGTTTTTGTTCCCCTAAATTGTGGATCCGAACCATTGTGCAATGTGCCCACACATCACTTATTCATCGATTTCAAATCAGCCTACGACCAAATATATTATATATCAATATGGATCACTCTTGCGATTCACGAGGGACATCACAGTAAAGTGCGGTGGTAAAAAAGGTTACTAATACACTACAAATTTTTTAATGCACATATGACAGCCATGGATTCAGTACACTGAATCAAACAAACCCAAATATATGGAATATTTCTCGATATGCACTGCACGAAAAAATAAACTGTAAATACGGTTTAGAATAGCAATCTGATACTAACTCGGAAGAGAACACATTGTTATATAAAAAATCCCTATTTATATAAATGAGTGTGAAATGTAAACGCAGAACTAAACGAATTAATCTTAATGCTTATTCCAGAATTTTACCAACATTTCCGAATTAAGTATTGCAATTTCTTGATTTGAAAATATAATCCATTTGTATTCAGGTTTACTGTGATAATGATTCCCGATTCCAGTCCAGTTTGTTTAGAGCATTTCATTGAACTGCAGATATATAATACTACGGTATATTATTGTTTGTAATGCAGTTGGCACTACTGGTACAGCTCGATGTCTTTAATTTACTGTTTATCCGTGAGACAAACAGGTCGAAATCATAGTAAGTTTACAGTTAACAAATCTTTTTTGCTTACACATTAATTCACTAGAAAGAAGAACGGCTTGATGCTGATTTTAAATACACAGTGCGGCCACTATGAACATTTATTACAAATGAAATTGAAAAAAGTGAAACATCCTCCGAAAATTTTCATTTTCATTGGTGATTAAGACGATAGGTCTTAAAGAACGTAATTCTACATTATTTTTAGGCAATATTTACTTTCGTCAGAAAAAACACATGAAAATGTTCACACCTCTATTTGGGCATCATGCTCAATTAGTTGTGACATTTCACTTCTGGGTGCACGATAAACGCAAACTATTAAATTTGACTGAACTAATAGCCTTGAGCGTCACGAGATGGTGTTACTGTGATGTCCTTTTCGATTTGTATTGAATTCGTTAAAGTGATCCATATTGATATATAATATATTTGCTACGACACAATCGATCAAGAACAGCTATGGAAAATCATGCACGACTACGGATTCCCGGACAAACTGATACGATTGGTCAAGGCTACGATGGATCGAGTAATGTGCGTTGTTCGAGTGTCCAGGATGAACTCGAGTCTTTTCGAAACTCGCAAAGGGTTACGGCAAGGTGATGGTTTTCCGTATCTGCTATCCAACATTGTTTTCGAGAGTGTAATAAGAAGAACGGAAATAGACACGAGTGGCATGATTTTCAGCAAGTCCATCCAGCTGCTAGGTTTTGCTGGTGGCAAACAGGCATGACTCGAATTGAATGAAAACGCCTCCTGTATACGAAGGATCAATAACATTACACTATCACTGAGTTTACTGGTTCCAAGACTGGTTCACGACTACTGATTCAACATGTTTCGATCGAACTATAGAAAATCTTCTCTTGAATCGATTCACTGTTTATAAAATTAATAAGTTTGTACGTTATTTTTCTGGAAAATTATTATAATACAAAATCGTTTCTTTTGTCCAGGCTTATATCTTTAGGTAGTTCGTAACTAAAATTGATCTTTCCAATAATTTTCAAGTTAAAGAATATTTTTCAAAACCTTCACAATGTAAAAATATGTGCGAAGGGACCAAAATAGAATCAATTATCACGAAAGAATCTAATTGTCAATTTTATCATTTGCAAACAATCTAAGCACTTAAACTAGATCAAGTTTCTATTTTTTCACTTGTATTTATTCTGGGAATCTTATATTTGCTTTATTTTTATTATAATTGTGCTCGGTGGTTTCTTGCAATTTTTTTTAATGTGATAATGCTTTCCTTTGCCATTTAAATTAGTTCATTAAAACATTTATACGAAGATTTTCGGAACAAAATGTGTTAGTCATGAACTTTGTGAGTTTATCAACTTACCTAAAGTAATTTCGACCTCGTCTGGGAATTTCGAAGTCGATTCAGGCATCTTCGTTAAATTTTGACGTATTGAAAAACATTGTGATTTATCTGTTTCGTCATTTATTACATTTTCCAAACCGTAAATGTACTTCATAATCCTACCAAAAAGGCTCTCAAATAGGGCTAGGTAAATGGAAATTGGCAGAGCCGTGGAAAATAGAACAGTTGATTCAAAGTTTAGCTAACCAGCTACGTCATTTGTATCATCATATCTCCTGAGCCGAAAATGCCAGCCATTTATTCTTAGAACTTGATGAATGAGCCAATAGTAAAAAAATAACGTACAAAATAAACAAATTTTCATGCACTTAGTAGTGTAATAATGACTTCCTCATATTATTTATTATCTCATATATACTACAACGCAATTCATCAAACACAATAAATTAGAAATGCGCATTCACCAATTTTGAAAATTTCTTCGTTATAAGACCTTAAGAAATTTCATAAGAGTCTAAGTTTGTGATCATCTAGGAGAGTATGGAGTGAATTCGGTTAGTTTAACCATTAATTAATATAAACTGCAAATTAAACAGCTATGAGCAAAATTCAAAAGGTTTTAAGTTTTTCACACCATCGTTTCAAACAGTGGTATGAAATTTCAATCATTTACTACTCTAAAATGCGTGCTTTGGAAAATTCCATGAGAGTTGACAAATGTACGCTTCACAACACCAGGCGCAGCTGAAAACCCTTGTCATGAGTCTATTTTTCGTCATAAGTATTGAAATAAAGTCCCACGAATTTTTCAACGGATTTGGATAGTACGATATTTTATTCTATTATTATATTGTTTGCCCATATAGGGATTAGCCAAATTTTGTTGCTAGGGCACATAACCGTTTTTATTATTTTTACGTTTCGTCTTTGACTCATCAGTGCAGAGCAGTTCAAATTGAACTGCTTAGTGCTAAACTCGGCATTGTTTGCCGCTTTTTCAAAGGTCCAGAACATTGAAAAAATTCAATTGTTTAAAAAAAAATGCATGAAATCGATGGCAATTTTTTTTCGAAAATTGTATACATTTAAATGTACAAACAGAACCCATTTATCAATAATTGAACACAAAATAAAAACAGTATTTTTTTCTGAGCGATTTTACCCATATCGAAGATGGCGGCTTTCGGTAAATCGATATTTGTAACAAAACATCGCAATATGTTTTTTTTTGGAACGTGTTTTGAAAGTAGGTGTCGGAAAACGATGGGTGAAGTTTTTTCAAAATCCAAGATGACAACTTGCGGTTGATCGATAATTCACGAAACCAGTAACCAAATCGATATTTTAGAAATGGGTTACTGGTAAACGATGTTTGAGTATTATGAATTGCCGTTTGAATCATTTACAATACCAGTATTTTTTTAATGAGCTTTAAGAGTCAGCTCTAAAAAGGATGTTTGAAGTTATTTCAATTCAACGTCGGCGACTTCCGGTTTATTAGTCACGAGGGTGTGCAAATACCTCGTGATATCAAATAAAATAAATAAGTAGAGAAAAAATATATACATTGGCAATCATTTCTATTCATCCATTCATATGCTTCTTTTATGCTTTTATGAACAAGCACCTGGGAATGACGCTCATCAAATACACATATTGTTGAGTTTTGTTACACATTGTTACACATTCATAAACCACGTTGGGGAGGGGGGTTTTGTTCAAAGTCCACGTAGTCTCATAATTTATTTATTTACCAATTCAGTCAGATTCAATTTTTGTTGGTATGACATGCAACCATCAGCTCAGCGAAAAACAGATTCGGGAAATTAAATGATTGGAAAGTTAAATGATTATCGAAAGTAAAAATTCGCGAAAAAAAAACATTGAGGCTAAACTCAATGGTGCAAGTTCTTAGCTTGTTCATTTTAACCATTCTTCTAAAAAAACATATTTTGTTTCCTATCGTTCACACTATAAAGATGTTAGACGAATTTTGTATCCCCAACACAAATGATCTATTGTTCCATTTGCTGTATTTCCAGGACTAAAAAGTACCAAATTTTAATCTACGTGGTTTATAAACGGTTCCTTAGGTGGATTGAAACGAGGTTTTTACCTTTTTCTATAGAAAGGTAATAGAATTGCTTTCAAACTGAGTCTGGGATACCCAGTCGACTCAGTTCGACAAGATCGGATAATGTCTATGTGAATGTGTTCATTTTCAACGATTTTTTGCACCGCTAAATTTCCTCGAAGATAGCTGAACGGATTTTAACAAACTTAGGTTCGTTTTAAAGCTAGTATTATTAGCCCACTGATCAAGTTTGAAGATCAAATGGCTGTTACTTCTGATTCCGGAGATGTAATAGGTGATGTAAACCAACAAAACGCGCTTTTCACAATTTTATCGTATCTCTCTGCACAATTTTATCGAAGATGTCTGAGCCGATTTCAACAAAGTTAAGCTGGTTTGGAAACTACTATTGGTTCATTAAACAGGTTTGAATTTCAAATAGCTATCACTTACGGTTCGGATGATATATTGATATTAGTGACGTGAATGTCAAAACTCATTACCGCTTAATTTTTTCGGATATGGATTAACCGATATCAATAATTTTATACTCCTTCAATACCAAAATTGGGCACTTCAAGTCTCGGAGATAAAATCGTACAAGTTTCGTAATCAACAAAATATTTTGTTTTATCCACATAACTATTTCAGATATTGATGATCTCGTTCAAATGTACTATTACTAATACGCTTGGTTTGAGCAATGTTACTGAATATGTGGCATAAGCACTGACGCATGCTTCTGTGAACTATCAGAATCAATCTGAATAAATTGGTCTCAGAAATGAGCCCAAATGAGTGTCAGAAGTAATCTTAATAAAAGAATAAAAATGTTATACTGAGACTGAGAAAGGCATTATCCAGTTGTATGTTCGAGCCTTAACTTAAAAGGATTCTTAGTGTCAATAGGACTAGTCATAGTACTAGCCATGCAACGATTCTGTGCGCTAAGAATCGGCTGAGAAGGCTGTTGGAACAGAACTGACAAATTCCACGGAAGGAATGTAATACCGATACTTTGATTTACTTCGAGAGAATTAAGATCAATATTGAGCATTTTTCGAAAGGTTATCGTTTGTAGGTCGCTATTTGTGTTCAAAAATAATTTCAAGCAATTTTTTTTGTTATATTTCTATAGATATCAGCTAATTCTATAAACTAACTCCAATATAAATTCGTAAATCTAGGTTATAATATAAACAAAATCGCTTTCTATTTTCGACATGTAGATATAAATTTTCAGATTGATTTGACCGTCGAATTTCAAGCACGTCATCAACACTACGAATACAAATGGGAATGAAAGGTGGTAGTCCATCTAGGGTATCATGAAAAATACTCAAATACATTTTTACCGAATTCTGAAGTACTGTAGTCATTAGATTAGCTGGGCAATGGGAAGAAAAATATGTGAAGAATGTTAAAGATTTATCAATTTATCGAAGCTTCTGATTATATGTTTTATCAAGGTACATAATACATTTTGGACATCTATATTTTTCTCTTCCAAAAATATAAGCATGAATCAAGTGAATCGTTCGCTTTTTACAAAGGATCACATGCTTGTTCTGCTTTCATCGATAAGTTCCAAGTACTCAACAAATTTAAAAATTGCTGTGCAAATGAATTATACACTGCCTTGCAAAAGTTTGGACTCGCTTGAGAAAATCGTTTAGTTTTCTAATCGTTAATTAATCATCAGTCTACATTTCTATGTACGTATTTGTACGGCAACACATTTATGAATGCTTTCTGCATTATTTCTTTGAATTATCATTTTTTATTGTATCGAAATATTATAATGTGAACATTATGACAAGTAATACTATTGAAGTGCAACAGATATTTTTTATCTCAGATTCGATGCATCGACACTTTGAAATATGCTACAATGACTTCGAAGCTTACCTGCATTAAGCTTTGAAAGTGCCAAGAGCAAAGCAAATATTGAAAGAAAACCGAGCTCAGAATTGATTTTGAATAAAATCAATAAGTAACGCAACAACAAATATCCCAAATAGTTTATATGTTTGCACTCATTTCATAAATGGTATTCTCAAATTTCTAACAACTGTCTGAGGATGTCGATTACAAATTCTGTCTATGTGATGGATTTTCAATATTTCTTCATTTTTACACTTTTCACTAAGTCCCCAATGCATCCAATGATCCATTCCAAAATTTCTAACACTCAAATATTTCTAACATTGTAAACAAAAAAGTTCTAAGAAGCTTGCATTCATCACTTGTGCAAATTAATCCAAAATATAGAAAACTATGTGAAAACACTGTTATTTTGGATCTTGTAGTAAATAATGAAGTTTTTCATCATAAAAAATTAAGTAATATAAAATTCAATCGGTTGATAAGCAATAATGCAATAACTTAAAATATATTTTCTAATAACTGTAGCTATTACCCAATGTAGTTTCTTGGTACATATGTCATCGCTTTGAACATAAAGAAACATGTCAAGAAAATATTTAAAAGTTCCGACCAAGCTTGAACTTGTGAAAGAGAGTTTGATCAAAATTACTACTTGATACTTGCGATTGGAAAATCTTCCAATCTTTTTTTTTTTTGTGGGAGATTTATCTTTATAATAATTATAAACATCCAAAATAAAAATTCCAACCGTAGAGATATCGTTAGTCAAAGAGAGTTTATTTACTTGTTATGATAACTTTGAAATAACAACCCTATTTAGCATTATCCATAACAGATTTTATTCTAAAGGAATGTACCTTTCTAAAGATGATAAAACTTTCAATATCGGTCACAAATAAGCTAAGATACAGCTAGTCGACACGTTTTCACTTTTATCATCCCCTTAGTTTCGCAGCGTAAAAACATTTCTCGTTATACGCTTTGACGCTTTGTTGAAAACGTAGCACATCCCTACACATGCGAGTTGTTTATAGCGAGGAAAAGAAAAATGAAAACAAAATTTTTAACAAAACTCGCACGAAATCTCGCGAAAGAAACGCTTTCTAGTTGATATTTTTCGCCAAATGCATAGTAAAATAATTTATCTACAATCGTATATTTTTAATTTTTCGTGAATCGGGTTAGTATTGGAGAAATTTGCAATTTAGGGTGAATTTTCGGCAACAAAACAAGAAGAAGCATTGAGTTGTCTCGCTTCGACCTGACCACGGCGAAGCGCTACCTTAAAGTATATTGTTCAAAAAGATTAAAATTAAGGGATAAGAATGAATGTATCGCTTTAAGGCAAGATCTCATAGGCAAAATTATGGTCATTCTCAAGAATAAATTCACATGGTATACATATAAGAAAAGAATACGAAGAACTGTTCTCACATGTATTCAATTATCCGTTCTCACTTCCACTTCACTTTATCTATTATCTTCACGTACAGTGAAATGATCGCTGTCGTGAAAAAATATATTTCTAACAAAATGATTGTGACGTGATGTTCATAATAACATCAAGCTCATTCAAATCTAGGACAGGACCTGACAATTGTTAATCCACTTTTAGGACCAATTTCGGACCAGCTCGTGATTGGTTGAAATTGACATAAGCAAGTACAAGTTGTTGAAATCAATATTACTGCAGGGTGGTAGAAAAAGTGTTGTCAGTATCGTCGGTAACAATGTAGCTTGATATTGGATATTTTTTTTGGGGGTCATCTTTTCAAAATTATTAATTTCAATAGGATTTAAGTTCAATTTGTTTTTAAGTCCTGTCAATGCGGAAAGTATACGAGTACATTTAACAATCACTGGATGATACAAAGAGAAAGCCTGAAATCACGAAGTGTGATATGGACGAGAATATTGATTATGTTGGTTGAGAATAGCACCGAATCTTTGGATTTGGATCTGTATGTTATTATTTTTCTCTAATAGAATATGTTGAATACTTTAGTTAATAAAGCTGCAAAAATAATTACCCAAAATTGAGTGTTTTAGAAAAATTTTATTAAGCTCTTTCAACTAAACATTTTCTTCAAAACAAACATCTGATCAAAATGAATCCAGAGCTATATTTTTGAGCGATATAACATTTGTCTAAGTGTTTTCAAATGATAAATAATTGCATGTTATAAGAAGAGAAAGTTTTCAGAATGAATAATTATCTCTACTGGCAACAGTGATCGCGAGGCATTTATTATTTACAGCAGGGAGCAACCGTAATAAGAAGAGAAATATTTTTCTGGAAAAAGAAGCCAGTTGTCTGGTCCTGTGCTAGATTCAAATGATCACTTTTTTCACTATCGTAATACGGGCATGCATTAACTTCACTTGGTTTTCACCATATAGTCACAGATAACAGACATCCAAGCTAATGCAATCTTATTGAAATAAGCTTCGCTATAAATCGTCGTTGTGTACGATTTTGCATGCATGATTTACAACATAGGAGCTCATAAATAATTGTTGGGCTGCTCGAAACGCTAATTGTTACTTGTTACTACACTTTGCCAAATAACTGTTAAATTACTTACACACATTGAAATCACTCACTGTTATCTGTGATGTAGTTATACCGGTAAAAGAACCATCATATAAGATAAAGTGATATGTATTGAGCATTTACATTTATCCTTTGCATTGATTTCCAACGAGCTTTTAACTTACCGCAATTAAAACATTCAAAAAAGTGTATTTATGTTACAAATTATTTTACTTTATATTGTGAATTATCGTTCTATCATTCTGAGTTTATATAGTTTAAATGAACTAAAAAACATCTTACCGAGTAATTTAACTGGAACGAATAGTATGCCCTACATACATTGTTATTTTAATTATAGGTATTCAGTCAATATAAAAAAGTTAGTTAAGTTTTAAATGTCCTCTTCAATGTATTCTTCAAACATGTTTTCTTCTGACTCTTCTTCGATATCTAAAGATGATTGAGAGATGCTAGTTTCATCGTGTAAATCCGAGCTCATATCCTTAAGTAATCTTTGCTTCTCGATTCTAGGAATTTTTTGAGAAACTGCGTCTAATTCGTCTAACCGAGCGGTGGCAACTCGTAAACGATTTTGCTGTTTGAGAGCAGTGGTATAAACCTCGAATAGAGTTGCTTTTCGCTCTGTCGCATTAGCAATACGTTTTAAAGCATCCGCTCTTCTGTATTCAAAAGCATTCGCTATTATCGCCTTTTTTGCTGAGTTCCTTCCAATGGGTCTCTTTGTAGGTGGTCCTTTCGAATAATTCAGCTTTTTTTGTTCCGGGTAACTTCTGAGTTGCTAAAAATATCGCATGATCATAATATGCTATTATTCAGTGCTTTTAATGAATGCTTACCGTTATGTATATTAAACTTTGGAAAAACTTTCAAAATTTCCCAGCATTCCATGTGCTTAAAATCTTCTTTTTGTTCACGCTTATATAGATCCAAACTTTTCTGTAGCACGTCCTCGCTATTAGTGCCACTTTCATTCAGACTACTAATAGACGTATAGCAATCAGTAAACTTTGAGATCGCACGATTGATAATACCCCATTTTTGACGCAGGCTTTCGGTTGTTCTAGAATGGAAATTACCGTCATTCTTTATCGCTGTCCAGAATATTGACACAGATTGATCTGTGCCTTTCACTGCATCTTCTGAAATCGTGATCCATGATTTACAAAGCTGCTGGTCATCTTGAGGACCAAAGTTCCTTCCCCTTTTCTGGATTGGTATGCCACAATTTTCCATTTTCTACAAAACAAAATCAATAAATAAATCAATGAATCATTTCAAACATAGTCTGTACCTCAGTTTTACTATAAAGTTCTCGAAATGCACTGAAATAGTACACGCGTATGATCTGATGTGATAAATGTAGGAAAATGTCGTTAGGTGTTGACGTGAGCTGCACAAGAGGAAATGTGGAAATACACGGCGATTCTCGGCGAATTTTTCAAAAGGCCGTATAAGTGAGTAACAGTTTGTTTACCTTCTTTTCCGATTACTGAGATGCGACTTTGAAGATTTTTAAGAATTTCCCAGTTCTCACCGAAAATCAAAGGATCCTAATATCGTTTCACACAAAGAGTGGAAAGGTAAACATATGCTGAGAGAAATTAAACAGAGAAATTGTCACTCGTTAACACGGCCTTTTGAAAAATTTTCCAAGAAATAGTGCTATGCAGTTATGCTTTAAAATCCAAATCTGAACGTTTTGAAAACCATACATCCACTTTGCCAATATAGCTCGTTACACACACTCACGCAAGAAATTTAAAACAGTGTTCTATTCGTGTTTTAAATTTTCTTTCATTTGAAACAAATTCGTCGAGCAGTTCTAAATCTGTTTCAAATTTGTGCTCGAAAAATAGAACTACACTGAGCTAAATTTTCTTTTTCACATTATATGATATTCTAATGATTTTGCACTATTAGCATTTCCAATAATAGTTACAAGATGTGTTCAACATCATGTCAAATATATGAGATAATCTTATGAAACATAAAACTCTTCTTAACGTTATTTTTACAGGATTTCCATATAACGAATGAAATTTCCGGTCTGAGTCAAATTGATTGGCGCGTCTTATAACCATTACTAGATATCCGCACAACATACATTGGAACAATTTATGAAGCGCATATTATATTCACTTCGATTTTATTTAGATAGGTTCATATATACCATATGACTAGTTTTATACAAATTTATATATATATATATATATATATATATATATATATATATATATATATATATATATATATATATATATATATATATATATATATAACTTTCAATGGAGCTCATACGAATAGCAGATAATCGCCAACTACTACTTTTCTTTGAGGATTCAAGCTTTACTAGTATTCCGTTCGGTAAGGGAGCACCTCATGATATTTGCGAAAGAGAAGTGAGATCCCGAGACTGAAAATAAAAATGAATCTTACTAGACAGATAGAGTAATGAAATGTACCGGATATATATTTCATGGTCCATTAACGCATATCCTTGAACGAAGTTGGATGAGCTGTCTTGTCAGCGATTTTAAATTACATTGAGATGCGGAACTTCCTGAAAAAAAAATGGTCTGGAGCAGTTGATGAATATAGGAGACACAACTATTTCTTCATCTTCAAGCAGTACGATTCACGACTTCCATCGGATTTCCATATAAATTATATTGGATATTTTTATAACTTTCATTATGATAACGTCCATTTAGATTTGACGTACACATTAAATAAAGATTATAAGTTTCCATATAATTTCTATGAATTATATTCTGCATATGATTCATATGACAAATCTAATGAATATAAATAAGATTTTCATTTCAGTGTAGATCTCAGCGTTGCGATTGACATGATTTAGTCTTAGATCTAAAATAGATCAATCCATACGCGATAAGAGGTACTGCTCTGCATGAAACAGTCAGTAATATCAAGCCAAGCAACTGTTTTGTATTTATCATTGATGAAATTCATCATATCGGCGTTGTTGGTAGTATAAACTAATTTGTTCTGGTATAACACATCAATTGAATTTACATTTGCTGCAGGTATACGCTGTTTGTGATAAGAGCTTGGAGAAAATGGTGCATGAATAAATTTAAAACAGTTAAACATTGTATTACAAGCAATACATATTGGTGTTTGGAACTAAATGCTCACAGCCTTGTAAAATATATCAACATTTGTAGAGATGAAAACATACCATATATACCTACACTTTTGCACAGTCAGACATGCGAAAGTTTTTTTCGTGCAGCACGATCGTTTAGAACAACTGAATCGACAGCGGTTAATTTCACAATGAAAAGTTTTCAATCCAGACTGAATCGCATACAAGCAAAACAAGATATTATGTATAGCAGGAATGAAGAATTTCCTTCTCGAGAATACAACAAAATACAAATACTGTAAACTTCGACATGCCATCAACTCAAGAAATTGTATGTACTTTAACGAAATCAAGAGCATATGCATTTGATACTCTTATCAGTCTTGGAATTGATAAATTGGATATCGAATTTACAGATTCTCTTTCATTACGACATTCGCGAAAAATACCAACTGATTTTGAATTCATTTCTCTACAATGCCCCGGAAATAGTGCAATTGGACGAAACTTTGACATACATTCGCCATTAGAAACAAGAAAGGTACTGTGATTCATGTCAAGAAAAGTACGTTCCTATGGATTTTATCTAATGGCACTCAAAGATGTTCGAGTAATCGCTCTTATCGATTTCGAGAAACATCAGCAGTCAATGAAGCAGTTGTGCGTGAGGTTGATAAAGTATTTACTTCTATCCGCTGCGGAGAATGGATAGCGATGAAAGCAAACGAGGAAGTGTTAATAGTAAAAATATATGGTTTCAAATATTTGAGTGGAAACCGAACGTGCTATACTTTAACTGAAGCTCCAATACATGTACCTACAGGTATCACAGCAAAAGGTGTTGGGGTAATTGGAAGTTACTTTACAATTGTTTGTTGTAAAAAGGATATTGTATTAGAATTAGATGAAGAATCCAACGAACGTACTCTAGACACAAAATACTATATCTCTCATTTGGAAAAGCCAGAAACTCACACTTATGGCATATTTTATAAATTAAACACATCGAAATACATTCGTGCACTTTTATTGACCTCTGATAATACAATAAATAAAAATATGATTTGAATGAAGCCTATATTGTTTTTGTCGTGAATACGACTTACTTTACTATGGGGTGCCTTTTCAAAATTTACCCTCTGAGAGAGTGATAAGTTTTTGATCGTGAATATCTATTGTTGTATCTAATGAATCAACATAATTCTTGCGACATGCCATCGGAAATATGATCACAATTTTATGATAAAATTTTCAGTTTTGTGACATAGTCTCAAATAATTCAAAATTAAACTTTTCTGAAATGTTTGGTATAAACGAGTATCAAAGAGGATAATTCATAAGGCGCGTTTGCCTTTCTCGTATTTTTAAAGCTCATAGCTCAGTGATCTGTGAAAGGATTTATATAATCCTACTACCAATAGAATCGAAATTTTTCAATTTAAACGTGTATAGCAAAAGCATTGAAGTATTTCAATAGTACACTATTGAAAAACCTGTCTCATTTGATCCATGTCAACACCAGCCAATCAGAACGCGTTCTAAGGAAGAGAACAAAATATCTGCTGCTGTACAACAAATCGTCCGGGAAAAATGTTCCGAAAAGTGGTGAATATCGCAGATAGTTCCTCAATTTGGTCCTTGTGAATGCTAGAAACGAATCCCTACAACATATTGATAGTTTCTTTCAATGAATTATGCAAATCCGAAATGAAATAATCGACATTAAGATTCTGTATGCGGCTATTTTTATAGCCGTTAGGACCGCCCATTAGTGAAAAAGCTACAAACGAAATCACATAAAAGGAAATCTCTTAACAAAAATTCAATCAGTTTGGATTCTATCGCCACTGCGAGCAGATGTGTTTTGTGTCGTCTGCACAGCTAGTTTCGCTTTCGACAAGAGCGATTACGTCACAGCTGCCAGTCATTAGCATTGGGAAAAAACAACGGTGGAGAGCATTGCATAAAATCAGCCGTTCTAATGGCTCTAAAAATTTTCTAAAGAACTATTAGGATTTGTTGTTCGCGAATCGTAGGGAAATATCCTCAGTTTACTGCAAATCAAGAACAGTTTGCTTAGATTTGTGCACTTTTCGCTGTGTGAAATTCACAGTAATCGAGATCAAGTGAAGCCTTTTTTCGCGAAAAATGTTCCAGAGTTTAATGTCGTAGAGAATTACGCAATTTGACTCTTCTGAATGCTGGAAACGAATCCCTACAGCATATTGATAGTTTCTTTCAATAAATTATGCAAATCCGAAATGAAATAATCGACAATAAAATTCTGTATGCGGCTATTTTTATAGCCGTTAGGACCGCCCATTAGTGAAAAAGCTACAAACGAAATCACATAAAAGGAAATCTCTTAACAAAAATTCAATCAGTTTGGATTTTATCGCCACTGCGAGCAGATGTGTTTTGTGTCGTCTGCACAGCTAGTTTCGCTTTCGAAAAGAGCGATTACGTCACAGCTGCCAGTCATTAGCATTGGGAAAAAACAACGGTGGAGAGCATTGCATAAAATCAGCCGGCTCTAAAAGTTTTCTAAAGAACTATTAGGATTTGTTGTTCGCAAATCGTAGGGAAATATCCTCAGTTTACTGCAAATCAAGAACAGTTTGCTTAGATTTGTGCACTTTTCGCTGTGTGAAATTCACAGTAATCGAGATCAAGTGAAGCCTTTTTTCGCGAAAAATGTTCCAGAGTTTAATGTCGTAGAGAATTACGCAATTTGACTCTTCTGAATGCTGGAAACGAATCCCTACAGCATATTGATAGTTTCTTTCAATAAATTATGCAAATCCGAAATGATATAATCGACATTAAAATTCTGTATGCGGCTATTTTTATAGCCGTTAGGACCGCCCATTAGTGAAAAAGCTTCAAACGAAATCACTTAAAAGGAAATCTCTTAACAAAAATTCAATCAGTTTGGATTCTATCGCCACTGCGAGCAGATGTGTTTTGTGTCGTCTGCACAGCTAGTTTCGCTTTCGACAAGAGCGATTACGTCACAGCTGCCAGTCATTAGCATTGGGAAAAAACAACGGTGGAGAGCATTGCATAAAATCAGCCGTTCTAATGGCTCTAAAAAATTTCTAAAGAACTATTAGGATTTGTTGTTCGCAAATCGTAGGGAAATATCCTCAGTTTACTGCAAATCAAGAACAGTTTGCTTAGATTTGTACACTTTTCGCTGTGTGAAATTCACAGTAAGCGAGATCAAGTGAAGCCTTTTTTCGCGAAAAATGTTCCAGAGTTTAATGTCGTAGAGAATTACGAAATTTGACTCTTCTGAATGCTGGAAACGAATCCCTACAGCATATTGATAGTTTCTTTCAATAAATTATGCAAATCCGAAATGAAATAATCGACATTAAAATTCTGTATGCGGCTATTTTTATAGCCGTTAGGACCGCCCATTAGTGAAAAAGCTACAAACGAAATCACATAAAAGGAAATCTCTTAACAAAAATTCAATCAGTTTGGATTCTATCGCCACTGCGAGCAGATGTGTTTTGTGTCGTCTGCACAGCTACTTTCGCTTTCGACAAAAGCGATTACGTCACAGCTGCCAGTCATTAGCATTGGTGAAAAAACAACGGTGGAGAGCATTGCACAAAATCAGCCGTTCTAATGGCTCTAAAAGTTTTCTAAAGAACTATTAGGATTTGTTGTTCGCAAATCGTAGGGAAATATCCTCAGTTTACTGCAAATCTAGAACAGTTTGGTTAGATTTGTGCACATTTCGCTGTGTGAAACTCACAGTAAACGATATCAAGTGAAGCCTTCTTTGTTTTTGCGAAAAATGTTCCAGAGTTTAATGTCGTAGAGAATTACGCAATTTGACCTTTCTGAATGCTAGAAACGAGTCCCTTCAGCATATTGATAGTTTGTTTCAATAAATTATGCAAATCTGAAATGAAATAATCAACATTAAAATTCTGAATGCGGCTATTTTTATAGCCGTTAGGACCGCCCATTAGTGAAAAGGCTACAAACGAAATCAGGTAGAAACAAGCCTCTCAACAAAAAGTGAAGCCTTCTTTTTTTTTGCGAAAAATGTGCAAAGGGGAATGCTTGCATAATTCATACAATTGATCAACTAATTGATATTCGGAAGTGTTAAGGAACATGTCAGTTGTTTTCGTATTCACGACATCCAGTTATGTCTCTGACATTACCCACCCGCCTTTTCTTGTTTCTTTTTCTATTGGAATATTGGCCAGGCTCATGCGGATGGCTCCTGCGGTAAGGGTACTGCAAAGTGTCTTTACTGTAAGAAGGGTTCGCATGACCTGATGGCATGTCCCGCGTACAAAGTGCGCAAGGATGATTTGAAACGTTCCCTGAAGGAACACTCCAAGCGTTCCTTTGCTGACATGCTCAATAGTGCCAACCATCTATACCTGCTTGTCAACGGACGAGAGCGAGTTTGACGACCCATTAGAAGGTCCTTCGGCGGTCCCTCATAGCTATAGGAAAAGAGTAAACAAATCCTTTCCTAAGCTCCCTAGTAAGGATACGAAGTTTTCTTCCGATGGGCCTCCAACATTTGTGTTTAGAGGTAGTGGAGACAAAGCTCCGAAGCAAACAGTTCCTGGTCTCGGAAAACTCAATTCTGAGAAGGAATTCCCACCACTTCCCGGGACACCAAAATCCCCAAGTGCCCCTGAAAACCCAACAGATAACCAGCTGGGTGCTGGGCTCATAAAACTCTCTGATGTTGTGGACTAGATTTCTAACACCTTCAATATTACTGATCCTCTTAAAAGCCTATTTATGGCTTTGATACCTACAGTTAGAACTTTTTTGAAGCAGTTGACTGCAAAATGGCCCCTTCTTTCAGCGATCGTATCCTTCGATGGCTAACTAATCCACCGAGGTCACGGATTCAATCACTGTTATACAGTGGAATTGTAGAAGTATCATCCCACAAATAGATTGTTTTAAAATTCTTGTGAATAATCTGAAATGTGACGTATTTGCATTGTGCGAAACTTGGCTAACTTCTGATGTATCCCTAAACTTCCACGATTTTAACATTATTCGCCTGGATCGAGACGTACGGAGGAGTACTTTTGGGGATCAAAAAGTGCTATTCCTTCTATCGAATTAACCTCCCATCGATACCAGGTATTGAAGTTGTCGCATGTCATGTCACAATGAGAGGCAAAGACCTTTGCATTGCTTCCATCTACAATCCACCGAGAACCACGGTTGGGTACCGCTGGCTTAGCGAAAACAAACATCCGTCCTCCTAATCCGTGGTGGGACAAAGAGTGCTCATCACTCAACGGGGAAAGATCTTTAGCGTTCAAAAAGTTCAGAAAAAATGGAACAACCGATAATTATCGGAATTACGCGGCGTTAGACAAGCAAATGAAGAACTTAGTCAAAGCAAAGAAACTTGGTTATTGGCGACGGTTTGTTGACGAATTATCAAAAGAAACATCGATGAGCACTCTTTGGAACACAGCCCGACGAATGCGCAACCAAAACACCACGAATGAAAGCGAGGAATATTTCAACCGCTGGATATTCGATTTCGCTAAAAAACTATGCCCAAACTCTGTTCCGGAACAGAAGATCACCCGCGCCGCTACATCAAATACAAACAAAACACCGTTTTCGATGGTAGATTCTCGAGTTTGACCCTGCCAAAAGGCGCTTGCTGAATTTATTCAATAAGTTCCTTACGGGTAATATTTCCCACACGACTGGAGACAAATGCGAGTGATCGCCATTAAAAAACCAGGAAAACCAGCCTCCGATCACAATTCGTATCGGCCGATTGCTATGCTTTCCTGCATCCGGAAATTGTTCGAAAAAATGTTTCTCTTTCGTCTTGACAATTGGGTGGAGACTAATGGCTTGCTTTTAGATACACAATTTGGTTTCCGCAGGGGCAAAGGAACGAACGATTGTCTTACGTTGCTCTCAACAGAAATTCAAATGGTATTTGCTCGCAAAGAACAAATGGCATCAATTTTCTTTGACATCAAGGGGGCTTTTGATTCAGTCTCTATAAATATTTTGTCTTAGAAGCTGCATCAGCATGGTCTTTCGCCAGTTATGAACAACTTATATAATTATATAATCTATCTATCTATATATAATCTATTGTCCGAAAAACGCATGTATTTCGCGCATGGTGATTTGTCGACAATACGATTCAGTTACATGGGTTTTCATCAGTGCTAATGCTTAAGCCCCCTTTCATACAATTTTTACGTAAACAACATTGATGAATGTATCAACACATCCTGCACGCTAAAACAACTTGCCGACGACAGCGTTGTTTTTGTTATAGGACCCAAAGCTGTCGATCTTCAAGGACCATTACAAGATACCCTCGACAACATGTCGACATGGGCTCTTCAAATGGGTATCGAGTTCTCTACGGAGAAAACTGAGCTAGTTGTATTTTCAAGGAAGCGAGAACCAGCACAATTACAGCTTCAACTAGGGGGTGGAACCATAGCTCAGGTCTTCACATTTAAATATCTCGGGGTCTGTTTCGACTTCAAATGCACCTGGGGATGTCACATTAGATATCTGAAACAAAAATGCCAACGGAGGATCAACTTTCTTCGTACGATAACCGGATCGTGGTGGGGTGCCCACCCAGGAGACCTGAACAGGTTGTACCAAACAACGATATTGTCCGTGATGGAATACCAATGCTTTTGCATCCGATCCGCGGCGAACACTCATTTCATCAAGCTGGAAAGAATCCAGTATCGTTGCTTGCGTATTTCTTTAGGTTGCATGCAGTCACCTCATACGATGAGTCTCGAAGTGCTGGCGGGCGTCTTACCGTTAAAAAATCGATTTTAGAATCTCTCATATCGAAAGGCTTGTCGAGCTCAATTCTCAGACCCGTTTTATGTCCTTGTACTTTGATTACATGGCTCAGAATATTAACCCTTCTTCGTTTGTTCCCAACCGTGTTCATTTCTTGGATACTTCTGATTCCATTGTGTTTTTCGACACATCCATGAGAGACGAGATTTTTGGAATTCCGGATCACGTACGCCCTCAAGTGGCCCCCAATATTTTTATAACAAATTTAGAACAGTCAACTGTGTAAAGATATTCTACACTGACGGATCATACATCAACGAGTCCACAGGCTTCGGTATCTTCAATCAAAACATCACCGCTTCTTACAAACTCAGTGATCCGGCTTCAGTTTTCGTCGCAGAATTAGCTGCTATTCAGTACACCCTCGAGATCATTGAAACCTTGCCCAAAGACTATTAGTTATTGTCACGGACAGTCTAAGCTCAATAGAAGGTCTCCGGGCAATGAAGCCAGGAAAGTATCCCCCTTATTTTCCGGGGAAAATATGGGAACACTTGAGAGCTTTATCTGGACGGTTTTATTCGATATCGTTAGTTTGGGTCCCTTCGAATTTTTCCATTCCGGGCAATGAAAAGGACTCGTTGGCTAAGGTGAAATGCTCGCTTCAATGAATTTTTCAGCATCTCTCGTCAGAAAATTCTCGAAAGTTGGCAAACTTCATGGAGCAATGACGTACTGGGACGATGGCTACACTTCATTATCCCTAGGGTATCGACGAAAGCTTGGTTCAAGGTGGAATCCCTTTCAGTCCCTTCCAGAGATGCCAGATATTTTCAGAGAAAATCTGTATTACCCTGTATAAAAAATCTGTATTTATCTGTATTCACTACTAAAATAAAATTTCTCAACAGATTAAAGATTAAAGAATGAGAGTTTCATTGAGCATTTATTTTTCATATCTTCGTAGTTCATGAAAATATGTAAAGACGGAATTTAATATGAATGTTTTTTCAACCACAATTAAATTTCAATTCCATATACTTTTCTAGATTTAAAAGTTGGCTTAATATGCAAGCAAACGCAATAAACGCAAGAAGCTGAACCGAGCTGGTGGATGACATTAGCAGACCAAAAGAGGAGTATGCTTCTCTCTGTTGGTCTGCTAATATCAGCAAGCCAAAAGGCCCTGCTAATTCAGCAAGCAAAAGGGAACATGTTAGAGTGCAAGCGATAAATCTGCTCAGCTTTACCTCTGACAAGGTCCTTTCAATTTACTGTAAGTGCATTACTCGCTTTGGCTATGCTTTCTCGTACTCATTCTGTCTAAATGTTGATCATCAAATATCTACACACAAATTTTTACTTCAATTTGTGATTTGTCCGTTGAATAATAAACTTTCATCTCGTCACTGCAATCAAATGCTAAAAGATAGCTCAGACGAAAGCAGTTTAATTTTTCTTTAAAACTTTTTGTGAAATCTGTATAAATCTGTATTAAATTTGGGGAATCTGTATAAAATCTGTAATCTGTATGAGGGTGTAAAAATCTGTATAATACAGATTAATCTGTATAAATGGCATCTCTGGTCCCTTCAGATTTCAGTCGCTATAAAAGCACTCGACTTAATTGAATAAACCCGCTTTGTAAAACGTCAGTCATCGACTCAACAGTCAGTTCTCTGCTAAGTATTGAGAAAGCCATCACGTAGATTTCAGTGGCGACGAGAAAAAGTATTTTTTTTATAAAATCCGGGGGGAGTTTTTACCCGGTAATGAGTAAGTGAAAAAGATATATAAAATCCGGGGGTATAATTTTGCCCGGTAGTGCGCTGGTGATAAAATAGTGTTTAAAACGCTTGGTGTGCTGGACATTTTATTTGCAGGTGAGTCGGTGGCGTCGGTTTTATTTGCCTCTTTTGTAAGCCATTTTGGATTCCATTATACCAGTTGGCAAATTATATTTGAAATCAATTTTTTTATTTCAAATTTCTAATACAAAGAGGTAGTTTTTTTTTGTTCTGATGAATTTTATAATATCGCTAAATTTGTTTGTGATATCTATAAACGTATTTTATTCACAATTGTATCAAATTCAAAGAACTTATTGTTTGTTCTTTTGTCACCAGGCAGAGCGCGGAAATTTGGCCGCTGCGTTGCGGATTTGTCTGCGTGACCGGCATTGGAGGATTTTGAGCGCAAATTGCTCTGGAAATATTGTTTTTTGGATACTGGGAAAAACCGTTCCCAAAGCCAGATTGTGGATACACGACAATCTGCTTGTTGGTTGCTGCTGCTGCGGTGCCGTTTTCGCTGCTGAGATATTTTTTTTTTTTGAGGAAATTTTTTTTGTCTGGATTGCGCAGAATTTTGTTTAAGGTACGTGTTTTTTTATTGCCTATGGTTGATTTTTTAATATATTTTAAACATATACATATATTTTTTTTACAAGTGCAGTATATATATGCATACATATAGATATATTTTTGTATTGTTTCAATTAGATTTTTTTTACTTGGAGCGTTTCAATCTTTCTTATATATATTTTTACGTTTTTTTTTGCTTTCTCAAGCATGCCGTTGATTGGCAGTGTTGAGCCTTATGTACCGGGTACTATTTCGTTTGCCCAATATATTGAACAGATCGAATGGGTGTTTCGTTGCAATAAAGTTCCAGAAAATGATAAAAAAAACGTACTTCCTTGCGTTGTGCGGACAAGAAACTTATAGTGAGCTAAAACTCTTGCATCCTGGTGTAGATCTTTCTACTATGGCTTTTGACGCCATCATTGAATCTCTAAAAAAAAGATTTGACAAGTCGGATACGGATATGTTCCAACGATACAAATTTTACACCATGTTGCAAGGGGACGATGAAAAGGCAGAGGATTTTATTCTCAAGGTTAAGTTGCTGAAAGTTGTGAGTTTGGAGCATTTAAAGAAACAGCCATTCGCGACAAATTAGTGATGGGAGTATTTGATAAAAATGTTGAACAGCGTCTTTTAGAAGAATGATGATGATGATGGTCCCACCTCATACCCCTACAAAGGTGTGAGCTGAACGAGTTATCTAAGTGATAATTAATATTATTACATGCTTTAACCAGCAATCAAAAATTGAAACGAGCTGGTTAACTTAGCAGGCATAGATATTCCTTCGATAGAGCAGCTGAACAAAAAGAAATTACTATACTACATTATATATTACAATTACTATCCAGGGTTGATCAAGAAAATTTCCAACCCGGGAAGATCCTTGAACAAATTAGGAATCGAACCCAATATCTCGACCAGTATCAGACAATAATTCACCAGGCCCTTCCCGCCGGACCAGTTCATCGTTATCACCACCAGCTACGATGGAATAACGAGACTGCGAATGAGCAGAGCCAAGCCCAATTTCATCAACAACTGTAGATCCCAGCATAACTCAAGAAAATCATAATTGGTCTCAAACAATAACATCTCTTAATTCAGCCTTATTCCATTTCTAGATTGTCTTTGACTGCTTTACGCGCGCGGGCTCAAACTTTTGTAGACAACTCATTTACTTTTTATCTTTATCAACTCTAAAATACTAATAACAAAAAAAATCCATCATCATCATATAGATCATAATAACTTCTAACATCTACAAAAAATAGTGATAAGTCAAAATACATTCTTCTTCTTTTTACATAATTTTAAAGAAATCAAATTATAATATATATTTTAAAATCGGTTCATAAGACAGATTTTACATGTGAAATACATAATTGTTTGAACTCATTTAGAGTTGTAGCACGTTTAATTTGTCTGGGCATCGAATTGAAAACAATTATTCCTTTGTACAGTAGCGAATTCTGTGATCTACCTAATAGAAAGTTTGGTGTTCTTACATCTGATGCATTTCTGGTATTATATCTATGTAAATCACTTCCTCTCTCAACTCGATCACACAAATATCGAGGCAGCATACCATTTATTAATTTAAAAATTAACACCATTGTTAAGTAATAAACTCTTTGTTTGACCGAAAGCCATTGTAATGCACTCAGCAGAAAAGTAGAGGAAGTGTATCTATTACATTTAAGTATCAATCGCATGACTTTATTTTGCAGTCGCTGTAATTGCATGATTTGTGTACTATTAGCAAGAAACAGAATGGATGGACAGAAGTCAATGTGTGGTGAAATGATTGATTTATACAGAAGAATTTTACTACTGATCGTTAAATCATTTTTCAAACGACACAATACTCCGTACTTTTTGGCAATCTTCCTGATCACGTTATTAATGTGAGATTTGAATGTTAACTTTTCATCAATTACGACTCCAAGGTACTTCATCTCTCTAACGCGTTCAATAATCTCACCATCAATTTCAACGTTAGCATCATGTCTAGTGCTCGCAGAAGAAATAACCATGTATTTCGTCTTTGCGACATTCAATTTCAATTGCTTGAATTTTAACCAACGTGCTAGAGAATGTAGGTCTTCGTTTAAGTGTGCAACAGCTTCATTATAATCCTTAGATGCAATAAATAGAACCGTGTCGTCAGCAAATAAATTGATATCACAAAACCGTAAAACTCGTTTCATATCATTAATATACATAATAAATAAAATTGGTCCTAGGACACTGCCTTGAGGCACTCCAAGTGAGTTATCTAGAGAACTGGACACAAAATCGTTAAATACAGTCTTTTGTTTTCTATCATATAAATAGCTTTCAAACCATTTGTATGCTACTCCTTCAATGTCAAAGCGTTGTAGAGTTTGTAACAATAAAGGTCTTGAGATTGTTTCAAAAGCGCGCTTTAGATCCAAGAACACTGCAAGAATAGTCTCTTTAACTTCGATTCTCTCTTTCCATTTTGCTAATACCAGATTCAAAGCGGTTTCGCAAGAATGTCCCTCTCGGTATCCAGATTGTTCCGGCATTAGCAAATTATTACCGTTCAAATAGTTCATCAACTGGTCCTTAACTACATGTTCCAATATTTTCTCCAGCGTGTGCAACATGTTGATGGGACGGTACTCTTCGGCTTTATCCGTTGCAGCAACTTTGGGAATAGGAATAACTAATGATTCTTTCCAAACTTTCGGTACGTGCCCAGTTTGTATCGATTCATTTATCAAGTTTAGAAGATCGTGTCCGATAACATGAAAGCAATCTTGTATCACCTTTGCGTTGACATTATCGATACCTGTCGATCTTTCCAATTTAAAACAACTATCTCTTAACTGTCCAAAAGTGATTGGGTGAAACCCTTCAAATCTGCAATTGTTATTTATCGACTGTGTTATTTCACTAGGTTCACTGACCTGATCAATACTCTGATTGATCAGTTGAACACTGTTTATGAAATAACTGTTCAATTTTTCAACTATGGTTTGCTCACACCGTTCTTCTGTCCCATTAAAACTCATGCTTTTCGAAGAACTATGTGTTGGCTTAATCATTTGTTTAAGGATTTTCCACAACTCCTTGCTATTTCGTTGATGTTGATCGATCTTCCTCTGGAAATATTCACATCTAGTCTTTTTCAAGGCTCGTGAGTATATATTCCGAGCATTCGTGTATCCACGCCAGTGAATTTCGTTGTTAGTTCTGCAAAACGTTTTATACTTTTTATCCCTCTTTTGCTTCAACCGTAAAAGGTCTAAAGAGTACCACCGGCTCGAGTTAGTCAAGCTAACGTATTTCTCAGATACCAAGCAACTAGTACATCTTTTCAACACGTCAGTCAGAACAGTCGCTCTGCTATCTAAATTTCCAGCTGACTGTGTAAAATCCAGGCTTCTTGATACCAGTTGAGATATAGCTTGGCTTGAGTATTTTTTCCAGCATTTTATTTTAATTTTCTTTTCTTTTAGTATGGAACCTCTCGTCAAGTAAACTGAGATTGTTTCATGATCCGAAATCTTACAACCGTCCGCCACTAATGAACGAATACCGTCAAAATTTGAATACAGGTGATCTATTAAAGTTCTACTATGTCTGGAAATTCTCGTGAATTCATTCACAGTTTGATTGAGGTTGAAGAATTCTGACAACTGTTTCAAATGATTCGAATTTTGGTCCCTGAGCCAGTCAATATTGAAATCTCCTGAAATTATGTTCAATTTACTGAAATCTAAGAAGCTTTCCCACCAGTTTTCTAAAATTTCCAGAAAACGACGGTCACTTGAACTAGGAGAATGATATACAACTCCATAATTTCCCTGCTGCATGCCTCTTTCAACTGATATGCCCAAAAACCAATTATTTTCAATCATTTCGTTTGATCGAATGCTGAACTTAATCGATTCTCTTACGTAAATTGCTACTCCACCGGTATGTCTTGAATGCGATAAGCTATAAGCAACAGTGTAACCAGGAATACCCAGCTGATCAAATGCACTGGAATCAACTATATGTGTTTCCGATAGCATAACTAACAAGGGCCTTCTCAAATACAAATAATAATACCCCTAAGTCCCATACAAACGAACCGCCAATGTTTGGTTCACAGCCTGAACAAGTAAGCCTAGCAAATTACTCCCTTTCGTTGCGATAGTTTGAAAATGTGGAAGGAGATCGTTTCTGGCAACGCTTTATGCTAGTTGCTACGGCGCAAAACAAGTTTGTTTGTTTATGTTTTCCGTTGCTGTATTGCAACAAATTCAAAGGTACACTCCAGCTAATCGATGGATGAAGAATTGCGATATATTTTGGCAGTGATGGGACTTTATTTCATAAACGGGCCTTGGTGTGGAACATGGGTACGATTCGTATACGTACCACGGAAACAGCGATTAGCGCTCTACACGATAAAATAAAAATTAAAAGAGAAACAAATGCAAGCTGTGTATGCGTTTTCCCAATAGTCACTCATCTATGCGTGACCCAGACAAATTGATAATAGCACGGTGGCAGACACAGCAGTTTTTCTTTCACGATGGATGAACTTATTAATTGAATTATTTTCTATTAGTATTATGACGTAAAGGTTCCCCGCATTTAGCAGATGTTGGAAAAATTCCTACTCCTCTCACGGGAGTGATTTGCAATGAGAAAAACAGATGGCTACCATAATGATTCGGTGAACAGTGCCGAGACATTCTAATATATAATACTGAGCAATTTTCGAAAAGCCAAGTAGCAGAAATCCTGAAAAACCAAGGAGGACAAAAAACAAAATCCGATATGGAATAACCATATCTCATACACAACAACATAGTTCAAGTTTATTTTTCACTACAATAAACAGTAACCATGGTGAATTTGTTCTTACCCTTCAGTGTTGCTAGTTTTATAGAAAACTCGTTAAAGTACATTGTCACTCTGACAGTGTATCATGACAGTGTACCGCACGATGCAAAATGTGTCCTTGAAAATTTGTCGAAGTATTCCGTATTATAATTTGTATTTGGCCTTCTATCCTCTACAAGATGCCGCATTGCGACAAAGTTAGTAGACAAACCGGCTATATTCAAATACAAAATTTCCGATAGCCTCCTGTCAGTTAGTTGCTATCCACTAGACAAAACGTTTTTCTTTTTCGATTCAAGCAGCCTACGGTATAATGGACACTGTTTACTGAATGCCGGATGAGAAGAAGATCTCACTTTGGCTAGAGCTGAAAAAATTATAGTGAATAGGGAAGTTGCCGGGGTGCGTACAAAAATTATAAATGACGGAAAGTTTACAGTTGTTGCTAAATTAGATAGTGACGATAGAAAAGTGTTTAACAATATGCGACGTAGAAGTCGTAGTAGGTCTTTTTCGGCGGGCAGAAGAACATTTTTTTGTCAATTTTGTCGCAAGAAGGGCCATACAAAGAAATATTGCTTTGAATTGAAGCGTAAGAAGAAAATGCATGTAAAATTTGTCGACACCCCTCCCGCAGCTCAAACAGCTAGTAGAACTGATTATTTTAAAAGATTGAAAAATGATATGCAAAGTAGTGATTCAGAATCTGATGATAAATGTTTGAAAATAGAGTTAGTGAAGAATATTAGCGAACCATGCTTGGTGGACGTTTTGGTGGAGGATGCGAAACTTTCTATGGAAGTGGATTGTGGTTCTGCTGTTAGCGTGGTTGGCGAACATATTTTCAGAAAAAGATTTGGCTATTTGCCTCTCTTGCCATACAAGAATAATTTGGTTGTGGTTGATGGAGCCAGGTTGGAAGTTTTGGGAATCGTTTTAGTATCGGTTGAGGTTGCAGGAAAGCGATGTTCGGACCAGGAGTTGATCGTGTTGAAAAATATAAGGAATTCATGCAAAATTTCTCCACTTTTTGGCCGCAAATGGCTTGATAGTTTTTTCCCAGATTGGCGCAAGACATTTTCTAAGGCCGAAGGCAGAGTGGGCGCGAGAAGCTGTGCCGAACTGGTGACTGACATTAGCAAACCTAGAGAGGGAATGATATTAGCAGCAAATCAAAGAGACCCTGTCAGAGTACAAGCGAGAAATCTGCTCGATTTTCACTGTGACAGGGTCTCTTTGATTTACTGCTAATATCATTCCATCTCTAGGTTTGCTAATGTCAGTCACCAGCTCGGCACAGCTTCTCGCGCCCACTCTGCCTTCGGCCTAACTGTGCAAGCATCAACCAGGTTTTGGTTTCGGATATGAAAATAGATTCGGTGATTGAAGATGTGAAGAGTAAGTTTAAACATATTTTTAATAAAACGTTTTCAGACCCAATTGTGGGTTATGAGGCAGATCTTGTCCTGAAGGAAGACAGACCAATTTTCAGAAAGGTCTATGAAGTCCCTTTGAGATTGAAGCAAAAAGTAATAGAACACCTTGATTCTCTTGAAAAAGATGGAGTAATCACGCCTGTTGAGGTGAGTGAATGGGCATCACCTGTTGTGGTGGTGATGAAGAAAGATCATGGTATTCGTTTGGTTATTGATTGTAGGGTGTCTATCAATAAAGTAATCACACCCAATACTTACCCGCGTCCAGTGGCTCAAGATTTGTTCGCATCGTTATCAGGAGCTAAAGTTTTTTGTTCCTTAGACCTTGCTGGTGCATATACTCAGTTGAGACTTTCCAAAAGATCTAGAAAATTCATGATAATAAACACTTTAAAAGGATTGTATTGTTACAATAGGCTACCACAAGGAGCATCTTCAAGCGCATCGATTTTTCAAAGAGTTATGGACCAGATTTTGAAAGGTTTGCCGATGGTTTTCTGTTACCTTGATGATGTACTCATAGCAGGTGTTGACTTTGAAGACTGTCAGAGGAAGCTTTATTTAGTCTTAGAGAGATTGGCTAAGGCTAATATGAAGGTAAACTTGAAAAAATGCAAATTTTTTGTTCAAACTTTGCCTTATCTTGGACATGTCATCACAGATAAAGGTTTGATGCCTTGTCCAGAAAAAGTTCAAACAATTCGTGATGCAAAGTCACCACAAAATGTTACCGAACTTAAGGCGTTTTTGGGGTTACTGAATTTTTATGGAAAGTTTATTCCCCATTTGTCATCACATCAAAGCTGTTTGTATAATTTACTGAAAAAAGACACTAGATTCCACTGGTCAGAAAATTGTCAAAACACTTTTAATTTATGCAAAACCAAGTTATTAAATAGTAATTTATTAGAATATTTCGATCCCGACAAACCAATTGTAGTGGTGTCAGATGCTTGCAATTATGGACTTGGTGGAGTGATTGCACATGTTGTAAATGGAATAGAAAAGCCAATTTCGTTTACGTCGTTTTCTTTGAACAAAGCACAACAATCAAACCCTATAATTCATCTAGAAGCTTTGGCGGTGGTGAGTACAGTGAAGAAATTTCACAAGTTTTTGTACGGGAAAAAATTTACTGTTTACACGGATCACAAACCGCTAATTGGGATATTTGGCAAAGAAGGTAGAAATGCATTGTATGCCACAAGATTGCAGAGATATGTCTTGGAGCTATCAATATATGAATTTGATATTGTTTATCGTCCGTCTTCCCGAATGGGAAACGCAGACTTTTGCTCTAGGTTCCCATTATCCACGGAAGTGCCTAAATATTTACAAAGAGAATTCATTAAACGATTGAATATGACGTCAAGCATTCCAATTGGTTATAGGACAATAGCAAAAGAAACTGAGCTGGATGATTTTTTGCAACAAATTAAAACTTTTCTTAGAAAAGGATGGCCAGAGAGATTGGATAAGAGATTTAAAGATGTGCACGCTCATTATCTGGATTTGGAGGAAGTAGACGGATGTATGTTGTTTCAAGACAGAGTAATTATTCCAGTGGCATTGAAACGTAATGTTTTAGAGATTTTACATCAAAATCATGTGGGTATAGCAAAGTTAAAGCAGTTGGCACGTAGATCCGTTTATTGGTTCGGGTTGAACAGAGACATCGAAGATTTTGTAAGAGCATGCAAGATATGTAATCAAATGGCTATAGTACATAAAAAAAGCACCTATCGAGGGTTGGATACCTACCTCACGACCTTTTAGTCGCATACATGCCGATTTCTTTTATTTCCAGCAAAAAGTATTTTTACTAATTATCGACAGCTATTCTAAGTGGTTGGAATTGGATCATATGAGGTATGGCACCGACGGTAAGAAAGTAATAGCAAAATTCATGGCTATGTTCGCTCGATTTGGTCTCCCAGACGTGGTGGTCACGGATGGGGGTCCACCTTTTAATTCACATTCTTTCATCAAGTTTTTGGAGAATCAAGGAGTAAAGGTATTAAAAAGTCCGCCATACAAGTATTTAAGAAATTTCTTTTGGATCCACAAATTCAAAATTATGACACAGAGGAGAGAGTTAATTTATTCTTATTTAACTATAGAAATACTTGCCTGAATGATAATGGCCATTTTCCTTCGGAAAAGCTTTTTATTTTCAAACCAAAAACTATCTTTGACTTGCTTAACCCTAAAAATGACTATAAAAGAAAATTAACCAAACCACTGCATGATGTAAACCGTACTAAATCAAGTACTGACAAACAAGTACAAGATTCTTTAGCAATACTGACAGTAGGTGATCCAATCTACTATAAAAATACTAATCCTCTTGACATAAAACGCTGGATAATAGCAAAATTTATAAAGCGGTTATCCACAAACGTTTTCCAGATCTCGCTCGGTGGTCGTTTGGTGTCAGCTCACAGCCATCAACTCCGTTTGGCGGAAGGAAAGCATCGGTCGAGAGCGTCAGTTATTTTTGACGATTTTCCGCCAGTCCGTCTGAGAAAGCGAAGACGTGAGGATGACGATATCAACCAACACAACGCAAAGCAGCGCAACAAGCAAAATGATGAAGATTTTTATGGATTCGTTTCGGATTCGTTCATTTTCGATGGATTTGATTCGTCGGAGGAAATCATCGAAACTCGGAAATCACAAGTTCCAGTTGAGGTCGAACATGGCCAGCAGAAGAACTGCTTATCCAATGATCAAACATCATTGCCTAACATTAGGCGTTCGAGTAGATTAAACGTTAAGAAAAAAGATAAAAATTTTGTTTACCAATGAATTCATATTATCAAATTTTGTATATAAAATGAATTGTTTCATTATATAATGTACATAATGTATTAAAAGTTTAGGATTGTATTAATTAGCTGAAGATGGAAGAATTGTAGTAGTTCGTAATATGTAAATAGCACCCTTTCAGTCGGCTTAAAAGATATAAACCTCGAATGAGTTGCCAGATTTCAGTCGCTATAAAAGCACTCGACTTAATTGAATAAACCCGCTTTGTAAAACGTCAGTCATCGACTCAACAGTCAGTTCTCTGTTAAGTATTGAGAAAGCCATCACGTAGATTTCAGATATTAGACTAAAGATATAATATTAGAATTTTCATTGCAAGATTTTTTTCAGTGTCGGAAAATAACTATCGATCTGTCAAAAATAACCATGCTCTCGAGCAGGGTTATTTTTGACAACATCGAATTAACCGCTCGAGTGTCAGATTTAAACCAAAAGTTCAAATTAACCGACACAAACTACTCGACACAAAATAATCACTCGAGTGTCAGATTTCAACCAAAAGTTAAAATTAACCACGAAATGGTTCACAGCCTAAATAACCATGACATCAACAATGCTTGCTTTTCGTTTCATACTGGTTACAGTAATTGTCATGCTTAGTTCTCTTATGCATCATTTCATGAAAATATTGTTTGAATTTTCAATGCTCAAAACGATTTTTAAGGTCATGTAACTGTTACGAAAATTTCAGTTAATAGCTATGAAAGTCACGTAGCTTTTACAAGTAAATGTAATTTTCCTATTGGGGAGAATCATGTTTGTTTTCAGGTAAAATCAATGTGATTTATTTATATAGTGTAGGAACAGTTTTAGACGTATTGTAGCATATGTATCCTTTTTTCTCAACTCAATGATACGCTGTTTTGGAAAATATTGTTTATTAATAAAATTTTGAAATTCATTTTTCAAAAATAATTCATTTAAATTCCATTAATTAGGAATTAATTTGATTGGTTGCATAGCAAAGACAGGTGAGCATACCGTCAATAGTATAAAAACTGTTTAGAACAAGATTTAAGGAAACTACAAAATACACGGTTGGTTTGAACGAAAATAACTTGCAAGCGATAATAGAAGTGTAAACACAAGAAATCTCAATTCCATTTCCTAATAATTTATAATATATATTAAAGGTACCCCCATTCATCTCAGATCCAGTAATCATTTCATATACGAAACCCAAGAGATCTGTTCGACCGATTGACCTGATGAAAATATGTACATTCGCTTCGAGTTTTCGGGTCGCTATGAAAGCAGTATTGCACAATTTCTGAATTATTTTTTCTACAATATTGAACTTCTGCGATATCATACACTGCGGAAAAAGCACTTGGTGTCTCGTAAGTCATGAACATGTAAGCCAAGAAAAAAATAGTTCTAAGTGCTATAGATTCACATAGACAGTTTTATGATTTTCGCAACCGTTATCTAGGCATTATATTATTTTTCGTTGCATATATGCAGCCCCTTGCTATGACGTCATGAAACTGTGGCCAGCATAATTCTGCAAAAACCAAAACAATGAAGAAGAATGACTACCAAAAAATTAGATATTTCAAACTACTTGTTTATTCAGTACCCTTTACCGCAAATTATCGATCGGAATATCATCACAACGATAAGGAAATTAAGATTTTACTCGATTTGAAAGGCTCAAATGTTTGTTTACCATTCTCTAAGCGCTCTGATTGTCCACCTAATGCCCCAGATGTTGGCTACGATAGCACTTGCTGCAGCGCCCTACCCTTTTTTGTTTCGATTATAGAGGTTTCAACCTTAAGGTCATTCCCTTCTTCGGGCCAGAAAAACTTTCTTACCCTATGTGCGGGGTTGGGAATCGAACCACCCAGCCCGCGCTTGAAAGGCATCGTCTTACCCATCACACTATACCCGTCCCCAGCGCCCTATCCTTGTCACCGAGCTGCATATATGTCTTCAATAATTGATACGACGCGGCTCGGCGAAATTCACTAGGTATTTGCAACATAAAATCAGAGTTCTCGGTTAATTTTTCAAAAGGGCGTATAAGCAAGTGACAGTTTCTCTTTGTTTACTTTCTCTTCTATTAATTACCAAGCGGTTTCCACGTTTATCACTCGACTCTTTGCATGAAACGATACCCGAAACTTTCGACTTTGAAACAGAATAGTGATATCAAAGAAAATCTTTTTAATCACATCACAATTATCGAAGGAGAGAGTGATTAAAGAGAAACTGTCACTTGCTTATACGTCCTAATGAAAAATCAACCGAGAGTTGCCATATTAAGAGCAAATTCAGCAGCTGCAAGATTCATATGAGTGGTCTATAATGTAAATGAAACTGAAACAAACGTATCCCCAGCAATCCGTTTTAGTTTTATTTATTCGACCAGTTCTACTGTCAAATTTAAAACTGGTATACACTGCCGTTCTATTTTTTCTATATTTGAAACACAGATAAAACGCTGCTGGGGCTGCCAGTTTATTTTGTTATAATTTCTAGATTAAAATTTTAAAACTGACATAAATTATGCATCTAGAACTAGAACACTCCTGAATATGCCCTAAAATCTATGTTTCAACTTGAAAAATTCTCGGTTGATTTTTCAGAAGGCCGTATAAGCAAGTGACAGTTTCTCTTTGTTCCTCCTCTCTTTCGATTATTGTGATGTGATTAAAAAGATTTTCTTTGATTTCACTATTCTGTTTGAAAGTTGAAATATTCCGGTATCATTTTGCGTGGAAACCGCTTGGTAATTAATAGAAGAGAATGTAAACAAAGAGGAACTGTCACTTGCTGTTACGCCCTAATGAAAAATCAACCGAGAATTGAACTTGAGTATGTGCATTTTTTATGAATTTGAGTGGTGTGTCGCTCAATTTCTAGTTATGTTCAATGAGGGTGTGTGTTGTACACTGAAAAAATTTGCTCGATCGATTCAAATGTAAACAGCCCTTCAATCTAATATGCTTTTTTATTTCAATACATATCCAAAGCGATTTGTTTTAAGATGTCATGTGCAAATTCATTAAGATGCAAGATTATATTATTTTTCACTTAGCTTCGATGTGTTTTTTTTCTCTGGATGTAATGTGTTTTGCTATTGAACCTGAATGTAATGTGTTAAACACTTCATTTTCAAGTGGAAATGAGTACAGCACAAATGTATGTGCAAAATACTTGATTCGGTCAACTGTGTTTCAATTGCAATCTATGTGGAAAACATTGTGACATTCGTATGAAAATCATATAGAATCTAGAGGTAACGATATATCTTACCGTTTTGATGTGCATTTCAGATTAATGTAGCACGATTTCCACTAAATATCAACAGTTTTTACACTCATTATATGAGTTAAGTGTATGTAATGTGTTTTGCTATTGAACCTGAATGTAATGTGTTAAGGTTGCGCTTCGCTGTGGTCACGGGAGTTCGCTGCCTATCCCGGGGTTTCACGCACTTTACCAAAAATTGTGAGAAAACGGGAAAGAAAACGGAAATTCCAAGAACATACGATTCTAGATAATTAATTTTTCTATCGATTCGTATATAAATTGTGCCTGATAAACGTTTTTATCGAAAGATTTCGTGCGAGTTATAAAAATAAATGAGTTTTTCCTTATTCTTTCGCACGCACACAATGTCAACGCATGCATTGGGGTGTGCAAGATGCCACATGCGGTAGACGCTAACAACATTTCTTTTGTTTTCGTTTTCCGTTCTCTCTGCGTAAACGTTGAATATAGATGAGTAGAAAATGTAAGTAAGTGTTACTACTTTGTAAAATAATTACTATTTATGTTTCAATAGAACGAGAAATCAGTAATGATTTTCATCGTTACTAGCTTTGACGCTTTGTTGAAAACGTAGCACATCCCTACATATGCGAGTTGTTTATAGCGAGAAAAGGAAAAAATAAAACAAAATGTTTAACAAAACTCGCACGAAATCTCGCGAAAGAAAAGCTTTCTAACTGATATTTTTCGCCAAATGCATAGTAAAATCATTTACCTACAATCGTATGTTTTTGATTTTTCGTGAATCGGGTTAGTATTTTAGAAATTTGCAATTTAGGGTGAAATTTCGGCGACAAAGCAAGAGGAAGCAGTGAGTTGTCTCGCTTCGATCTGACCACGGCGAAGCGCTACCTTAAACACTTCATTTTCAAGTGGAAATGAGTACAGCACAAACCCAGTAAATCCGAACATCGGACGCATCGTGCAAGAAAGCTTTTGATTGCGTTTTGAGCTTACATAGTGTATCGGTAGAATAAAAGAGTGAAGAAATACCAAAGCAGAGAGCGAATGTCCTGATTCTCAAGGGAAGGGATATATCGGGGTTGGATTTCCAACTCCGAACATAGGGTTAGAGTTTTTCTGGCCCCAAGAGGCGAATGACCTTAAGGTTAAAGCCTCTATGATCGAAACAAAAGAATGTATTTCACACCCTATCCGGGAGCCGTCGGCTCGAAAATGCCTTGTTTGATGTTCCTTCGCTCTGTTCCTATAGCGATACATGATATAAACATACAACTTTTTTAGGTCGTCGCGGTTGATGCAAATGGTGCAGAATTGTCCGATGACGGGCTGATCGAAGCGCTACGATCGGCCCCATATTGTGCTCAATCGGTCCGATGATCGGACTTATGCGGGTCGACGAATTTCACTGGGAATGTATGTGCAAAATACTTGATTCGGTCAACTGTGTTTCAATTGAAATCTATGTGGAAAACATTGTGACATTCGTATGAATAATATTCTATATGAATAGAACCTAGAGGTAACGATATATCTTACCGTTTTGATGTGCATTTCAGATTAATGTAGCACGATTTCCACTAAATATCAACAGTTTTTACACTCATTATATGAGTTAAGTGTATGTAATGTGTTTTGCTATTGAACCTGAATGTAATGTGTTAAACACTTCATTTTCTAGTGGAAATGAGTACAGCACAAATGTATGTGCAAAATGCTTGATTCGGTCAACTGTGTTTCAATTGAAATCTATGTGGAAAACATTGTGACATTCGAGTGTACTCACACAGTGAATGTGAAACGTCTGACAGTAATAGTCAAATATAAAGATGGCAACTAGCGCTGATCGTCTACCGCAGTCTTTATATTGCACAAATTTGGCGAAGGAATGGCCTCGATGGAAGCAGAAATTCAACATCTACATGATTGCAAACAACAAAGCAGACGAATCGGAAAGGAACAAGATTGCCACATTTTTATAGTTAGTCGGTGAACACGGTGTAGAAATTTACAATACATTGTTTCCAAACAATGGAGACACAGAAACTATGTTCGGAGAAGTTGCAGCTCTAAACAACCAGCCTGCTGCCGAATCTATCGCGGGTGTTGCTGTTGTACAAGAAGTTATAATTGCATTCGACACTTACTGTCTACCTCGAAAAAACTTGGCGGTAGAGGCCTTCAAGTTTAATACGATTATTCAAAAAGAGAAACAACCGTTCACCGAATTCGAAACAGCACTTCGTACTCAACTGGCATTTTGTGAGTTCGAACGTGAGACTTGAAAACAGATTATTATTGAAAGAGCATCGTCTAGTTATCCCGTCGTTGTTGCAAGTAACAATATCTAAGTGGCTGCATGCGCCTCGTTTAGGTGTGGAAAAAACTTTCGCTCGGGCTAGGAATCAATTCTTTTGGCCTGGAATGACGAACGATGTTACTGAACTCGTAAAAGGATGTCGTGTTTGTGAAAAATTCACCCGTAATATTCAAAAAGAGCCCCTACCTCAAGATGCTTCTCCAAGTTATCCTTTCCAACGTGTTGGAATTGACCTATACGAGTATGCGACCCCGGTGAACGACCAGAATTAGGTTAAAACCGGGGATAAATAAACGATATAATAATAATAATAATAAGTATGCGGGCCATGATCATGTCTCGATCATAGATGCTTACTCCGGATACGTCATATCACGACAATTGGGTGAAAAATCAGCTCATCATGTGATCAAAATTCTAGATCGCGTATTTAGTGATTATGGATATCCTACGCAAATCAGATGTGATAACGTCCCGTTTAATTCAGCTGCATTTGACTCGTTCGCTAATGAATGTAATATTGAATTCGTGTTCTCTAGTCCTCGATACCCTCAAAGTAACGGATTGGCAGAAAAGGGAGTGGCTATTGTAAAGAATTTTTTGAAAAGATGTTATGAAACAGATGGTGCTGAATCATTTAGATATCGTTTGCTTGAATATAATATTACTCCTATAGCTAGTATGGGTTTGTCTCCGGCTCAACTGTTTTTTGGGCGTCAACTGAAATCTCGCCTTCCTATATCCAGTGAATTACTTCTGCGGAACATTCTCGATGAATCTCATGTTACCAGAAAGATAGAACGCAAACGCCAGTATCAAAACCATTATTACGATCGCTCATCGAAATCATTACCAGTCTTGAAAGTTGGTGACAGTGTGATCTTTAAAAAGAATGGCACTATGGACAGGTGGTTCGGATTGCTAATAGTAGATCTTATATTATTAGGGATAGTTTCGGAAATCACTTCCGAAGAAATAGACGATTCATTGCTAAAACGAGGCAAGGGGAAAATGATAATGAGTTGCTATACGAAGACCATATTCAAAAGTATTTAAATCGTTCTGATCGTCCAGCTAGAGTAATTAGTCAGCCGTCGTTTCGTACTAACAAAACGAATCAACAATTACAAGCTAATCAAAGTGATGATACACTCATAGCACAGTCGCCTGACGCATCGTTAAGTCTTGAGCCTGATAACGACAGCTCCTATTCAGTAAGTGATTCCGAAATACCGATTGACGATGAATCAACCAATTCAATGTCTGCTATAAACGAGACGTCTTCCAGTAATCCATATCATACCCGTAGTGGGCGTATAGTGTGTCCTCCTAAGCGATTTGATCTTTGATCATATAATAGATTAGCTATTTGAAAAAGAAAGCGTGTAACAAGATTGATTATGAAATAATTGGCAACACTTATATTTTAGAGTCAGTCAGTTTAACTCATAGTCAAGTATCGGAAGACGCGTACGTTAGTCAAAACCGTGAAATACATATTATTTGTAATAGTTTAACTCATAGTCAAGTATCGGAAGACGCGTACGTTAGTCAACACCGTGAAATACATATTATTTGTAATACTGTACACCTGCGTATTATTACATTAAAAGTTGAAAACTTATTACAGTAGTAGTAGTAGTAGTAGTAGTAGTAGTAGTAGTAGTAGTAGTAGTAGTAGTAGTGACCTCAAAATTTAGGTAAATGTGCCTTATTTTGGGTAGGTTATAGAAGAGCTCGACAAATAGTGATTTTGCCTGAAAAAATAGGTAGAAATGATTTTCAGCGAATACATTATTATTATTTTTCTCTCTACCCAGTGCTCCCAGTTACATTTACACAAAACAACCTTCTCTTTCTGCGAATTAATCGATTTTTGTAGCATTCAAAGTTCACCTTTCTAGTCTTCAACCCATAACTGCCGTTTTACCTGCTTATATTCGATGGGTGTACCGTTGAAGACTTGAAGACAGAATTATGTACTATTCAGACGATCCGTCTCCTTCCGTCACTGTCAACATTAATTACATGTATTCTTATGGAGCCATTCACACGTAACGTCACCGTCATGGAACGTCTTGACGGACGGAGTGTTCACTGTCATGTACCCTGGCGATATTTCCTCGTCGACCGTTACTGTCATGTCCCCCGCACTATGGATGACAGAGAGAGAAGATACCGGAAGAAATATACTTGTTCTTTCCACGAGTTGTTTATTGTTCGCCTGTCCCTGCGTAACCTGTTTCGTTGTCCCACAGGTTATGGGACCAGAAGCTGATAGAGAAGTTTTAACGCGTCGTGCTTTTGTGACCAGGCTATTGAATGTGTAGGCATTCTAACCTCTACTTGGAGCTGGTTCTTGAATCGACGGAACAGTCGTATTAACAATCGGATTTCGATTCGGTTGGTGTTAAAAACCATATCGTTGAAATATACTTTCAGTGAAGGTGAAAGTTTGAGTACGGTTGGAAGCCAAACCGATAACGAAAATGTCAGATAGCAAGGTTCTTTTCGTACGACTGTTTAATCAAATTACCAGACATGGAAACTTCGTATGGAAATGCTCCTGAAACGGGAAGGTTTCTGGGATGTTATAGTGAATCCAAACCGGAACCTGTGACCGCAATTTGGAATAGAATGAACCAGAAGTGTCACGCAACGCTAGTTCTTTACCTAGAGGATGGTCAGCTAAATCTGATTAAAGATGCGGAATCGGCAAAAGATGCGTGGGAAAAACTAAAAATTTACCACGAACAAGCAACAATAACATCTAGAGTTTCGTTGTTAAATAGAATTTGTAGCCTGAATTTATATGAAAGCGGTGATGTTGAAAAACACTTAGTTGAGCTTGAAGAACTATTCGACCGTCTAACATGTGCCGGACAAGCCTTGGAAGACCCGCTGAAAATCGCTATGATGCTAAGAAGCTTGCCGGAATCGTACAGCAACCTGGTAACCACCCTTGAGAACCGAGCGGAGGCTGATTTAACATTGCCGTTTATAAAACAAAGAGTGTTGGATGAATATCAACGAAGATCGGAACGATGTACTGATCCGGGAGAAAAAGTCCTAAAAGTTCAAAGGAAAGAATAAAAGATTGTGTTATCACTGTCAAAAACCCGGACACTTTCGTAAGGATTGCCGATTATTGAAACAGCAGCAATCAAAGAAAAGTGATGAAGTTTCAAAAGGTGGTAAACAAGAAAAGAAAAAAGGTGATGAAAAGAAGGATGCTGATAAAGATACACTGCCAGTGTCCGTAATCGCAGTTGCTGGTATATTGACAGTGGTTGTTCCAGCCACATGTCAAATGATCGTTCGTTCTTCATAAAGCTGGATGCAGAAGTCAGAACGGAAGTGGTTCTGGCAGACGGTTCTACAACAAAATCTGATGGATCGGTGATGGATACGTCAACTGCGTGAATAGTGCCGGAAATGTGAAGAAAATCCTGTTTAAGGATGTATTATACATTCCAAAGTTGGACAGTGCTTTATTGTCAGTGCGGAAACTGACACAAAGAGGATTAAAAGTGAATTTCGCTGGTTCCCATTATGATATTGTAAGTGCTTGTGGCGAAAAAGTGGCTCCCGGTGAACTATACGGAAATTTGTTCGTATTGAAGACGGTTAAATACGTGAAGCTAACTAAGCAGATTGGACACTTGCCGAATTGCCAGCATACATGGCATCGGCGTTTCGGGCATCGTCATCAGGCTGCCGTGGAACAAGAAGAAAAGAAACAGCTTGGGATCGAATTGCAGTTAAACGATTGCGGTTTGAGACAAGTATGTGAACACTGTCTCGCAGGTAAATCCTCTCGTATTCCATTTCCTCGCCCCTCTGATAGCAAAACCAGCAGAATTCTTGAGCTGATTTATACTGATGTTTGTGGTCCAATGTCGACTATAACACCCGGCGGAGCCCGATATTTGATAACCTTGATCGACGATTTTAGTAGGTTCACGATTGTATGCTTGCTTCGTCATAAATCTGATGCAGTCAGTTGCATTAAGCGATTTGTTGCCGAAATGAAGACGAAATAAGTACCTTGTGTTATCCGTTCTGACGGCGGCGGGGAGTATGTTAATGCAGAGCTCAAGTCATTTTATGAGAAAGAAGGGATAAAATCTCAATTAACAGCGCCATACTCTCCACAGCAGAATGGGGTCACCGAACGAAAGAATCGCTCGTTGCAAGAAATGGCAACATGCATGTTAACTGATGCAAGGCTTGATAAAAAATTTTGGGGTGAAGCTGTTGTGACTGCTGCCTATCTTCAGAATAGGCTCTCCTCTCGTTCGATTGATAAAACGCCGTATGAAAAATGGTTCTTGAAAAAACCAATTTTGAGTCATCTGCGAATTTTCGGAAGTACTGCATATGTGCATATAAATGACAAGAAAAGATTAAAATTTGACAATAAGGCGGTGAAACTCACTTTCGTTGGTTATTGTGAAGACCGCAAGGCATATCGTTTTTTTAATCCGGTAAACAATACAATTGTGATAAGTCGAGATGTTCGTTTTATCCAACTAAACAATGGCTCGCTTAATGCAATATCCGTTGCACATTCAACCGTAGATGGGGGGTATACAAACGTAAGGAGAACGCTCAAGGAAAGGTTTCGAAGTTTAAAGCGCGCCTTGTTGCACAAGGTTTCAGCCAGCAACCAGGCATTGATTATGACACCATTTTCGCACCAGTTGCAACACTGACTACTTTTTGAATCTTGTTAACAGTTGCGGGTTATAAACGCATGACTGTACGGCACCTAGATGTCAAAAGTGCCTACCTTCATGGGCGTTTACAAGAGGAATTATCTATGCAGCTGCCGAAAGGTTTTGTAGTCCCTGGAAAGGAACATCTCGTTTGTAAACTTCAACGCAGTTTGTATGGCTTGAAGCAAGGAGCTAAGATATGGAACGATACCATGTGTGCAATTCTTGGAAAACTGGGTTTAAAACAAGGCAAAGCGGATCCGTGTTTATTTAGCAAGAAATTGTCGACTGGTGAAATGGTTTACATCCTGATTCATGTTGATGACATGATAGTTGCGAATGTTTACAAAACCGAAGTCGATAAAGTTGAAAAATCGCTAATGAACAGTATCAGTTTGACTTCTCTTGGGGACATTTCATATTTCCTTTGGATTCGCGTCACAAAAGACAATGACGGTATCTACGCTTTAGATCAACACTCTTACATTACGAAGTTAGCAATACGATACGGGCTTGATAAAGCGAAAGGATCTAAAATACCGTTAGATGTTGGATATTATCGAAATCGTGAAGGTAGCAAATTATTTACGGATAACAGTGAATACCGCAGCTTAGTCGGAGCTTTATTGTATGTGTCGACTAATACCCGGCCGGATGTGGCAGTATCTGTGTCAATCTTGAGCAGAAAGATAAGCCAGCCATCGGAAGCCGATTGGACAGAGCTAAAACGAGTCGTTCGTTATTTGCTGTGGACCAGTGATTATAAATTGAAACTTTTAGTAAATAGACAGCAGAGGATGATGCTAGTTGGTTACAGCGATGCAGACTGGAGTGGTGATCCTACTGATCGGAAGTCAGTGTCTGGATACGTGTTCCAGTTGGGCCAAGCAACAGTGTGCTGGACGAGTCGTAAGCAGTCTGTGATATCTTTATCAAGCATGGAAGCAGAGTACGTTGCTCTCTCAGAGGCATGTAAAGAGACCGTTTGGCTACGAAGGCTTTTGGATGAAATGGACCTTAAACAGGAAGGTCCGACTACAATCTACGAAGACAATAATAGTTGTATTGAGTATGCTGGAGTGGATCGTCAGTCCAGGCGTTCGAAACACATAGACACTCGAATGTTCTATGCCAGAGATCTTTGTGAGAAAAATGTCGTATTGTTGCGTTATCGTTCATCGGAATTCATGATTGCCGATGTATTGACTAAGCCTCTCGGAGCACAAAAATTGAAACAATTCGTGGAGATGCTGTGTTTAGCCGATAGCGTAAATGGAAAGCAGAATTGAAAATATCGAGGAGTGTTCACTGTCATGTACCCTGGCGATAATTCCTCGTCGACCGTTACTGTCATGTCCCCCGCACTATGGATGACAGAGAGAGAAGATACCGGAAGAAACAAACTTGTTCTTTTATTCCACATGTAACCATTCGCTAATAAAGACGCAGTTAAGCTATTCGTGTGTAATTTCTTATCGTCGCGTATTCCGAAGTTCTTTCCACGAGTTGTTTATTGTTCGCCTGTCCCTGCGTAACCTGTTTCGTTGTCCCACACGGAGCGTGTGAACGTTCCAGTAATGAAAGTATTAAATCGTATCGTACATTATCCAGTCCGAATGCCGTGATGTATCCTGTTCTGTTTCGCTGGACTGAGGTAACTTTTTCAGATGTGATGAATTTCTCCTGTATATGTATTCGGCTATACATATCGATCAGTACTAGAATAGATTGTTTAGATGTAAGGGGTCCCAGTATATCCATAGCTAGAGTATGCCAAGGCTGACTAGGTGATTCTCTGACTACCATGGGTTTCATACGAGTACTGTTGGTTACTAACTGACAGTCCAAGCATGATCTTACTATTTCTTAAGCTTCTTTATCAATGTTTGGCCACCATACTTTGCTTCGAAGACGTTTCTTTGTCCGTTCTATTTCTGGATGACATATATGTACTAGTTTCAATTCTCTGTGGTGTGTATCCACTGGAATTGCAATTTCGATCATTTCTTATGACATTATCATTTACTACGCTCAGTTCATCCTTAAACGGATGGTAAGATTTCAGTGACTCGTTCCACCTACCCGTAGATAAAGCTTCCTTTACTGAATTCAATTCGGTACAACGTAGAGTGTGGTCGATTATTCGCTCATAGTGAGTGCAGTAGGTTTAGCTGACTCGAGGATAGCCAGCAACTTTGTCTCTCTTCCTAAAGATCATAAGCGATACATTTCCGAAATTTGGGTAGTCGGATCGGCTATATTGGCTTTACCCGGTATATGACAGATTTTGCAACGGATAGATTGTAGTGGGCACTTCGAAGTCAAATGTTCTTCGTGCTAAAGAACGTTTGAATCTTCGAACCTATAAGAAACAGAAACAACCAAAACGTAGTCCGAAACAAGAAGCATCGATTAGGCCGAGGGTCCGGAAGCTGTGCAATACGATTCTTGCTGGAAATTTGAACTGCATAATCATGGACGACGAAACCTACGTGAAACTCGATTACAAATCCTTGCCGGGACCACAATATTATACGGTGCGAGATAGGCAAGTGTTAAACCAGTCCGAGACATCGATTGAAATCGAAAAATTTGATAAGAAAGCTATGGTCTGGCAAGCAATTTGTAGCTGCGGTAAGATTTCGAAACACTTCATCACCACTGCTTCAATGAACAAAAAATGTTTACAAAAAAAACGACTTTTACCAATGATTCGAATCTACAAGGATCCTGTTGTCTTCTGGCCAGATCTTGCTTCTTGCCATTACTCGAAATCAACGGTAGAATGGTACTACCAAAAATGTCACTTTCGTCCCAAAAGACATGAATCCACCAAATTGCCCACAACTTCGACCAATTGAGGAATTTCGGGCATTAGCGAAGGCACATCTTAGGTAACATGTCTCGGCAGCCGAAACCATTCAACAGTTCGAAAAAGATTGGAAAAAAGTGTCAAAACTTGTCACCAAGAAGTCTGTACGGAACTTGATGAGGAATGTTCGCAAGAAGGTGCGCCAGCTAGTCTACAATGGCCAAGTAGCAAATGTTGAGAAAAATATTCTCTTGTTGTAGTCTAATATTATCAGTATATCGAATAAAATTTGAATATCTAACACTTGTGAATTATTTACAGCGAAATCGAAGTGCGTACATACTTTATGGGACAGTCTTTAATTTAACAACCAATCGATTCGGAAACTTTTAACTTAAACATGTATGGCAATGTCGTTTCAGTATTTCAATAGCATACTATTGAAAAAATGGTTAGAATTGACCTATGTTTTCATCCACCAATCCCAGTTGACCAAATTGACGTCATTTTCTTGTTCGGCATAGGAAGCTTTGCGTCATGCATAAAAACACCGCATCATTCTGCGTAGTTGGAAGAGGAATCTATAAATATATGCTGCAAATAATTTCTTGATTTCAGTTGATGCTTGACTGCGAATGAAACAAGTAGCTCGTCCAGTGAGGTGATGACTAGATTGTATATGCGTTCGCTCGTTGGATTGTCGCTTTTGCTAACTCATCACTGTACGAGACTGGGTGTCATTTAAAAAAAATGCAAAAATAACCATTTTCGTAACCCTTTTCTATCATCATTTTGAACGCTTAGAACTCAGTCATGTATTGATGAATTCATATAATTTAACTACCAATCGATTCGAAAACATTTAACTTAAACTTATGCGGTTACGTGATTTAAGTATTTCAATTCCATACCATTAAAAGATTGAATTGAATTGACCTTCACGAGCCAATGACAGTCTCAGTGAATGATGTCAAACTCTCATCCGATTTGCGCACACGCTTATTTGTGGCTACCCAAAATTGAGTCAAAAGCTACCCAATTTCGCAAAAACTATACCTACCCAAAATTGAGTAGAATAGGTATTACGCAATTTTGGGTAAATACGTTTTTCGCAAAATTTGAGTAGAAATTACTCGTTTTTGTTGACACTTGTCATTTTTCATTGAATATGGATAGATTTTACGTTTCTATGATTTCTCAACAACTAAAAAGAAAATTAATAGTTTTACAAAGTTTCATTTAATTGCAGACGGTGTAATCGTTTCAACTCTGGGGGTGCACTTTTAATAATGTTACGCACTCGATGAAAAATATATCCAGAGTGGGGTCCTTTTTCATATCCACTATGCCACAAGAAGAAAGCAGACTGAAATAATCAAACATAAAAATAGGAAAAATCATTTTCGAAATCATAAAACATAAATCATAATCGTTTTCAAAATACAAAATGCTCAATAGAATCATGATCTTTTGTATCCATAGCCCAAGATATTATATTTTTTGCACTGGTTTTGATTCTGTGCTTTGATGACGTATGGATCCGGAACAGTTTATCATCCCTCGGCATCATTTCCGAGCAATCACGCATAGGGCATTGAAAAACTGATTTTTATTTCACAATATAGAAATGCACTGTATAATGTAAAGTATGTACTTACCAACTAGAGCCTGATATGACTCACTGTTCACTAGATCTCTGATTTTTTCCATTTTAAGCAACTTTAAATCTTCAATATTTCAAACATGAAAATGTCGGATGAAGCTAATTCTACTCAGTGAAAGTTTTATATTTTAATCATTTTTTGACAGCTGTTCACAGTTTTCGAAAATGAGTACTTTTGATTCACCCACTGAGTACCCACAAGTAAGCGTGCAGTATGAACTATAGCACAAAAGGGAATCTATAAATATATGGCCGAATATATTTCTGCTTTAGTTTACCCATGGCTTATCTTGATTCTCTGGTAAATAGCAGGCTAACTTAGAATTATTGGCGATAGATTTTTCGAACCTAATTTGAAGCGCTTGTATCTCTGTGATTTATTGATAAATTTTCCACATTTAACTTGATTCGAAAAAGTTTAAAAATTTTTTATTTGTCAACGGGTAGTTTGCATACTGAAATCTCCATTTACATACGAACAACACGGTGGCGCGGAAATAAATTCAGTATAAAGTTGTGTTATGATGATAATCATAGATAATTATTTTTCATTAAATGTGGCTAAATACAAAGAACTATCTCTCAGCATAATCCCTCAGACCCTATTATTAAACCAAACAATAATCGTGTAACCTAATAGAATAGCTAGAAATTGATTTAGTCGTATAAAGCATAATATTTTGGTTAAGGGTGCAAAAACTGACTCATAAGATTCGATTTTTTCTATTCATCAGCTCACTTCATGATTCACGATGCAATCCGTAAATTGATGGTAAAGATGAAACTCATCACTGATCTAAACAAACATCCTCACTTATACAGAGAATCGCTGACATCAAATTATGATGGTATTGATGGTTCTCAGTTTTGATTTCATAGCATTCAACTCTCATTCCTAGTTTTAAAAAGTGAGTACTGAGTTTGGCATCACCGTACCGAGCTACACCAGTGATTTTCGGTTTTGTATTTGTATGTACTGGTACTTAAAACAAGCACGAGCATTAATGTACGAAAACAAAAGTCGAACCGTAGCGTGATGTGATGTTGTCTCCTTACGTGATGATGGATTTAAATGGCAACGATTCGAAAATTGGCCGCCCATGCCAACTCTTGTGGATGGGGAATACAAGCGAGACAGTGGCCCGTATGAATAAAACGTAGCATGCTTGAAATTCGGTAGTAAATGCTACGTGTGGATCACGTTGCTGTCAAAACATGCTACAAACTGTAGTATTTAACACAAGTTTTCGGTAGGTAGCTTTAGAGGTTGCTACTCGTGTGTTTGCTGATAAAGTGAAGTACAGATATTAAAAAAGGCGGGTGGGTAATGTCAGAGACATAACTGGATGTCGTGAATACGAAAACAACTGACATGTTCCTTAACACTTCCGAATATCAATTAGTTGATCAATTGTATGGAATTGTATGTAGAATTTGAAACGATGCACCTAAACTAAAGTACAGATTAGTTACATTTAACATTCTGAAACACAAATATTATGAAATAACCAGTATAGTTCTTTATAATAAAATAATGGTGGCTCTGAAAAGAACCTTTTATTAAAGCGTTTGTGATGGAGAGTGATGAGTTGAATTCGAATTCCGATGGAAGCCGCTGACTTCCATCATATAATTCCAGGCTGAACTGTTGTACGTGGGTGCGATACTGATATGGTTGGTGTAGGTGTAGCGTTTACAACCGATTATAATCTTCCAATAAAAAAAAACATTATTTGGCTGGGTTGATCAATGATACAATAGGCCTAATTTATTGAACGAAACTATCAATATGCTATAGGGATTCGTTTCTAGCATTCAGAAGGGTCAAATTGCGTAATTCTCTACGACATTAAACTCTGGAACATTTTTCGCAAAAACAAAGAAGGCTTTACTTGATCTCGATTACTGTGAATTTCACACAGCGAAAAGTGCACAAATCTAACCAAACTGTTCTAGATTTGCACTAAACTGAGGATATTTACCTTCGATTTGCGAACAACAAATCCTAATAGTTCTTTAGAAAACTTTTGAGCCATTAGAACGGCTTATTTTGTGTAATGCTCTCCATCGTTGTTTTTTCATCAATGCAAATGACTGGCAGCTGTGACGTAATCGCTCTTGTCGGAGACGAAACTAGCTTTGCAAACGACACAAAATACATTTGCTTTCGTTTGTAGCTTGTTCACTAATGGGCGGTCCTAACGGCTATAAAAATAGCCGCATACAGAATTTTAATGTCGAGTATTTCATTTCGGATTTGCATTTAATTGAAAGAAACTATCAGGATGCTGTATGAGATTCATTCCTGTCTTTCAGAAGGACCAAATTGTGGAACTCAATACGATATTCAACACTTTTCGGAATATTTTTCTCGAACGATTTGTTGTACAGCAGCAGATATTTTGTTTTCTTCCTCAGAACGCATTCTGATTGGCTGGTGTTGACATGGGTCAAATGAAACAGGTTTTTCAATAGTGTACTACTGAAATACTTCAATGCTTTTGCTATACACGTTTAAGTTGAAAAAATTCGATTCTATTGGTAATTAAATTATATAAATCCTTTCACAGATCACTAAGCTAAGAGCTTTAAAAATACGAGCAAGGCAAACGCGCCTTATGGATTATCCCCTTTGATACTCGTTTATACCAAACATTTCAGAAAAGTTTTATTTTGAACTATTTGAGATTATGTCACACAACTGATAATTTTATCATAAAATTGTGATCATATTTCCAATGGCGTGTAGCAAAAATTATGTTGATTCGTTAGATACAACAAGAGATATTCACGATCAAAAACTTATCACTCTCTCAGAGGGTAAATTTTGAAAAGGCACCCCATAGTAAAGTAAGTTGTATTCACGACAAAAGTGGCATTTTTACAGATGTAAGTACGTTTCTTGCTTTGTAAATGCTTATGCCAGCTTTTCCGGCTCTGTGCCGATACGGTATGCAGTAAATGCTTAAATTCGGAAGTAGCATTAACTACATCTTCGAACTTGTTTTTTTATTCATACCAAACCGCGTTAAACTGGACTTTGTGGACTTTGTTTTTGAGAAGATACTACAAACAACAGACTTTACAACATTTTATTCATACGGCCCAGTGTCATAAGAATCTGATTCAATGTGTTGATGTACAAACACATCAAATCACAACTCACAAATCGTCTCTCAATGGGTTCTAATATTTTATGAGCACTCAGCGCTCATCTGCTGATTACTTGACACGACGATGTTGATACGATGTTTTCTCTACACAAACGGTTACCCAGTTACTCTACTCGTTGGTATTTAGTTATTACCAGCCCTGATTTTGGTCTAATCTTGCTTCCAAGAATCTTATAGAGGGGATCCAGACTAAGTGTAGCAAAAATAATGCAATGTAAATCGCAGTATGCAGTATCGATTCGAACAAGCTGTTTTCCCACCAGGAATAAAACGCTTCAAAAGATTATGAACGTAGTACAAATAAGTTACAACGACTCACATATATAGAATTATCAGATGCAATAAAATACAGTATTAGAGAAAAACTCAAGACAAGCTGATCTGCGATTTTACATGTATCATTTAAATCCTTAATAAACTCGGGTCACCGCCAGTTTCAGTTAAATTATCATTTACATCAAAACAACAAGTGTCTTATCACTACATGCGTTGTAACAATGATAATGTTCGTTCATGTATTAATAAAATCAAGTTACAATATGAACAAAATTAAAGAATTTAGTTGCGTATGCATTGGTTCCTTAATATGCAAAAGTGAAAATCAATTAATAACAAAATATATTCTGCGGACTGTGTAACATATTTTCTTCCTTGTATTGCTGCCATTCTATTTTCAGACGCTTGCCAAAGATTATCGACGCTTTTTAACGAAGGATCTTTAAAATTACACTATTACTGAGTTTATTGGTTGAAGGTTATTCAAATTTTCCACATCCACATTTTTCGATCAATATATTTAAAATCTCTAATCGCTGTTTATAAAAAGATTAAGTTTGTACGTTCTCTAGCTTGAAAATTATTATGATATAAAATCGTTTCATTTGTCTAAATTTATATCTTGAGGTTGTTCGAATCCAAAATTCATTTTTTAAGTAACTTTAAATCATCATAATTGACTTTCATTTAAAGGATATTTTCCAAAAATGTTCAAATGTAAAAATTTGTTGAAGGCATAAAATAGACTAGAATCAATTACTCTGAAAGAATTTAATTGTCATTTTGATCATTCGTCAAAAATGTAAACACAAAAAATAGAGCAAGTTTGTAATTTGTGACTTTTAGTGCATCCATCATCATCTTTATTTCTGTATTTATTATGGGTACCTCAGAATTATTTCATTTTTAATGTAATCGTGATCGGTCGTGTCTTGCATACAACCTTTTCGGTCGGGCTTATGCCATACTTTTTTTGTCGTGAATACGACTTACTTTACTATGGGGCGCCTTTTCAAAATTAGCCATATGGAAAAATGGGCAGAACTTAATCGTGAATATCTCGACTTGTATTAATGGTAGCAACATAATTCTTTCACCATTTCATCAAAAATATGATCAGGAATTCAGGATAATATTTTGAACAGTGTGCGATAACCACAAACAACTCAAAAATTAAGTTTTCTTAAAATTTGAAAACAACGCGGAAAACTCTTTACTTTCGCTTGGGTTTTTCGCGCAAGGACGACTATTTTGAGGTAGTCAGGCACATATCTTCAACTGAATGCGTATCAAAGGGGAACCGTGGTCGAAAATCGATCATTTCTTTTCGTGCGTTCGATGGAAGCAGACGTCGTGGGAGTGGAATCATCAACCAGCAGCGACGGAGAATGCACCTTCTGCGTGGTTAAAACCTCAAACGCTCAGGTCGCATCTCTCATTCGCTTGCTGGCCATCAAGGCGAGAACCAGCAGCGACTGAAACTGGATTCTGAGTCTGTTATTGGATCTAAATTTAGGTCTTGAACTCAGGGTCCAGTTCTCTATTCCAGACTTCTATTCGGTTCTTCTTAAAACCATAATAATACTCCTAAAGAATTATACGGAATTTACTTTGCTGTACCTCTATACAACCCATTTTTGTCGTGCATACGACTTACTTTACTATGGGGTGCCTGTTCAAAATTTACCCTCTGAGAGAGTGATAAGTTTTTAATCGTGAATATCTATTGTTGTATCTAATGAATCAACATAATTCTTGCGACATGCCGACATGGAAATATGATCACAATTTTATGATAAAATTTTCAGTTTTGTGACATAGTCTCAAATAATTCAAAATTAAACTTTTCTGAAATGTTTGGTATAAACGAGTATCAAAGAGGATAATTCAAAAGGCGCGTTTGCCTTTCTCGTATTTTTAAAGCTCATAGCTCAGTGATCTGTGAAAGGATTTATATAATCTAACTACCAATAGAATCGAAATTTTTCAATTTAAACGTGTATAGCAAAAGCATTGAAGTATTTCAATAGTACACTATTGAAAAACCTGTCTCATTTGCTCCATGTCAACACCAGCCAATCAGAACGCGTTCTAAGGAAGAGAACAGAATATCTGCTGCTGTACAACAAATCGTCCGAAAAAATGTTCCGAAAAGTGGTGAATATCGCAGTGAGTTCCTCAATTTGGCCTTGTGAATGCTAGAAACGAATCCCTACAGCATATTGATAGTTTCTTTCAATAAATTATGCAAATCCGAAATGAAATAATCAACAATAAAATTCTGTATGCGGCTATTTTTATAGCCGTTAGGACCGCCCATTAGTGAAAAAGCTACAAACGAAATCACATAAAAGGAAATCTTTTAACAAAAATTCAATCAGTTTGGATTCTATCGCATCTGCGAGCAGATGTGTTTTGTGTCGTCTGCACGCTTTCGACAAGAGCGATTACGTCACAGCTGCCAGTCATTAGCATTGGGAAAAAACAACGGTGGAGAGCATTACACAAAATCAGCCGTTCTAATGGCTCTAAAAGTTTTCTAAAAAACTATTAGGATTTGTTGTTCGCAAATCGAAGGTAATTATCCTCAGTTTAGTGCAAATCAAGAACAGTTTAGTTAGATTTGTGCACTTTTCGCTGTGTGAAATTTACAGTAATCGAGATCAAGTGAAGCCTTTTTTTGCGAAAAATGTTCCAGAGTTTAATGTCGTAGAGAATTACGCAATTTGACTCTTCTGAATGCTGGAAACGAATCCCTACAGCATATTGATAGTTTCTTTCAATAAAATATGCAAATCCGAAATGAAATAATCGACATTAAAATTCTGTATGCGGCTATTTTTGTAGCCGTTAGGACCGCCCATTAGTAAAAAAGCTACAAACGAAATCACATAAAAGGAAATCTCTTAACAAAAATTCAATCAGTTTGTATTCTATCGCCCCTGCGAGCAGATGTGTTTTTTGTCGTCTGCACAGCTAGTTTCGCTTTCGACAAGAGCGATTACGTCACAGCTGCCAGTCATTAGCATTGGGAAAAAACAACGGTGGAGAGCATTGTCAGCCGTTTTAATGGCTCTAAAAGTTTTCTAAAGAACTATTAGGATTTGTTGTTCGCAAATCGTAGGGAAATATCCTCAGTTTACTGCAAATCAAGAACAGTTTGCTTAGATTTGTGCACTTTTCGCTGTGTGAAATTCACAGTAATCGAGATCATGTGAAGCTTTCTTTGTTTTTGCGAAAAATGTGAAAAAGGGGAATGCGTGCATAATTCATACAATTGATATTCGGAAGTGTTAAGGAACATGTCAGTTGTTTTCGTATTCACGACATCCAGTTATGTCTCTGACATTACCCATCCGCCTCTTTTCGGTCGGGCTTATGCCATGTTGATCTAAACAGTGTCTCGTGAACCAGACCCTGTCAGCTTGGAGCGAAATCAATCTTCGAAAAAATCTCACAGTTGTTCAAGTGAGGAAATATTTTATCAAAGATGGGCACTAAATGGTGTTGCGGCACGATGGTTTTATTGGCGTAACGCATGTCAACACACAATCTAACTTCTTCAAGATTTTCAAGTTTTGGTCTAACGACGGTGAACCACGAGGTGCGTTTTCGATTATATCCTATTTCAATAGTCTGTCTAACTCCTGTTCTATTTGTTGTGTCTTACTGTGTCTACTTGCCAAGTCACCAGGTATGAATCGACGCATCGAGCATCTCTTTCCAGACTGCCTAATATCTGGTGATTGCATAGGACGCAGTAGGTCAAGTGTAGTCCCCATTCGTCGACCAAACATGAGTACACTCGGCGATTTTTGTCCAGTGGTTTCACTTGGCGTTTAACGATAAGTTGCCAGAAATACCTCGAGTGTCTCCTGGAGGAGTTCTTGTTAATTTTCTTCATAGCTCTTTTCATTTAATCTACAAAACATTCCACCTGTCCGTTAGATTGCGGGTGGTAAGAAGCAGTCAACATTTGTTTGATACCATTGTTTTTGCAAAATGATTCTCATCTTATCTCATCTCTCCTAAACTCATCACTGACAAATTGAGCTGCATTGTCCGACACTATTACCATCGGCAATCTAAGTCGTAAAAAAGAGTTTCTTAGATTTTGGATCGTTACCTTCGTCGTCATCGTAGATGACGAATATATCTCCGGCCATCGAGAAAATGCATCAACGATGACAAAGAAATATACACCATCAAAGTCCAAGGCATCCGACAAATCAATAACACTGAAGTACTGAGTTCCTGACAACTTTGCGAAGAAGTCATCAGGAGTAGGAAGTGGATACTTGTTCGCTTCTAATACTGAATTCAGTCCCGTTGAAAAGTCCGCACAAATCCGAACCATCGGATCTCCATCGGCGTCACGTTGAGCCTTTCGAACTGCAACAATAGGTGCCACCCAGGCTGAAAAATCTACTCATTGAAGTACTCCCTTGTTCTGCAACCGGATAAGTTATTTTTCGACGAGCCGCTGTGAATGAAACGGTACAAGTCGTTTTGTCTTGAAAACTGGTTTTGGCCCAGCTGTCAAGAACAGTTGGATCTTTGCTTTCGTACAAAGTCCAAGTCCATCTTGAAAAACAGCTCACGAGGTCTAGAAATCGATCCCCTATTGTTTGGTATAAGTTATTATTTGAAATATTTACGCTAAAAAAGTTGTGTTTATTTGACCATCCGCAGAAACTGGTAAGTATTTTACATTAATATTAGAAAAGCAAGATATTTCAAAGGAGTTTGTTGATGGGGGTCTGAGCCCTAAATTAATTTTAGTAAAGGGGTCCATGACCCAAAATAGTTTGGGAACCCGTGCTCTAAAACAAGTGGAAGTGGTTTGTCTGCTGCAGCCACCAACACTACAATGGAGCTGGAGTTCCATCAATTTATTGTTGATTAAAACTTCCACGAATTTGTGCCTACCACTGGAATTTGTATCCCAGTTGTATTTGTGTTTTGCAAACGTACAATCAGCAACAAAATGCATTTGACCACACTGCCAGCACGGACGTCGTGGGGCTACTTTTGGTGTATCTATTTTACCAGATTTTCTTTTGTAATTGGATGGTTCACCTCGGAAAACTGCGTTTACGTTTACCTTTGGATTCTCAATAACAGCTGTGTCATATTTGAGATTTTCTTTGTGTTGGTATTCCAGTAACAGCTTTTTGAGTGTCATTGGATCCGTCTCCGATTCGTTTTCCATTTTCGCAAGCAATCGTGTCCGGATGTCCTTATGGTTTTCGGAATGAAGTCCAGCTACAAACACAAAATATTTAAACTGGTCCGCCGTGATTTCTCGGATGTTAAAATCTTCATAAGCTCGATTAACGGAACTTGCATACGCGACAAAATCTTCTGCATCTCGTTTGGCTGTCTGCAAACACTGATAGCGTCGAAAAAAAAACCGATGATTGATGCCCGAACATATCCTTCAGTGTGGCAACTGTTTCTGCGAAAGAAACTTCTCGCGATGTTTTTGGCAAAATGAGATTAACGTATCAATCGTAGTTTACGGAACTCATCTTTTGCAGTAAAAGTCGCATTTTACAGTATCATTCAGTTTTTCCCCTACCTTGGTGAAAACTTCCTCATGCCGCGCATATCATTCCATTTTGCGGATCGTAGAAAAATTCTGTAATTGTGTTTGAGAGTGCTTCAGAAATTCATTGTCCTTTGGCTGCTCAAGGAAAGTTTTCTGCGCCAACTGTTGGTTTTCCATTATTCTGCTGAGCTGTGCTGTTGGCAACACTGCAAGCGGTGCGAGTTTTATGGAAGCATTTCTGGCAATCGATGCTGTTTCGTTGTCATGCGAACATGTTCCTGTGGAAACAAATAAACAAAACACAGGAGGCGAGCAGAAATAAGTGAAAAAAGTACGGGTGTGTAATGTCAAAGGCATAACTGTATGTCGTGAATACGAATATGACATGCTTTATTTATGCTTCCGAATTGGTATGCTTCCGAATTCGAATTGGTAGCTGATCGATTGTTTGAATTGTGCAACTTTCCTCTCTTTCATTACTAGAAATTTGAACGATGCGCCTAGACTAAATTACAGATTAATTACATTAAACATTCTGAAACGTAATTAAATATTATGAAATAAACAGTATAGTTCTTTATAATCAAATGATGGTGGCTCTGAAAAGAACTTCTTATGAAAGCGTTCGTGATGGAGAGTGACGAGATGAGTTAGTTCAGCACGCAGACTCTGAATTCTAAACCCATATTCCGGAACTCTGAAACTTGAAGACGATTTTTCGCCATGACTACCAGAATGGGTTGTATAGAGTACAGTAAAGTAAAATTCCGCATAATTCTTTAGGAGTATTATTATGGTTCTAAAAAGAACCGAATAGAAGAAGTCTGGAATAAAGAACTGGACCCTGAGTTCAAGAAATAAATTTAGAACCAATAACAGACTCAGAATCCAGTTTCAATTCTAGAACTGCAATTTTTTCCCCTTTATGGGCTGCTCTGGCAGAGGGGGGTGGTTACAATGATCCGCACTTTCCATACCGGACGAACTAGGCTATGGTGCCCAAATGAACACTAGTAACGAAGGAGGAAACCGGCCTATCATTGATAGGTTCCCTCCAGCATGTAACCCAAGCGACAGATTCCTTTACGGTTATCAATTTGCAATGAAAGATACGAATATCTTCTATTATAAGTTCACCAGAGAGTTTGTTACTTGGGCAGGAAGTGTGTGCTTCACCCTGTAACCAGTCAATCATTGAGTCGTGCGTCTGTATCGTATTGGTATTTTGTCATCCTATCAACTGCTTCTGTGTCTTAAATGTCCTCGTCGATGAAGCTTTACAAAATTTCGCATTGTATCCGCTGCGGTCTTGGCCCTGCTTTCCTATATAGTCTGTTATGTCTGAAGCGGTACTTACGATTATTACTTTAAAGTTCCTAAATCAATGTAGATATGTTTGGTCTACTAACACTATCCAATCTAATCTATTCTGATTGTTTCTATCTTTGTCGATGTTACGTTACGTTTCCTTTTGCCCCATTGCGTTGCTTTTTACTATACCGGAGAAACCTGTTAATATCACAAGCTAATAGATTATCAAGAATAAAGGAATAGTAATAAGATTGATAATAATAATAATTACAATAGTAATAATAATAATAAAAGTGACTGTTAATGCACAATTGCATGCCAGAAGACAAGTTAAGTGAGCTTCACTGTACATGAATGTTATTTTACGATCAATGTTATTTTTCGATCAGTTTTATTAGTAGTTGAGAGAGTTTGCGATTACACTCGTCTGCGATACAGGCTTTCCGGCATATTCTACGTAATATGCTTTCCGGTAGAGACAAACTTTGTTCATATAATAATGTACGCAGACTATATAAGGGCAGTGCAGATCAGACCAGACACGATACTGTTCTATTACGGTATTACGGTACTGTGGTATTACGGTACTACAGTACTACGATACTTCGATAGTATATCAAGTTTTTATATTCGTCGTGATTGTCGTAGTCATAGTAATTGTTTGTCATAGTCATTATAATATACTAGTCAGTTAATCAAGAATAAACGCGTACCAGTTTATTACATCATATCCAAAGTGTTCCGCGATGTCCCCATCCGTGCGAAAGCTGTGCCTTGGCTCAATGTATCCGAAGTGTCCGCAGTGTCCCAATCTGCACGAAAGCCGTCCCAGGCTTAAGTTGGAAGCCGTCCCAGACTTCATATTTCCGTACAATTTAAACACAACGTAGGGTTCACATGAGCCTCATCATAATCTTGTGGTGAGCGCCATCATAAGTTTGGTGCCGTGACCAGGATTTTCCTTGCGAGACGAACGAAGAGTTACCAGAATTCTCCTTGCGAGACGAACGAAGAGTTACCAAAATTCTCCTTGCGAGACGAACAATCAGTTACCAGAATTCTTCTTGCGAGACGAACAATCAGTTATCAGTTTAATGTAATGTATCGGCCGCGACGGTTGAAATGTGAAAATGTAGTCCAATTTGCCATACGGTTTTTCATTACCGTTCATAATATAAAGAAATAAGTGCAATTCTTAAGAAGAAAACGATAACCCATGATCACCACGTGAATGGGTGCAATTGCTTGCCCGAAACCGCCATTGTTAAAGTTTCAGAACGACCTTCATTGTCGTTTACATTCTGTTCACAATGAACTGGAAGTATTCGTGACAGCACGCAGCTGTCTGTGTTTCAATTATATTCACAGTTTGATGTGCGGCGAAAACCAACTATCGATAGAAACGATAACCAGAAAGTACTCAATTCAGTGTAAAACTATTCCGCAAAACGAAAATGATGTTCAGAAAATACGTGTAACATGTGCCCAAAATGCCAGTATGGCAACGTTCCCATTGTGTCTTGAAATTCATCATCGAATAATAAAATTGCATGCACTTGTAAATTTAAATCGCCGCAGATTTCCGTTGTATAATGTCACTCTAACTGTGATACTTATCGATTATCGAAATGTGCGCACCTTCACTCACAGTCATTCATTTCCAGTAATACCAGAACGGCCGGGTACCCATAAGAAGTAAACAGCATCTGAAATGTTGAGGTCTTCAATTTGAGTTCATTCGAACTGAGTGCTTTTAAGGCTGCCTGACTGTCGGAACAAACATAAATTCGTTTACCACAGATCCTCTGCTGAAGTGCCGATTGTACTCCACACAGAATCGCGTAGATTTCTGCTTGGAACACAGTACAGTATCTACCAAGTGAATAAGACTGCTCCAGCCTCATTTCACGACAGTAGACACAAGCACCAGCACGATTATTCAACAGAGAACCGTCCGTATAACAAACGATGTGTTCATCAAGTTGTCGCTCCCAATAACCAGTCAACCATTCCTCACGAAGAGGATAGCTCACATTGAATGTTTTTAAAGGAAAACTGCATGCGAGAGTTAGGTCACTAGGAGCGAGTAAATACTCATCCCACGGAACCATTTGAGACCACAAGCGAGTGTGGCTGGTAGCATAATCTAATGTGTTACTACACGGCTATCTAGGCTGCTCAGAGAGGGAAGTTGACATTGATGGCCAACTTCCATGGATGACCGAGCAGCCACCAAATAAACAAAACACACGAGGCGAGCAGAAATAAGTGAAAAAACATGATTAATCCACCTAACATTGAGATGATACCTGTAACTAGGGGAACGTGCCACTTGAGCCAATTAGTTCTGATAACACAAATTTGGCTAGCCCCAAAATGAAATTGAAATAGTTTTAAGCCCAACTTTGAAGAGCTTTTAGTAACATTATTTTCTATGACGGTTTGAATTATAAAAACTCATCACCCTGTAATTTCAAAATTGGAAGTCGGAGTCGGATTTAATTAACAAATTTTGTGTGGAATTTTAATTTTTGTTTATTGAATTCGTTTTGGCCTTCTTTTAACTTTTCTATTCTCGATACTTTTGGACACAGAATTCGGAAATCGATGTGGCCGAAATCAGTTAAATTCGCATAATTGAACATTGGATTCGAAATTTTTGAAAACCAGCCATTTTAGAGAAATTGTACTGCATTCCACATAAAATTTTTTGTGTGCCTTCCGGGATCGAAAACCGAATACCAGTAAAACTGAAATAAGTTTATTTGGTCGTCGACTCTCAAAAACTGTGAATCCGATAAACCCGATAAATATATGTGAAAGTTTTACACTAATCAACCTGTATCTCCTGAACAGGAAGTCGGATATGATTAGAAAACATGCAGTTTTTATTTGAATGTTAGATGGACGCAACCGTTTCAGCCAGTTGGAGGTTCGAGCAGAATGAGTTTTTGTTTGAGTTTTACATTGTTTTAATTTCAATACATATATCATCCTGTTGTTCCGGAACCAGAAGTCAGGTACAAATGATATTAAGAAGCCTTCTATGAGAGCATAGGACTGTTCATATGAGTCTAAGTTTGTAGAAATCAGTTAAGCCATTTCCGAGAAAAATGAATACGAATTGGGCTTCGATCTACTTCCCCACCCCCCATACTCGCCAGATTTAGCCCCCAGTGACTACTGGCTCTTTGCTGATCTTAAAAAAATGCTCCAGGGAAAAAGATTTGGCTCAAATGAGGAGGTCATCGCTGAAACTAAAGCTTATTTTGAAGCGAAAGATAAATTTTTCTATAAACATGGTATTGAAAAATCGGAAAAACCTTGGAACCATTGTATGACCCTAAAAGGTGATTATGTTGATGAATAAAAAAAAATTTTCAAAAAAAGGTTGTTTCCATTGTTAGTCTCGGGACTTATTGATCCATGTGTTAACAGCCATATACCATTCGAATCAGTTCGTCGAGATCAGCAAATGGTTGTGTGACAAATAATTTCACTCAATTTTTTTCGGAGATGACTCAACCATTTTCTACCAACTTAGATTCATATGAAAAGTCGTATACTCCCAAACAAGGTTCCTGAATTGTGTTTGGTTCCGACCTCTGGTTCTGGAACTACAGGATGATATGTGAAACGAAATTAAAACTGTGTAACTCATTTTTCTCGTAGAAAGCTGAAACGATCTAACATTCGAATGAAATCTAAGAATCATCTAAGATTCGAATGCAAAGTTTTGAGATTCTATAAAACATCTTGTTTTTCAGTCAGATCCAACTTCCGGTTTTGGAGATACAGGGTGATTAGTATAAAAATGTATATTTCACATAAATTAATAGGTTTATAGGGTTAGCAGATTTGGATAGTCGATAACCAAATGAACTTATTTCAATTTTTGGTTGTATTCAGTTTTCGTTTCGGAAGGCACCCAAAAATTTAATTCGCACTACGATTCCTCAAAGATGTCTACACTGATTTTCAAACAGATTGAAACAAATGTAAACAATACAGCTACTCAGGTGAATTTGTCTGACTTCGGCTACACCGAATTTCGAATTCCGGTTCCAGTATCGAATCGTTTTTCAAAGTTCAATCGTTTTCTAAAAAAAAAGTCAAATTGCATTTCAGAAACAAAAGTTCGAATTAAAATAAATCCAATTTTATCTAATTTAGACTTCCGTTTCTGGAATTGTAGGATGATGAATTTTTTAAATTCAAAGCGATATAGAAGATGACAATCCCGAAAAGCTTTAAAGTTGGACTCAAAAATATTGCAATTTCTTCGTCATATGGCCATATGAATCGGTTTGGGTTATGCTGGTTCCTGAATACCGGCTCTGGAAGTACCTTATATTACCCTAAACTCTAAAGTGGAATTTACTTCGACATATCATGGAATGTTTAATCGATTGTTACACTTTTAGATTCAAATTCGATCCGATTTACAGTTTCGACATTACAGAGTAATGAGTGATTAAAATCTCAAATTGCCACTTAAAACGACGGACATTAAAATAATGTCATGAAAACTGAAACACCGAAGAATATTCATGCAAAAAACACATGCCGATTGATAGAAAAGGTATCATCTCACTGCTAGGTGGATTAAGCTTGTTTTTACCTTTTTTTTATTAATATAAAAAATAGGTATAGAATTCGCTCAAACTTTAGAAAAATTTTCCGAGACCCGGAGGGCCGAGTGGTATATACCAATCGATTCAGTTCGACGAACTGAGCAAATGTCCGTATGTGTGTGTATGTGTGTGTGTCTGTATGTGTGTTGTCAACTAAGAGGTCGAGATCTGGATGGCTGGACCGATTTTGATCAAACTAGTCGCAAATGAAAGGTCTTCCCGTCACCCTGAACGCTATTGAATGGTTTTGAGATCGAATGTTATACGAAATTTTGTGTAAAAATTTTCAGTTTTTTGACAATATCTGTCACATTTGACCTTGAAAACAGAAACTTAAATTCCTCACGGCAATAGCTATCCAACAAGCCATAGATTCGTTCCTTTTTACCTTTTTTTATAAATATAAAAAATAGGTATAGAATTCGCTCAAACTTTCGAAAAAATTTCCGAGGCCCGAAGGGCCGAATGTCATATACCAATCGATTCAGCTCGACGAACTGAGCAAATGTCCGTGTGTGTATGTGTGTGCCTGTGTGTGTGTGTTGTCAACTAAGAGGTCGAGATCTCAGAGATGGCTGGACCGATTTTGATCAAACTAGTTGCAAATGAAAGGTCTCCCCGTCACCCAGAACACTATTGAATGGTTTTGAGATCGGATGTTTACTTTTTGAGTTATACGAAGTTTTATGTCAAAATTTTCAGTTTTTTGACAGCATCTGTCAAAATTGACCTTGAAAACAGAATAAATTTTCAGACTTAAATTCCGCACGGTAATAGCTATCCAACAAGCCATAGATTGTTAAAATCCGTCCATTTTTAACGGAGATATCGAAATTTTTGTGTAAGCGACTTTTTCCATATTCCAGCAGTAGAAGTTTTGAGCGCTGTCTGGCAAAGAAATGCTTGGGAGAAACGGAAAACACGATTTTTTATACTGTCACATACATTTGTTTCTAAGTACCCAACAGTCTGTGTACATAATCTTTTTTCATGACTTTTTGCTTCGGACCGATTTTAGCACGGTTCGTTTTTGGCAACATAATCGTTCGAATATGACATATGTAAACCAGATGATGGCAGCATTTTTGAGTTGAAATTAATTTCATAATTACATTCATTTAAACTACTTACAGCAATATATGCTGGAAGAGCATAACACCCATATACCATTCGAATCAGTTCGTCGAGATCAGCAAATGCATGTGTGACAAATAATCTCACTCAATTTTCTCGGAGATGTTTTCTATATACTCAGATTCATATGAAAAGTCGTATGCTCCCAGAAAGGGTTCCTGAATTATGTTTGGATCCGACTTCTGGTTCCGGAACTGCAGGAAGATATGATTTGGATAGTTCAGTTTTGGTGGTATTCAGTTTTTGATTCGGATTTAATTCGCACTACGATTTTTCAAAGATGTCTGCATTGATTTTCAAACATTTTGAAACAAATATATACTATACAGCTCCTCAGGTGAATTTATCTGACTTCGACTACACCGATTTTCGAATTCTGGTTCCAGTATCGAATCGTTTCTTAAAGCTCAAAGCATTTTCTCAAAAAAGCCAAATCGACAAAAACAAAATTATTAACTGTAGCTTGATACGGTCAACTCTAGAGTATGCATCATTTCTATTTCCGAGACATTCAACGCCTTGAATCAATCCAATGCAAATTCGTCCGTTTTGAACTTCGTCGTCTTTCGTGGACCTTCCGAGCTACGAAGATCGTTGCCAGCTGATTGACCTACACGGAAAGACCGAAATCAGCATTTTGGCGAAAAAATTAGTTGATTTTCTGATTTTAGTTAGTTATTTTTTGAGACAAATCTTACTTTCGGTAATTTAGATTTTTTATTTCTAATTCCCTTAATAATAATAAAATATTTGTTGAAATGGTTATTTTTTAGTTGAATTCACCAATTAAACGTGCTGTCATTTCTTAGCTAAAGCACGCTTCATATCCATTCAACTAATAAAACGTTGTTTTCAACCAACATAAATGGTTGAATTGGTTTCTGCCATTTGCAGCTATATGGCGCTCTGTCACCGAAAAAACGTTAACACCGTAATGACTACTAGCCACTAGATGGCACATGACTACCGAAAAAAATTCCAGTCACGATTATCTTTTCTATATTGGCAGGTATAAATACGATGTTGTATTGGAGAGAAAGACATAAGCGAAACATAAACTTCTTTTTGAAAATTTTTCTTCTAAATTGCTGTTTTCTTCATTCGACTTCGCGAAATTGACTATCTCACTGAAAACTTTGAACACTCGGTACAAGTAATACACCGGACAGCGTAGCCCAGAAGGTTGGAAGATACAAAAAACATCATTTGACATATACAATTTGAGTGCAATTTCGAAACTCACTTCACTGTTCCCCGTAAAACCATTATTACGCACAATCGCTTTAGATGCGCACAAATTCTGAATAAATACACTTTCCACTAACAGTTTACGTCATTTTTACATATCGGTTTAGAAATTTATATATGGATATATCGTAACACATGCGAAAAACATCTAAATAATTTGCAAGCAGTTTCAACAAGACTGTCCCTTTTAGCTTTTTAATGGATTGTTTTGCTTTGACACTTCTCATGAGTTTTTAGCTAATAAACTTGTTAATAGAACCAATTTCATTTTTGTTTTCTTTGTCCTGTCCTTCAGTAAAGATGGTGATAGATAAATAGAAACAAATTTTCTGATTTTAATAACAAAATTTGTTGTCAATGAGAATTTCGTACTGGATTGAAATATTGCTGGTTTGTGTCCAGAATATTCGCCAACTAAACACATTCTCTGAAAATAAGAGTTTTTTTCAGCAAAGTAAATTCTCAATTTTAACTAATTTTATAGTTATTATGGAAATTTTGTTGTTAAAATCAACTAATTCAAAATTTGTAACACGAATTAGGCGCAGAGCTAATCTCGGTTGTTCCGTGTAGATTTGCTCTCTGTTGGACGTGACGTCTGTAAGGTCATTTTTGTCACTGATTTCGTATAGACTGTTCAGATCTTCTACAATCGTTACACTTAGATAGTCACTACCGTACTCTTCGTTTCCAACCATTTCTTGGAATACTCTCATCTAGAACTAACTACGGTTATTAAGAACCTTTAATAATTGCTCCAATGTATTTGACCATCATCATTCTCGTAATGCTCTTAAAATGCTGTTTCTCAGTTATCTGTCTCGATAGGTTCTAGTAACTAGAATACTATATTTAGTATTAGTTTTCTCTCATCATTGTATAATTTCTAAGTTTTAGTTTTTATGTATTATGTATTATTTGGATAATTCTAATCTGTAGATTCAAACGATGAGGAGGTTTTATGTCTGCTGGAGAGAAAGTTTTAACTATACTAGCTCCACTGGGCTTTTCCCTGCTCCACAATTACAGAATGGTTAATTTTTAAAATTCAAACGGATATAGAAGATGACAATCCCGAAAAGCTTTAACTATTGCAATTTATTCGTCATATGGCCATACGAATCGGTTTGGGTTATACTGGTTCCTGAATACCGGCTCTGGAAGTACCTTAAATAACCGTGAACTCATTGTACCGTAAACCGATTGTCACACTTTTGGATTCAAATTCGATCCGATTTGCAGTTTCGCCATTATAGAGCAATGAGTGATTAAAATCTCAAATTGCCGCTTAGAACGACGGTCATAAAAATAATGAAATGAGAACTAAAACACCGAGGAATATTCATGCAAAAACACATGCGGTTTGATAAAAAAAGGTATCATCTCACTGCTAGGTGGATTAAGCACGTTTTTAACGTAGATATCGATATTATTGTCTAAGCGACTTTTCGCCATATTCCAGTAGTAAGAGTTTTGAGCGCTGGGTGACAAAATACTGTCTAGGAGCAACGTGGAACACGATTTTTTATACCATTGTTTCTAAGTACCAAAAAACTGTGTACAGTATACTTTTTCATAAAATTTTGCCTCGGACCGATTTTAGCAACGAACCGTGCAACATAATTGTTCGAATATGACATATGTAAACTAGATGATGGCAGGTTTTTCGAGTTGAAAGCAATTCCATAATTAGATTTGGATCGTCGATAACCAAATAAACTTATTTCAGTTTTAGCGGGATTCAATTTTCGATTCGGAAGGAACCCAAAAATTTATTTCGCACTAAAATGTCTACACTGATTTTCTAACAGTTTGAATCAAATGTAAACTATACAGCTCCTGAGGTGGATTTAACTGATTTCGGCTACACTGATTTTAGAATTCCGGTTCCAGTATCGAATCGTTTCTCAAAGCTCAATCCTTTTTAAAAAAAGGCCAAATCGAATTTCAAAAACAAAAATTCAAATTTAACGGATTTATGGTCCCATATAAAATTAATAAATTTCATCTGATTCTGGAAGTACAGGGTGATGAGTTTTTAAAATTCATACCGATATAGAAGGTGATAATCCAAAAAAAAAACTCAATCTAATCCAGAAAAACTCACAGTAGGACTCAAAACTATTGCAATTTATTCGTCATATTCATTTATGGCCATACGAATCGTATTCGATTATGCTGGTTCCTGAATATCGGTTCTGGTAGTACCGTAAATAACCGTAAACTGTAAAGTGGAACTTATTTCGACATCTCATGGAATGTTCAATCAAATAACATGTTTAGATTCAAATTCGATCCGATTTGCAGTTTCGACATTATAGGGCAATGAGTGAATAGAAACTTGCAGATGATCAAAAAAAGGTATCATCTCACTGCTGGGTAGATAAAGCATGTTTTCTACCTAGAATTCGCTCAAACTTTAGAAAAGTTTTCCGAGGCCCGGAAGGCCGAATGTCATATACCAATCGATTCAGTTCGACGAACTGAGCAAATGTCCGTGTGTGTGTTTTGTCATCTAAGAGGTCAAGATCTCAGAGATGGCTGGTCTGATTTTGGTCAAACTAGCAAATGAAAGCTCTTCCCGTCACCCTGAACGCTATTGAATGGTTTTGAGATCGGATGTTTACTGTTTGAGTTCCACAAAGTTTTATGTCAAAATTTTCAGTTTTTGGCAATATCTGTTACATTTGACCTTGAAAACAGAATATGTTTCCAAACATAGATTTTGCACGGTAATAGCTATCCAACATGCCATAGATTGTTAAAATCCGTCCATTTTTAACGGAGATATCGACATATTTGTGTAGGCGTCTTTTCCCACTATTACAGCAGTAGGAGTTTTGAGTATTGTATGACAAAGCAATGCTTGGGAGCAACGTGAAACACGATTTTTTATATTGTTACATACAATTGTTTCTAAGTACCAAAAAGACTGTGTAGACATCCTTTTTCATGACATTATGCCTCGGATCGAATTTAGCACGGTTCGTTTTTGGCAACATAATCATTTGAATATGACATATGTAAACCAGATGATGGCTGAATTTTCCAGTTGAAAGCAATTCCATGATTATATTGATTTAAACTACTTACGTCAATAAATGTTGGAAGAACGTTACACCCATATACCATTCGAATCAATTCGTCGAGATCATCAAATGCGTGTGTGACAAATAATTTCACTCAATTTTCTCGAAGATGACTCAACCTTTTTCTACCAACTCAGATTCATATGAAAAGTCGTATGCTCCTAAACAAGGTTCCTGAATTGTTTTTGGATCCGATTTCTGGTTTCGGAACTACAGGATGATATGTGAAAAGAAATTAAAATAGTGTTACTCATTTTTCTCGTAGATGGCTGAACCGTTCTAAGATTCGAATGAAATTTAAGAATCATCTAAGATTGAAATGAACATTTTTTTAGATCCTATGAAACATTTTGCTTTGCAGTCAGATCCAACTTCCGGTTTAGGGGATACAGGATGAGTAGTATAAAAATGTCTATTTCACATAAATTAATCAGGTTTATCGGGTGTACAGATTTGGATAGTCGATAACCAAATAAACTTATTTCAGTTTCAGTGGTATTCAGTTTTCGGTTCGGATTTAAATCACACTGACATCCGATTCTGCAACTTCAGGATGATGAATTTTTAAAATTCAAACCGTTATAGAAGATGAACATCCCGAAAAGCTTTAAAGTTGGATTAAAAACTATTGCAATTTATTCGTCACATGGCCATACAAATCGGTTTGGGTTATGCTGGTTCCTGAATACCGGCTTTGGTAGTACCTTAAATAACCCTAAACTCTAAAATGGAGCTTACTTCGACATGTAATGTCATGGAATGTTCAATCGATTGTCACACTTTTAGATTCAAATTCTATCCGATTTGCAGTTTCGACATTACAGAGTAATAAGTGATTAAAATCTCAATTTGCCGCTTGAAACGACGGTCATTAAAATAATATCGAAGAATATTCGTGCAAAAAACACATGTGGATTGATAAAAAAGGTATCATCTCACTGCTAGGTGGATTAAGCTCGTTTTATTTATATAAAAAACGTCCTTAATCCACCTACCCACTTGTACTCGGCGGGCAGATTTCCCCCCAGACGGTTGGCTATGTCTGCCAGCCATTTTTGCCGGAATTCTGCCTGAATTTCGGCAAAAGTCTGGCAACAACCGTTTCCAGCAGAGAATTTCGCCTAGCGGTTATTAACGGATCTGTTTCTGCCAGATTCTTGCCATACAAGATTGGCAGAACCGTTTTGAATCGGTTCTACATTTTTAGAGTCTTGATTTAATTTTTTTCATTAAAAAGTACATATGAAAGGCAATAAATACATACCCTTCATATATACTAATTATGAAAATGTTATTGCCAATAACAGTGCTTTCTCACTACCAAACATACACATATTTCAGTCTCATTTACCATCGTTTTTTGTATGTATAAAAAAAGAAAGAAAATATAATAATGTATATAAAAAAAGGAAAAAAGAAGGAAGAGAGAAATAAACAAGACACATACGGCGAGATAATGACGCAATTTCGCCTGAACAATTTTGACAGCAGCCGGAATGTAGCCAGTCTTCTGACGGTTGCCAGAATTCCTCACAAGCGGGTAGCATTGAGATGATACGCTTTTTTTGGAACATAGAACTGTTCACATGAATCTAAGTTTGTAAAAACAGTCAAGCTATCTCGGAGAAAAATTAATAAAATTATTTCTCACACACAAATTTTATTATCTCGACGAACTTCTTCGAATGGTATAAGGATGTAGTTGTGAAGTTGTGTTCTTCCATCAATTATTGTTGCAAGCAGTATAAATCAATATTAATATGAAATTGTTTTGAATTTGTAAATACTGCCATCTTTCTAATACATATGTAATGTTCAAACGATTATGTTTCCAAATCGAACCGTGTAAAAACCGAAACGTCATGAAACAGAGTGTGCTGCATAGTCTTTTATGTGCCAAGAAACAATTGCATAAAACAGTATTGAAAACCGCGTTTCACTTTGCTCCAAAACATCGCTTTATCATCAAGCGCGTAAAACTCCTACTATCGGGATAAAGCGAAAAGTCGCTTACACAGAAATATAGCTGTGTGAAAACTGTACGTATTTTAACAATATATGGCTTGTTGGATAGCTATTACCGTGCGAAATCTAAGTCTAAAAGCATATTCTGTTCTAAAGTTGAATTACGACAGATATTGTCAAAAAACTGATAATTTTGATATAAAACTAAATAACCTAAAAAGTAAACATCCGATCTCAGAACCATTCAATAGCGTTCACGGTGACGTTTCATTTGCAACTAGTCCGATCAAAATCGGTCCAGCCATCTCTGAGATCTCGAACTCTTAGTTGACAACACACATACAGACCCACACACATACACACACGGACATTTGCTCAGTTCGTCGAGCTGAATCGATTGGTATACGACACTCGGCCCTACGGGCCTCGGAAATTTTTTCTAAAGCTTGAGCGAATTCTATAACTATTTTTTATATATATAAAAACCTGTTTTAATCCACCTAGTGGTGTAATGATGCCTTTCTCATGTACATATAATATTGTGGTATTCTATTCAAAAATTTTCTCTTTGCTTTTTGAAAGAAACCAAGTGATTGTTTATGCATAACATACAGAATAAAACAGTGCTTTGATTGCGTAAGCCATCCTTAAGAGAACGAAATGGGTTCACTATTATATGCACTTCCGGCACCGCAACCCGAGAACCGGTATAATCGAAGTCGGTTCGTACGGCCACCAACTAACATGACACACAAACTCTTCCAGTACGCACCCTATAACTCCGGATTCAGAAGTCGGATCCGGATGAAATTCAGGAATTCCGTATGGGACCGGAATACCTTTCATTTGAATCTAAGTTTGTGGAAATCGGTCAAACCATCGCTGAGTAAAGTGAGTGAGATCCATTTTGGTATATATGACCACTATTTCTGGTACTTCCGGAATCGGATACCGGGAACCAGGATAATGATAATGACTATCGATTAGTGTAGTTTTGAGACCAGTTTAGAAAAATTTTCACGATTTTTTTTTCGCCGGTTTAAGTGACGGTGTACAATATTGAACACACTTTACCCTATAATTCCGGAACCGCAAGTCGGATCTGGATGAAATTCTGGAATTTCGTATGGGACCGGAAGACCTTTCATTTGATTCTTAGTTTGTGGAAATCGGTCAAACCATCGCTGAGAAAAGTGAGTGAGATCCATTTGGGTATATATGACCACTATTTCTGGTACTTCCGGAACCGGATACCGGGAACCAGGATAGCCGGAATCGGTTTGTTTAGTTGCCTACTGATAATGACTATCCATTTGTGTAGTTTTAAGACCAGCTTAGATAAATTTTCACGTTTTTTGTTTCGCCGGTTTAAGTGACGGTGTACAATATTGAACACACTTTACCCTATAATTCCGGAACCGGAAGTCGGATCCGGATGAAATTCAGGAATTCCGTATGGGACCGGAAGACCTTTCATTTGAATCTTAGTTTGTGGAAATCGGTCAAACCATTGCTGAGAAAAGTGAGTGAGATCCATTTTGGTATATATGATCACTATTTCTGCTACTTCCGGAACCGGATACCGGGAACCAGGATAGCCGGAATCGGTTTATTTAGTTGCCTACTGATGATGACTATCGATTTGTGTAGTTTTGAGACCAGTTTAGAAAAATTTTCACGTTTTTTGTTTCGCTGGTTTAAGTGACGGTGTACAATATTGAACACACTTTACCCTATAATTCCGGAACCGGAAGTCGGATTCGGATGAAATTCAGGGGTTCCGTATGGGACCGGAATACCTTTCATTTGAATCTAAGTTTGTGGAAATCGGTCAAACCATCGCTGAGAAAAGTGAGTGAGATCCATTTTGGTATACATGACCACTATTTCTGGTACTTCCGGAACCGGATACCGGGAACCAGGATAGCCGGAATCGGTTTGTTTAGTTGCCTACTGATAATGACTATCGATTTGTGTAGTTTGAGACCAGTTTAGAAAAATTTTCATGTTTTCTGCTTCGTCGGTTTAAGTGACGGTGTACAATATTGAACACACTTTACCCTATAATTCCGGAACCGGAAGTGGGATCCGGATGAAATTCAGGAATTCCAGTTTTAAGACCAGCTTAGATAAATTTTCACGTTTTTTGTTTCGCCGGTTTAAGTGACGGTGTACAATATTGAACACACTTTACCCTATAATTCCTGAACCGGAAGTCGGATCCGGATGAAATTCAGGAATTCCGTATGGGACCGGAAGACCTTTCATTTGAATCTTAGTTTGTGGAAATCGGTCAAACCATTGCTGAGAAAAGTGAGTGAGATCCATTTTGGTATATATGATCACTATTTCTGCTACTTCCGGAACCGGATACCGGGAACCAGGATAGCCGGAATCGGTTTATTTAGTTGCCTACTGATGATGACTATCGATTTGTGTAGTTTTGAGACCAGTTTAGAAAAATTTTCACGTTTTTTGTTTCGCTGGTTTAAGTGACGGTGTACAATATTGAACACACTTTACCCTATAATTCCGGAACCGGAAGTCGGATTCGGATGAAATTCAGGGGTTCCGTATGGGACCGAGAAACCTTTCATTTGAATCTAAGTTTGTGGAAATCGGTCAAACCATCGCTGAGAAAAGTGAGTGAGATCCATTTTGGTATATATGACCACTATTTCCGGTACTTGCGGAACCGGATACCGGGAACCAGGATAGCCGGAATCGGTTTGTTTAGTTGCCTACTGATAATTACTATCGGTTTGTGTAGTTTTGAGACCAGTTTAGAAAAATTTTTACGTTTTTTGTTTCGCCGGTTTAAGTGACGGTGTACAATATTGAACACACTTTACCCTATAATTCCGGAACCGGCAGTCGGATCCGAATGAAATTCAGGAATTCCGTATGGGACCACGAGACCTTTCATTTGAATCCTAGTTTGTCAAAATCGGTTCAGCCATCTCCGAGAAAACCTAGTGAGATTATTTGACACATACACACACACACACACACAGACACAGATATGCTCAGCTCGATGAACTGAGTCGAATGGTATATGACACTTGGCCTTCCGGGCCAATTTTCACTAGTCGGTTTTTCAAGTGATTGCATAACCTTTCTATATGAGAAAGGCAAAAAGGTGAAGAAAAAACAAAACACGTTTCTTAGAGATGGCTGAACCGATTTTCACTAACTTAGATTCAAATGAAAGGTCTTATTATATAATTTTCCTGAATTTCATTTGGATCCGACTTTCGTTTATGAACCTTGTTTGGGACTATATTACCTTTCATATGAATCTGAGTTTGTAGAAAACGGTTTAGCCATCTCCGAGAAAATCGATTGAAATTATTGGTCACACACGCTTTTGCTTATCTCGACGAACTGATTGTTATGTTCTTCCAGCATTTATTGCTATAAGTAGTTTAAATCAAAATAATTATGGTGTAATATGAGCATTTAAGACTAAATCTTTCTCACACCCCAGACCACACGCACTTGACAAATTTCCAAAAGATGTAATATGAGCATTTAAGACTAAATCTTTCTAACACCCCAGATCACACGCATTTCCAAGAACACGCACTTGACAAATTTCCAAAAACACGTACTCGACAAATTTCCACTCGACACCATTCCAAGAAAACCCAAAATGCCTACACAAAACAAACACATTACCTACATGAAGGCGACCTACATGAAGGCAACCTACATGAAAGCAATTTACGCTGACCCAAAGAAAAGAGCGACATAGACATAAATTTCGGCAAGCGAAATGCAGAAAGCAATAAGTTACCCACCAGTGAATTGAAAACAAACAGACCTGACCTACTGTGACACTTCCCCTTCCTTGACACCCTCATGCCCGCAATTGAATACCAACCGACAAGAACTAGAGCGACAAGTGACTCAGGAACACACACTAACTCAAGCCGACACTCACGAGAATAACCCAACATGCTATCGCCCTCTCCTCTCCGTATCACACCCGCTCACTCTCATCAGGAAGCTTATTTCCTCTCTTACTCACAAAACATACAATGGACGACGTTATACAACTGATCCCATTGGTTAAACCTGACTTACACTGCGCGTTCTAACTCCTCCCACCTAGATTCTCACTAATTGTAAAGTAAATAAACTAACTAGCTAGCTCAGAAGAAGACAGACTATAAATTAAGACATTGATGAAAATAAAGATGATTATTGTTTCTTAGTCACACAAGACAAGTGCGTATTCAGTTTAAATGGCGACCGTTAAATAGTGTTTCGAACCGTGCAAACAGTGCAAAAAACTATAACATTTTTCGAGTTCGAGTTGCGGTTGAATATGACTATACGGAACGGATTATGGTGAAAGTAATCGTACCGAAGTTACCAAGTTCAAATTGAAAAAGAAGAGCAAGTGGCTACCAATAAATCGAATTCAATAACTGATAAACGAGTGTTTTGTGATGCAAAAAAAATGCAAATGACGATCGTTATTATCGTTAGTTAGTATCAGTTCGACTTTCGGTAATTGGTGCCCTTTTCATAGCAGTGAATAACCGGGAAACATCGTGCGACGTTAACTATGAACTACCCGAGAAATTTTGTGACGCTGGGTGCAGTTAATTGAATACTGATACTAGTTATGAACTACCCGAGAAATTTTGTGACGCTGGGTGCAGTTAACTGACTACTGATACTAGTTATGAACTACCCGAGAAATTTTGTGACGCTGGGTGCAGTTAATTGAATACTGATATTAGTGATGAACTTTCCGAAAACGTTGTGTTGCTGGTTGCAGTTAATCGAATACCGATGTTGGTTGGTTGGTCACTAAGGAAGGCTCCTCTACAGCACAAGGAGACGACGACAACGCTCACACACGAGTACCTACAACGTGAGGACGAGATGGAAGTAAACCAAAGGTACTGTGCTTAAATTAAGAATTAGGGATAACTAGCTAGGCAAATATTGATTTGAGACAAAACAACATTTGTGAATAGAGATTATGGGTTGGTTTTCGTCAGACGAAACCATCAATAACACAATAGCCTCCCCGTCGAGGGAAACGGAAGGCATCGCACTCTGCGCGTTAGTAGGAATAGCAATAGGCTATCTGCTACTGAAAGGTCTAATAAAATTAGCAATATACAGCAATATACAGAAAAAATAGCAATCAAGGCCGCACGACAGGTACAATTGACCAACGTTTAAATTTAGATTACGTATACAAACATTTTTTAGTCGACAATGGAAAATTTTTATAACGACAAATGGCCTTTAACGATCAAAGAGAAATTAAATGAAATTAAAATTCGTACCGAGGAAAAACGCAAACAGGCGATTCCCGACAAACACAAATGTGGTTACGCATGTATATTCATGTCCAGAAAACTACATACTATATCTTATAATTGCGAAAGGAAAGGTTTTTTCTTTAAAAAAAAAGAGAAAAATAATATAATTTTTTTTTAATATGTAATAAAATTTTTTATATAAATGTTATATATATCCAAGCGAAAATGAAATGCAAAATTATAAGGAGCTAGAAAAACTCCACATTTACGTAAAGAATTCTATCAACACGAAACTATCAGAAAAATTACTCGAAGAAAAATTGAATCGATGCCAAGAATTAAAAATAGACCTTGAAAATTTATTTATAAAGGAACAAGAAATTATCGACGACAAGACTTTCCACAACTTAGTAAAAAATACGAGACTGTGGACAGACGAAATTTGCGAAATAATAAAATTTAAACTAGCATGCATTAGAGCAACCAAAAACGACACAATGACACAAACAACAACCTCGTTTGACTTACGTCAGGCGGCGGCTCTTATCCAACCTTACGATGGTTCTCCCGAGAACCTAGACACATTTATTGACTCAGCTAGATTGCTGAATGAGTTAGTTCTGCCAGACCACATGGCCATGGCAATAAAATTTCTAAAAACCAGACTGTCCGGAAAAGCCAGACAAGGCATCCCTGAAACAGTCAATACAATCAATAATTTGATACAACTAGTCGAGGAAAGGTGTAAAATCACGACCACTCCCGAAAGTATAATAGCGAAAATAAACACCTTAAAACAGAAAAACTCAATAAACAGTTTTTGCGATGAAATTGAAAACTCGAAAATACCTATGTCGAGCAAAAAATCCCACTACCAGTGGCAAAATCAATGAGCACTAAGATAGGGGTAAACGCTCTAATAAAAGGGTGTAACAACACCGAATTAAAAATAATTCTCAAAGCTGGTAATTTAAGCAACATAAGAGAAGCAAACCAGAAAGCACAAGAATTGGGTACAGACGAAATAACCCACTCCCAAATATGGCACACACGTTTAGTTCAACAGCACCAACAACGTGTGAATAATTTTAATAGAGGGGCAAGACAAAATAATGCACCCAGATATCCAGTGCAATACAATAGGTATGCACAAAAACAATTATTTCATAATAAAAGAAATAATTATAACCATAATAATTTTAATAGTAATTTCAACCATAATAATTTTAATGCAAATAAACAAGAATTCCGGCATGAAGGTAATATGCGGAATACAACCAATTACCGTGGAAGACCCCGCAGAGATGGTCAATACCACGAAAATTTCCGAAGGAACGGAAATAACAGAATATTATTAACCAACGAGGAACAGACGGAAAATGCCTCACAAAATGAAACATTAAATATAATACCACGTCAGTACGAACAAGTACAAAATAATAACCAATACTCAATGAACCAAAATTTTTAAGAAAGACCTTGTATACCATGAATATACACGCCGCTAATTTTATCAAAGTAGGTATAAGAATGACAAATTCAATATGCACATTTATTATAGATTCAGGTGCAGATATATCAGTATTTAAAGCAAACAAAATATATCCACAACAAACAATCAATATAAATAATAAAATTAAACTTACCGGAATTACCGATGGCGAGATAGAAACCATCGCATCGATAGAAACAGAATTAATATTTAACAACGAAGTTTCTATTAAACATAGATTCCACCTAGTAAGCCCAAATTTTCCTATTTCTGCAGATGGCATCTCAGGTAGAGATTTCCTCTCGGCTCATAAATGCCTAATAGATTATGAATGTTGGATATTAAACTTTACAATTAACAATATTCCAATAGCAATACCGATTCAAGATACAATCGATAAAAACTACATTATACCAGGAAGATGCGAAGTTATCAAAATTTAAATATCAGTGAGGACATGGTACTACACTCACAGGAAATTAAACAAGGGTTATTTTGCGCAAGCGCAATTATTTCACCACAAAACCAATTCGTAAAATTTATGGATACTACTGACAAACCTATAAATGTCAGCCAATCAGAATTCAAGCCAATTTTAGAACCTCTAAGTAAGTACACAATTTTGAAAAACAACATGTACAAAAATAACACTAGAAAAAACAAAGTCCTAACTGAACTCGATTTAAGCAATGTACCCATATACGCTAAAAACAGCCTGGAAAAATTAATTTCAAATTATTCTGATATATTTTGCTTACCAGACGAACCAGTTTCGTCAAACAATTTTTATTCACAAAATATTGAACTGAGCGATAGAGTCCCAGTATACATTCCAAACTACAAAACGATTCACTCACAAAGCAACGAAATTGCAACACAAGTAAACAAAATGTTGAGAGATGATATTATCGAACCATCCATATCACCATATAACAATCCAATTTTACTAGTCCCGAAAAAATCAGAAAACAATAATACAAAATGGAGATTAATAGTTGATTTCCGGCAACTTAACAAAAAAATATTAGCCGATAAATTCCCACTGCCAAGAATTGATGCTATCTTAGATCAGCTTGGTAGAGCAAAATATTTTACAACTCTGGATTTAATGTCAGGATTCCATCAAATACCCTTAGAAGTAAACTCCAGGAAATTTACAGCATTTTCGACCCAATCCGGTCAATTTAAAAGGTTACCGTTTGGTTTAAATATCAGTCCAAACAGTTTCCAAAGAATGATGACAATCGCAATGTCAGGATTAACACCTGAGCATGCTTTTGTATATATATAGATGATATTATAGTAGTTGGATGCTCAATTCAACACCACCTTCAGAATTTAGAGAATGTTTTTGAACGCATTAGGAAGTACAACCTCAAATTAAACCTCAATAAGTGTAAATTTTTTAATACAGAAGTAACATATTTAGGTCACAAAATTACAGACAAAGGAATACTACCGGATAGTAATAAATACGAAGCAATAAAAAATTATCCTACACCAACAAGTAGCGACGACGTGCGAAGATTCGTTGCCTTTTGCAACTATTACAGAAAATTCGTCCCAAATTTCGCAATCATAGCCTACCCATTAAACCAGCTACTAAAGAAAAACCAGAAATTTTCATGGACATTAGAATGCCAACATGCTTTTGTAACTTTAAAATCCTTCTTAATGTCACCAAAACTTCTACAATACCCAGATTTTAATGAACAATTTATTTTAACCACAGACGCCTCAGACGTTGGATGTGGTGCAGTTTTATCACAAATAATTAATGGCAATGACTTACCAATAGCATTCGCCAGCAAAAGCTTTACACCCGAAGAAAAAAATAAATCAGTAATTTTGAAAGAATTGACTGCAATACATTGGTCAATTAATTACTTTAAGTCCTACCTATACGGACGCAAATTTACTATACGAACGGATCACAGACCGTTAGTATTTCTATTTAATATGAAAAACCCAACCTCCAAATTAACTAGAATGAGGTTAGATTTAGAGGAATTTGAATTTAATATAGAATATATCCAAGGTAAAAGCAACGTTGCAGCCGATGCGTTATCACGCATAATAATGTCTTCAGATGAATTAAAGGCAAACAGTATTTTGATGGTTAATACAAGGTCAATGTCAAGAAAACAAGAACTAATAAAAAGGGAGAAAGAACAAGATAAATTAAATAATACCAAAAATACTAATTATAAGAATAACTTAAGTAATAATCCTTGCATCAACAGTGAGCCTGATCAACTCTCTGTTTATTCAACGGAAACTCCTAGCGAAGTAAGAAACTTATTGAAAATGAGGTGTTTTTTCGAAAACAACCACATTATAATTGATACATATCAAGGGATACAAAAACAAAAACCGATGCATCGTGTAATTACAGAAATAAGAGATATCAGACGAACACTCGTGCTTGCAATCTCCAAATATGAAGAAGAAATGAGAAAATTAAAAGTTAGCAGAGTAGCAATCTCTTGCAATGATAAAATATTTGAAATGGTACCTATGGAAATGTTTAAAGGTCTCGTCCTAAAAACAATTAAAACATTACAAACTATTATCTACAAACCACTGAAGTTTATTAGTAAACCTCAGGAAATACAAACAATATTAAAGAATCACCATGAATTACCAACAGGAGGACACATCGGACAAAACAGATTGTACCTCAAATTAAGAGAAATATACACATGGAAATTTATGAAAAGTTCAATTGCTAATTTCATCAAGGCCTGTGAAATTTGCAAAAAGAACAAAATTATTAAACATACTAAAGAAAAATTACAAATTACTAATACACCTAACAAACCATTTGAAGTAGTGGCAATCGATACGGTTGGACCATTACCCAAAACGATCCATAATAATAGATACCTGTTAGCATACAGTGTGAACTAACCAAATACGTTGTATATATACCTATTCCAACCAAAGAAGCTAACATCGTAGCTAAAGCGTTAGTGGAAAATTTCATTTTAACTTACGGTAAATTTCTTGAGTTAAAAACCAACAGAGGAACCGAATATAAAAACGAGGTTCTAGAACAAATTTGCAAATTGTTAAAAATTAAACAAACCTTTTCGACAGCTTACCATCCTCAGACAATTGGTTCTTTGGAAAGAAATCACAGATGTCTCAACGAGTTTCTGCGATCTTTTATCAACGAACATCAATCTGACTGGGATGATTGGTTATAATACTATGCATTTTCATATAACACAACACCACACTCAGATCATGGGTATACACTCTACGAACTAGTTTTCGGCGTAAAAACCAGACTACCACAAGAAATTTATCCAGACAAAATTGAACCGATATATAATTTCGACATGTACAATAAAGAATTACAATACCGACTACACAAATCACACGAAATAGCAAACAAACATTTAATACACCAAAAAGAATTCAGAAAATCAACAACAGATCACCTATGCAATTCGATAGAAATACAATTGAACGACATAGTGTATCTACAAAACGAAAATAGACGCAAGCTAGATCCATTTTATATTGGTCCATTTAAAGTTACACAACTTCAAGATTCAAATTGCGAAATACAAAATTTACAATCAAAAGAAAAAACCATTGTTCACAAAAATAGACTCATCAAAGCATAAAATACAAAATTGTAACATCAAACTTCTAGAAATAAGATTCAGATACCGAGCTTAACACCACGTAAAAACAAAAAAAAAGAGAGAGAAAAATCAAAAAATAATTGCCGTGGGCGTAAGTGAAGTTTTACTCAGCTTCTCTGAGAAAAACTGTAAAATTCGGTTATTTTAGCTGTAAGAAAACTCTGTAATATACATTAAAATTGTTAGGGAGTTCGAACGCAACAGTAAACTAATCCCATAAAGCACTACAGAATGATTTCCCTTCGTTACATCATTCTTCCAAAAGGGGGATGATGTAATATGAGCATTTAAGACTAAATCTTTCTCACACCCCAGACCACACGCACTTGACAAATTTCCAAAAGATGTAATTTGAGCATTTAAGACTAAATCTTTCTCACACCCCAGACCACACGCACTTGAAAAATTTCCAAGAACACGCACTTGACAAATTTCCAAAAACACGTACTCGACAAATTTCCACTCGACACCATTCCAAGAAAACCCAAAATGCCTACACAAAACAAACACATTACCTACATGAAGGCGACCTACATGAAGGCAACCTACATGAAAGCAATTTACGCTGACCCAAAGAAAAGAGCGACATAGACATAAATTTCGGCAAGCGAAATGCGGAAAGCAATAAGTTACCCACCAGTGAATTGAAAACAAACAGACCTGACCTACTATGACACTTCCCCTTCCTTGACACCCTCATGCCCGCAATTGAATACCAACCGACAAGAACTAGAGCGACAAGTGACTCAGGAACACACACTAACTCAAACCGACACTCACGAGAATAACCCAAACTGCTATCGCCCTCTCCTCTCCGTATCACACCCGCTCACTCTCTTCAGGAAGCTTATTTCCTCTCTTACTCACAAAACATACAATGGACGACGTTATACAACTGATCTCATTGGTTAAACCTGACTTACACTGCGCGTTCTAACTCCTCCCACCTAGATTCTCACTAATTGTAAAGTAAATAAACTAACTAGCTAGCTCAGGAGAAGACAGACTATAAATTAAGACATTGATGAAAATAAAGATGATTATTGTTTCTTAGTCACACAAGACAAGTGCGTATTCAGTTTAAAATGGAATTGCTTTCAACTTGAAAATGCTGCCATCATCTGGAATGTTACATGTTACATGTCATACTCGAACGATTATGTTGACAAAAACGAACCGTGCTAAAATCGTTGAGAGGCAAAATGTCATGTCACTGTCTTAGTGGTATTTAGAAGTACTTGTATGTAACAGTATAAAAAATCGTGTTTAACGTCGCGCCCAAGCATTGCTTTATCATACAGCGCTCAAAATTTCTACTGCTGGAATAGGGTGAAAAGTCGCTTACACAAAAATGTCGATATCTCCGTCAAAAATGAACAGATTTTACCAATCTATGGCTTGTTATATAGCCTTTACCGTGCGGAATCTAAGTATGGAAACATATATTATTTTCAAGTGAAATGTGACAGATATTGTCAAAAAACTGAAAATTTTGACACATAACTTCGTATAACACAAAAAGTAAACATCCGATCTCAAATCCATTCAATAGCGTTCTGGGTATCGGGGAGAACTTTCATTTGCGACTAGTTTGATCAAATTGGCCCTGCCATATGTGAGATCTCGACCTCTTTGTTGACAACAAACATATAGACACACACACATAAACACAAACACGGACATTTGCCCAGTTCGTCGAACTGAATCGATTGGTATTTGACATTCGTCCGAATTTTATGTCAAAATTTTCAGTTTTATGACAATATATGTCACATTTGACCTTGGAAACAGAATATTTTTCCAGACTTGGATTCCGCCCGGTGGCCGAATGTCATATACCAATCGATTCAGCTCGACGAACTGAGCAAATTTATGTGTGTGTGTGTATGTGTGTGTGTGTCTGTATGTGTGTTGTCAACTCAGAGGTCGAGATCTCAGAGATGGCTCGACCGATTTTGATCAAACTAGTCGCAAATGAAAGGTCTCCCCGTCACCCAGAACGCTATTGAATGGTTTTGAGATCGGATGTTTACTTTTTGAGTTATACGAAGTTTTATGTCAAAATTTTCAGTTTTTTGACAGTATCTGTCACATTTGACCTTGAAAACAGAATATGTTTCCAGACTTAGATTTCGCTCGGTAATACCTATCCAACAAGCCATAGATTGTTAAAATCCGTCCATTTTTAACGGAGATATCGATATTTTTGTGTAAGCCTTATTCCAGTAGAAGGAATTTTGAGCGCTGTATGAAAAAGCAATGCTTGGGATCAACATGAAACACGATTTTTATACTGTTACGTATAATTGTTTCTAAGTACCAAAAAGACTGTGTACAGCATCCTTTTTTATGACAATTTGCCTCGGACCAATTTTAGTACGGTTCATTTTTGGCAACATAATCTTTCGAATATGGCATATGTAAACCAGATGATACCAGCATTATCGAGTTGGAAGTAATTCCATAATTATATTGATTAAAACTATTTACAGCAATAAATGCTCGAAGAACATGACTTCCATATACCATACGACTCAGTTCGTCGAGATCAGCAAATGCGTGTGTGGCAAATAATTTCACTCAATTTTCTCGGAGATGGTTAAACCGTTTTCTACAAACTCAGATTCATATGAAAAGTCGTGTACTCCCAAACAAGTTTCCTGAATTACGTTTGGATCCGACTTCTGATTGCGGAACCACAGGATGATATGTGAAACGAAATTAAAATAATGCAATTAATTTTTCTCGTAGATGGCTGAACCGATCTAAGATTCAAATGAAATCTAAGAATCATCTATGATTCAAATGAGAGGTCTTAAAATCCTATAAAACCTCTTACTTTTTAGTCAGATCCGACTTCTGGTTTAGAAAATGCCGCGCGATTAGTATATAAATGTCCATTTCACATAAATTAATCAGATTTATCGGCTTTGCAGATTTGGATAGTCGATTACCAAATAAATTTATTTCAGTTTGAGCGGTATTTTGTCGTGAATACGACTTTCTTTACTATGGGGTGCCTTTTCAAATTTAGCCACATGGAAAAATGGGCAGAACTTAATCGTGAATATCTCGACTTGTAGCAACATAATTCTTTCAGCATTTCATCAAAAATATGATCAGGAATTTAGGATAATATTTTGAACAATGTGAGATAACCACAAACAACTCAAAAATTAAGTTTTCTCAAAATTTGAAAACAATGCGGAAAACTCTTTACTTTCGCTTGGGTTTTTCGCGCAAGGACGACGATTTTGATGTAGTCAGGCACATATCTTCAACTGAATGCGTATAAAAGGGGAACCGTGGTCGAAAATCGATCATTTCTTTTCGTGCGTTCGGTGGAAGCAGACGTCGTGGGAGTGGAATCATCAACCAGCAGCGACGGAGAGTGCACCTTCTGCGTGGTTAAAATCTCAAACGCTCAGGTCGCAACTCTCATTTGCTTTTCGGTAGTCGTAACGAGAAGATCAAGTTTCAGATTTTAGTTCCGCAATATAGGTTTAGAATTCAGAGCCGTGCTGCGTGCTGCGTGCTGAAACTGGATTCTAGAGCTGTATTCCGGAAATGATTTGAGTTTCGAAGTTGCAGTTCTAGAATTGAAACTGGATTCTGAGTCTGTTATTGGTTCTAAATTTATTTCTTGAACTCAGGGTCCAGTTCTTTATTCCAGACTTCTTCTATTCGGTTCTTTTTAGAACCATAATAATACTCCTAAAGAATTATGCGGAATTTTACTTTACTGTACTCTATACAACCTATTTTGGTAGTCATGGCGAAAAATCGTCTTCAAGTTTTAGAGCTCCGGAACTAACTATGGGTTTAGAATTCAGAGTCTGCGTGCTGAACTAACTCAACTCGTCACTCTCCATCACGAACGCTTTCATAAAAGGTTCTTTTCAGAGTCACCATTATTTTATTATAAAGAACTATACTGCTTATTTCATATTATTTAATTGAGTTTCAGAATGTTTAATGTAACTAATCTGTAATTTAATCTAGGCGCATCGTTTAAATTCTAGTAATGAAATTCCCCTCTTTCATTACTAGAATTTTAGAAGAAGCGCACATTTAAGTTGCACAATTCAAACAATCGATGAACTACCAATTCGAATTCGGAAGCATAAATAAAGCGTGTCATATTCGTATTCACGACATCCAGTTATGTCTCTGGCATTACACACCCGTACTTTTTTTTGGGGATTCGGAATGTACCCCCAAATTTCAATTCGCACTACAATTTCTCAAAGATGTCTACACACTGCTCAGGTGAATTTAACTGATTTCGGCTGCACCGATTTTAGAATTCCGGTTCCAGTATCGAATCGATTCTCAAAGCTCAATCATTTTCTCAAAAAAGACCAAATCGAACTTCAAAAACAAATATTACAGGACTTAAGGTCCCATACAAAATTGGTGAATTTTATCCGATTCTGGAATTACAGATGATGAGTTTATAAATTTCATGTAAATTGTTTGGCGTAATAATTTATGGCCATTCGAATCATTTTGGGCTATGCTAATTCCTGAATACCGGCTCTGGAAGTACCATAAATAATGACGAAAAACTCTAAAGTGGAACTTACTTCGACATCTCATGGAATGTTCAATCGATTGTCGCACGCTAAGTTTGAAATTCGATATGTTTTGTAGTTTCGGCATTACAGGGTAATGAGTGATTAAAATCTCAATTTGCCGTTTAAAACGACGATTATTAAAATAATGTCATGAGAACTAAAACACCTAAGAATATCCATGCAAAAACACATGCGTATTGATAAAAAAAAGGTATCATCTCATTGCTAGGTGGATTAATCACGTTTTAATTGATATATCGGTATTTTTGTGTAAGCGACTTTCTCCCAATTCCAGCAGTAGGAGTTTTGAGCGCTGTATGACAAAGCAATGCTTAGGAGCAACGTGAAACACGATATTTTATACTTTTACATACAATTGCTTCTGAGTACCAAACAGACTGTGTAAAGCATTCTTTTTCATCACATTTTGGCTCGGGCCGATTTTAGTACGGTTTGTTTTTTGTAACATAATCGTTCGAATATGACATATGTAAACCAGACGATGGTAGCATTTTTAAGTTGAAAGCAATTCCATAATTGTATTGATTTAAACTACTTACAGCAATAAATGCTGGAAGAACATAACACCCATATACCTTTCGAATCAGTTCGTCGAGAACCTAGCCCCTGGCGCCAAATTTCCTCGGTACACCAGTGTATGGGTGTAAGAAGTGTTCTTCCATCAATCATTGTTGCAAGCAGTATAAATCAATAAAAATAAATTGTTTTGAATTTGAAAATACTATCATGTTCGAACGTTTATGTTGCCAAAAACGATCCGTGCTAAAATCGGAACGTCATAAAAAACGTTGCTGCTCATGGTGCTAAATAACGATTGCATAAAAAAGTATTGAAAATCGTGTTTCATTTTGCTCCGAAACATCGCTTATCATCAAGCGCGTGAAACTTCTACTACTGGAATAAGGCGAAAAATCTCTTGCACAAAAGTACCGATATATCCAATAAAAATGGACTGATTTTAACAATCTATGGCTTGTTGGATAATTTTTACCGTGTGGAATCCAAGTCAAAAAACATATTCTGTTTTCAAGGTCAATTGTGACAGATATTGTCGAAAAACTGAAAATTTTAACATAAAAGTTTGTATAACTCAAAAAGTAAACATCCGATCTCAGAACCATTCAATAGCGTTCAGGGTGACGATTTATTTGCAACTAGTGCGATCAAAATCGGTCCAGCCATCTCTGAGATCTCGACCTCTTAGTTGACAACACACATACAGACCCACCCACACACACACACACACACACACACACACACACACACACACACACACACACACGGACATTTGCTCAGTTTGAGCTGAATCGATTGGTATATGACACTCAGCCCTCCGGGTCTTGGAAATTTTTTCTAAAGTTTGAGCGAATTCTATACCTATTGTTTATATTTATTAAAAAGGTAAAAATGGTAAAAAGGCCAAATCGAATTTCAAAAATTCAAATTAAAGCTTTTATGGTCCCATACAAAAATCATGATTTTTATTCAATTCTGACTTCCGATTATGGAATTACTGGGTGATGAGTTTTTAAAATTTAAACCGATATAGAAGTTTACAATCTCAAAAATTTCAAAGTTGGACTTCATTGCAATTCATTCGACATAGTAATTTTATGCTATACGAATTCGTTTAGGTTATGCTGGTTCCTGAATACCGACTCTAGAGGTACCGTAAATAACCGTAAACTCTAAAGTGGACCTTACTTCTACATATCATAGAATGTTCAATCGATTGTCACACGTGTAAATTCAAATTCGATCCCATTTGCATTTAATTGGTCACGTATATTGATTATAGAAGGAGGATGATGGTAACAAATTTAGACAAGTTTGACTGGAGCGCTAATTAGTGTAAAGGAGTTGGAAAAGTCATCCAACAATATTATAACTGTAGAAGATAAAGAAGAACACGTTGTATCTGGATACAAATATTTAGAGTACTGATGAGTCCATTTGATACGCGGAAAGTCACCTACCACAAGGATCTTATTATTTATTGCTGCTTAATTCGTGATGAGTGCGAGCGATTTTAAATGTTGATCATCCAAACATGAATCATTTGCTCAATCAGGCGGAATGTACAGAACACAAATATAGATTGTGTAGTTTGAGAGTGTGAAATGATTTATGATTTTTTTTTATTATTTCTTATACAGGGTCCGCCATCTAACTTTTTTTGAACTAGCGGTTATTTCTACATTGATTACCTTAATGTCACTTATGATTTGACAGAAACTTAGTTTTATCCTTCCGCTGAACGAAAATAGTTGTGTATACGCTTGAGGAACGCGTGAAAATAGTGCAGTTTTACTTTGAAACTGGGCTTGCGATCAGCTTGAAGAAGACGCCGAGTTTTGCAAAAAAATCATCTTCTCGGATGAGGCACATTTTCACCTCGGCGGGTATGTTATTAAGCAAAATTGTCGCATCTGGTGGACGGACGCACGTTATCATGGAGAAGCCGATGCATCCTCAGAGAGTAACGGTTTGGTGCGGATTTTGGTCTGGCGATATCATTGGGCCATTTTTCATTGAAAATGAGGCAGGAGCCCCCGTCACGGTCAATGGCGAGCGCCATGATTAGCAATCGGTACTTACCGAAACTTGAAGAGGAAGACTTGGTTCCAACAAGACGGCGCTCCGTGCCACATAGTTTTCGCTACGATCGATCTTCTGCGCACAATCTGCGAAGATCGAATTATCAGTCGAAATTCGGAAGTCGTTTGGCCACCTCGTAGCTGTGATTTGACGCCGTTAGACTATTATCTTTGGAGGGCTGTCAAAGATAAGTGTTATGTGGACAAGTCAGAGACAATTCAAGCCTTGAAGGACAACATTCGTGCAGCCATAGCTGAAATAAAGCTGCATACAATCGAAAATGTACTAAAAAACTGGACCGACCGTATGGCGTACTGCAAGGCCAGCCGAGGCAGCCATTTGAATGAAATTATATTCCACAATTAACCGGAAGGATTGTACTTTGATATAAAAAAAAAATTCTGCCCATTGTCGACGGATACTACCGATTGATCGGACCTTTGAACAGTGATATTCGAGGTAGCTGATAATACAGAATCACGCTGAACACCAGTTTCGCAAGCAGAACTTTGGGTTAGTGGAGCTCCGCTCAGTTGTAATGCATTAAATGCTACACTAACATCCTTTATTGCTGTTAAAGCGTTTACTTGATTTTTATGGTGGTTCAATTCAAATTCAGGTCTCAGCGATCATCTTCTTCATTTATTCGAAGTTCGACGTACAATTCAAGATTGTTAGCCGGTGTGCACCTGACACCGGCTAACAATCTTGAATTTTGGACGTCCTCGTGAAGCGAGTTCCCGGTCAGCAAGTCATGCGGTGGCGATAACATAACCAAAAATCTGTTATTAAAGGGATTTATTACCCCACTTCTGATACCAATGTAACGATTTTTTTTTTATGAATCGTTCGTGCCGAATATGGGTTACTGTAACACGGGAAGAACACAATCTTACACTGAAGAAATGTTGAAGTAACTTGTGAATTTTGTGCGGAGCGAAATAAAACGCGTGTGGTTAGAATTCAACATCTTTTTGTCGTGAATACGACTTACTTTACTATGGGGTGCCTTTTCAAAATTTACCCTCTGAGAGTGTAATAAGTTTTTGATCGTGAATATCTCTTGTTGTATCTAACGAATCAACATAATTTTTGCTACATGCCATCGGAAATATGATCACAATTTTATGATAAAATTTTCAGTTATATGACATAATCTCAAATAATTCAAAATTAAACTTTTCTGAAATGTTTGGTATAAACGAGTATCAAAGAGGATAATTCATAAGGCGCGTTTGCCTTGCTCGTATTTTGAAAGCTCATACCTCAGTGATCTGTGGAAGGATTTATATAATCTAACTACCAATAGAATCGATATTTTTCTACTTAAACGTGTATAGCAACAGCATTGAACTATTTCAATAGTACACTATTGAAAAACCTATCTCATTTGACCCATGTCAACACCAGCCAATCAGAACGCGTTCTGGGAAGAGAACAAAATATCTGCTGCTGTACAACAAATCGATCGATAAAAATGTTTCGAACAATGTTTAATATCGTAGTGAGTTCCATAATTTGGTCCTTCTGAAAGGCAGGAATGAATCCCGTACAGCATCCTGAAAGTTTCTTTCAATGAAATGCAAATCCGAAATGAAATAATCGAAATTAAAATTCTATATGCTGCTATTTTTGTAGCTGTCAGGACCGCCCATTAGTAAAAAAGCTACAAACGAAATCACGTAAAAAGAAACCGTTTAACAAAAATTGGAAAACTGGATCAGTTTGGATTCTATCACCACTGTGAGCAGATGTAAAGCTAGTTTCGCTTCCGACAAGAACGATTACGTCACAGCTGCCAGTCATTTGATTTGGTGAAAAAACAACGGTGAAGAGCATCACACAAAATCAGCCGTTCTAATGGCCCTAAAAGTTTTCTAATGAACTATTAGGATTTGTTGTTCGCAAATCGAAGGTAAATATCCTCAGTTTAGTGCAAATTTAGAACTGTTTGATTTGATTTGTGCACTTTTCGCTGTGTGAAATTTTCAGTAATCGAGATCAAGTGAAGCCTTCTTTGTTTTTGCGAAAAATGTGAAAAAGGGGAATGCTTGCATAATTCATACAATTGATCAACTAATTGATATTCGGAAGTGTTAAGGAACATGCCAGTTGTTTTCGTATTCACGACATCCAGTTATGTCTCTGACATTACCCAACCGCCTTATTTTTATTCTTATATTTATAAATATATATATATATATATATATATATATATATATATATATATATATATATATATATATATATATATATATATATATATATATATATATATATATATATATATATATATATATATATATATATATATATATATATATATATATATATTACTACGTTACAATTTTTTCGATTTACTTCTCTTTTTAGATATTTCTTCAAAGGACACGCCACACCAGGTTTCCTCAGTTTGAACGTTCTATTTTATATTGCTAAATCAGAGATAAAATGATATTAAAGGGAACAGATGTTGTCCTTGAAGTTTTTTTCGATGGATATCCTAAGCCTAATGTTGTGTGGAAACGAGCTGTTAGTAGTTAGAAACAAATCAAAGAACATCATAGTAATTTATTTGCTTGCAGGATCACCCTATCGACGATATTAACATCTGCATTATTGTTAAGCATGGTTACTCTGCACTTCTAATCACTGACATTAACACTAATCAAAGTGGTCAATATACCGCTATTATAATAAATATTCATGGTAATAAAACCATATCAACTTCAGTAGCAGTCGAAGGACCTCCTGATCCGCCAGGCGGAGATCTAACCACATTTGTAGGGATAGATTGGGTTAGAGTTGCTTGGTGCAGTTCATCATATGACGGATGCGGTGTCTTATCAGGAGCTATGTACGTAGTTTTATAATGATACAGCCTTTTATAATGATACATCATTTTAAATTTTAACGCTGCCATAATCGTATTCACTGGCGGAACTTTCTGAGATAATTTTCCTGAACTGTCAGCAATGTAAGCAGACAAACCTTTCTTTAAAAGTAAAGCATTTACTACCAAATAGCTAACATATTCAATGCATGGAATCGTATGTGAAAATATACAATTTTTCGGATACTACCTACTTTCCCGTTAACTGTTTCAGATTGTTTCAAAAATTTAGTCACATTTTTTATTATTTTTGTTCATTCTGATGTTTATATTTCCACATATCTTGTATATCTAAAATGTTTTCTGTCTTTCTATGTGACACACGGGTGTACGTTATTTGGCCGAATTTTGTTTGGCATAACTTTGTGTGGCATAAATTTGTTTGGCATAACTTTTGTTTACCATAAATCTATTTGGCATAATGTCGTTTGGCATAAAATAAAAAAATATATACTGTTTCATTTGGCATAATTGTTGTTTGGCATAATTTTCATTTGGGATGATTTCAATTGTGCATATTTTCTTTTGATTCGTTTTATTCTGGGAGTAATTTAAAAGGTTGAAATACATAACGGCCTGAAACACTTTGATTATAGATTTTCCGATTAGTGATTGGACGACTCGGACTGCGTTGCCTTGTCCTCGTTGTGGTCTAAAACTAGAAAATAAATTCTGAAGGCGGCTTCGCCGCCTTGCGGTTTTTTAATGCGAGGCCAAGGGATAGCTTCTAGCTTTGAATAGACCGGGCAAACGAGTGGATTACAGGTTTGTGTGCGGGAGCTGCCGCTTCCGACATATGAAAAGTCGTATGCTCCCAAACAAAGTCTAGTATTCTCTTCTATATTCTATATTTTTTCGCAATGAGGACACGAGATTTTGTATACTTCAGACTTTTTCAAATTCTCTGTAGGATCTTTTGTAGAACCTAGTAGAGTTTTCAATTGGTAGTTCATACTGCTGAACACTAAATCTAAATCAAATTTTCTTAGTTTTGATTTTAGTGGGTGTGAAATGTTTCGATTGAAGTCCACCGATATTCTTTTAAAATTTTCAGAAGGGGGGGTCAAAGTTGTAAGTGATTGTTTTTTCAACAGTCTTAATTTTTTATCGAAGATGGTTTGAATTGTAAGCTCTGGATATCCATTGAACTTTCCTATTTCGAAAATAAAGTGTTTCTCTTTTATCGCAGCATCTTTTCTAAGGGGCAAGGATAGCATTCTGTGAATCATATGGTTGAATGCTGCCATTTTGTGTTGATGGGAATGATTAGAAGCAAGGATGGCTTTTATCGTATCAAAGAACGTTCAATCTTCACTCTTCACACGATTCAATCAGTGCCATCAAAGAGAAATGGAAAACATCGCAACAACAAACACCCGGTATGGCTCATTTAACATAGAATAGACACCAGTGCGAGAGTGAATTTCTCTCGATGACATTTCTGAGAATCAAAGGTTAGCACGCCGCTGTGGAGATCCTTTCTGAAGCAACAAACGGTCGCTTATTCTCGTTTCGAGATCTTATTCTATACAGGCAGTTGATAATTGCGATAGAATCATTTCACTATTGCCGCTTATTCTAACTATGTGCATATAACCTTTGTATAAGTTGTGTCTATAAAAATGTATGTGAATGCTCCACACACGGGTTTTGAAATATTGCAACCTAGTATGAGAAACATCAAGATGAACCATCGATTCGATTTTCGGCGATAATTGTCAACTTGCGATTCTCTCTTGGCAAATTCCACACAGCAACGATCATTATCAGACTGTATATTTTTTCATGGGCCGTGAAATACTCAGAGTATGAAGTGGAGCGAAGAAATGTAGAAAAATTCTCTTGCGGTTCATGTATTGAGAGACTCGAGTTCTTATAGCATCTTCTACCGGATTGAAAATGTTGTATACAATATAGATAGCAATATAGCAGCTTCTGTCAAATTTTCGGCAATCACCAACACTGATTAGAAGTATTTGGTATGACACGGTCCGTATTGGTTGGCTTCCTATATATTTCGAAAGTTAAGGATTTTGCCTCCCGGACAATAAGAATGTCCAAGAAAGGTAAACTGTTGTCTTTCTCTTCCTCATAGGTGAATTTAATATTTTTATGTAAATTATTAATTATTTCTAAAAAGTTCGATAAATCGTTGCGTTTGATGATGCCAAATATATCATCTACGTATCTCCATTTCCATCTCCATTTGGATATTTTTTGAGTTGGAGTTGTATTTTGGATAAAGAGGGGTTAGAAACTTTGAGACTACTGAGATTGATATCGAAGTTTGGGTTGCATTCATGAAGAGTTTTATCTACTTTTTTAATAATATCTGGAAGGGGGTCGGCTCTTTGTTTCCTATAAGGGCCATCATTGATTCTTTGGGTTATCAGATTGTCATAATCTTCATTGTCCATAATTACCACTTTGTTTCCCTTATCAGCCTTAACATAAAATAGAGGCTTTTCCCCCCAATTGTGTCACTAGTTCTTTATCACCCATATTTTGTTGATTTTTCAGTGAAGTAATTTTAATGATATCAGCTACAATAGTTCTGGCATCATTAATTTGAGAAAAAGAAAGATTACAGTTATTTAGGCATGTTCCTACGTCTATAACAACTTGTTCGAAATTTACTTTAGAAGAAATTGCATAATTTAACCCAAGATTGAGAAGTTTTGTTTGTTCGTTGGTAAAATTCTGAGATGACAGATTGATTAGGAAGTCTTCTGAAAACTATATTGGAGGTTTTGGAGGGGCGGCGTGCGGAATTTTTGAAACGTAAGTGTTCGAATTTCTTGTGAAGAAGAATTCGTTTACGCTCAGATTCGCAATGTTCTGCAAATTTAACTTTGCTTAGGAAAATTTCGAAACCTTGGGGATATTGTTTCGCTAATTTTAAATGAAGATTATAACATTCCAAAGTTTTCACATTCAGAATGCTAAACAATTTTTTAGTTTTCTCTTTCAGAATTTCGTGTTGAATTTTATTTTGAATGTTTTTAGAAAAAGATCTCCCACGCTTTACCTTGCAGCATGTGGGAGTTAATCCAAATCTACCGCATTTTTTTCAAAAATTCAATGTTTCTCGATAATCCCACAATTTTCTTTCTTAACTTAATAAACCTATTAGGCTCACTTGGCTTGGTAACCATTGTCACTAAGTTTCTGTTTGAGCTGTTAGTAGAATGTTCTCACTAATAGTACTGTTGTTGTACCGTTGAATTCCACTATATCACGTCATTACACTCTCACAAAGTCACTATTTTCACAGTCACATAGTCATTTTTCTCGTATATGGCTGAACCGATCTAAGATTAAAATGATATCTAAGAATCATCTAAGATTCAAATGAAAAGTTTTAATATCCTATACAACATCGTGCTTTTCAGTCAGATCCAACTTCCAGTTTAGGGGATGCAGGATGATATGTATAAAACTGTCTATTTCACATAAATTAATCAGGTTTATCGGGTTTACAGATTTGGATAGTCGATAACCAAATAAACTTATTTCAGTTTTAGTGGTATTCAGTTTTCGATTCGGATTTAATTCGCACTACGATTTCTCAAAGATGTCGACACTGATTTTGAAACAAATGTAAACTATACAGCTACTCAGGTGTATTTATCTAACTTCGGCTACACCGATTTTCGGATTCCGGTTCCAGTATCGAATTGTTTAATTTTATCCAATTCTGACTTCCGATTCTGGAATTGTAGGATGACGAATTTTTAAAATTCAAAGCGAAATAGAAGATGACAATCCCGAAAAGCTTCAAAGTTGGACTCAAAAATATTGCAATTTCTTCGTCATATGGCCATATGAATCGGTTTGGGTTATGCTGGTTCCTGAATACCGGCTCTGGAAGTACCTTACATTACCCTAAACTCTAAAGTGGAATTTACTTCGACATATCATGGAATGTTCAATCGATTATCACACTTTTAGATTCAAATTCGATCCGATTTGCAGTTTCGACATTACAGAGTAATGAGTGATTAATATCTCAAAAGGCCACTTAAAACGACGGGCATTAGAATAATGTCATGAAAACTGAAACACCGTAGAATATTTATGCAATAAACACATGCGGATTGATAAAAAAAAAGTATCATCTCACTACTAGGTGGATTGAGCACGTTTCTAATTTATTAATATCAAAACGAAAATTTATCAATCTTACAATTTCTATTATCGTAAAATAATAAAATATAATTTAATCTACCTTTTTGCTGACTGTTTTGACTATAGATTTCTGAAGAAAGATTAATGATGCAAGTTCATTGAACTTTTCAAGAAATATTTTCAAATTAGGGTCGAATAGAATTCCTTCGCAGCCTCACAGGGGAAAAAATTTGCTATGGAATAGGTGGGACCATTATAAAACACGCGTATAAAGTTGGTTTGCAGCAAATCAATACAGATAATACAGATACGTATTTCGGAATGCTATTTGCATCCTTCTTCAGTGTTTCGGTTTTATAAGTTTATTGAAAGAACGCTGCAGTGAAGTTCCTTTTATACAAACGTAAGTAGGTAGAATGGTAAGTAGGTAAACCACAAAAGGAACAAAAAAAAAAATTGAAAGGTAAAAACAGGTAACAGAAAACTGGAAGAGTTAAGTGTTATCTATGTTTGTTTTTATCTTGGATATGGGTAGTAACTGGAAAAGCCAAGCAGATCTATTCCCTTGGTCTCGGTTTAATAAAAAGATGGAGCTGTTTTTGAATATTTCTAAACTTTCTGCTGAATCTAATTTCCATGGATTGGAAATTTGTCTTAAGATTTTTATGTCATTAGTAGTGAGTTCATGATCTTCAAAAAAGGCATGTTCTGCTACTTTTGACTTGAAGTGATGTGGTAGTCCCTTTTCCAATTCTTTGGATGCTTTCGCTATTTCTGAGATATGTTCCTTGAAGCGAATGTCTAGTGTTCTCTTTGTTTGTCCGATGTATATTTTATCGCAATGAGGACACGAGATTTTGTATACCCCAGACTTTTTCAAATTCTCTGTAGGATCTTTTGTAGAACCTAGTAAAGTTTTCAATTGAAAATTCATACTGCTGAACACTAAATCTAAACCAAATTTTCTTAGTTTTGATTTTAGTGGGTGTGAAATGTTTCGATTGAAGTCCACCGATATTCTTTTAAAATTTTCAGAAGGGGGGGTCAAAGTTGTAAGTGATTGTTTTTTCAACAGTCTTAATTTTTTATCGAAGTTGGTTTGAATTGTATGCTCTGGATATCCATTGAACTTTCCTATTTCGAAAATAAAGTGTTTCTCTTTTATCGCAGCATCTTTTCTAAGGGGCAAGGATAGCATTCTGTGAATCATATGGTTGAATGGTGCCATTTTGTGTTGATGGGAATGATTAGAAGTATTTGGTATGACACGGTCCATATTGGTTGGCTTCCTATATATTTCGAAAGTTAAAGATTTTGCCTCCCGGACAATAAGAATGTCCAAGAAAGGTAAACTGTTGTCTTTCTCTTCCTCATAGGTAAATTTAATATTTTTATTTATTTATTTATTTATTTGTATGTAAATTATTAATTATTTCTAAAAAGTTCGATAAATCGTTGCGTTTGATGGTGCAAAATATATCATCTAACAGATCGGCTGAAAAGTTCGTATCGTTTCTAAAAAGCTTCAAAGTTGGACTGAAAAATATTGTAATTTCTTCGTCATATGGCCATATTAATCGGTTTGGGTTATGCTGGTTCCTGAATACCGGCTCTGGAAGTACCTTATATTACCCTAAACTCTAAAGTGGAATTTACTTCGACATATCATGGAATGTTCAATCGATTGTCACACTTTTAGATTCAAATTCGATCCGATTTGCAGTTTCGACATTACAGAGTAATGAGTGATTAATATCTCAAAAGGCCACTTAAAACGACGGACATTAGAATAATGTCATGAAAACTGAAACACCGTAGAATATTTATGCAAAAAACACATGCAGATTGATAAAAAAAAGGTATCATCTCACTACTAGGTGGATTGAGCACGTTTCTAATTTAATAATATCAAAACGAAAACTTATCAATCTTACAATTTCTATTATCGTAAAATAATAAAATATAATTTAATCTACCTTGTTGCTGTTGTCTCTGTTGCTGACTGTTTTGACTATAGATTTCTGAAGAAAGATTAATGATGCAAGTTCATTGAACTTTTCAAGAAATATTTTCAAATTAGGGTCGAATAGAATTCCTTCGCAGCCTCACAGGGGAAAAAATTTGCTATGGAATAGGTGGGACCATTAAAAAACACGCGTATAAAGTTGGTTTGCAGCAAATCAATACAGATAATACATTTCTTAATTCCTAAAAGCACTCCACCATACGGAGAGTCTCTATCGAGACGTATAATGTTAAAGTCATTAAAATTTTAGGCTATGTTTGATGTAAGCCATGTTTCGCACAAAGTAAATACATCACATTTTTGACTATGCAACAAAACTTTAAATGAATCAAGTTTTGGCATGATGCTTCGACAATTCCACTGCAGAACAGTGATTGAATCATTTGCGGCGGATGATAAATTATCCATCAAATGATACAAAACCTGAAAGAACTGGCCATTGAGCTGATAACTGTTTCAAAAAAGTTCTAGCTATTGGAAGGAATGTCGTTATGATAGTCTTTAGAGGTTCAGAAATATTGAACGCTGCGAAAATCCATTCTACAATTTCCGAAAACTTAAGTAATCCTGTTGGTGAATGTGAAACGGAGCCCACTGGATTATTGTCTTTTCTTGAGCTAGTTCCTGGATTGGTTTGTGAATTTGACAAACCAGGAGGCACAGTTTTTGGTTTTAAATTTGGCTTTTTAGCTTTAACACGGGGATCTTTTTTTGAAGATGTAATTTTAGGTGTCTTTTTAGGTATTTTGTGGTTTGTTAATCTCCTCTTAACAGACCCTTGAGGAGTGACAAACGAGGTATCTTCACTATTTCCGTCGGAGTCAGATTCCTCTGGCTCCATAAGATTTGAAAAATCGTTTTCGGTTTCCAAGGGGGAGACATGTATGACCGTTTTAAGCATTTCTGCATATGTGCGCTTAGACCGTGCTTTTAAAGAAAGCTTCATTTTGTCTTTACGCAACTTAAATGCAGTGCATACTGAAAGATCATCATGAGGTCTCTCCCCACAATAAACACATTTTTCAACATCTTTATCGCAAAGATTATCCTTATGAGGCCCTTGACATTTGATACATTTGGACTTATTACTACAGTAAGTAGCTGTATGCCCGAATTTTTTACAGTTCGTGCAATTCATAACATGCGGTACGAAAAGCCGAACAGGAAGACGAATTTTATCGATATAGACATGGCTAGGCAACGCAGATCCGGCAAATGTTACACGAAACGAATCTGAGGGACGATACGACTTTTTTCCATCGACAATAGATGCTGAGTACAATTGCTTGCACTCGAGTATCTTAACTCCCTCAAGCATGGAGTTTTTAAAACGACCAACTCCATTTTTAAGTAAATCATCGGCCGTCAGACTTGCTTCAGTCACAACACCGTCAATTTCCACCTCCTTCGATGGAATGTAAATTCGATATTCAACAGAAAATAATTTACAGGTTACAATTTCGTTCGCCTGTTTCAAGTCGTTGACAACAACTCGAACTTTATCTCTATTAACTTTACATATTTCTGTAACTTCAGAGAAATGTGATGTCAAATCCTTGGTAATTTGCATCAAATTTAAAATCTTTTCTTTTTTTCGAAGATAGACTATCCATGGCCCAGTGGTACCCTGTGGATAATGTTTAGCCCTCGGAGTATTTAAACTCTTACTAGTATCCGGAATCGGATTCGGATGATCTTCCATGAGATCATCCATTACATTAAATTTTTTTGTAAATTAATAATACCAAAATAAAAACTTATGTTTAATAAAATTTCAGATATAAGAAATAAAAAATAAATTAAATTAAATCTACCTTGTAGCTGATGTCTCAGTTCCTTTATCGTGAAGAACGACGTGAAGCTCTTCCAACGATTTCCAATTGGCAGTCTTCTGCTGTTTCCAATTGGCAGTCTTCTGTCGTTTACTGCTATCTCAGTTGCTCTGCCGTCGTTGTGAACACCACTGCACTGTGCTGCCTGTACCTGACCCCAGGTACAGTGCTTTTGCTCTTGGTGGCGATCAAATGCGATGCTTGCAGTGTAGCACCTCGTGATATATGCCGTCTCTTTTGATCCTACGCAGCGTACAAATTCTGGTACCTGGTGGATCAGCACTGGGTTGCTTTAGCACCTTTGTGCCTTCGTCTTCGCACCTTTATGCGATGGCACCTCTGTGACTCGTCACTTCTATGCTCTCGCACCTCTGTGTTTCTACACCTCTGTGCGTATGAACGGGATGGCCTTCGTTGCTAGCTTTCCAGTCGGGAAACGCCCCGAATATTGCGTTTGCTATGGGCAGTTTAACTACCTGAAGCTTAGAATTGTCTCGGTAGCAGCCGTTAACTCACGAGCCAGTACAATCGAAACACAACCTCTTCGCTTGAATGGTTTTTTGTGATGATGATGATGATGATGATGATGATGATGGTCCCACCTCATACCCCTACAAAGGTGTGAGCAGAACGAGTTATCTAAATGATAATTAATATTTTTGCACATATCTTAACCAGTAAAAAAAAGAAAACGATCTGATTATTGTAGCAGGTATAGATTCTTCTTCAGAAAAAAACTGACCACAAAATAGCATTCAAATATTTCGAATTTCTATCCAGGGTTAATCAAGAAAATTTCCAACCCGGGAAGATCCTTGATCACATCAGGAATCGAACCCAATATCTTTACCATCATCATCATTCATCAGACAGTAATTCACCTGGCCCTTCCCACCGGACCAGTTCATCGCTACACACATCAGCTACGATGGAGTAACGAGACTGCGGATGAGCAGAGCCAAGCCCACTCAACAACTATCGATCCCAATTACTTTCCTGAATCTATTCCTTAAATTATTAATCAAACCTTGTGATCAAGGTCAATAGCAAACTTAACACACTGAATGCTAAGGCTCTTCGGCCAGTCCTATTTGCTTTCCAAATAGTCACTACCTGCCTCGCGCGCGAGTCTCAAACGTTTGTAGACTGCTCATTATTTTTAGCTCTCAAACAAACTAAAAATCCTTCATCATCATACCGAACACAGTAACTTAATACTTTTCACAATAATATATATATATATATAAACAAAAAGAAAATACAATCTTCGTAATATGTAAAATTAAATGAACTAACTAACTGAATATTTGCTTACAAAGCGGACTTCATGTGTGAAATACATAACTCTTTGAACTCCACCAATGTCGTTGCGCGTTTGATTTCTCTTGGCATCGAATTGAAAAAATTTATCCCCCTGTACAATAATGAGTTTTGCGATCTGGCTAACAGAAAGCTTGGTGTTCTAGTATCAGATGGGTTTCTTATATTGTATCTATGCAAATCAGTTCCTCTTTCAATTCGATCACACAAATATCGAGGCAGCACGATCTTGAAAATAAATACCATGGTTCAGTAGTAAATTCTCTGTTTCACTGAAAGCCATTGTAATGCGTTCAGTAGAAAATCTGAGGAGGTATATCAACTACATTTTAGAATTAATCGCATGATTTTATTTTGCAGTCGCTGTAATCTCAAGATTTGTGTGTTATTAGCAAGAAACAGAATGGATGGGCAAAAGTCTATGTGTGGTGAAATGACTGTTTTATATAAAAGAATCTTACTATGGATCGATAGGTAATTTCTCAAACAATACAATATACCGTAATTTTAAGAAATCTTCTTGATGGCTTTATTAATATAAGAATAAAATGTTAACTTTTCATCAATTATGACTCCAAGATTCTTTAACGCGATCAATAGTTTCATCATCAATTTTCACATTGGCGTCATGACCGGTGCTAACAAAAAAAATAACCATATATTAAGTTTCAGTTGATTAAATTTTAACCATCGAACCAGCGAACTTAGATCCTCGTTTAAATGCACAAAAGCTTCATTGAAATCTTTAGCCGTAATAAACAGAACATTATCGTCAGCAAACAAATTTATATCACAGAAACGTAAGACTCGCTCCATATCATTAATATACATAATAAATAGAATAGGACCTAATACACTCCCCCGAGGCACACCAAGTGAAATACCGAGGAAACTAGACACTACATCGTTAAAAAGAGTTTTTTGAGATCTACCACATAAATAGTTTTCAAACCATTCATATGCCATTCCCCCGATGCTAAAACGATGCAATGTCTGCAACAAAAAAGGTCTAGAAATTGTTTCAAAGGCTCTCTTCAGATCCAAGAACACAGCAAAAATACTCTCTTTGGCTTCGATTTTCTCCTTCCATATTGCCAATACTAGGTTCAAAGCGTTTTCACAAGAGTGACCCTTACGATGTCCCGATTGTTCCGGTATTAGCAAACTGTTAGAGTTCAAATAGTTAATCAGCTGATCTTTAACAACAAGTTCCAGAATTTTTTCCAGCGTATGCAACATGTTAATTGGACGGTACTCCTCCGCTTTATCCGTTCCAGTAACGTTGGGGATAGGATCCACCAGAGATTCTTTCCACACTTTTGGCACGTGCCCCGTGTACAACAAATAGTTTACCAAATCCAGTAGATCGTGTCCGATAACATGAAAGCAATCCTGTATCACTTCTGAGTTGACATTGTCAATACCAGTCGATTTTTCCAAATTAAAACAAATATTTTTCTATTGTTCAAAAGTGATTGGTTGAAATTAATCAAGTCTGCAATATTCATCGGCTGTGCTCTTTCAACAAGTTCACCTACCAATTTAATACTTTGATTGATCTGTTGAATACTATTTATGAAATAACTGTTGAAGTTTTCTGATATGATTTGTTCTGTATGTTCTTCTATACCGATAAAAGTTATGCTTTTCGATGCACTATGTGTAGGCTTGATAAGTTGTTTGAGAATTTTCCATAACTCTCTGCTGTTTTGTTGATTTTGATCGATCTTCCTCTGTATGTATTCATATCTAGTCTTCTTCAGGGTCCGTGAATAAATATTTCGTGCTTGTGTATATCTACTCCAGTGACTATCATTGTTAGTTCACCAACCCGGGACGGTTCATTCAACCATACACTAGTATGATCTACAAACTTCTCCATGGAAATTTGAATTTTCTAAAAAATGTACTGGTAGTCGGACTTGAATAAAATTCTGCAGATCTTTCATGGGATTATTAATGATTGGTTTATTTGGTTACAGACTCTCAAGGTCGGCAAACTAGAAAAATTAACTAGCAAATATAAATAGGTAGCTTATGAAAAAAAAATTCTTGAAACTGATATTTTTACACTAAGCACTCTACCTCGGAAATGAAAATTGAAATATTTTTAGGATATCTTAGGACCTTTCACTTGAATCTAACTTTTTTTATTTAAAAAATATTCTATTCAGGCCTATTTGCGTACAAGCTTTACGTGGCCGATTTAGCTGAGTTTTTAGATATTTTTTTTGTATTGGATCTCGTTGCCACCCTTTTTCTAGGGGTAGAGGGAGCTTCCATTTTTCTCCGGCGAGGATTGAGGGGCAGTTTGTTCGTGGTTCGTCTCGTCATCTATTGCCGTGGTATTGTTGTTGATTTCGTTGCTGGTTACTGTAGATGCGCCTTGTTGTACATTGTTTGCAGTTGCTGGTTGGTTAGATGGTAAGCTGTTAATTGCAGCTGGTGTACTTTGTTCTATAGGGGATACGTTTGATGGTTTCGTTGAAGGGGATGCTTCACTGTTGTTGGTGACTGTCACAGGTGTACTGGGGTTGCTTGGGGTTGGTGTGAAGGAAACACCGTTGTCCTTTGGTATAGTTGTCTCCTTGTCCGGTTTATCACATGGCTTACTGTAGTGAACAGCCTTTTGGCAATATTGACATTGTCATAGGTAACAAGTGATTTGAACGGTATTCTTGTATCCTGACCAAATGTTACATAAGAAGGTATAGGCCTTTTCAAGCGCATGCGTAACAAACGTACGCCATTTAGAATACCGGGGAAAAAATTTTTCCACTTTTCTTTTTCGATAGAGAGAATCTCTCCGTATTGGGACATGGTTTTGCGAATGTAAGGATCGATGACGCTTGAGGAAAGATCATGCACACGCACTTCTATAGCACTATCTTCCATATATACTGGAATGTTGTACTTGATATTTTCATGCTCCACATAGTGCACATTATTATTGTCTTTAGCGAATTGAATTGCATCCAACTCTTTATAGAACTGGATATAAACAATAATTTTGGTCTTATTGCATTGAAGTAAATGCACACGTTTTATGTCAACATGAATTTGCTCCTTAAGCAAACCTTCAAGTTCTCGTATCGAAGGTCGAATTTTGCACTGTCTGAAGTCAACAATTATTGTATTCTTTCGCAACGGCGGTAGCTTTTGTTCGTTTGGTTCACTCATTTCGAGATCGTTCTATTGTTCACTACACAATACTGTACTTGGTATCTTCTGTCCCGAACGTAAGCGGTTTTGGTTTATCGACTGACTTTAATAAGATGTGAAACCGAACTAAATCTAAGTTTTTGGAAATCGGTTCAGTCATTTCCGAGAAAAGTGAGTGATAGTTTTTTCACATTTTTATGCATTATTTCCACATTTTTGGTGAAATTCCTGAACCGGAAGTTGGATCTAAATTAAATTGTGGAACTTTGTATGGAATCATAAAACCTTTAATTTGAATCTAAGCTTGTAAAAATCGGTTATGCCATTTCCGAGAAAATTGTGTGACATTATTTTTACAATTTTGGTGCATATCACTCTGTAGTTCCGGAACCGGAAGTTGGATCCGAATGAAATTGTGGAACTTTGTATGGAATCATGAGACCTTTAATTTAAATAGAAGTTTGTGAAAATCGGTTAAGCAATCGAGAAAAGTGAGTCATTTTTTTAACATTTTCAATGCATTAATTCCACATATTTGGTACATATCACCCTGTAATTTCTGAACCAGAAGTTGGATCCAAACAAAATTTCGGAACTTTGTTTGAGACCATAAGACCTTTTATTTGAATCTAAGTTTGTGAAAATCGGTTTGGCCATCTCCGTGAAAAGTGAGTGATATTTTTGTCACATTTTTAATGCAATATTTCCACATTTTTTGTGCATATCAGTATGTAATTCCTGAACCGGAAGTTGGATCCAAATGAATTTGTGTAACTTTTTATGGAATCATAACATCTTTAATTTGAATCTAAGTTTGTGCAAATCGGTTCCCAAATCTCCGAGCAAAGTGAGTGGCAATGTTTTCACAATTTTGTAGTTCCTAAACCAAAAGTTGGATCCAGACAGTGGCGTAGCGTGGAAATATGACGCCCGGGGCAAAATAAAAAATGTCGCCCTTATCGTTTACCAAAACCAAGTTGAGCTCTATCTTCGGAGAGATGATTTAGACGAGCAAAAAAGGGTCTTAAGGATTGGTTTGCCGTCCCCCCTAAAAACGTTGCGCTCGGGACAAGTAACCACCTCCCCCCCCTGAGTTACGCCACTGGATCCAAATGAAATTCAGGAACTTTTTATGGGGCCATGAGACCTTTCATTTTAAACTAAATTTTTGAAAATCGGCTTAGCCATCTCCGAGAAAAGTGAGTGACATTTTTAATGCATTATTTCCAAATTTTTGGTGCATATCAACCTGTAATTCCTGAACCAGAAGCTGGATCGAAATGAAATTGTGTAACTTTGTATGGAATCATAAGACCTTTAATTTGAATCTAAGTTTGTGAAAATCGGTTTAGCCATCTCCGACAAAAGTCAGTAACATTACTTTCACAAATTTGGTGCATATCACCCTGTAGTTCCGGAACCGGAAGTTGGATCCAAATGAAATTCAGGAACTTTGTATGGGGCCATGAGAACTTTCATTTGAATCTAAGTTTGTGGAAATCGGTTGAACTATCTCCAAGAAAAGTGATTGACATTTTTAATGCATTCTTTCCACATTTTTGGTGCATATCAACCTGTAATTCCTGAACCAGAAGCTGGATCGAAATGAAATTGTGTAACTTTATATGGAATCATAAGACCTTTAATTTGAATCTAAGTTTGTGAAAATCGGTTTAGCCATCTCCGACAAAAGTCAGTGACATTACTTTCACAAATTTGGTGCACATCACCCTGTAGTTCCGGAACCGGAAGTTGGATCCAAATGAAATTCAGGAACTTTGTATGGGGCCATGAGACCTTTCATTTGAATCTAAGTTTGTGGAAATCGGTTGAACTATCTCCAAGAAAAGTGAGTGACATTTTTAATGCATTCTTTCCACATTTTTGGTGCATATCAACCTGTAATTCCTGAACCAGAAGCGGGATCGAAATGAAATTGTGTAACTTTATATGGAATCATAAGACCTTTATTTTGAATCTAAGTTTGTGAAAATCGGTTAAGACATCTCCGACAAAAGTGAGTGACATTATTTTCACATATTTGGTGCATATCACCCTGTAGTTCCGGAACCGGAAGTTGGATCCAAATGAAATTCAGGAACTTTGTATGGGGCCATGAGACCTTTCATTTGAATCTAAGTTTGTGGAAATCGGTTGAACTATCTCCAAGAAAAGTGAGGGACATTTTTAATGCATTCTTTCCACATTTTTGGTGCATATCAACCTGTAATTCCTGAACCAGAAGCGGGATTGAAATGAAATTGTGTAACTTTATATGGAATCATAAGACCTTTAATTTGAATCTAAGTTTGTGAAAATCGGTTTAGCCATCTCCGACAAAAGTGAGTGACATTATTTTCACAAATTTGGTGCATATCACCCTGTAGTTCCGGAATCGGAAGTTGGATTCAAATGAAATTCAAAAACTTTGTGTGGGGCCATGAGACCTTTCATTTGAATCTAAGTTTGTGGAAATCGGTTAAACTATCTCCGAGAAAAGTGAGTCACATTTTTTTCACATTTCTAATGCATTATTCCACACACGCCCAAACGGACAAGTTATCTGAGGTATTTTGAAATGGTGTTTGCAGGTTAACAGCTTTGGATACAGTAACTGTAACCACGCCATCATCTGCCATTTGTCTTAGTGTGCATGGGGTTACTGGACAACTGTCAATGTCTTTTAATGTCAATGTCAAGGCATGAGCCTTGCAGGAGGCCCATGTAGCTAATTCTGAATGTTGCCAAATCGCAATGTGAAAAATGTATAACAAAAGGTTGTGCAAATAATTATTTATAACCGCTCGAAGTCCATGTTGGTGAAGCTTGTCTGAAAGAACATCAATGGAAACTGAATCAAATGCTCCTTTAATGTTTAAAAATACAGATGTTAATTTAGATGTCAGACGAAAGTATTGCAAGGCAATCATTCGTTCCTATATTTTTACGGAAGCCAAACTAAGTACCTGACAACAAACCGTTTGTCTCGACACGTGGATAATTTTTTCGAACAATTTTCTGATGCAGTACAACATTGCAATGAGACTATATGAGTTGTGAAAATTGTTGTTCAATTCCAACAAACCTCTATTTGCAAGGTCGGGCATATTTTTCACCAAGTTGAAGTTAATTCTGTCCAACCCAGGAGCGTAAACTCGATATTCAATAACGAATAATTCACATTTTACAATTTCGATTGCCAGATTCAAACCGTTAACAACAACTCGAATTGTATCTCTATTAACCTTAGAGATTTCTACAACTTCAGACAAATTTGATGTCAAATCCTTTGTAATTTGCATCAAATCCTTTATTTTGCGTCTAAAATAGACTATCCAAGGCCCAGTTTACCCTCTGGATAATGTTTAGCGCTGGGAGTATTTAAGCTCTTACTAGAATCCGGAATCAGATTCGGATGATCTGCCATGAGATCATCCATTACATTAAGGTGAAATGTAGCGTCATAAAATGCGCGCAAAATTTTATCCGCTTCAGTTGAACGAACCGTCGCACAAAGCATACCAAGAAAAACGGACACATAGAAACAAGAACTTTTTTCAATGATTGAGCGCAGTGAGCTTGCCTCTCGTTATATTGGCTTGTAAAAATACTGGACGTAATGAATAATAAGAAGCCAGTTGTCAGGTCTTGTCTTAGGTTTCTGCTACTGCGAGATTGTGCAACCGGTATGATGAAATATTCACATACACAGCCGAAGAAACTTCAAACCAAGCCAAAGAGGTCGACTCATGTGTGTGCAATAATAAGTTCACTACATTTTCTCGGAGATCACCAGCTGGGGTTTTGAAAACTTAGATTGAAATGAACAAACTTTATAGTACCATAAACTACCCTTAAAATTTTTTCGGAATTATAGCATGATGAGTCTAGAAATGTCTATTTCAACGATAACGAACCGAAGATCAAATGTCCTCTGGCCTCTGGTGCCAGAAATCATCGATAGTTTAATAATTTCTTAGATTACATTATTGGAATACACTCCAATTATAACTAATAGTTCATTTTACCATGCAGTTAAAATTATTTAGTGAATCTTTTCTCAAGCACATATTTGGGGTACGAAATTAAATATAAAGTTATTTTATAGCTCATTATTATTCAATCGATTTTGAAAGCAAAATCAAGCGTTGATTCTTTGTATTCATAATAATTCCAATAAGTTTTCCATGTTGACTGGCTTGAAGCTGACCCTCAATGTTTATCACTTTGTTTATATATCAGGTTGATGAACGATAATACTTGGCTTGTATTCATTTCATTCAGTAGCTTGTCAATGATGAAGTTTTAGTTTTGCTATAAAAAATGCTATATTCTAAAATAATACCTGTTATACGATATTACACAGCTGTGGCGGAATTACAAAACCACCACGTCTTCCACGTTAAACCCTCAGAACAATTGCAATATTACATTTCATTTCATTTCATTTCGACACAATGTATTTACATTGTAAACGTCTTCTTGAGAATACTTTGTACGGAAACCAGCCATACATCGTAGCACATACAGTCCTATGATTTGATGCATCGGCACTTTACAAATCATAAACTTTAAATATTTTATGAGTTGAACCGATATGACCGAAATTATGCTCGGTACCAAAACGGTCCTCCTATCTTAAGGTAGCGCTTCGCCGTGGTCACGGGAGTTCGCTGCCTATCCCGGGGTTTCACGCACTTTACCCAAAATTGTGAAAAAACGGGAAAGAAAACGGAAATTCCAAGAACATACGATTCTAGATAATTATTTTTCTATCGATTCGTATATAAATTGTGCCTGATAAACGTTTTTATCGAAAGATTTCGTGCGAGTTATAAAAATAAATGAGTTTTTCCTTATTCTTTCGCACGCACACAATGTCAACGCATGCATTGGGGTGTGCAAAATGCCACATGTGGTAGACGCTAACAACATTTCTGTATAAAATGTTCATTACGACCTAAGTAACAAAGGTAAACAAACCGAGATTTTTATTGCACTTTGTTAGGAAAGTTCTAATACACGCACTACCCGAACACCGTTTCTCGATTCACTATAGATTCACTAAAAAACCTGTCAACACATTTGCCGTATGTCTAAATCAATGAAAAATAATCATTAATGCTACTTCCGTCAATTGGCAATGTTTTGACCACTGTACCAAAGCATAAACAAAAGTGTATGCGCGGACTTACGACAAAATAGTTTTCCACGAAAAAGCAGATCTATTGTGATATTATGAAAGTGAGACTTACTGTAGAGTTGGAGATATTTAATGGGATCGAGTTGCTATTAAGCTTGTTGAAAAATACGCTGATTAATTTGGAAAGAAACTGATTTGTTTCCAATCGTAGAAACCATTATGAATCCTTCGTCAAACAAAAGCGAAAATTATCAAAACACACTAAAAACGAGTCGACTGTCATTTTTTTTCCACTTGACATGCAAAACTAGCTCTTACTAATGTTTTCGAGCAAAACTGGCTAAACGACCTATCATACTGTCCAATGTACATGATCAAATTACAAAACGACGTAAGTGTCGTTTTTGCCTAAAAGTTATCTTTGTAGTTGAAAATTGTGAATAACTCACTACGATACGTTGCACACATACAAATTTGACGATTTAGTGAAGAAATGAAGTTGTTTCAATTACCCATTTTTAAATAGGATTTAAAATTGTGCGATTATTTTTCAACATCGCTTTTCTCGGTTCAGCTGAAATGTTACATACGTCGTTTTGAACATTTTATGCAGATTTCTTTTGTTTTCGTTTTCCGTTCTCTCTGCTTAAACGTTGAATATAGATGAGAAGAAAATGTAAGTAAGTGTTACTACTTTGTAAAATAATTACTATTCATGTTTCAATCGAACGAGAAATCAGTAATGATTTTCATCGTTACTAGCTTTGACGCTTTGTTGAAAACGTAGCACATCCCTACATATGCGAGTTGTTTATAGCGAGAAAAAGAAAAAATAAAACAAAATGTTTAACAAAACTCGCACGAAATCTCGCGAAAGAAAAGCTTTCTAACTGATATTTTTCGCCAAATGCATAGTAAAATCATTTACCTACAATTGTATGTTTTTGATTTTTCGTGAATCGGGTTAGTATTGGAGAAATTTGCAATTTAGAGTGAAATTTCGGCGACAAAGCAAGAGGAAGCAGTGAGTTGTCTCGCTTCGACCTGACCACGGCGAAGCGCTACCTTAAACACTTGAACTGCTTACAGCGCACAAGCAAAGTAACGCAATGAATATAAACACTTTAAACCATGCGCGCCGCTGGCGTGGATTTTCCACCTCGCGCGAAGGAAAATAAATAACTTCAATTGTTCTTGCCATCGCTACGGGTCGAGCGATGTTTATTAAACATTAGCCAAAACCTTTTCGATATATGTAATTGTCAAGTCTCAAGACTTCTCGTCAAACCTACACGTACACAGAGAAAATTTGTACATTTTATAAAAACCAAAATGCAGAAAATAAAGACACATTCATTCAATAACCAAGACGGGAACCAGACTTCTTCTTTAAAGAAAGAACCTGCCACATGGCAAACCGTGAAAACGTTAACCGCGCGACAAACTAAGTCCCAGTTAAGAAGGGACTTAGCACAAAAATAGTTAACAAGTGAAGAAAAAAAAAGAAAAATGCTATGTCCAGTGTAAAAAAGGACTTAGCGCAATTGGAACAGTAAAAAGTATAAGTGGGAAAAAGTGCTAAGTCCAGTGTTAAAAAGGACTAAGCGTAATTAAAAATAAAAAAAAACAAGTGGAAAAATGCTAAGTCCAGTATTAAGGACTTAGCGCAATACGAACTGTAAAAAAGTAAGTGGAAAAATGCTAAGTCCAGTGCTAAAAAGGACTTAGCACAATTTGAACTTAAAAAAAATACAAGTGAAAAACAACCAGTACGGACTTTAAAACTTTAAAAAATACAAGTGAAAAACAACCAGTACGGACTTTAAAACTTTAAAAAGTGCAAGTGAAAAACGGACCAGTATGGACGGAAGACTTGCCAGAAACTCAAACTGGTGAAACATGTACATCGTGAAAAATTTAGAGCGTTAAGGAACGAAAATAAAAAAAAAACATGAAATGGTTCCAATAAGTGTTTAACGTTATAAAAACAAGAATAGTGAATTCGGAATGGGCTGGTTCGACTCGACCGATACCAACACCACGTACGTCCAGCTTGAAAACGACGCCCAAACCTGGACAGGAATCATCATAGTAGCCTGTCTGATGATCTACACAGCTGGAAGATTCATCACCAAGCTACACCGCATATACACGGAGAGGACTGCCGAGCGGACAACAAGAAGGATCATCGCCAATCAGGCCTAAGTTAAGTACTGATTTTGATTTTTATTTATTTATATATCTATAGAGTACAGAAGTAAAAAAAAAATCTTTTAAACGAATCTTGAAAGTACACAGTTAAATATGGAAAATATCAAAGAATTTTTTGAAGAAATAGAGGCAGCCGCCGAATATTTTAATGAAATCGACCGGCAAGCGGCAAAAATGTTTAAAACCAAAGAAAACATAAAAGCCTTTGCCGAAGCAATAAATAACTTCAATTGTTCTTGCCATCGCTACGGGTCGAGCGATGATTATTAAACATTAGCCTTCTCCACATAATCGTTACCAAAACCTTTTCGATACATGTAATTGTCAAGTCTCAAGACTTCTCGTCAAACCTACACGTACACAGAGAAAACACGTACACAGAGAAAATTTGTACATTTTATAAAAACCAAAATGCAGAAAATAAAGACACATTCATTCGGTAACCAAGACGGGAACCAGACTTCTTCTTTAAAGAAAAAACCTACCACACAACCAAGCTTTATTGCTTCAGCAACATCAATGCATTGAACTCAACAGAATTTAACATTATTAACATTAAAAATGACAGTTACTTAGAAAATAAGAGATATAAGATGAAATTGAAATTTATGGCCGTTGACCGTCAGCATATCCCTACTAATTCATTTGACTTTTGCTGCCATTTTTAAGTGAAGCTCCCGGAATTCATCGTCAGTTGAATAATCGTACCTAGTCATTTGCAGTTTTGCTTGCTCAGTTTCGAGTGCCAAGTAGTGTAGCTCCTTCATTGTCTTCTCTCTTGGTAGTAAGCAGGTTCGAATGAATAGAATTATAAATGGAGTAAAGTATAAAAAATGAAAACTGAAGGAGGAAACAATTAATTTATGTGTATTCTGTGATTGATATTTCAGCTATCTGGTATGTCTTTGATCTATTATTTTGAACCAATTCGAATGATTACATAAACCTCATTTGAAGGCCGCTCTCACACTATTTAAAGAGATATTTTGTTACTTTAAGAGATCAACTGACGGTGGTTAAACTGAGCCTCGATTGAAGAGAAACGAGTGATGAACTGAATGCTGCACGTTCGGGCCGTCAGCAAACATTGTGTGTGTCAGAGAGTGAAGTTTACTGCATTAGAGAGATCGTCAATGTGTTCCACATTTAGTTTCAATTGAATTGAATGAAGTTTTACTGCACTGCGCGCAAGCAATAAAAAAATCGAAAAAGTTTATGTAAACTTTTTCAAATTTCGTTTATTTTAGCTAAATTTTATAATTTTGAGTTGCATTTTCAGATTCTTTGTGAAATTCTGCTACAAACACTACTTTTCAGTTCTAAAATCATACCCGTGGAACGGAACAGTAACCGTTTATACATTTCAAAAACCAATTACGGCTCGGCAAAGCAAAATTTCAAAATTCTTAGAATACTTATTTATTATAAATTTGATTTCGAAAAAGTGTTTTTGGTTTTTCGAAAATCGGTCTAGTTTTTGAATAATTGATCAAAAACGCATTTTTCGCATTCCGCTACTTTTCATCTTAACTGATTGTTTTGTAAATTAATAATACCAAAATGAAAACTTATGTATATAAAAATTTCAGTTATAGGGGAGATAAAAATATTAATTAAATTAAATCTACCTGTTTGCTGTTGTCTCTTTTCCTCTGTCGTGTAGAACGACGTGAATCTCACCCAACGATTTCCAATTGGCAGTCTTTTTGGTATCGTTTTCCGCTATCTCTGTTGTTCTGCCGTCGTGGTCACCACTGAACTTGGTGTGATGCCTGTGCTTGGCCACAGGTACAGTGTTATTTCTCTTGGTGGCGATCAAATGCAATGTAGCACCACGCGATATGTGTCGTCGCTTTCGATCCTACGCAGCGTACAAATTCTGGTACCTGGTAGACCAGCAATGGGTTGCCTTAGCACCTCTGTGCTTTTGCACCCCTTCGTCTTCGCAGTTTTACGCGATGGCATCTCTGTGACTAGACACTTCTATGCGTTCGCACCTCTGTGTCTCTACACCTCTGTGCGTATGAATAGGATGGTCTCCGTTGCTAGCTTTCCAGTCGGGAAACGCCCCGAATATTGCCTTTGTGATTAGCACCAGCAGTCTAACTACACTGAAAGAATTTACCGGACACAAGCTGAATGGTTTTTGCTTCATCCGATCCCCATAACGATTTTCAGATGGTTTTAATAAATCGGCCATTCAATTTCCCCTTTGTCAAAAACAAATTGATTTGTATGAATATCATTGAAAATTTGTTTGAAGCACATACACTTATAAATAGAATGAATCCAAAATGTAGATGATTTTCGTTTCAAAATTAATCACCACAGCAGCCATATAGGAAATACTATTCATTTTGTAGTGCGTATGATGTTCGTACATATAATCGCATACCATAAACCGAATGAATTTAATCTACACCAATCGTCGGATGATATTAAGATTTTCATGTAGTTTTATGTATTACGGAATCCTTATAATGCGGATGATATTAAGATGAATTAATATTGAAATTATACAGCTGGAAATGAAAATAAATTAAAATGCAAATGACCTACAATTTAAAAGAGTTTTAATTATGCTCCACTTCCATTTTTTTAATATTTCTATGACAGGTAAATTTTTTGTACAATTGCATTGGAGTTCAATGAGTATGAATAAGAACTGGTCAAAGTGTCGAAAAGGTATCACAGTATATGGATTTTTTTCGAAATCGATTAACTAATATGTAAGTGCTCTTAACAAAGGTGGAAATGATCAGATTTGATAAGAAAAATATGACGAAGTATGTCCAACACACTTTTGTCAACCAAGATGTTGGAACGGATTTTGGCGTATACTATAGTTTACAAAAATTGATAAGATTATTCGCAAGAGTGTTTTGGGCTGGAACCGCAGGATGCCTAATAAAACTATGAAATATTGTACGAATAATAAAGTTTGGGAAATTTCAATTTATTTTATTGAAATGGTAACAAAATCATAAAAAAAGTTAAATTAATGAATAGAATTGGAATTTAAATGAATAGAAAAAATAACATTTGCACCAGAAATTACCGTGCGTGCTATTTTTCTTTGAAATAAATTCCGAGCTGTAAAACATGTCGCAACATTGGTCGTACGTATGCTGATCAAAGATAGTTTCTTTTGGCTTCTTGCCCTTGACTAAAATAACTGAAAGACTTTAGGTTGAATAGTTGATAATGTCTCAAGAAACTTACCTTCCCACTCCATGGTAGTAAAAATAATATATTTTAAGGGGGCACTCATCAAAACGAGATCACTGCCGGAAAATCTTTTCGTGATCAGTTGATCAGTGAATTTTAAATCACATCGATCAATATCGGTACCAGGCGCGTAGCCAGAGAAAATTTTCGGGGGGGGGGGGGGGGGTTTATAACATGGTGATAAATCAACACATGTACAATTTATATCACAATGTTTCCCATGGGTTATAATTTTTTGTTTCGGGGGGGGGGGGGGGTTTGAACCCCTAAACCCCCCTCCCCCCCCCCTGTGTACGCGCCTGATCGGTACTGATCTTCCGTCACACAATGGGTAGTGATTTTGAGCTAAAATTATTCTTGATTTATGTAAGTTCAATCATTGAATGATTCGATAAGCTTTGATGTTGGTAGAGGAAAATCACATATGTTATGATCAAGATAAGACATGACATGATCTACGTCTGAAATCGTTGATCTCCCGCCCTTTTTCAAATGGAGTACAATTGAATAAACTGCATCAGAATCAGACAAGAGAAATTCTTATGATATACTATTATCAATGCTAGAAAATCAAATTACTGAAAAAATTGTTAGTGCATAACTTAAGTTAAACCGTTCGAAGGCACCTTTTTTTTAATCATATTAGGCAAAATTTATTAATTTCGCTAATTTACTCGCTCCTCCGTGTACTTTTGCTGATCACAACAAAAATGACTTCCTGCATCATTCATTTCCGAATTTACAAGAAGAAGCTTTTACATCAATAAATACAAGTTTTCCTATAGAATTTTAACATTTATTGTGGAGATTTTTTCAAGAAATAGGGCAAAGTAGTAATATAATTAGGTATTTCAAAAATGCGCTCATTGAAAATATTGGACGTCACATTCAAAAAACCTCTCCCCCTTCCCCCTGTCACAAAAGGTCACGTTTTATGAAACACCCCCTCCCACTTGCGGCGTGACGTCTTTTATGGACAGCCCCTTAGACACCTGAGACAATGTTGCAGAGAAACCATAAGATTTATTGTTGCATATTCATTGAAACTTTTCCATTGAACATAAGTAGACATTTCAATATTCTGTATAAACTATGCTGGAGTCGGTTGAGTTATCGTATTAATTTTCGTCAGTGTATTCAATGAGTTGTACACAAACTTTTTACAATGAAGTGTGTAGGTTGTTAAGTATCGTAACCATTAAAAGCTTAATTTTTCCCCTCAACAATTTTTCGGAAAAGAATCAAGTGTACAGTTTGAATATATTCATCATTTAGCAGCAGAAATTAACATAAGAAAAACATACTGCACAGTGAAAAATATATTTTGTCATCAAAATACAATAAATTGTATTTAACCGAATAGTTCCGATTGATAATCACTTATTTCCGCTGTGGAATTGGCTGGTCAAATGAAAAATACAATGGTTTATTAATATAAGAAAATGTGAGAAAACTTTAAAGTTGAAAGTATCAATTTCATATAAAATATCGTTTGCTGTGAGATACACGACTTTTCCGTTTCCATTCAAATGCAAATTATATTACTGTTGAAAACCGTTATAACCTTTTCAAACGATTTCACAATAAAGCAGCCAGAAAAGTTAAATTTAGTTAAAGTTGAATAAAAACGTCCAGCACTTCTATTTATTTTTGTTATTTGTTGTCTGTAAAAGTAATGATTTTAAAATAAATTTACACGATTATTTAAAATAATACTTTTATTTACAATAAAGTGGTTTGATAGTAAGAACATGATTGACTTGTACACTAAAAATCTGCAGCAAAGTATGCTTATATAGTTACAGATATTTGTTGGTTTCCATCTCCATAGCAATCCTGGAAAAATACGTTTGTAAAAAGAAAAAACTCAGATCTGATCCATTCCAAGAGTATGCAGTAGATCCATGGTAGAATGAAAACTTTCTTGTCAAATCTTGTTCTTTTTACATTCTACTGATTAAATCTGAGTTTTTTTTACTTTAAAAAGCGTCGTCATTCATTTCACTTCAGTTCTTTGCCTCGAATTTCTATTGAACATAAGGGTCGGAGGTCGGAGCAAGTCTCCTCTAATCAAACTGATTGTTTAAGATAGTAGATGCATAAAAAAATGAAAGAGATCCGATATACGGATTCAAAGCAAAGCCTTGTTATAACATTCCTGTAGTGGAATTTGACCTTCTGTTTCAACAGATTTCGCAGCCGATTCAGAGTGTACAGAACCATTGCATGGCTGGTGCTACGATCCTACTGACACTACGAATTATACGGATTCAAAAAGGGTTTGAATTTATAAAATCAGGGGGACATCCTAGAAAAATAGAATTGGTCACAATAATTGTTTGTCTAATGCAGAAATTGCCTTACATTACGTGAATTCTAAGTCTACTACAGACTCTTACTTCACTGAATACTCACCAAAGTACTCTGACACCAGGTTTTCCAATATTTCCATCGAGCACCATTCTTAATCACTGATTTCGTATCACCACCACAAAACGTATTAAATAGAAACCTTAAACGTATAACTTCGGTCAAAAGACGCGTTTTATTTACATTCTGTCATTGACTTTTCTGACAAGTTATCCAAAAATATTTCAACAATTGGAGGAAACCCACTGATCATTAATAATAAAATCATGCTATGTTATTTTTCCTTCAACATTGCGAATCATCAAAGTTTCATTTAAATTTCAAAAGAATAAATTCTTCTGTGTTCGATTGTATGAAACACTGTAAAATGAAAATAATACATGCATGGAAAGATTTTTGTTACGGGAATATCATATAACAAATTCATTTCGGTTTTATCAATTTTACATACAATTGTAATACAACTCCATATATTTATGCCAATCATATAAATGATGGAAGAAAATCAGAAGAAATGAGTATGAAACTCATTTTATGCTCATCATAAAATTATTCGAACTGTTCTATAATTCATTACTAGAAATAACTCTTCTCAAGGATTAAATGACAATGGGTAACATACATTCAGTCTGATTCATGATGATTAACACACAGTTCACTAACATTTCAAACGTAACTGACAGTCATATAATATATGAATGGTAATCACACATATAAGAAGTAAAACTCACTTATCATATGATCATGCAGATTGTTCTATCGTTCAATAGTCGGAATTCTCAATTATTTATCGCATTGAATGAGTTTCATTCAAGATGCGGCTGGCGTTTTCTTTCAGTGTACCTGTAGCTTAAACACAGTTGATACGAAATTCACATCTTCTATACATAATCTATATACATCTTATGTTTCTTTGAATCAGGTTATTTTAAGGAATCCTTCCATTTTGATATAATCGAAGTTGTCATTAATCCTCCTACGAGTTAGTTAAAAAAATTTTTTGCACACAATACGGTTTAGATAATTCACACCTTCAGGAAAATCGTAGATGTATAAACACGAAAACATGAACACTTCAAAATGCATAGGGGTCGAGATAATGAGAAAATGTTTTTTTTGTCGACCCCATTTAGGCTTCAAGAACCAGCATTTGTTTACATAGCAGAGTTAGCAGCAGTCCATTATAACTTGTAATCGTCACATTATCTCCAAACCATTATCTCCTCTTCACAGATAGTCTGTGTGCAATTGAATTGAAGCTATTCGCTCAAACATGACTGGTAAGAATGAACCTTTTTTCTTGGGTAAAACAAAACAGTGCGACGACATATTAAAACCACTATAGTGTGAACTAACTGTGTGGTTAGTCGTTGATTTTGTTTATAGGGCGCTTTGATTTCCGTGGTACAGGGGCGCATTGCAATTGACTGAAGATAGAGTTTTATAACGAGGTTTGTTGTTACTTCATCTTCGTATTTTTCGTATACAACAGTTATATAGTTCTAGTATCAGACTTATTTGATGCGAGCGGGACGCCGTATTTTCCTCAATAACTCCTTTTTATCTTTTGTCGTGAATACGACTTACTTTACTATGGGGCGCCTTTTCAAAATTTACCCTCTGGGAGAGTGATAAGTTTTCGATCGTGAATATCTCTTGTTATACCTAACAAAAACGCAACCTAACGCAACAACATAATTTTTTCTACATGCTATCAGCAATATAATCAGGAATTTGTGATTAAATTTTCAACAGTGTAAAAAATCCATAAATAACTCAAAATCTATTTTTCTCAAACTTTTGGAAACAACGAGGAAAACTCATCTCGTTTGCTTGTCTTTTTCGCACCAGGACGACGGTTTTGAGGTAGTCAGGCACATATCAGTTGCGGTGTTCTACTGGCCGAGTGTAGTAAGTAAATCTTGACCGAGAATTATTCATTTTTTCTAGCACGTTAACGGAACTGGATATCGTGCTGATGTTCTTCACCACCATCAGTAATAAATGAGGTGGTAAAAACTTGCTCAGGTGGTGCTCTTCTTCGCATTCAGACGTCGTGGCTAGCAATAAACCAGAAGTAGTAGAGAACTGCATTTTTAGTTAAATTCAAGAACTAACCTCAGAACCTAGATTCTGGTCCACCTGAATTCTGAAGTTAATTTTTATGTGGAACACATTTTTGTTTTCTATATATTAGAAACTCAAGAAAAATGTGGTCAGGTTTTGAACAATTACAGCTCAGTCAGTTTTGTATCAATTATTAATATTATGTCACCATTTGATTGGAAATATTTCTACGTATTGATTTGAATGTTCATAGCTATGTACTATTAATTGTATATCAATAATGTACAAAACGAATTCGAATCGCGACAAATAGAGTCTACATTCTGGGTTCGCAGACTCTCGTGCATTTGCGAATTCAAAAGTGTGACGATTTATTGAAAATGTCGATCATTAGAAATTTTGTTCCACATCAATGGCTCGAACAACCCCATCTGGCTGATCGTTGTAGTTTTAACATCCGAATTTAGTTTCATACTTCTATTTCAAAATTTCGTTCCAGATCACTATGACTCTATAACTGAATCCAGAATTTTAAACTATGACTCAATAACTGAATCCTATTTCAGGATTTTGAAAATGGTTTCAAATTCAGTTGCTTATTCAGGGATTAGAATCCAGAGATATGATTTAGGATTTTTCAGAATTCATGAACAAAATTCAGGATATGAATTTTAAGTCTGGATTCTGAAACTAAATATTGGGTCTGAACACCGAAACTTCACTTAAAAACTGAATTCAAAACTTTAATTCCTGAATTGAATTTCAGAATTTAATTCATCAATTCAGTCTCAGCATTTATTTCCAGAATTCAGAACCTATATGGTGGAACTAAATTGTGGATATGATTTCTGGAATTCGATGCTGGAACTGAATTCAGTTCCTATATTAAGACTTGGAATTCAAGTTCAGAATTTAGTTCTATAACGCAATTTGGAAAATTCTAAAAATAACTTTAGTTTCTTACTTCTAGAACTAACTTTATTTAATGGGTTTTTGATCTAGATTCCGAAAATTTCGGCTGAATTCGGAGCGTGCCCCAGATTAATATATTCGTTCTTAAATTTTAACAATTATAAACATTGGACAATTTACGCAAAGTGGTTTTTTAGAACCACTAAAATATTTCCTAAGGATTTTGAGTATTTCTACTAGTATCTAAATCTACAAAATTGTATTTGTTCCGTGTTATTTAATTGTGTGGTAGAATATGTTTGCCGTCAATTAGTCGTACTGTAGTATAGATGCATCGTAAAAATTCTGGAAGCGAAACAATGAAAGTTGCAAAATATACACAATCTAATACGAATGATTATCTCTATCCGGAAGTGAGAAAGAAATATGTCAGTTTTATTCGTATTCACGTCCTCCAGTTATGTCTGTGATATTACCCATCCGCCTTTTTTTTTAAATTTCTTTAGCTCTACAATTGCCACACAAATCAACCATGAAGACTCATTTGCAATAGACATAATGTGTTATCATAATCTGAATGTTTTTGTTTCTAAGTACCCAGGTGTCGAGATTTTCACTTTCTGTGTTTATTATTCTTTCAAATAATAGTTTCGATTGCGTTATTTTGAGATAGAGTTGAAGATCTAATTCTTCAAAACTGAGTCTTGTTATATATCCAGGCTTTTGATTGCATTGAAAACATCTTGCTGCGAAAGTGGATGAGTTTCTATTGATGATTTCCGCATAGAAGAGAAGAAGTATCTCCCACGATTAGTATCAGTTTGTGTCATGTATGCCATACACCGTGCTTTTGAGATATTCATTTTATCTCAATGTTGCTTAATTTAGTTAACCGTGCGTGTTCTCCGTGACCAATCGAAAAAAAAACTAGCCTAAATTGGATATTGTACCAAATACAAGTTACACTTTCATGAACCGGTAGTTCTTTTTAAAAAAGCGAGTCTACACAGTTCGGGAGTTAATTGTGGAATGGATTTATTTTCAATTAATTTTGTTACGGAGGCCTAACTTGCTGATCTAACTGAATTATTATAAAGTGCCTACGCTGCTCCTGCTGCTCGGTTACCGTCGCGTCGTTCCGCTGCGTATGCACTTTATGTGCTGATGACACGCGCAATCAATTTGCGCGCGGTGATAGGATTTTTTTATGGTTCGGGTGAACCTGGTGGTAACTGCTCCTTCCTGTGGTTTTGAAGCTCCTGATTCAATTTACTATGATTTTCTCTGAATATCTTCAATTGAGGTTGGTTTGAATATATTACCGGGTTGGATGTGTTTCTCGGGTTGATTGCTGTAATGTTTACTGAAGTTGCCTTTTGTCGATTTTTGTCGGAATTTGCTTATAATATTATGTGGCATTACATCTAATTATTCTATATTTGTGAGTTTGTGTAACTCATTTGTACTAAACCAGGGAGGACGCTTCAAAATCATTTTCAGAATTTTATTCTGAATTCTTTGAAGCGTATTCTTCCTGGTGGCACAACAACTTTACCAAATTGGTACTGCATAAAGCATGGCTGGTCTGAAAATTTGTTAATAAATTAACAATTTGTTTTTTAGACAGAGCTTAGAATTTCTGTTTATGAAAGGATATAAACATTCAATATATTTATTACACTTTGCCTGGATTCTTTCAATGTGATCCTTGAAAGTGAGTTTTTTGTCATACGTTAAACCTAAGTATTTAGCTTGATCAGACCATGTCAATTCCAAGCCATTCAATTTGAGAATGTGATTATTGTTTGGTTTAAGAAAAGAAGCTCTTGGCTTATGAGGAAAATTAATTGCGATTTTGCTGCATTTGGTTTAATTTTCAATTTTGACAGATAATCACTTAAAATATTTAAACTTCTTTGTAGGCGACTGCAGATCACTCTTAGATTTCTACCTGTGGCTAACAGACTTGTGTCGTCACAGAATAGCGATTTCTGACAACCAACGGGTAGATTTGGAAGATCAGAAGTGAAAATATTATACAAGGTTGGAGCTACACTCGAACCCTGCGGAACACCGGCTCGTACGGATAGCAATTCAGATTTACAATTCTGATAGCTAACCTGAAGAGTACGATCAGTTAAATAATTTTGAATCATTTTGATCAAATAAATAGGAAACTGAAAATCAGACATTTTTGCTATGAAATCTTTGTGCCAAACACTGTCGAATGCTTTTTCTATGTCTAGAAGAGCAACTCCAGTGGATAACCCAGAAGATTTATTTGCTTCTATCATGTTCGTTACTCTTACAAGTTGATGAGTAGTTGAATGTTCATGACGAAATCCAAACTGCTCTGGTAAAAAAAATTGAATTCTCATTTATATGAGACATCATTCTCAACAAGATAATTTTTTCAAAAAGTTTACTGATAGAAGAAAGTAAGCTGATTGGTCGATAACTTGATGTTTCTGCTGGGTTTTTATCAGGTTTGAGTATAGGAAATACTTTAGCGTTTTTTCATCTTTTTGGGAAGCAAGATAATGAAAAACATTTGTTGAAAATTTTAACCAGGAGTCTCAAGGCAACATCGGGAAGATTTTTAATTAAAATATTGAAAATTCCATCATTACCAGGAGCCTTCATGTTTTTAGGTTTCCTAATAATTGATTTAATTTCATCAAAATTCGTCTCAATAATGTCATCTTGTGATAACACTTGGGTTGAAATATGACTTCATTTTCAATAGGACTCACAACGTTCAAATTAAAACTGTGTACACTCTCGAACTGCTGAGCAAGTTTTTGAGCTTTTTCGCCATTTGTAAGAAGTATTTGATTTCCTTCCTTGAGAGTAGGAATTGGTTTCTGAGGTTTCTTAAGAACTTTAGAAAGTTTCCAGAAATGTTTAGAATAGTTTAATTTGTTCAACTTCTTCAGCGAAATTTTCATTTCGCAAAAGAGTAAATCTATGTTTAATTTCTTTTTTGTAAATCCTTAACTATGTTTTTCATAGCAGGATCACGAGAACGTTGATATTGTCGTCGACGAACATTCTTCAACCGAATGAGCAGTTGAAGATTGTCATCGATGATGGGAGAATTTAATTTAGTTTGAGCTTTGGGAACTGAAAGATTTCTAGCTTCGATAATATAATGATTCAAATTATCAATTGCTATGTCGTTGAATGAAGTATTTTTCCATTACTGTTATTTTGCCTACAATTCCACTGGACATACTTTGCATTTAAGTCCCCTATTACGATAAATTTCGGTAGATATCTTGTTAGTTTTTTAAAGAAATTTAATTGTTCGCCGGTGACGTAGAATGGCAAATATGCTCCAGCGATGAAATAAATTCCATGAATGGTTTCAACTTCGATTCCCAAGCTTTCAATAACTTTAGTATTGAAAGAAGGTAAAATTCGATGTTTAATTTGCCGTGGGACAAAAATGGCAACTCCACCACCCATTCCAGTAAACCTGTCAAATCGATGAACCACATAATGTGGATTACTTTTCAATTTGACATTTGGTTTAAGAAAAGTTTCTGTCACAATGGCAATATGAATTTTGTGAACTTTGAGAAAATTATAAAATTCATCTTCCCTCGATTTCAAAGATCGAGCATTCCAATTTAAAAATTTTCAAATAATTATTTAACATCACTGTTAAATTTTAAATTCATTATAATGTTATTTGCAAATTGCCATCCGATTGTAAATTTTTCAAAAAGTGAAGAAGTCAAATTCATTCGGATGATCATTTCAAAAAGTTGATCTTGTAGGTAGATCATTTTATTTTCAGTTATATCGCCTAAATCAACTTCATTTAAAGAAGCGAATGGCATTGAAGGAATATTTGTAGGTAGACTGCCATTAGAAGAAGATGATTTGGCCGATCTACCTATTAATAAATTGTTTTCGGCGGTCCTGTGATTATTTACATTAGAAGAATTAAGTGGTAGATTTCTACCGGCGTACCTGTTTTTTGTTTTAAATTCGAAGAAATAAGTGCCTTAGAAGAATTAGGCGTGGCATTTGTAACGGTTTTTTGTTTTTCAGGTATGTTCTGTAAATTTAAGGTCGCTGATTTGACTTGTTGTCTAAGCGAACGAGCGTTTAAAATTTTTTCCCTAACAGGACATTTCAAATAATTGGATTTATGATTTCCATCGCAATTTGAACATCAACATTTATCAGTGGTTTCGTCGTTTATAATGTTCCCAATGAATTTTAATGTGGGAAATGAAACGTACTTTTTTTTAAAGTTTTCAAATTGTTTACATCACTTCGATTGAAGTGTATTAGGTAAAGTTCATGGAAAATTCCAGAGAGTGGTTTAGAAGGTACCCGCTCTTTTTTCATAAGTATTACTTGGGAAAGGGGCAAAACCAAGCAATTCTTTTAGTTTATTTTTAATTTCATCAGTACTTTGATCATTTGATAATCTTTTCAAGACAGCCTTGAAGGGTCTGTCTGATTTTATATCATTTGAATAAAATTTATGAAGTTTCTCGGACAAATATCGAATAAGACGTTCGTAATCTTCCAATCCATCAACCAAGACTTGACGTTCTCCTCTTCGTCCGATTTGAAATGAGACTTTTACTTCCGGGAGAAAAGTAGAAAGCTCAGTACGGAATGCTTTGATGTCGGAAATCATCACCGTCACTGTTGGCATAGATTGATGTTTCTTCCCAGAACGACAAGCGCCCATTTTGGGAATTTTTTAGGAATTTTTTTCTATGTCGCTACAATCGGATTCAGGAAGAATCTCGTAAATATTGTTAGACGGCATAGAATCAACGGAAGGAAAATCCGTCCGTTGTCTTTTATTTTTACATTCAGATTCTATAAGATCGTGAATGTTATTAGAAAAATGTTGAATAACGGATTGTGATTTATTCCGTATTGAATTATTTTTAGCCTTAGGCTTGCTACCTTTCCGGTTTGACGCAGGCATTTTTGAAATGAATGAAAATTTAAATTAAATTAACTAGGCTAAATTAGTCTTCGATTAGACTCCTAGTTTGGAAAAGTCTTGATAAAGACTGATTAGTTCGAAGAATAGTTCTTTGAATAGTTAGCCTTAAAAAAGGCTGATTAATTTCTTAGTCACTCTAATATCACTTAGTCACTCTAATATCCTTCTTTGTATAGCCTTGGGAAAGGCTGACTAATTGATAGTCTTTAAAAAGACTGTTAGTGATTCAGGTAGCCTTGAAAAAGACTGAAGCCTTGAATCAATGAAACTCTAGGTAGCCAGAAAAAATTTCCAGGAGCCAAGCTATACGCATGCGGTGCGAACGACTGTTCAACACCGACTGATTTTGTCTAGCTTTGATGAAATTATAAAGACTAAGTAAGGTGACAGATGATGCCGTTAGAGATAGTCCTCCCCAAATGGACCAGGACATGTGGTAGAACTTGGTTTGCAGGTGATTCAACATTTTCGTGTTCTTCAGATAAAGGTTTTGTAGTATTTCCGTATTTATCGTCTTAATGAAATGGGTTCTCGTGTCATCTAAATTAATGGAGGACGTAAGCAGTGGTTGTTCGACTGTTGTAACTACTCTATTGGTAAGCGTGAGGTTTTGGAAAGTTAGAAGGCAATTCGTGAAGATTACTATATATAAGCCTATTAGCTTTTCACTAGCGGCTTCGCAGGTATTCCAAAGCGTGCCATTCACGTCATTGAATAAAAGGGCTGTGTGTCCCATTTCTGTTATTGGGAGATATTGGAAAGTATTCTCGTATGAACATTGACTAGGTTGACTGTTTATCAAGTTTGCAATGCATCTGTCTTCGGAGACGTCTTCAATGGCTGAAGGTTTGCAGATTGTCCAATCTGATAGACTTTGGCAATTGGTGTTTTGAAGATATATCTTGTTCTGATGCTTGAGATAGTGATTTCCAGGTAGTGTGATTCTTTCGTGGGATTTAATTATTGGTTCAACGCGATGATATTCGAAATTCGTTTCACTGAAGTTAGGGATGCCGATGATGTAGAAAATGAATGTTCCGTTTGTGACTATAGATGTGGAGGCAAATTCTAGAGCTTCCTCGATGAGATGAGTGTGAACTCCTTGTTGTTCTAGGCACTTGTGAATAAGTGGTTGTTCGACTGTTGTAACTGCTCTATTGGTAAACGTGAGGTTTTGGAAAGTTAGAATGCAATTCCTAAAGATTGCCATATATAAGCCTATTAGCTTTTTACTAGCGGCTCCGCAGGTGTTCCAAAGCGTGTCATTCACATCATTGAATAAAAGGGTTGTGTGTCCCATTTCTGTTATTGGGAGATATTGGAAAGTATTCTCGTATGAACATTGACTAGGTTGACTGTTTATCGAGTTTGCAATGCATTTGTCTTCGGAGACGTCTTCAATGGCTGAAGGTTTGCAGATTGTCCAATCTGATAGACTTTGGCAATTGGTGGTTTGAAGATATATCTTGTTCTGATGCTTGAGATAGTGATTTCCAGGTAGTATGATTCTTTCGTGGGATTTAATTATTGGTTCAACGCGAAGATATTCGAAATTCGTTTCACTGAAGTTAGGGATGCCGATGATGTAGAAAATGTGGAGGCAAATTCTAGAGCTTCCTCGATGAGATGAGTGTGAACTCCTTGATGTTCTAGGCACTTGTGAATAAATTCTACTTCTGCTAATCTTTTTTGAATTCTACTATTTAGGGCTGTTTGATCATTATTGTTGTCTACTAACTCGTTGATTGATTTGTCTATTGCTTTTAGTTCGTCAGCGTCTGGTGATCCGGAAAACCATTTCCATGCTCTGCCTAAGGCTTCCCATCGTTTTACTTTCTTTTGATTTGAATTTGAGTGTGTAATTTGGTATAAATTTGAGTTTATCTGAATGATTTTATGATTTATAAGAGGAGTCGATTCTGAAATATTTTAAAGTTTGAATGATTTCTTCTATTCTGGTTACAGCTTCTTCTAGGGCAGTTATATTTATTTTGTGAACTAATTTGTAACGGTCTGTTAATATTTTTGCTGCTCCGTTATGAACTATTGCTATGGGATGTTTATCAAGACTAAGGATCTCCAAGGATGCAATGATTGTAGTGATAGGGTAAAGGCTGGAATTAAATTAAGAGGTAGGTTATCAAAAGGTTGGACTTGTGAAACTATTGGTTGAGATAGAATGATGATTCGTGTCATTGTCTCCTATCATTATTTTTTATATTTGATTTATGAATTTTGGCATTGTGTTCATTTTGTTTTTTTTTTTTTTAATTCTTTTGTGTTTGGCTTTGAAGACTTTATCTTTAACGAATACAGCTTGTCCTGTCGTAAATTCTGGAGGATCTGATCTTTTTTTGTTATACTTACAACGATTTCATCATACTGCTTGTTCCTCCTCGCCTGAATTTCTTTTGGTGTTACTGTGTTACGAGCTTTTCCTAAAAGTATTTCTTTGGGTGTTTTTCCGGTAACAGAATGAATTGTGTTATTGTATTTTTCTACCACTATACACATCAGAGTTTTACAATTTACTTCTGAAGAAATTTGTTTTTGAATTCGGTACATTTCTGTAATCGTAGAGTGAAAACGTTCTACAGGGCCATTAACTTCTGATTTATTACTTGGAGTTGTGAAATATTTGATATTTAAATCGAGCATCATTCATCTTATTTCGGGGGATAGGAAGGCTTTTTCGTTGTCCATGACAACGGAAGAAGGAATTAAGTTGGATGTGATGGTATCGTGGAAGGCTTTTCTAGTGTGGACGGTGTGTCGGGATTTTATCGGTATCATCCAGCCGACTCGACAGGAAGTAATTGTTATCAGTTTGGTAGATATCAACATGTAGGATCTCGAAGGGGAATTTTGGTATTGGGGTTTCTTGTAATTTTACAACAAGCGGATTTCTGTCATTATTTGATACATTACAGAGATCGCAAACTCGCACGAATTGTCGAACTTTGTCGGTCATTTTTGGGAAATGAAATTTATTTAGTATTTGTTGTTTGTTTTCTTCAATTCCGCGGTGTGCTCTCTCGTGGGTTTTTTGAATTATTTTCTGTTGTCTTTCAGGTTCCACAATGTTTTCAAGGTTTTTTTGAGTGAATCGGAGCTTAAGGAGTCGCGATCTACTGAAGAATTTTTTGTAAACTTCTTGAATCTGACCTAGTATTGGCTCGGATGTGTGAAGTCCTATTAATTTATTTGGGGTGAAGATTTCATTACAGCCGTCAAAATTTCTTCACTAAATCTTGTTCTCTTAATCGTTATTCTGGTATAACCAGGAAATGGAGATGTTGTAGTTGTGTCTGCATTTGAATTGGTTTTCTCTATTATAATTTGTAATTTAAAAGCGTTTAGTAGAGCCTCTGTTGAGATGATATAGTGGAAGTCATCATCTTCGCTGGAGTGTTGCGTGGGAGTGAGTGAGTGAATTTGAATTCTGCTGAGCGCGTCAGCTACTACGTTAGTTTTTCGTGGTTTATACACGATTTCATAGTCGTGTTCTTCCAAGTAGGATTTCCATCTGATAAGGAAAATGTTAACGGCTGATGATCGGTAAGAATCTTGAAATTTTGCCCATAAATGTAATTTCTAAACACTTTCAACGCCCAATGAATAGCGAGCATTTCCTTTTCTGTGTCTGAAAAGTTTTCTTCTGCTCTATTCAATGTTCTAGAGGCAAAATGTATCGGCTTGTCCTTGGCGATTTCACCCTGGCTTAGCTCTGCGCCTATAGCATAATTTGAAGCGTCGGTGATTATCAGAAAGGGTTTTTTAAAATTTGGATATGTCAGTATGTCGTTGCTGGTGATTATATTTTTCATTTTTCGGAAACATTTCTTTTCGTTATCATCGAATTTAATTTTCTGTTTTGAATCTAGGTTCTTCTCCCCTCTCAAGAGGTTTGTAAGGGGTTTCGCTATTTTTGCGAAATCTCTTACGAATCTCCGATAATAACCAGGAAGTCCAAGAAAACCTCTCAATTGTTTGATATTTTCTTGTTCTGGCCATTTTTTAATAACTTCTATCTTTTTTGGATTGGGCTGAATGCCATCTTCCGCTATGATGTAACCAAGAAGTTCAACAGACTTCCGTAAAAATTCGGACTTATCTAGTTGCACTTTAAGGTTTGCTTCACGAAGTATATTTAAAACAATTTTTAAATTTTTAATGTGTTCGTCCAGATTTTTTCCGAACACTACAACGTCGTCCATATAGACATAGCAAATTTTTCCAATGTGATCGCGTAGCACATCGTCCATCGCTCTCTGGATAATTGCTGGCGCATTTCTCAGCCCAAATGGCATACGTAAAAACTCATATTTTTCGTTGTTGGTAGAAAATGCTGTCTTCTCTATGTCCTTTGGATTTAGTTTTATCTGATGGAATCCTAAGGCTAAGTCTAATGTGGTAAAATGACTGTTGCCTCCTAATTGGTCGAGAATATGTGAAATATATGGCATTGAATAATGATCCGAAATAGTATTCTGATTCAGTTTCCGGTAATCGATAACGAGACGGAATTTACATTCGCCTGATGCATCCATTTTTACCTTTATACAAAAGGTAAAAATGGATGCATCAGGCGAATGTAAATTCCGTCTCGGAGATATTGAAATATATATATATATATATATATATATATATATATATATATATATATATATATATATATATATATATATATATATATATATATATATATATATATATATATATATATATATATATATATATATATATATATATATATATATATATATATATATATATATATATATATATATATATATATATATATATATATATATATATATATATATATATATATATATATATATATATATATATATATATATATATATATATATATATAGGTATAGAATACGCTCCAACTTGAGAAAATTTTTCCGAGGCCCGGAGGGCCGAATGACATATACCAATCGATTCAGCGAACTGAGCAAATATCCGTGTGTGTGTATGTGTGTGTCTGTATGTGTGTTGTCAACAAAGAGGTCGAGATCTCAGAGATGGCTGGACCGATTTTGATCAAACTAGTCTTAAATGAAAGGTCTACCCGTCACCCAATGGTTGAATGGTTTTGAGATCGGATGTTTACTTTTTGAGTTATACAAAGTTTATGTCAAAATTTTCAGTTTTTTTACAATATCTGTCACAATTGACCTTGAAAACAGAATATGTTTTCAGACTTAGATTCGGCACGGTAATAGCTATTCAACAAGCCATAGATTGTTCAAATCGGTCCATTTTTAAAGGAGATATTGAAAGAAATTTTTGTGTAAACGACTTTTCCCCCTATTCCGGCAGTAGGAGTTTTGAGCGCTGTATGACAAAGAAATGCTTGGGAGCAACGGAAAACACGATTTTTTATACTGTTACATACAATTGTTTCTAAGTACCAAAAAGACTGTGTACAGCATCCTTTTTTATGACATTTAGCCTCGGACCGATTTTAGCACGGCTCGTTTTTGGCAATATAATCGTTCAAATATGACATATATAAAGAAAATGATGGCAGATTTTTTTTTAATTATATTGTTTTAAACTACTTACAGCAATAAATGCTGGAAGAACATATCATCCATATACAATTCGAATCAGTTCGTCGAGATCGGCAAATGCGTGTGTGACAAATAATTTCACTCAATTTTCTCGGAAAATTTCTTTTCTACAAATTCAGATTCATACGAAAAGTCTTATGCTCCCAAAAAAACTTCTGGTTCCGGAACTACAAGATGATATGTGAAACGAAATCGAAATTGTTGAACTCATTCTTCTCGTAGATGGCTGAACCGATCTAAGACTCAAATGAAAAGTTTCAAGATTCTATAAAACATCTTGCTCTTCAGTCAGATCCAACTTCCGGTTTCGGGGATACAGGGTGATTGGTATAAAAATGTCTATTTCACATAAATTATTCAGGTTTATCGGGTTAGCAGATTTGGATAGTCGAAAAAAAAAACGTTTTTCAGTTTTAGTGGTATTCAGTTGTCGATTCAGAAGGCACCTGAAAATTTAATTTGTGCTATGATTTCTCAAAGATGTCTTCACTGATTTTCAAATATTTTGAAACAAATGTAAACTATACAGCTACTCAGGTGAATTTATCTGACTTCGGTCATACCGATTTTAGAATTCCGGTTCCAAAATAAAATCGTTTCTCAGAGCTCAATCGTTTTCTCAAAGAAAGCCTAATCAAATTTCAGAAACCAAAATTTAAATTAAAATAAACTTATATACAAAATTAATTAATTTTATACATACATACAAAAATTAATTAATTTTATCCAATTATGACTTCCGGTTCTCGAATTACATGATGATGAATTTTTAAAATTCAAACCGATATAGAGGATGACAATCTCGGAAATCTTCAAAGTTGAACTCAAAACTGTTGTAATTTATTCGTCATATGGCCATACAAATCGGTTTGGGTTATGCTGGATCCTGAATACCGGCTCTGGAAGTACCTTAAATTACCCTAAACTCTAAAGAAGAAATTACTTCGAAATATCATGGAATGTTTAATGGATTGTTACACTTTTAGATTCAAATTCGATCCGATTTGCGGTTTCGACATTACAGAGTAATAAGTAATTAAAATCTCAAATTGCCACTTAAAACGACGGACATTAGTATAATGTCATGAAAACTGAAACACCGAAAAATATTCATGCAAAAAAAAACATGCGGATTGATAAAAAAAGGTATCATCTCACTGCTAGGTGGATTAAACACGTTTTTTTAGAACAATACAAACCGGAGAGTTCCATGGTGATCTAGATGGTCTTATTATCTCGTCATCTAACTTCTGGAAATTTGATTTTCGACCTCTTCTCTATACGCGAAAGGGTACGGGTAAGTCTTTTGGTATACTGGGATTTCGTCTTCTGTGCGGATGTCACAATCAACTTTTGTTGAGCACGACAGTTTACTGTCAGGTGTATGAAAAACTTCTGAAAATTTTTCTAAAACCGGTATAAGTAAATTTTTCTCACTAGACGATAGGTGAGAAATTCAGATTTTTTCTTCAACATTGAAAGTTTGATTTCTGGGGATTTGCATGAGGTTGATAGAAATGAATAGGTATGTTGTGCAAGTTTCCGTTATCTGCAATGACTTGGAATATTGGAGCCTAGCTGACTAAATTGATTTTTTTTTCCAAATAATACTTCGGTGCCAAGAATACCGTCGAAAAATAAGTGAAAATCGAGGATCACGAAACTAAATTCCTCGCTAATCATTGGATAAAAAGGGTTGAGCATTACTTTTTGTTTGACCACACTAGTGCCAGTTATACCTCTTACGGCTTCTGAAATTGTGCTTAAAATTGATTTACCAGAGCTATATGCCCAGCGTTTTGAAATTAAATTTATATTTGCACCAGTGTCTAACATAAACTTAATTTCGCCTTTGGATGTTGGAACTTTAATGTACGGGAGAACGTTTGGTGCTATTCGAACCATTGGCTGACCCATTTGGAATCTTCTAAAAAATTAACCTCGTCCGTGCTATTTTTGGTTTCTTGATCTTCATTTTTTTTCTTCTTGTTATTATCTTCTTCTTGTGCACTGAAGAATTCTTCACTGATTTCTGAAGTCTCGTCAAGAAAGTTTTGGTATTCGTCTAGATCGGGATATATGTCCACTAAATTTGCGAATCGTTTTGCAGCGGGACTAGTGTGCTGCATAGAATTTGATGCAGGTCTTGCTAATTTAAAATTTGGTCTGTTTCCGTAGTTAACTAGTCTTGAGCGAATTGATTGATCTATTTCCATGGGTTCGGGGTTGTCTTGGCGTGGATAGAAAGTTCGATTTGGTGCGAAAACATTTCTGCCAACAGGATAAGTACGGTTAGGAGCAAACACATTTGGTATTGCTTGAGAAATAAATTGTCGTGGGGTTGCATTCGGGATGGTAAATTTTGTATTGGTGGGCGCCTTGGTGGTACAGGCGGCTTTTCTGGTGGTTTTCCTTGCTGAAGTTTGTCTTGGTGCTGGTGTCGGTACTGGTTGCCAAGAGGGTATGTTTACTGGAGCGTTACGTGCGTCAAGATTCAAATAATCTACACAGTAACTGTACGCTTGTGCTAAACTTTGTGGCTTAAAATTTTTGCAAAAACGTGAAAGAGGATCTTCAAGACCTCGAATGAACGTATCTAACGCGATTTGATTGTACAATCGCATTAAGATTAATTCATGACCATGCTATGGACGTCTAGAATCCATTGACTAAGGTCTCGTGGATTTCCGTTAAAGTCAGGCAAATCTCTGACTATCTGTGGTATTTTACCACGTTCTTCAAAGCCTAAATTTCGATCAATGACAAAACGGGACTGTGGTACAGGTTGGGGTTGAGGATCAGGACTTGGATTAGGTGGATTCATGTTGAGGCTATTAAATAATTCGATTAGTTCCTCTATTTTTACTCACTGGAACACTTTAAATTTTTTTCAATTGGGTAAGTGACGCGCCTATTTGCGATATTTTAACGGTTCGCTTACGGTTGGTCCGGGCTTGTCGTTGTGTTATTAGTTGACGATTCCGTGATTATAATTAAAAGTTAAGTTTGCTGATTTTTTAAATATTAGTACACACGCGCACTATGTGATATTCGGCGTTAGTAGTTATTAAATTGCTTTTTTTTAATTTAAACTATACTCACAAAAAATATAGGAAGTACATCGGTACTGCGGGACAACGCCTAGGTCCTGAGGTCCTATTCTTAAGGAAGCACGGTCCGTGCTGCGGGATAACGCTTGAGTCCTTGTAATCCTGTTTTGCCGGTTTCCGGTTCCACTCAGCGCACCTCTTCGCGCTTCGAAGTCTCAAATCGCCAACTTAATTGACGATGGCGCTAGGTCCGGGCTTCGATTTACGTTACGCGCGGGTGGTTTTAGGAAATTTTCGATGGAAATTTTGAAAAATTTGCAAGACCTTTGAAAAGCTTTTATCTATCTGCAGGGCAAAAATGGCTGAAAAATTCGGAGGATTTTCCGAATCTTATCAGAAACAGCTCTGAAAATTGAGTGTTTTTGTGATCTTTCACAATTATATGGAAAAATAATGCGATGATATAATTTTTTTTTTTCAAATAAACCTTATGATGGCTACAAAGATTACATCCGGACACACTTTTGGAAAACATTTTCACACTTTTCATAGAAGAAAAGGTGAAAAGGTTTTCCAGAAATGTGTCCGAATGGGATCTTTGTAGCCAGCATAAGGTTTATTTGAAAAAAAAATTCATACCATCGAATTATCTTTTCAAATAATTGTGAAAAATCACAAAAAACCTGTTTTAATCCACCTAGTGGTGTAATGATGCCTTTCTCATGTACATATAATATTGTGGTATTCCATTCAAAATTTTTCTCTTCGATTTTTTAAACAAACCAAGAGATTGTTTGTGCATTAACTAGTATAACATACAGAATAAAACAATGCTTTGATTGCGTAAATCATCCACATTTCCACAAACCAAAGTCGGTTCGTACGACCACCATCTAACATGACACACAAACTCTTATAGTACGCACTCTAAATTACGATTTAAATGTTTGTTGTATCCGAAATATTTTAAGTGACGGTGTACAATATTGAACACACTTTACCCTATAACTCCGGAACCGGAAGTCGGATCCAGATGAAATTCAGGAATTCCGTATGGGACCACGAGACCTTTCATTTGAATCTAAGTTTGTCAAAATCGCCATCTCCGAGAAAACCTAGTGAGATTATTTGACACATACACACACACATACACATACACACGCATACACATACACACACATACACATACACACACATACACATACACACACATACACATACACACACACAGCTCGATGAACTGAGTCGAATGGTATATGACACTTGGCCCTCCGGGCCAATTTTCACTAGTCGGTTTTTCAAGTGATTGCATAACCTTTCTATATGAGAAAGGCAAAAACTCATTTTTTAAAGCTATTTTTAATAAGACTCGGAAAATCCTCCGAATTTTTCAGCCATTTTTGCCCTGCAGATAGATGAAAGCTTTTCAAAGGTCTGTAAGTTTTTGATTTTGGCAATTTTTTCAAAATTTCCATCGAAAATTTCCTAAATCCACCCGTGGGCATGGTGTTTGGATGGCCTTAATGGCCTTAACGTGTAACCTAAACCGATTTAGAGCATGAAATAATCGATAACGTAAAAGACCCCATGTGTAATGGAGGATGTACTGAAACCAATTGACAATTACCCTAAACCTGTGCTACCCTTTTTTGCACCGATACCATTTCGCAGTTTGAAGGAAACCTGTAAAATTCCATTGAATCAGATGGAACAAAAAGCAACCATCAGAAATAACAGAACGTGCGATTTGAAAAATTTATGCAAGAAATTGATCGAAAGAAAAAAGATACGTTCGATTGATAACAATTAGAATTTGAACCATAAACCATTTGATCACAGAGCGTTCGTCTATCCATTGAGTCACAGAAACACATATCTGTTGGACAGATAAATCGTATATATAAATTCATACAGTCGCACTAGTTACTCGTGTGGGAGCGGTAAGTGAATTTACGCCCTAAACATGTAAATCTCTCAAGACGGAGAATACAGCTAATAGAAATATAAATGGGATTTATTTCTTTTAAAGTTTACTCTGCATAAAAATTTAACAGAAAACAAATTTAATATTAATATGTGAAGAGATTTTTGGAAATTTATGTTACATTTAATGGAAAATGGAAGCTTTACATTTCCATTTTATTAAACTTTCAGATATTTTTAATGTATAAATGCACAGTTGGAAAAATTCTTGTGATTTTATATCTTATAACATGCATATAAATGGAGCGTCGTATTTCACGCTAATTTATATTCAAGAACATGTAAAACTGTGTGACTTGAAAAATACATGAATTGAAATTGAATGAAATAAAAAACAAAAGATCGACAGCAATTGCGCGACTGAAACCAAGAAACATTAGATCATAAAGCAAGTCTAGTTAATTGACTGAACCACAGAAGCACATATCTGCTTGGCTTGTAAGTGGTGCATATAAATTCATTCAGTCGCACTTGCTAGCCGAGTGCAAATTATACTCGGAGCCTGTAAAATTCCGTACGAGTGGAATATTGCGTTATTTGAAAAGAGAGGAGTCAAGAATTGTATCGTTTGTATCAGGTATACAACTTTGCTTCCGCCGTTTTCCGATAGGTGGCTGTACCGGCTGAGGCTGGTCAAAATACATAGATGATAATTTAAGATCTTGCCGAATCGTTGGGAGTGAGTCAGCAAGCTATTTCAAAACGTCTCAACGCCCTGGAAATGATTCAGGAAGTAGGAAACTGGGTGCCGAGTTGAAACCAAGAGACATCTAGCGCCATCTATTTGTATTTGAGCAACTGTTTCAAAGACAAAATCGTAAGGGGTTTTTACATCGAATCGTAACCGGTGATGAAAAGTGTGTTCGATACAATAATCCTAAATGCAGAAAATCATGGGGAAAGCCCGGGCATGCTACTTCGTCGAAGGCAAAACTGAATATTCACTGATTTGTATTTGGTGGGATCAGCTCGGTGTGATTTACTACACTGAAAGAATTTACCGGCCACAAGCTGAATGGTTTTTATTTCATCTGTTTCATTCAGATGGTTTTGATAAATCGGCCATTCAATTTCCCCTCTGTCAAAAACAAATTGATTTGTATGAATATCATTGAAAATTTGTTTGAAGCACATACACTTATAAATTGAATGAAAATGTAAAAAAATGTAGATAATGTAGATAATTTTCGTTTCAAAACTAATCATCACAGCAACTATATAGGAAACACTATTCATTTTGTAGTGCGTATGGCGTTCGTACATATAATCGCATACCATAAACCGAATGAATTTAATCTACACCAATCGTCGGATGATATTAAGGAGATTTTCATGTAGTTTTATGTATTACGGAGTCCTTATAATGCGGATGATATTAAGATGAATTAATATTGAAATTATACAGCTGGAAATGAAAATAAATTAAAATGCAAATGACCTACAATTAAAAAAAGTTTTAATTATGCTCAACTTACTTTTTAAACATTTGATTGTTGATTTTTTTTACAATTGCATTGGAGTTCAATGAGTATGAATAAGAACTGGTCAAAGTGTTTAAAAGGTATCACAGTATATGGATATTTTTCAAAATCGATGAACTGATATGTAAGTGCTCCTAAGAAAGGTGAAAATGATCAGATTTGATAAGAAAAATATGACGAAGAATGTCCCACATACTTTCGTCAACCAAGATGTGGGAACGGATTTTGGCGTATACTATAGTTTACAAAAATTGATAAGATTATTCACAAGAGTGTTTTGGACTGGAACCACAGGATGCCTAATAAAACTATGAAATATTGTACGAATAATAAAGTTTGGGCAATTTCAATTTATTTTATTGAAATAGTAACAAAATCATAAAAAAGTTAATTTAATGAATAGAATTGGTTGAAGCTGCAATTTGTTTTCCTTTAATGGATCTAGATTTTTCGAAAAAACATTTTCACTGAATTAATAAAAACAATAACATTGAAAGAAGAAGATACCAATAACACTGAAAATAAAAATCATTTATTTAACAAAATAAAAATATATTTGTTTTAAATTTAAATTTTGTTTATTTTCGCATACGTGTTATTATAATTATAATTGATATATTTTAAACCGATCAGCACTATCACCCGATCCATCTGGAAGGCTTTGCTTTTAACCATTACGGAAGGCTTTGCTTCTAACCATTACAGTTTTTTCAAGTTTTGATCTGCTTTTCGAAGTTGGTCGTATTTTTGTTGTTGATAAAACGGCTCATAATAATCGAATTATTTATTGCCGAATTTATGTAAATCCACTTACACTGAAATTACACTGAAATTTTCTTTGAAATAAATTCCGAACTGTAAAACATGTAGCAACATTGGTCGTATGTATGCGGATCAGAGATAGTTTCTTCTGGCTTCTTGCCCTTGACTAAAATAACTAAAAGACAATTGGTTGAATAGTTGATAATGTTTCAAGAAACTTACCTTCCCACTCCATGGTAGTAAAAATAATATATTTAATGAGCCACTCTGGTTTAGTTTTAAGATTCCGAGAGCAAGGTTCTCACATATACCACTTAGACACCTGAGACAATGTTGCAGAGAAACCATAAGATTTATTGTTACATATTCATTGAAACTTTTCCATTGAACATAAGTAGACATTTCAATATTCTGTATAAACTATGCTGGAGTAGGTTGAGTTATCGTATTAATTTTCGTCAGGGTATTCAATGGATTGTACACAAACTTTTTACAATGAAGTGTGTAGCTTGTTAAGTATCGTAACAATTAAAAGCTTAATTTTTCCCCTCAACAATTTTTCGGAAAAGAATCAAGTGTACAGGTTGAATATATTCACCATTAAGCAGCAGAAACCAACATAAGAAAAATATATTGCGCAGTGAAAAATATATTTTGTCATCAAAATAAAATAAATTGTATTTAACCGAATAGTTCCGATTGATAATTCGTATCACCACCACAATACGTATTAAATAGAAACCCTAAACGTATAATTCCGTTAAAAAACGCGTTTTGTTTACATTCTGTCATTGACTTTTCTGACAAGTTATCCAAAAATATTTTAACAATTGGAGGAAACGCACTGACAAATAATAATAAAATCATGCTATTTTATTATTCCTTCAACATTGCGAATCATCAAGGGGCAAATCACTCTAAACTTTGTCTGAACTCGAACAACTTTTACCGGGAGTAAAAAAGTTTGACAGGGATCTCGCTGGATTAAAATGGGATTAGAAAAGTTTAGCCGAGATCATTATTTTGACATAAGAAGCTGTCAACGTAGTATTTGTTTTGTTTTCACTACTACAGGGAAACACTAGACCGTCAACTGCGTCTCGTCTCGTTGTCCCACTGAGCTTGATGATTGAATTGCATCAGCAGTGATAGAAAATTATACCACGATGTCCAATTTGTTCCAAGTTGTTGCCGTTGTATATTTATTCTCCTTCCGCGATGACGATTGATTCCAGCATCGTTATTAGAATGATTCTACCGGATCAGATGTCGGTGGGAGTCGCTTGATATGGCTTCACGAACTGTTCCAGGAATTGCTACCTTTTATTCAAAACACAGTCGATATTTCGAAATCGGATTTTTTTTTCTTCAAGAGCTCGAATGACAGATGTACTTTTTTTACCATATTACCATATTTATATATTTACCTGAGAAAGCATCTTAAAAACGTTCTTTGTTTACTTGCCATACACTTTATTTTGCGAGCTCGAATGACAGATACACTTCAAACAAGATTAGGCAAAACTAGGTTGGATTAGTTTAAAATTACCCAAACTTATCTAGACTAGTTGGGATTAATTGAGATTAGAGAAGATTATTTTGGAATGAAATGAGTTTATTAGTATGAGATTGTCTAGAGTTTAGAGTGATTTGCCCCTTGCGAATCATCAAAGTTTCATTTAAATTTCGACAGAAGAATGGAACAATTTTTGTTACGGGAATATCATATAACAAATTCATTTCGATTTTATCAGTACTTCTACTGACACTAAGAATCCTTCCAGGTCGGGGCTCGAACATACGAAAACTGGCTTGTAAGACCACCGTCCTATGCATTGTACCGCCAACCCGGGACACTTATTTACCGTTTACATATAAATCTAAAATCTCAACGCGGGACGTTTATTTACCGTTTCCATATAAATCTAAAATCTGATTCAATTGGCTTATACATTCTTGTATAAGAAACGATCGCGCCTTTGATATTGTAAGTTTGGTTTTAATCCAACTTAGCTTAGAGCATGCGACTTACCGGATCTCATCTCATGGGCTGCCTGCACTTATGATTTTTTTTCCTTTTCCCGGACGCGGGGTTACCAGTTCGTAGGGTGTGATCGATTCTATCCACGTTTGACTGGTTTCACGGATTCGCGGTTCCCAAAGGTATTTCACTTAGGCTTTCTGTGCGTCTTCCAAATTATGGGACAACTTATTCACATCACCCCAGGTGCCACTTGTTATGTCTCGATTGGGGTTTTAGGCGATTCCACGTGCCAACGAATGGCGCCCTGTACACTATCCCAACACTGTACACTTTATATTTTCCCCTGGCGTTTGTTTAACGAATAAAACTCTCGGAGGTACAAGCTTTGAAAACCGATTCCAGGCCGTCTCTCACGTCCTTTTACCAAGATCACGCTCACTGTTCTCAGGACTTCGGTCGGTATCGATGCCGTTCTTTTTTCACACCGCGAATTCATCATCGACCTTTCCGATTCACGACTCAGAACCAAGAGAGCCCTCCTATCCGACCTCGATCAGTTCCTCAAGAACTGACCGTTTTTGTTTTGTCGTGAATACGACTTACTTTACTATGGGGCGCCTTTTCAAAATTTATTCTCTGAGAGAGTGATAAGTTTTTGATCGTGAATATCTCATGTTATATCTAATGAATCAACATAATTCTTGCTACACGCCATCGGAAATATGATCACAATTTTATAATAACATTTTCAGTTCTGTGACATATTCTCAAATAGTTAGAAATGAAACTTTTCTGAAATGTTTGGTATAAACGAGTATCAAAGAAGATAATTCATAAGGTGCGTTTGCCTTTCTCGTATTTTCAAAGCTCTTAGCTCAATGATCTTTAAAAGGATTTACATAATCTAACTACCAATAGAATCGAAAATTTTTAACTTGAACGTGTATTGCAACAACATTGAAGTTTTTCAATATTACACTATTGAAAAACCTGTTTGATTTAACCCATGACAGCACCAGCCAATCAGAACGCGAAATGTCTGAATCATTCATATAAAAGTTGAGTGGTTCATTTTTCCTACCATTTGCTGAGCAACTGTTCCCGAATCAAGACACACGAGAGCAACATCGAGGACCTGTCGTCTCACTGTTTCCCGATCTGAATGCACGAGACACCGTCAGCACAATGACGGTATCATTGTAGAATCGGTAGAAAGGCAGCCAAAAAGTCCAGCAATGCCCATTGCTGAAACAAGACACACACAAGAGCCATACCAGATCTCAATATTTCCTACCAAAAAATGCATCAAGATGGAAGCTAAATTAATTTGCACCGTCACTAACACATTCAATTACGAACGGCAATGCGAAAGCGAAAGTGATGATTTTGAACACATCTTTATACTAGTATACAAATATGCCGTGTGAAACAGAGTTGAACTGGGGCAGCAGGGACTATGTCTAAGGGCTTGACAACCCCTCCCCCGGCAACTGCGAGTTGTAGGGATTGCCTAGGATGCAGTGGGGTTTGGCAGTGGGCTCTGCTAATCCTCTACAAAAAGCTGCATGTATCCGCAAGCAAGTCCTACCAAAGTGATTGTGTGCCGCTCAAAGTGCACAAGCCCAACGGGTGTGCCGAATCGGCACGTTAGGACTAACGCCAGTGAGGTCCTAACTATGGCATACTGGCTACCATACCATCCATGGATACGATACGGTAGATCGGAATATATAGAGAAACTAGGGCTGACAGCTGCGGTATTCTACTCCTTCAGTAAAGCAGGGTGGAACCGGCTTGAAATGGCGAGTAGGCTAATGCCGCAGCTGCCTTCCGTCCCATAAAACCGTGGCAGGCCTTATGGCACGCCGTCTCACTTTCAGCCACCTGGTTGGGATGACTGGGTGGAAGTAGGTTCAGATGCCCTTTTCCTGATTTGCGCTGATCCGGCTCTGAGCGTAAAGCCAACCCTCGCATGGCCTCACTGCACCGCATAGGTAACCATGGGATCATGATAGCGACTACTTTCGGCTGGGTTTGACGGTAGCCACAAGGGGGACCCATACAATACAAAATGAGTACAACACCATCAACATCGGCGTCGAGTAGAGAGATAAACCCTTTCGCAAGAGGGGGTTAGAGGAGGTCTCCATCCAGAACGGGTGCGAGAGAGGAGAGCGAGGCAGTAGCTGAGGAGACGAGTGACAGCAATGTCTACGTCAAACCAGTGAACCAGCCTGAGTCCCAGGAGCAAGGGAACGAAATAATCAAGCCGAGTATGACAGCAGTCATAGAACAACTCGACGCGATTATTGAATTCGCGCAGGGGAAATCCAACATCAGCAAGGAGCTGAAGGCGAACCTGCTGAAGCTACGTAAGGCCGTGAACGTATCTAAAAGGGACCAATAGGCGTTGATAGTGCGGCTAGAGGGTGGCGGAAAGTCGGAGAAGTGTTCTCAAACAGAGCTCTTCACCTTCGATACCGACAAAAAAACAGGAGGCGGTCGACTATGCGCTCCGGCTCACGATTGAGCGGAATAAACAACAACGGAAACGCGCCAGGGACTCTCCAGGAAGTAAACGCCTGACTCCCAAGGCCAAAATGAGCAAAGACCATGGCGGAAATGATGGGGCGAAGGAACGTGGCTATGGACTCAACCCAAACCTCGGTACTCGAACCCCGGATCCGAGCCATGTAAGCGAACCCGGCGAGAATCCATGGGTGAAGGTCGCCAAGAAAAAAAGGGTCCAAAAAGATGCTGGGCCCATTCCCGTGAGGAGGGCTAGGGACAAAGGAGAGGCTTTGTTGGTTAAGGCCGACAAAGAAAAGTACGCCGATGTGCTCAAGGCCATGCGGAGCGAGGCAAAGCTAGCTGAGCTTGGCAAAGAGGTTCGCAGCATCCGTCGTACGAAGACGGGAGAGATGCTGCTCGAGCTTAAAAAGGGAGCTCAGGGCGGAACGGAGCTTGTTGCGCTTGCCCAACAAGTCCTGGGCGATACGGCCGAAGTTACAGCCCTGCGTAACGAGGTTGCACTCCAGTGCAAACGGTTGGATGAAATCGCCACCGCAAAAGAACTTGCCATGGCCATCAAGGAGCAAGGAGGTGTGGATGTCTCACGGGAATCCATCCGCATGAGGAAAGGACCACAGGGCACCCAGATAGCTACATTTAGGCTATCGGCCACGGATGCCAATAAGGTTCTCAAAGTGGGCAGGCTAAAGGTCGGATGGTCGGTATGCCCAGTGACCGCTTACCAACCGCCGGTGGTCGACATGTGCTTCAGGTGTTTCGAACCTGGCCACAAGTCGTGGAATTGCAAAGGCCCAGACCGGAGCAACCTCTGCAAGCGTTGCGGCGGCGAGGGGCACAAGGCGTATGCATGCGAAAGAACGCCACGTTGCATGCTATGCGCGAGCAAGAAGAAGGCCACAAACCACGTCATGGGCGGACCAACTTGTTCAACAAGTGGAGGGAGCAAAACTACATGCAAATAGTACAGCTGAATCTAAATCACTGTGCAGCTGGCCAGCAATTGCTGCACCAGTCAGTGACGGAATGGGGCATTGATTTCGCGATTCTCTCGGATCCCTATCACACACCGGTAGATAACGGGAACTGGGTGTCTGACGAGGCCAAGACGGTTACGATCTTGACGACTGGTCGATACCCAGTGCAAGAGGTGGTGAAAACACAAGCGGAGGGAGTAGCCATAGCTAAGGTAAACGGAGTTTACTCTTGTAGCTGCTACGCTCCACCGAGGTGGTCAATAGATCAGTTCACTCGGATGGTCGACATGTTGACCGCAGACCTGGTGGGTCGGAAGCCGGTGGTGATAGCCGGAGACTTCAACGCCTGGGCAACGGCTTGGGGCAGCCGCTTCACCAATAGAAGAGGACAGACGTTACTAGAAGCCCTCGCCAAGTTGGACGTCGTATTAGCGAATGATGGACTGAAAAGTACCTTCCAGCGGAACGGAGTCGAGTCGTTTATCGACCTGACTTTCTGTAGTCCCGGCTTAGCTGGAGATCTTAATTGGAGAGTTGATGGATGGCTATTCGCTACACGATCGGCCAATTGGCGAGAAGCTCAAGGAGGAGTAATACTCCAAAAACTCTAGCGTGGAAGGTGGCTAACTTCGACCGCGAAACGTTTTGCGCTGCCCTCGAATTGGAGGAGCACAACGAGAACCTGAGAGGGGACGAGTTGGTCGCTATCTTGTCACGGGCGTGTGACGCGACCAACCGGCTCAACCGAGGACCAACAGACCACCGGTCTACTGGTGAAACGAGCAAATTGCACGCCTTCGCGCATCCTGCCTCAGGGCTAGAAGAAGGATGCAAAGAGCTCGAACAGCGGAGATGAGGATGGAGAGGAACACGGCGTTCAAAGCGGCAAAGCTAGCACTAAACAAGGCCATCAGCGCAAGCAAAAGAGCCTGTTTCGACAAGCTATGCGAGGGAGCCAACTCCAACCCATGGGGCGATGCCTACAGGATGGTGATGGCCAAAACGAGAGGGGCGCTTGCACCCCCTGAACGTAATCCGGCGAGGTTGAAGGAAATCATAACGGTTCTCTTTCCCCACCACGACACGTCCCCCTGGCAGCCAGTTCCGCTACCAGCGATTGAAGTCGAAAAGATGACGAACGAGGAGTTGCTCACTGCGGCGAGATCGCTCGATACAAAGAAAGCCCCGGGGCCAGACGGTATCCCGAACGTGGCTCTAAAGGCGGCTATAATGACCAAACCGGACATATTTAGGGCGGTCATACAGAGATGTCTGGACGAGCGTATGTTCCCAGACATTTGGAAAAGACAAAGATTGGTACTATTACCGAAACCTGGGAAACCCCCAGGGGATCCTTCGGCGTATAGACCAATCTGTCTGATAGACACTGTGGGTAAGCTCCTTGAGAAAATCATCCTCAACAGGCTAGCCCCCTTCATAGAGGAGGCAGGAGGACTGTCCAGCCAACAGTACGGGTTCCGCAGAGGCAGGTCGACGACGGACGCCATTACATCGGTGGTAACCACGGCGGAGGTAGCTATACAGCGCAAACGACGAGGGATCCGCTACTGTGCGGTAGTAACGCTAGACGTCAAGAACGCGTTGAATAGTGCATGCTGGGCAGACATTACTGATTCCCTACTTCGACTAGGAGTACCGGAAGGGCTGTACAAGATTCTGGAAAGCTACTTCCAGAACCGAGTATTGCTCTACGAGACCGACGAAGGCACACGTAGCACTCCAATCACGGCTGGTGTACCACAGGGACCTATCTTGGGCCCGATCCTGTGGAATATAATGTACGATGGAGTACTGAGGATGAGGCTCCTTCCGGGTGTCAAGATAGTCGGGTTCGCGGACGACGTCACGCTGACAGTCTACGGCGGATCCATCGAAGAGGTCGAACTGAGTGCATCACACTCAATCTGCTTGGTGGAGGACTGGCTGCGTAGCAGGAAACTGCAACTCGCGCACCACAAAACAGAGGTGATGGTGGTAAACAACCGCAAATCGGAACAGGAGGCGCTGGTACATGCCGGAGATTGCGTGATCCCCTCCAAGAGATCACTGAAGCAATTGGGTGTGATGCTTGACGACAAACTCAGTTTCAGCAAGCACGTTGAATACGCCTGCAAGCGCGCATCAACAGCGATCGCGGCGCTCTCCCGTTTGATGGCCAACAGCTCGCCTGTGCGCTCCAGTAAACGAAGGTTACTGGCAGGAGTGGCAGTTTCGATCCTCAGGTACGGCAGCCCGGTATGGGCGTCGGCACCAAATGTGGAACGCTAGCCGAGTAGCCGCCACAACACCGATTCGAGTCGTCGAGGCGCCAGCGAACTGGAAGCCATGCTCCAACCGGAATCGCGGGACCGACCTCGGCACTCCATCGGGTGTCCCGTGTGGTGTAAGAGACTCGGTGTCGGGAGATTCTCCTTCGCCTGGGAACTCTCCGTCGGAGTAGTCTAGATCTCTTGTCGGGGACTAGATGAGTAGATCGTCGCGTGGTACCGATAGGATCGTCTGAGCGCCAGTGAACCGGAAGTCACGCTCCAAGCGGAATCATTTGATCGACTTAGGCATCCTTTCGATCGGGTCGTAGACGCGTACCGTAAGCGTCGGTTCGGGAGGGCTTCCCTCGTCGGGGAACCCTCCGTCGGTGTAGACTAGATCTTTTGGCGGAGACTAGTCGAGTAGTTCCGCGACGTAGCATCAGTTTTGGGTCGTCGAGGCGCCAGTGAACCGGAAGTTACCCTTCAGCCGGCATCACTCGACCGACCTCGTCATCCAACTGGTCGATCCCTCGAGAGCAGGATGCTGATCCCCATTCTGCATAAATCTGGGGAGGGTGCTGTGAGCACCAATAGCCTTCCACCCCGAAGTAATACCTAGCGGTGGTGCCGGGGAGGTAGGGTTGGAGATCCAAGGTGTTTTAGTGGGTAGTTCCAATCAACAGTTGGGTAGTCCTGTGGAGAGTCCCACACTCCGTGCGTAAATGCATTTCACCTTGTAAAAAAAAAACAGAGTTGAACAAATTGAACAAATGAAAGAGATGAACAAATGTTTCCACTTGATTTGCGCATTCTACTTGCCAGGCGTATCAGAACTGGCTAAACTTAAAGCAATCCTAAATATTTCTTTATCACAGTGATGTGGTCGTCCTGAAAAGGATGGGGTTTTCAACTCCTCATCGTTACGGATGGCCAGCTGCATTTCGAGAGATGATTTTCCTTTTCTTTGTTGTCACGGGCAGCATTACCGGCCAATTCCAACACTTCGGCAGCCAAGTACTCCATCACTGCCACCAGATAGACCGATGCACCGGCACCGACACGCTCTGCGTAGTTTTCCTTCCGAAGCAGACGATGGATTTTGCCAACTGGGAACAGCGGACCAGCACGGTTCGAGCGGGACTTTGTCTTGCCCTTACTCTGAACGTACGAGATACCGTCAGCTAGATGGCACCGAAAACCGGAAAAAAGGCAGATTTGTACCGTCACCAACACATTCAATTACGAACGGCAATGCGAAAGCGAATGTGATGATGTTGAACACATCTTTATACTAGTATGGGGTCGTGTGAAAGTATGCCATGCGATACAGGGTTGCCATATATACAGGTTAATCTGTATTTTATTTATACATACATATATGTACAGATTAATCTGTATTATTATTATTATTATTATTATTATTATTATTATTATTATTATTATTATTATTATTATTAATATTATTATTATTATCATTATTATTACTATCATTATTATTATTAAAATGACTTGCATACCGAAGATCGTCGATACATTTCTGACCAGGACATTGCAATTGTTTCGTACTGAAATTTCGAGAAGAATCAGATATCTTCGAACTTCATAGCTTCAATAAAAATAGACTACAAATTTGTCGTACCTAGCCTCCTATATTGGCAAATTAAAAAGGAATTGTTTCAAGTTTTGAATATATAGCTGTAGAATAGTAGCTGTTTAATGTAACTAATCTGTACTTTGATGTAGGTGCATCGCTTCAAACTCTATTAGTGAAAAAGCGGAAAGCTTGCACAATTCATACAATCAATCAACTAACTGATATTCGGAAAAGTGATGGGAGCGTGTCAGTTTTTTCGTATTCACGACATCCAGTTATGTCTGACATTACCCACCCGCCTTTTTATCGTGCGTATTGGAACTTCCTTCGCTACCAAGTACGAATGCGATTTTCTTGTTTGGTAACCCTCAGTGCGCCGATCGGGAAATTTAATTTGAATTTATATAAACCAATAATCTTCTACATGCAAAATAATATTAACAATATGTTTGGTGGATTAATTTATAACATTTATTATTTATGTGACATGGTATCAGGTTACATTTCCCCTGAGGTACAATAAAAAAATTATATTCGTATGCATAAATATTTTTTTATCATTAAATTTGTTTGAATTACTAAACAACAAATCAAAATAAAATTACTAAACAACAAATCAAAATAAAATTATTATCCGGCTGCTCGGCCATCCATGGAAGTTGACCATCAATGTTAACTTCCCTCTCTGAGCAGCCTAGATAGCCGTGTAGTGTCGGTAGCGGTTTCCCAACTGGCTAAGAATAACGCTACGGTCCACCTGTACCGGTGGTATAAGTCCACCAAACAGGTAAGCCGTGTGGTATCCGGCGGAATTATTTTTTACCAAGAATTGATCCACTGGTTTCCTGTTCCATGTCGTAAAAGGCCACAAAAATAGGAACTCCTAAGTCAAGCTGTATTTCCGTGCCGATGGCTGAATGGCTGCAGGAGGTTAAACATTGCAGTCGTGGACAGAATATCTTGTGTTTTTCCTCAAGGTGGTGTACTATCCCCACTTTTATGGAACCTAGTCGCTGATGGTTTATTAAGGAAACTTAATAACCTTGGATTTCCGACTTATGGTTTTGCCGACGATTATCATATATTGATGACCGGTATAAGCATTAACACTCTCTTTGATTTAATGCAGCAAGCCCTGCGATCTGTTGAACAATGGTGTTGTCAGGTTGGATTATCTATAAATCCGGGCAAAACATCAATGGTGCTTTTCACTCATCGTAGGATAATTACAGGAGCTCGTCCGTTGCAGTTCTTTGGTTCAGAGGTCACTATGGTCGATCAAGTTAAATACGTCGGGGTTATTCTTGACTCAAAACTGAATTGGTCTGCTCACATTGACTTCAGGATTGAAAGAGCTTGCATGGCTTTCGGCCAATGCAGACGAGCTTTTGGAAAATCATGGGGACTCAAACCCAGATATATTCATTGGATCTACACAACTATTGTTAGACCAATTTTAGCATATGGATGTCTTGTATGGTGGCAGAAAGGAGAAGTCGCGACAGTTCAGTCAAAGCTAAATCATCTCCAAAGGATGGTCCTAATGGCGATGACAGGAGCATTCACGACAACTCCTAATGCTGCTCTAGAGGCGCTACTGTGTATTAAACCACTACATGTGTTCCTAAAACAAGAAGCATTATCTTGTGCATACCGTCTTAGGGTTACAGGGCTTTGGAACAGTAACCCATTTGATTATGCTACCAGCACACTCGCTGGTGGTCTCAAATGGTTACGTGGGATGAGTATTTACTCGCTCCTAGTGACCTAACTCTCACATGCAGTTTTCCTTTTAAAACATTCAATGTGAGCTATCCTCTTCGTTTGGAATGGTTGTCTGGTTGTCTGGAACGACAACTTGATGAACACATAGTTTGTTTTACGGACGGTTCTCTGTTGAATGGTCGCGCTGGTGCTGGTGTCTACTGTCGTGAAATGAGGCTGGAGCAGTCTCATTCACTTGGTAGATACTGTACTGTGTTCCAAGCAGAAATCTACGCAATTCTGTGTGGAGTACAATCGGCACTTCAGCAGAGGATCTGTGATAAACGTATTTATTTTTGTTCCGACAGTCAGGCAGCCTTAGAAGCACTCAGTTCGAATGACTCACGGTCGAATCTAGTGATCGCATGTCGAACTCAAATTGAAGACCTCAGCATTTCAAATGCTGTTTACTTCTTATGGGTACCCGGCCATTCTGGTATTACTGGAAATGAATGGGCTGATGAGTTGGCTAGAGCTGGTGCAACGAATGATTTCGTTGGTCCTGAACCAGCTTTACCACTTTCAACTAGTTGGATAAAGCACAAGATACGTTCTTGGGCTGCATCCAAACATGCCAGCTACTGGCGCAGCTTGCAAACTTGCGCTCAGACAAAAGCATTTCTACCAGATTTAAATCTGAAAATGTCAAAGTGTCTACTGCATTTCTCCAAGTATCATTGAAGTATTCTGGTCGGAGCTCTGACTGGACATTGCAAACTCAATTATCACATGACTACTATTCAACGTGCTGAGTATTATTCGTGTGATTTGTGTAAATGCGATTATGGTACTTCATATCATCTGATATGTAACTGTCCCGCAGTGACGCAGCTACGTATCCGGGTTTTTGGTTTTCCATACATGGTTGAGCCTGTGTATGCGGAGCTAAAATTGAAGGATATTCTCTCGTTTCTCACCCAATGTGGTAAGGAGCTATAGTCAGAAGGGTTCATCGTTCTTCCTGGAGTGAATGAATCCCTTCTGTATTCACCTTAAATAGGGTTTAGCAGATTGTTTGGCATCGTTTGGGGGGTACCGAATTTACTTCTGCTCGTACATACTGCGAGTCGTTCTGCATTTTTCCGAGAGTGCAGAATGGTGTCGCTTTTGTAAGATCTCTAAATCCTCTCGGGGGTTGGAGGTTTTATTAACAGCAGACTGTTCGGGACCTCGTAGAGGTTCAGAATTTCCTTCTGCTTCCACTAAATGTGATCCTCAGCAGATTGTTCAGCATCTTTTAGGGGTGCAGAATTTACTTCTGCTTTTGTGTGTTTTTGTGTCGTCAATTTTTCCCATCCTCCTAGTCCAACCCTTACCATTTCCTTCCAATCCTTCCCTCTTATATCTCGGGATATTGATGCTAAAAACAAATTGATGACAAGGCACAAATCTCCAAATATCAAGGGGAACGTGCCATTTGAGCCAATTTGTTCTGATTCCTGATTCCTGAAACAACAAATCAAAATAAAATAATTATTGTAACAATTCTAATCTTATATAACAAACAACAAAAAAAATTGATTTTTTTTCATAAATACGTTTATTTCTTAAGGCAATTTGATTATTTAGTAAGGATTTCAAATCGAGTACACGCAAGTAGGTGAACCTCGTGATCGGCTGGCCATCACGACGAGTCTGGTTGAAGTTACACTCGAGGCGATTTGAATTCCCGAATCTCTGATTGAGTAATTAGGTTGTATAACTTCCAACAACATCTACATTATTATAGGTTTTGGAAGAAAGGGGTGTATATCGTTTTCTTCTTTTTTTTGTGTGGGTGTGAGTGTTCCCTTCAAACTTCCCGCCTATAATATGGGAAGTTCTACATTCTAAGCCAGAGATAATTGGTTTGATTAGTTATTATAATTGTATCTAACCGATCAAGTAAGAATGCCGTGCTCCTGTTGGCGGTCGGGGAGTATTCGTTGGATGGATTACTCTTTTACTCTTTACCGAGGCTCTGTTCTGACCAGTCATCAAGTTGAAGTCAGAGCTAGCAGTTCCGCCTGAGGTACCATGATCAAAGGGGAAATTCATATTCTAATTATCTTTTGATTAAAAATGCACATAGATCTTTCCTCACAATCACGGGTACCATAGAAAAATCTGATATAATTTGATTACTGGTCTAACCGACCCTATTTCTAATTAATTATATTTATATGCTCAACGTGGTTACTTTCAACTCGTTATTAGTGAAACAATGCTAAGCACGCCTGGTTGACAGAAGATTATCTCCTTTCTATCCCCCCACTAGTCCTACTAACCCTACTCCCTTTGAGAGGTAACGGACTATTTCGGGCTAACTCAGTCCCCAACGAACGGGCATTTACACCTCGCAGTGCACTTAAGAGAGGAAATGGTATGGGGAGAGGTGACTGGAATGCTACTACTCTATCTTCACTATAGTCTATCCTCCTATCGACTAATCGATCGTCCTAATCACAACATAAACCTAGGTAAAGTGAGAGCTCAGGGTTTGAGATGCTCAGCTGGCCAAACACCTATATTTTGACCATCGACATCTTCGAGTTCATACGAGCTAGTACCATGTTTAGCGATCACGCGACATAGAAGATACATCGGGGCCAATTTCGCGTTATAATGTTCTCCCGCGTTTGACTGTTTAAAGTTTTTTCTATAAATATGCTGACCAACTTTGAACTCATCCAGTCTAGCCCGCTTGCGCAGATTATATCGATGTGAGCTGATGTTATAGGCGTTCAAAAGATTTTTCTTTACGAGATCGTAAATTTCGCCACTAATTTGCTTATTTACCTCCACGCGCGATTCTGGAAAGTATTCTTCTTTCCGCCGCGTTCGTAGATAGTCGTTATCATGGATAGCGATTTCATGACTACGGGTAACAAAGAAAGGCGTAATACCAGTTGCTGAGTGAACTGTGTTGTTGAACACATGTTCGATATCAGTGATTTTTGTATCCCAACAACGTTGGTCCTTCTGGCAATAAGTTCTTATAGCAGCGTTAATCGAACGATTCAGACGTTCTACTGGATTATCCTGGCTATGATGCCTTGCTGTCGTCCAGTGCTTAACCCCGTGTCTCTCTAACGACGCCTTAAATTCTCTAGAACACTATTTCTGGGATAGAGTTACGTAGAAACCATTCCTCACGGAGTGTCTTGCACAGGCTCCCTGATTCAATACGCCGCATCGGATGTATCTGGCACGACTTACTAAACAAATCTTGAATGACCAAAATGTACATAAACCTGGTCCGACTTTTTGGCAATGGACCCATATAGTCCAACGCAATCAATTGCCAGGGATGATCAGCCAGTTTCTGTTTCCCCATAGCAGGTATCGTTGGAACCAAAGCTGGTTTGCTTTCTTTACAAATGGCGCAGTTTTGAATTACTTTACGTGTCTCAGAAGTCATATGCGGCCAATTGACAAATCTATCCCTAAGTGGAAGCATCCCTCGTGTTCTTCCTCTATGATCTTCCGACGATTTTTCGGTGGGGGAACCATTTTCCATTCAAACCGGACATCGAACGGTTCTTCATCAACTGGGACATATTTCCAAGCTGTCCATCTTCCAACCGAAACCGGAATGTCGATCGGGTTCTTTTTCGATTTCTTGAAGCAACTGTTCATATGAGTTAAGGTTACGTTTAACGTCTGTTATGGAACAAATGCTTCTTGACAAGGCATCGGGTACTACATTATCTGTACCTCTCCGATGAATAATGGTGATATCTAAGTGTTGTAAGTCTAGACTCCAGCGACTAAGTCGGGAGGAAGGTCTCCACTTGTTATTGCGGTTTTATTGTAAAGCAGAAGCATCCGTCACTAACGTGAAGTGGCTTCCTTCTATATATCCCCGGAATTTTTCTATGGCTAGCAGAGCAGCCAATGCTTCTTTTCCCGTAGCGGAATAATTTTGTTGGACTGTGCTTAGTTTTTGAGAAAAGAAACAGATCACTTTCTCAACCCCTTCCTGGAACGGCACGATCGCTAGCATCGGTTTGAACCACAAACTCTTTATCAAAATCGGGGTTCGACAGAATCGGTGCTGTGGTCAATCGTTCTTTAATATTTCTGAATGCAGTCTCAGCTTCGTTTGTCCACCGAATTACCTTCGGTTTACCAGATAGCAAGTGCGAAAGAGGTGTGGTGACAGCACTAAAGTCCGAAATGAAACGACGATAATAGTTTACCATCCCGAGAAATCGACGAACCTGTCGAATCGTTTTAGGGGCTTCGAAATCGAAAATTCCCTGAACTTTCGAAGGGTCTAATAGCTAATATGTTCCTCGAAATTATCATTGGCCACAATTATATCATCTAGATATACAAATACTTTCAGATCCAGTTTACCTCCGCCTAATATTTTGTCCATTAACCTTGACAGTGTAGCTGGGCTATTGGTAAGGCCGAAAGGAAGGCGAGTATACTGAAACATGCCTCGACCCTGAATACAAAATGCCGGCAGTTGCTTTGACTGTGGACTTAGGGGTATGTGCAGAAAAGCATCTTTGAGGTCTATAGTGCTCAGATACTTAGTATTTCCTAGCCTACCTAGTATTCTCCCTACATGGGCCAAAGGATACGCGTCACGTTTGGTTCTAGCGTTCAGTTTTCGCGCATCCAGGCATAATCGGATTGTCCCATTCGAGTTTTTTAATCGGGACGGCATTACGAGCCCAGTCCGATATGGTTTCTTCGATTATTCCTAGTGAAACTAACCGATCTATCTCTTCATTGAGTGCTTTATGAATCGCTGGTGAAAACGGAAATGAATTCACCCAAATGGATGGAGAATCGTTGAATTCCTCTTTAAGTTCAATAGTGTGTGTGATCAACGGAGTTACTTCTAGTTGATCGGACATAGCTGGCTTAAAAAGCTTTTTATTCGGTCTATTTCTTGTTGCTTATTGAAGCTAAGCTCAATGAGACGAGGGCTATTATCTGGAATGTCCTCTGCATTTATTTGAAAGATGCGAGCTTCTGCCAAAGAAAGGTGGATCTCGAAAGCTTTGAAAAAGTCAGTTCCGCCCACGCACTCCACTGGAAGGTTATCTACAAGAATCGTTTCAATAACTGGTTAAACACAATCTAGTGGGGCGTATTCTTGTACTAGAGTTTCTCCATACCCATGAAGTTTGATTTGAAATTTGAAGTGAAAGTTTTTTGACTTCCTCTGTCTAAAAGTGTTTTTATAGGATGGTTATAAAGAGTAGGGTAAATGTAAGGGCGATCATCTGAAATCACTGATAGGACATATGTTTCTGTGGGTTCGGGTTCATCACGATAATCTTATTCAGATGTCTGTTCATACCCTAATGTTAGGAGAATATTATTGGTTGGAACGTGATTTTTAAATTGGCTGTTGTCAAAATCAGATTGGATTGTTACGGGTTGCCGGTCTCCCTCCGGCGTTGTTCGTTTTTTGAACAAAATGGACATTTGTGGGTAGGAAATCCGGTGAACCCACACGCTTGCCAATGCACTTTGTACGGTTGTGTGCATTTCTCGGTCGCATGTTGTTGACTGCGACATTTGAAATATACAAATTTATCATTCAAAGGAACATGGTTGTGTGCATTTGTGTCTCAAGTCTTCGAATTGTTTGGATGGTCCGGGTTGAATATCAGAATCCTTCCCATTTCTGTTTTCTATCGGAGGCTGATTAGCTAGTTTGAATTTTTCGGTATATTCTTGTCGTCTCGGTTAAATGTTTTCTTCCCATGTTTGCCCATGAAATTTTCTGCTATGTTTTGAAATTGTTGGTCGGATTGATTGCTCGGGTTATTCGGTACTCTATTCCCACGAAAAGGGTTCGGAAATTTTCCTTCCCGTTGAGTTCGAGTCCCCCGGTTGGATGTTTCTACAACATGAGTTTGCGATTGATTATTATTTTTTGAAAACAAATAGGTGTTGGTGGCATCGATCTCTTGCCCTGCACGTTGCAAGGTATAAAGATCATCTATTTTTTGTCCAATAAGTGCTCGTTTGTATTCCGGTCTTAAATTTCGACGTACCGTTTGTACTATTTCTAGCTCGGTAATCGCTACGGTTAATCTTTTGAATTTCTTCTCCATATCGAGGAAAAAGTCAAGGAAACTTTCGCTTTTTTGTTGTCTACGTTGATATATATCATGTAGCACAAAATGGTCTAAGTCGGGATGTCTAAAGGTGGTCTTTAAACATTCAATTAGTTCGGGATAAGAAGTGAACCTACGTTTATTGCTAGTAAACCACATTTTCTCTTTTCCTGTGAGCAAATTCCCGAACGACCTCAGAAGCTTCGGTTCGGAAATTTGTTCAGCCGTCGTCCAATCGTTCACTTCCCACAAAAAGTCATTCAATCCCATTCCCCGATCTTCCCCAGAATATTTCATGGGCCATTTTACTACGAGAATGGTTTTCACTCGGTTTGGGATGGGGGTGAAGTTGTAATCTGAGAACGGATTTAAACTAGGAGTTGTTGAAGGAGGATTATTTGTCGCGGTTCGCTCTATGTGCATTAACTAGCAGTGGAGGTATTCGCATGAGTTTCGGAATATTCGAAGAAAATATGCGCATAAGTCTCGGAGTAACGTCAAGCTATAGGATGCTAAGTGGATTGATAAGCTAGATGTATCGAAATCCGACTCTAAGGGTTGACGGTGATTTAAGCTTAAGTCACTGTCAATTGTATGTCGTACGGTAAGTACTACCCCTACGGGAAGATGGCTGAAACGAAGTTTTTTTGAAGCGCGGAAGAAAGCTGGAGGGTCTTATCCATCTTGGCGTCGAGTAAGAAGGTTGGGCAAGTCAGTTGTCGGCTCGGTTAGATAAACTTATAGTCGGCTTCGTTCTGAACTATACGCAATTTTCGTCAGAGACAATTATGTGGTGGAACCTGAATTAGAACAAAGTTACGCGATCGCGCTCCGCGAGTGGTTTAGTGGCCAAAAGTGATCTGGAGGGCTAAAAAGAAGCTTACGGACCAGCCATTGGCCTAAACCGTGGATGTAACTCGCTATACGTCATATGCGAGTCGGAGAGCGGTTCATTTGGTAAGTTTTTCTACTTTTGCAAAATATAGTGAGATTATCTCCGAGCAACGTGCATCAGAATCGGTATTACGGGATTCGGCGAGTATTTCCATTGCGAGTTGGGCTTGTTTTTTTTGTTCTCATGAATTGCTGCATCGACTCCATTTTGTGCGAGTCTCAATAGAACCTCCCCTGTGAAGCGAGTCTGGGCATTAAAAACGCCTTCGGCACATTCACTTTAACAGTGAATGGCGCAAAAGTGCCGATGGTAGAGAATTGCATTTTGCATACTATATTTCTTGGCTTTCCGTGGACTCTATGATAATTGGTTGCAGTCCTACAGTCCCTTTTTTTTGCCGCTCCGCCACGAAAACGGAGAACGGTACAATTGGCGCCCAACGAGTTGGCTTAGTTTGGTTTAAAGTTAGTATAGTTGAAATTTTAGAGTTTTCTTGTTTTTGTGAGGTTTATAAATTAGTTTTCATATAAATAACGAAATTGATTTTTTTTGCCTATCCCATACGTATGCTTAAACATTATAGTTTCGATCTAGTTATTACAAAAAAGGAGTGAGTGCTTGAAGGTGTGAGATCAAGTGAGTACCATTTTTATGAGAGCGTATGAGATAGAGTGAGTTCTGAAGTTAAGGTATAACATTAATAATACTAAGACGTTCTTCTAGTTTACTTCCATCCGTGTTCGCTAGCTCATAGAGAATCGGTTCGGTCGAAACAGTGTATTTTATAAGTCAGTGATCACATATGCAAATCCCTAAGTGAAGTTAAAGTGATTGCGCTGTGTAGTTTTTTTTACAATTAGCAAGATAAATTAACAAAACGCCAAGGTATACAATTGGCGAACGTTTGAGTTCAAAGGGATATTACTTCTTTTTATTCATTTGTTCCTTTGAACACTGGTTGTATAGAACAATGAAGGCGGCATAAACAAAAGCTTGTGTCTCCTGTTTTACTGTACTGCGCGTGGTAAGTGATTTTTTTTTAATAAACAAATTATAAACATTAAATAGTTTCGGGTGATCGTATTAGAAAATAAAGCTACAATGCTAGATACTGAAACATGTGTAGATGATCTACAGCCAGAGCAATTTGAATATGAATGCAATATCAGAAAAATTCCAAACACATTTACTCCTGCTTTGCGGGTTAAAGTGTTAGAAGAGCCAATGTTTAAAGAGCTGCTTGGTGAAATTGTATCACCTGTTATAGATCAGTTAACAGATTGGGAGGAAGAAGTAAAAATAATTTTCAAGTACATTGAACATCTTTTCCCGTTGACAGAAGAAGCCACGGGGCAAAAAGATTTTAGTAAAATAAAACCACTTTTGACACAATTTGCACATCTTTGGCAAAGAGTGTGTCGCATACCTACAACGGATGAACAGATTAAAAGAAATAGGGAGTTGGCGATAACACAGCTGGTATGCATTGTAGCGGATATCAAAAAAAATTTTGCTGATGAATTTGAGGCTTGGGGTGTCGAAGATACGGCAAACAGTCACAGTGCAACTACTACTGCTATTAATAAAATCGCAGAAGCACTTGAAAATCGAGTTTAGCGTATTGATTGGTCTTTAATCGATAAAGAAACAGCGATTGGCGGCTTGAGTTTAGAAAGCGGTGGCGAAGATGAACTTCCTCCATATGAAACAATATTACGAACGCCTTCACGATCAACAGGTGCTATTAGTAAGACTCGCTTTTGTGCGAATTCTACTACTTTTGAACGAAGCGTAGGTCGGTTGAGTGATGAGGAACGAATAAGAGAAGTGGGGGGAAAATCTCGTCAAACAGAAAAAAGAAAAACTCTGTTCGGCGAAAGAAGGGTCGATTGGTTGCAGGATAATAATGAACAAAGAAGAGAGTCCGAGTTACACCAATCCTCATCGAATTGCACAGGTAGAGATCATAATAGTACAGGTACTAGAGACAGTCGTCCGAATACAAGAGATAATAGAAATGATTCAAGGGATCAACCGTCATTAGAACATCAAATGGACCGAATAAATAGAACTTTGAGTCAGTTGGAAAGGTTTATGGAACTCGAGAGCGATCCTCAGCGTTTAGATGATCTGTCCACTAGAAGTACTCCTTCTCTAGCACATGGACGCAGCAAAAGTCGCCCAGTACATCAATGGAATATACGGTTCATTGGGGAAGAAGAAATGAGTGCAAACGATTTTCTCGATACAATTGCTATTTATCAGAATGCAGAAAAGGTTTCTGATCAGGATATGCTAACTTCTATCGTTCATTTGCTTCAAGGACCAGCCTTGCGCTGGTATCGTGAAAAATATCATAGTTTTCGATTGTGGGGAGATTTTCAAAGAAAATTTCGAGATCAATTCTTACCCCCATTTTACGATGAGCTGATGCTACAGGAGATAGACACTCGGTTACAAGACGAAGAAGAAACGTTTGCGTCATATTATTCTGCAATGTCTATACTTTTTCGTTGGATCAGAGTGCCAATTAGTGACAGACAGAAACTCTTTTACCTTCGTAAAAATTTGAACCAATTTTATTTCGAAAAAGTTGTTACCCAAGATACTAAAAGCATCGAGGAGCTATGTAATTATGTAAAAAAATAGAATCGTCTAAATTTTTGTTGGACAGACGAAAGCACATACGTAGGATGCCGTATCCTTTTCTCTTGGAACCGGCATTGTCATCTCCCGCTAGAACCCGCGGTGTTAATATAATTGATACCATTGCAGAGGAGTTGATTGAATCGAAAAACGATTTAGCGGAGATAGATTATTTAAAAATTTAAATTTAAAATCATTCTAAAATTGTCGTAGCAACCGCTGACGGTACCAAGCATGATTCAACTATTTACATTAATGTACCTTTCGAAGTTAACGGAAAAATAAGAATAATCCCTGTTTTCTTAGTGCCCAGTATAAAGAAGCCCCTTATTCTGGGGATAAATTTTTGGGTGGCGTTTGGTATAAAACCGTGTTTTTGTGATATGCTTTCTTTCGGGGACGTAGATGGGAATGAAAACTTTAGAAAAAAAAACTCTCGGATGAACAAGTTAAAAAGTTGAATGAAGTGATTAAGGAATGACCATTCACTATGGAAGAGAAATTGGGGCGCACTTCAATTATTTCTCATGAAATAGATACAGGATCTACGAAACCTATAAAACAACGATATTATCCAGTTTCTAATCATCGCCTTAAACTGATGCACCTTGAATTAGATAGAATGTTAACAATGGATGTAGTTGAACCGTCGAATAGCTCATGGAATAACCCCGTCGTTTGCGTACCAAAGAAAAATGGAAAAGTCCGTCTTTGTCTTGACTCGCGTAAGTTAAATGATGTCACGAAAAAAGATGCTTATCCTCTACCATATGTTGACGATATTTTTAGCAAAATCGAAGGAACATCGTTCCTTACAACCATTGATTTAAGTGATAGTTTTTGGCAAATCCCTCTTAAGGAATCGGATCGTTGTAAAACAGCGTTTACAGTCCCTGGTCGTGGCTTGTTTCACTTAAAAGTGATGCCATTTGGTTTAACAAACGCTCCAGCTACCATGAGTCGAACGATTTCGAAAATTTTGGGTTACGATTTACAGCCAAGAGTGTGGAGCTTTCTTGATGACATTTTAATTGCTACATCAACTTTTCCAGAGCACTTGAAGATGCTCAAAGATGCTTGGGAACCAGGCTTAAAGCAGCAGGTATAACTATAAATTTGGACAAATCAGCGTTTTGCGTGCCATCAGTAAGGTATTTAGGGTACGTGCTCGACCATGAAGGGGTTCACACAGATCCCGAGAAAGTTTCCACGATCGTTAACTATCCAACACCTCGAACTGTAACAGAAGTTCGTCGATTTCTGGGAATGGCTGGGTATTACAGGCGGTTTATTCCCGATTATGCAATCGTTTCAAACCCGCTCACTAATTTGATTAAAAAGGATACTAAATTTAGTTGGACACAGGAAGCCGATGATGCTTTTTATTTACTGAAATCTGCTCTGGTTTCATCAGCTATATTGTCTATACCAGATTATACAAAACCATTTCGGATTGAGTGTGATGCGAGTGGCTACGCTATTGGGGCTGTGCTTTGTCAAGGTGATGGGGATAACGAAAAAGTAATCGCTTACAACAATAAAAACTCACAGGTTCACAAAAAAATTATAGTGCATCAGAAAAAGAGTGTTTAGCCATAGAACATTTCCGTCATTATGGGGAAGGATCGCATTTTATTATCTCGACCGATCATAAGGCGCTTACATGTTTGAAAAACTTAAAAGATCCATACGGCAGATTAGCTAGATGGGCAATGAAACTAGCTGCTTATGATTTTGACGTAGTCTATAAAAAGGGATCTGCGAACACGGTTCCTGATGCTCTATCAAGAATTCCGGAAGTAGAAATCGGAGTAATTGACTCCAACAAAACTAATAATTGGTATGCTGAAATGATATCGAAAGTCCTTAAGAATCCATCTGAAAATCCTAAGTATAGAGTTGTGGGTTACGAACCGTTGAAAACGCCAGATGAAAGTTTGGCGTGGAAGATAGTAGTCCCAGAATCAGAAAGGTTGAAAGTTTTAACAAGGTACCACGAAAGTACCACAGGGTGCCATTTCGGCATTCGCAAAACTGCTCAAGGGGCTGTCCATAAAAGACGTCACGATTTTTTTGGCGATTTTTGACTCCCCATCCCCCCTTTGTCACAAATTGTCACAGAAGCAAAGACCCCCCACTCCCCCTATGTCACATGTCACGAATTCAAAATAAAAAAAATACATCTCAATACATTCTCAATATGTATGACAAACCATACAAATATGAGGGAAAAATCGATTTATTACATGCTGTGATTAGATTAAAAAATATCCCTAAAACTGCAAAATCATCGGAATTATTTTATTAATATCAATTATATAAAATAACAAAAGTATTTGGTTGGAATTAATGAAACATTTAAATCATCTGTTTTATTCCTCCTAGGGGTACACAGATATATTATTGTTTTAGGTAAAGAATAATATTTCCTTAGTGTAGCATACCGGGCTAAGAAAATAAAGACCAAAACCTCATCAATACGAAATCACTGACGGAGAATCTTTTCATTATCAGTTGATCAGTGAAATCTAAATCACATCGATCAATATCGGTACTGATCTTCTGTCACATAATGGGTAGTTATTTTGATCTAAAATGATTCTTGATTTATGTAAGTTCAATCATTGGATGATTCGATAAGCTTTGATGTTGGTGGCATGATCTACGTCTGAAATCGTTGATCTCCCGCGCCTTTTCAAATGGAGTACAATCAAGGGGACGACGCTTAGAACAATGTGCCAATCACACATTAACAAAATGCGTTGGTGCATTTATCAATATTGGCACTTTTGTTTTCATACAGTTGCACAGTTGCGGCACACAAAGGGCTCAGTTTTGACAAGTAGCTGTTTCATGGGACACAGAGTGGCACACTTGGACTCACTGTATATCGCTTGTTTTTTTAGAGGCACAATATAGTTTGTGTTAAGCGACTCTCCACTTGAGTACAATTGAATAAACTGCATCAGGATAAGAGAAATTCTTATGATATACTATTATCAATGCTAGAAAATCAAATTACTGAAAAAATTGTCAGTGCATAACTGAAGTTAAACCTTTTGAAGGCATCTTTTTCTTTCTTACTCATATTAGGCAAAATTTATTAATTTCGCTAATTTACTCGCGCCTCCGTGCATTTTTGCTGATCACAACAGAAATGATTTCCTGCATCACTCATTTCCGAATTTTCAAGAAGAAGCTTTTACATCAACAAATACACGTTTTCCTATAGAATGTAAACGTTTATTGTGAAGATTTTTTCAGGAAATAGGGCAAAGCAGTAATATAATTAGGTATTTCAAAAATGCGCTCATTGAAAATATTGGACGTCACATTCCAAAAGCCTCCACCCCTCCCCCCTGTCACAAAAGGTCACGTTTTATGAAACACCCCCCTCCCCCTTGCGGCGTGACGTCTTTTATGGACAGCCCCCAAAGAATTTGGCAATTTTATCATTGGCCAGGTTTATTTCGAGATACCAAAAATTTTGTTAAGATTTTGTTGCAAGGGGTGCAAACCTTCGGATCGGAACGAAGTCGCACCGCTGGGGGTTCAAAAACCAACCGATTATCCGTTTCAAGTCATTTCAATCGATTTTGTTACGCATTTTCCCCGCTCAAAATCAGGCAATGCAGTGTTACTTGTGGCTACGGATTGGTTCACGAAATGGGTAATTGCAAAGCCATATCGGGCAACTACAGCTGAATCCGTAGTGTCGTTCTTTCGGGAAGAGATACCGTGTCCCTGAAATAGTTATCACCGACAATGATAAACAGTTCGTTTCTCAGTGTTTTATGAAATTGTTAAAAGAACTTAAAGTTCGGCATTGGAAAAATTCATACTACCATCCGCAAGCAAATCCTACAGAAAGAACCAATGAAATTATTGGGACTTCGATTCGCGCTTTTCTAGGCGATGACCAACGAGAATGGGATAAATATATTCCAGAAATAGTTTGTGCAATTAACACCTCGGTACACCAATCAACAAATTTCAGTCCATTTTATCTCAATTTAGGATACGAAATGCGCACGGAGCAGTCGTTGAACAAAATTGCAGATATAGACCACGAGAGGGTTCTACATAAAGTAGTCAAAATTAGAGAAATAATTAAGGAAAACATAACCAAAGCGTACGAAAAATCCAAAGCTAGATACGATCTTAGAGCTCGTCCAATATCATATTCAGAAGGAGAAGTTGTGTGGAAGAAAAACTATGCACTTTCTGATGCTTCTAAAGGATACTCCGCAAAGTTAGGACCATCTTATATAAAATGTGTAGTTGTAAAGAAATTAGGAAATAATTCATATAGATTAGTCTATTGTACCGACAGTATCAAAAAGAATTAGAAATAACATTAGGACTAAGAAGGGGATTTACCGGATTTAGAAATTTAAAATTTTGTTAAGAATTCTAAGGGTGGATGGTTTTATTTTAAATTGAACAGGAATATTTCGAGCTATGCACGATGCTTTTGCATTCGATCGGAGTACAGTAATGGCGGCAGCGTCGCGCTTTACTTAAAATGTGTCTAACGAGATCTCTCTTAGAGCATGGATCAGGAGAATCTTGTTGAATGTGGTTAACTATTAGTAGCTTAGTATTTAGTATTCTTTTGGATTGGGTTTAAATATTTTTCTTGAATTAAAAAAAACATCAAGGCCCTGCGATTTTCTATTCGTATGCCTAATCGTATTAATATTCATTTTCTATAGAATGGCATGGAACACTGTGTCTATAGATTTTGAATATTATATTCTATACAAAATTCATTGGTTGCATTCTATTGAGAATTTGAAAATGTTGGTGCTGTAATAGTGTCTAATTTTAATTGTATTGTTAGTTAGAATTTGATAATCAAGTTCGTGAATTAGAAGTTTCAGGAGTTTTGAGTTTAAAAATAAGTGATTTCGACTGGCGATTTGGTACGATTGCGAGCCGAGTAATTACTATTATTTTTTTTGCTGACATTATGCTTTTACATAAAAATTGATGGCGCTGTAGTTAGTGCCTAAGTGTTTGTTCCATGTAAAGAAATTGGGTCATCACAGAACTGTTTCATTTTTTTTTAATATAAAAAAAAATCTAAAAAAAAGGAGATTATCAATAATTATCAATAATTATCAATTAGGATTGCGTTCATTTTCCCCGTTTTCAACTTATTTTTCACTTAGTAGGTCCGAAAGATGAAGAAGACTTTATTCGTAAGCTCTTCTCAAGCAGATGAATGATTGTTGATTTTTAGATTTAGAGAGGTTGTGTGAATGTGTTGTAAATGGTCGGTAGTAGAACAAATGAATAAATGTGACAGGATATCTCGTATTTCTGTGGGAACGGATGTCCGGCCTAAATTATTATATGTAACACAGGCGGAGTTGTGCATTAAATTTCAATGGTTCATTGAGATTCGCACGGAGTTGTCGCTGAAAGCAGGAAAAAAATCCACGATTTTTTTTATTCTATGGGAGGGGGTAGTGTCGCTCTATGTGCATTAACTAGCAGTGGAGGTATTCGCATGAGTTTCGGAATATTCGAAGAAAATATGCGCATAAGTCTCGGAGTAACGTCAAGCTATAGGATGCTAAGTGGATTGATAAGCTATATGTATCGAAATCCGACTCTAAGGGTTGACGGTGATTTACGCTTAAGTCACTGTCAATTGTATGTCGTACGGTAAGTACTACCCCTACGGGAAGATGTCTGAAACGAATTTTTCTTGAAGCGCGAAAGAAAGCTGGAGGGTCTTATCCATCTTGGCGTCGAGTAAGAAGGTTGGGCAAGTCAGTTGTCGGCTCGGTTAGATAAACTTATAGTCGGCTTCGTTCTGAACTATACGCAATTTTCGTCAGAGACAATTATGTGGTGGAACCTAAATTAGAACAAAGTTACGCGATCGCGCTCTGCGAGTGGCTCAGTGACCAAAAGTGATCTGGAGGGCTAAAAAGAGGCTTACGGACCAGCCATTGGCCTAAACCGTGGATGTAACTCGCTATACGTCATATGCGAGTCGGAGAGCGGTTCATTTGGTAAGTTTTTCTACTTTTGTTAAATATAGTGAGATTATCTCCGAGCAGCATGCATCAGAATCGGTATTACGGGATTCGGAGAGTATTTCCATTGCGACTTGGGCTTGATTTTTTTTTGTTATCAAGAATTGCTGCAGCGACTCCATTTTGTGCGAGTCTCAATAGAACCTCCCCTGTGAAGCGAGTCCGGGAATTAAAAACGCCTTCGGCACATTCACTTTAACAGTGAATGGCGCAAAAGTGCCGATGGTAGAGAATTGCATTTTGCATACTATATTTCTTGGCTTTCCGTGGACTCTATGATAATTGGTTGCAGTCCTACAGTCCCTTTTTTGCCGCTCCGCCACGAAAACGGAGAACGGTACATATTTCTTCGGAGATCAACCCCTAACAAATCGTCTACTGGTAGCTCTTCTCTACCGGAACTAATAGTTGGTTGAAGAGTACGAGAATCGTAAGGATTTTGAAAAGTTCTGTAAGGATTCTGTGAAAACTGTGAAACCGGATTCTGCATTCCTATACTACGACTACTTCTATGACTCCACAGATCATCGTATGGATTAGGGTAAGTTGCATAAGACTGAATGAAACGGATGTAGTGGTGTTAGAGATCATGTATTTGAGAAACTTGCAAACTCATTCGGGTTCGATCTCGGAGGACCCCCGGATGTGAATGAGCTGAAAGGTTGCTGACGGGAGGCGTTCTATCGGTTGGACGTTCCACCGAATTAGTCAAACTATCGTTCTGGAAGTAGCCTGGATGTGGTGTATTATTAACCTCACATAAAGTAGACATTCTTGGATGTCCGGTATTACCCACACCTGTTAGATCTACTGCCTCATTAGATAAGTTTCTCACCGTATCAAAACGTACTTGCCGTGATTGATGTATGCGAGACGATACTTGATATCGCGGTGTTGACCACGTGGGTGGTAAAAGTCCCCAATGTGCACACGTGACTACTGCTGCGCTAGTAACTATTGTCGTTGGTGATGCCGATACGGCCGTTTGCCCAACAGAGAGACTGTTTATATGTATAATTGATTCTACATCACTGTATAACGATTGAGCAATCGAACTTAAATGTCTTGGTCTTGTGTCATCAATCACTGAAACTGTTTGTGGAAATTCTATTACGCCGCCTGAGGCGCCCCGCAAATTAGCTGTTAATGAAATTAAATCTTCAGTGTTAGTGGCTGTGTATCGGGTTGAAATTAAATGCAAGCAAATGCAATTTTTTTAGGAGTGAAGTCATATATCTGGGACATAAAATAACTAACAAAGGCATTCTGCAAGACGACTCCGAATTTGAAGTAATAAAAAATTATCCAGTACTTACGAATACTGACGAAGTGAGACGATTTGTAGCATTTTGTAACCTAGGACAGGACCTGACAATTGTTAATTCACTTTTAGGACCAATTTCTGGATATGGATATTTTATTTTTCGGGTCATCTTTTCAAAATTATTAATTTCAATAGGATTTAAGTTCAATTTGTTTTTAAGTCCTGTCAATGCGGAAAGTATACGAGTACATTTAACAATCACTGGATGATACAAAGAGAAAGCCTGAAATCACGAAGTGTGATATGGACGAGAATATTGATTATGTTGGTTGAGAATAGCACCGAATCTTTGGATACTTCTGTATGTTATTATTTTTCTCAAATAGAATATGTTGAATACCTACTTTAGTTAATAAAGCTGCAAAAATTAATTACCCAAAATTGAGTGTTTTAGAAAAATTTTATTTCAACTAAACTGTTTCAACTAAACGTTTTCTTCAAAACAAACATTTGATCAAAATGAATCCAGAGCTATATTTTTGACCGATATAACATTTGTCTAAGTGTTTTCAAATGATAAATAATTGCATGTTATTAGGGGAGAAAGTTTTCAGAATGAATAATTATCTCTAATGGCAACAGTGATCCCGAGGCATTTATTATTTACAGTAGAAAGCAACCGGAATAAGAAGAGAAATATTTTTCTGGAAAAAGAAGGCAGTAGTCTGGTCCTGTCCTAGTTTGTAACTACCATTGTAAATTTTTTCCGAATTTTTCAACCATAACGGGTGGCAACTAAAATTTTGGAATTTTTTCGAGGCCCGTATGCTCAACAACAAACGAGCTCAGAAACGAGTATGTGTTAGCTCTCTTTCTCCTCTTTCTGCTAGTATTTTCTGTTTTGTTCATGCTTGCTCAGTTTTGCTCAAAATGCCGTCGAAACAAGAAGTACTTCACGAGCGCATTGTGCAGTTCCACGAACTGCACAGAAATCTCGGCAAATTAATTAATTTTTGAGGATTTCTTAATTTTCCGTATACTTACAGTACAACATCCCCGGGTTGGCGGTTCAATGCATAGGACGCTGGTATTACAAGTCAGTTGCCGTATGTTCGAGCCCTGGAAGGTTTCTTAGTGTCAGTAGGATCCATAGTACTAGCCATGCAATGATTCTGTACACTAAGAATCGGCTGCGCAGTCTGTAGAGACAGAAAGGCCAAATTCCACCAAAGGAATGTAATGCCAAGACTTTGCTTTGCTTTTTACAATACAACATTTTAAAAGCAAAAATGTTGCGGCTTCGACAGTTTACAATATCCTAAGATGCCCAACAACTGCTGGTAAGGAAGGTAGTGGAAGACCAGCCAAAATTATGGACGCAAAAGAACTTCGTTCTCTTTCTCGTGCCTTCAACAACAAGGATTCACTGAGTCAAAGGGATGCCGCAAAAAAGTTCAACTGTTCTCACCAGTACATCTGCAAAACATTGAAAAGACTCGGAATCAAGTACCGAAAGAAGACACGAGCCCCGGGATATATTGACGCACAGATTTAAACGCTGAATTCCCAATGCCGCTGGTTGATTAAAAATTTTTCCGAAAAAAAGTTTTGTTTTGGACGACGAAAGTTACTTCGCTCTTTCGAAGACGCAGATTCCCGCAAACGATAAATACTATTCAACGAATAGTTCTACTGTACATCCGAACATAAAATATTAGTTTAAACATAAGTTTGATCAGAAAGTGATGCTATACATTGTCATTTCCGAGAAAGGCATTTCTAAGTCATGGCTCAAGCCATCTGAGTTGGCAATCAATCAAGATGTGTACCAGAACGAATGTTTGTAGAAAGTTTTGATCCCGTTTTTTTCAAAAACATCATGTTGATGGACAATATATGTTTTGGCCGAATAAAGCGTCATCGCATCGCGCCAAAAAACACAATCGTTCCTGAATACCCATTCGATACCATTTGTACCCAAAAACCACGACCCGATAAATCTACCTCAGTCACTAATTTTTTTTTTCAACAATGAACAATGTATCTTTAATTTCAATAAATCAGAGCTTCTCCAAGTATGTTTTTTTTGACAGCTTGAGAAAGAAATTCCAAAATTTTAGTTGCCACCGGTTAGCAATACGAGTTTTTCAATCATAGTAATATTACTGAAAAAAAATTATTTGGTCAGCGCAATGCCATAACGCATTCAACACACTAAAGCAATATTTAATGTCTTCAATTTCCAAACTTCAAAAAACCTTTCATTTTTACCACCGACGCTTCAGACACGCTTCAGTGCAGTTGACTCCGATTAATGATGGTTCGGCGATGTTGTTTTCTGGGTGTTGGACTATAGATTTATTGTTGCTGCCTTCAGCTGGGGTTTTTCGATAAGGGTTGATTGTTTCACCCTTTTTGAAGTTTACAAATGTTGAGGTAATACTGACATTTGTACTTCGTTGTCGTTGTCCGTTGTTTTACTCTGTCTCTCCTAAAGCCGGCGATTGCGCTGTTTACGGTCGTATTTACTCTAATCACTCTTCCAGATTTTTTTATTATTTTTTTTCTATTGGTTTTAGTGGTTTGTTTGCTTCCAATTCTTCAGCTAGAGTTTTAGACTGAGTGTTTTCCACGTCTTTAGCGACGATATTCGAGATTGATTTGACTTCATCTCTCAATTCTTCCAAGATAGGATTGAATGCAGCGGTGGGGGTTTCAACAATTTTCTAAGGAAGCATAAATTCTTTTTCGAGGCGAGAAAGACGCTCACTCATTTCATTCATAATTTTGTTGCTGGATTTGTTCGATTTGCAGACGTCGCTTATGGCTGTATGCAGAGATGCAGGCTGTATGACTGTATATGCTGACCTAGATTGCCGCAAATGCTATTGTCATTTTTGCTGATATTGAGTAATGACTGCTTTACGTCAATGACTAAGCGCTCGACACTATCGAAAATTTCAAAGTAGTGACGAAACGGAACGCCTCCGTTTGTGATCAGTGCTGAAAAAATTCGTTATCACAATGGTGACTCGAGCTTACATTGAGACAACACATATATCATCGTCCACCCAACGACGATTGTCGCTAATTGAATCATAACAAGTATCATGACTGCCGAACCCTTTCAGTATCATTGGAAATTGATTTCATGAAAATGTAAACAAAAGTTATCCCCCTATCACCCGGCGATGAGCCAGTGATAGACGACAATATTTGTCTTATTCGACATTCAGTTGAGCATCAACGGTATCATATTCATTCCTGAGAATCATCGTCAACCGGGTCGATTGGGCCCTTCCAATCATACGCAGTTCCCAGCGCCCTGGAGAATAAGTCTTTGTTTAATTTAATAAGTAAAATGTTTTCCAACGTATCTTTCCCAAGGCCAGTGCGTTGATTAGAGAGAACCAAGGCAAGGGCACTGAAAGACCGTTCAACAGAGACTTGGTTCGATGGTGTGGATAGTACAACCATTGCTACTGCATATATCTCTGGGTGCGTAGTCTTACGGCGCAACCAATGGTCCCACACGTTGTAGTTATGTTTTTGGCGTGGCTCTAGGTCCAAAGACTTAACTTGTTGAAGAAACCCGGTCTCGCAACCAAGATTCACGGATTCACCAAACATTTGCGTAAGATACTGATCAAAATCATCGGTAGACTCTGACGATTCTCTACTTGTACTAGCCGGTGTTTTACCCAGTTGGCAGATACGTTCCCATGTATCGACTATGTATTGCTGAATTTTATCTATTTCCTCAGCCGTGAATATTTTAGAACCTCGATAGTTGAACCTTGGATCCAGGTATAATGCCATCTGAACCGCCTTCAATTGGCGCAAAACGTTCAATCTATTGTTCAACGACCGAAGTAAATGGGGACTGAAAGAGTTTTCGCGAACTTTCTGTACCTCACTCGTTGCCATCAGCCATGCCATATAGAAGTCAGATAACGACACGTGCTTCTCTTGCATTTGCTTTGTGCAGATGTACAACGGCTTAAACGTATCATAGTAATGCTCAATGAACGACCATTGATTGGAAAGGTCTAGTTCGGGAAAATTATCGGCCAACTGGTTAAAAAACCTTTTTTGGTGTACGAACGATTCCATCATTTTGAATATACCACCCCATCGTGTCCTACTCCAGACGGGTGGGTATGAAGCATCGTAGCTTTCAAACTCTGACCGGTACTTCACCAGCTTACATTTTCTAGCAACAGCAGTGATGGCTCGGATAGACTCATCGGATTTATCAACAACATCCAGTATTGCAAGCTGTAAGGTGTGCACGGCACATCTCACAAGAGTAATCCTTTCGGACAGTTCATTGGCCAGTTCAGCAGTAACGTTTCGTTCACACTGTTGATCATCCTCTATCACATCCGACTCATCCAGCTCATCTATGTTCGTACCATCAGCCTGCTGCTCTGTTGGCATTACGTACGTATCATTGTTTAATTTTCTAACCGTTGCCACCATATTAGCCCCATTGTCGCATGTCACGGAAAATATGTTCTCAAGAGATAGCCCATAGTCGGCCAAAGTATCCATAACTTTTGATTTCAAGAACACCGCTGTTTGACTTTCTTTGATTTCGATCATACCAAGGGTACGAATGACCACCTGCTCGTCTAGGGCATACTGTACATTGATGCCTAAGATATGGCGATTGTGTCGGGCAGCAGAATCTATTTTCAAGCAGACGAGCTTGCCTTTCATCTCATCTATCAACATTTCTTTTAGACGACAGGCAGTCTTCGAGAGATGACATTTCATTGTGACACGGTTCAAAGTGCACCCAAGAGTCGTTGTAATCGGTTTCAGTAAGTCTTTGAAGCCTTCCCACTCGAAGCAGGAAATAGGAAGATGATGGAAGGTCGTCAGCTTAACTGCTGACGCAATTAGTAACTGCCGGTCAATAGCTATTAAACGCTTAGGAATTACTCTTTCCTTCTTCTCCATTGGATAGGCAATTGTAAGGAGATTGTTTGCACATGCACGTTCCGTATGTACGGTACGAAAGTGACGGATGAAGTTGCCAGGGGCAAATCTACTCTGGACGTATGGACATCCTGACGCGGGATCGATGTTGCAGATAGCTTTATCGCCCTGTCTTACTACCAATGACGACGCAATGTCCGTCAGTGACCGCTGCAGCTTATTGCGGTCTGCTCTTGTTGTAGGTGCCATCGTATAAACACCACACAAAATTTATTCGTTAATGGTTTAACTCTAAATACGCTCCTCTATCTAAACACACACACTTGATAAATACTTCTTTGATCAATATTGAATTCGCACTATATCACTATAACCTTGTCTGAACCGGATTCGTTCGGAATACGATACGAAACCTGACAGACTCTCCCTCCTACGCCTCCGACAAGTGCCGGAAGCAACGGTGGTATCTCATTGTTGCCCGGGAGATAATATTTTACCCGAGCTCCCACCTATCTGGCAGTGGGCCACGGTAGTGCACCACTTCACCAGCGCTCATATAGCTATTCGCCTCTCTGTTCGTACCTGTCCCTCCAAACCGTAGTTAGCAATTCCAACAACCTACATATTTTCAGTTAGCTTTTCCAACAACCTATCCGATTTTTTTTTCTTAGCTAAGTCCAACACTTTTTTAGTTATTCCAACAACCGATTTAGTTCAGTCAACACCCGCATTTTTTTCCAAAACCCAGCTGTTTCACATATGGTAGTGCCGTCCCCGCTCTGTCGAATGCAATTGACGTGAGCGTAGTACGCGGGATAGGTGATAAGTTACGAACGTAGGCGCAATGCCTATCCGTGCGGGATATGTGCCAGTTCGTACATGGGTAACATGCTGGAAGGCCGCAGCATGAGAGGCATACGCTTAGTAAACCGGGTTGACCGGTTGCAACTTGGTCACATTTGTATGGAACAAAAAATTTGTGCGCAGATTTTCCAAAACGGACTTCACGTCGTGAAAGTACGTCGCAAAACTACCAGAACGCACCATATGTCGTTACGTTCGTTTACCAAAGTAAGCCGTAACAACGATTTTAAATAATGCCTCTCGGTACGAACCATCACCATGGACACGTATATGGGCGGTCCGCTGTCTATGCCGCATCGATAGGCGTTAACGGTTAACACTGTATACATAACTACGGACGCGTATACGGGAGCGGTTCGCTGCATGTGAATCGCTGTTAGGCGTTAGCCATAGATACGTTTTCAACCAATCACCAATCTTAAACCACTCGTGCACTTAACAATTGTTACGACATGTACGACCCAGAACTTTATATCACTGGGTCGATGTGATCAACAGATGGAAACTTGGTCAAGTAACCCGGTTGCAAAAACCCAGTTTTTGCAACCGGGTTACTTGACCAAGTTTCCATCTGTTGATCACATCGACCCAGTGATATAAAGTTCTGGGTCGTACATGTCGTAACAATTGTTAAGTGCACGAGTGGTTTAAGATTGGTGATTGGTTGAAAACGTATCTATGGCTAACGCCTAACAGCGATGCACATGCAGCGAACCGCTCCCGTATACGCGTCCGTAGTTATATATAGGCATAGATAGATTTGTGGCCAAAACAGGCCAACTTTATCATGATTTGTAATAACTTTAACGCGTCGGTCCACCGCAACCAGCGGAACCGTATACTACGGTACCGTCAGTGAGACAACTATGCCTCGCATCGTGCGGCAGACCGACCGGAACGTAGAAGGCGGTTTCGCTGACATGCCCACAACAAGGGCCATTCATGCCACATCATATGGCAAACTGATGGGAACGTCTAAGGCAAGTATGGGGATGTATCCCACTACAAGGGCCATTCATGATACATCATATGGCAAACTGATGGGAACATCTTAGACGAGTATGGGGATGTATCCCACTACAAGGGACATTCATGCCACATCATATGGCAAACTGATGGGAACATCTTAGACGAGTATGGTGATATATGGTAAATAAAAACTTGAAAAAAACTTAAAAAAAATAAGCACGTCATCGAACGATCAAGTCGTTCGAGACGTGCTATACAGTCCTAGTACGATACCTCCACTAGGTCATGTACTATCCACGGGACCGATTACCAGAGTAGAATCAGTTGGCAAGAGACATAGAATGTCGCACTATACCACTATATGGTATAGTGATATAGTGCGAAAAGTTTTACTGTCAGTAAAACTTTTCGCACTATATCACTATACCATATAGTGGTATAGTGCGACATTCTATGTCTCTTGCCAACTGATTCTACTCTGGTAATCGGTCCCGTGGATAGTACATGACCTAGTGGAGGTATCGTACTAGGACTGTATAGCACGTCTCGAACGACTTGATCGTTCGATGACGTGCTTATTTTTTTAAAGTTTTTTTCAAGTTTTTATTTACCATATATTTACATTGCCAACTGATTCTACTCTGGTAATCGGTCCCGTGGATAGTACATGACCTAGTGGAGGTATCGTACTAGGACTGTATAGCACGTCTCGAACGACTTGATCGTTCGATGACGTGCTTATTTTTTTAAAGTTTTTTTCAAGTTTTTATTTACCATATATTACCATACTCGTCTAAAATGTTCCCATCAGTTTGCAATTTGATGTGGCATGAATGGCCCTTGTAGTGGGATACATCCCCATACTCGTCTAAGATGTTCCCATCAGTTTGCCATATGATGTATCATGAATGGCCCTTGTAGTGGGATACATCCCCATACTTGCCTTAGACGTTCCCATCAGTTTGCCATATGATGTGGCATGAATGGCCCTTGTAGTGGGCATGTCAGCGAAACCGCCTTCTACGTTCCGGTCGGTCTGCCGCACGATGCGAGGCATAGTTGTCTCACTGACGGTAGCGTAGTATACGGTTCCGCTGGTTGCGGTGGACCGACGCGTTAAAGTTATTACAAATCATGATAAAGTTGGCCTGTTTTGGCCACAAATCTATCTATAGGGGGACCACATTTCGGAACGTATGCGTCGAAAATATTGACTTTTGAGCCCAAAAATGCATTTTGAGCGTATGGTCAATTTGGTCCGGAGGGGGTGCATGCCATGTGAGTCGACCAACCATGGTGCGGTACACTACGACTTGGCTGGACAGGTTCGAACAGTGAGGCATAATGGCTATATGAGCGAGTCCAACCATGATGTTGTACATTACGGCTTGGCTGGACAGGTACGAACAGTGAGGCATAATGGCTATATGAGGGAGTCCAACCATGATGTTGTACATTACGGCTTGGCTGGACAGGTTCGTACAGTGAGGCATAATGGCTATATGAGCGAGTCCAACCATGATGTTGTACATTACGGCTTGGCTGGACAGGTACGAACAGTGAGGCATAATGGCTATATGAGGGAGTCCAACCATGATG